>NC_000080.6:76669944-77302444 GCF_000001635.26 Mus musculus | reverse complement strand
GAGTCTAGCTAAGGGTTTATCTATCTTGTTGATTTTCTCAAAGAACCAACTCCTCGTTTGGTTAATTCTTTGAATAGTTCTTCTTGTTTCCACTTGGTTGATTTCACCCCTGAGTTTGATTATTTCCTGCCGTCTACTCCTCTTGGGTGAATTTGCTTCCTTTTTTTCTAGAGCTTTTAGATGTGTTGTCAAGCTGCTAGTATGTGCTCTCTCCCGTTTCTTCATGGAGGCACTCAGAGCTATGAGTTTCCCTCTTAGAAATGCTTTCATTGTGTCCCAAAGGTTTGGGTACGTTGTGGCTTCATTTTCATTAAACTCTAAAAAGTCTTTAATTTCTTTCTTAATTCCTTCCTTGACCAAGGTATCATTGAGAAGAGTGTTGTTCAGTTTCCACGTGAGTGTTGGCTTTCTGTTATTTTTTTTTTTGTTATTGAAGATCAGCCTTAGTGCATGGTGATCTGATAGGATACATGGGATAATTTCAATATTTTTGAATCTGTTGAGGCCTGTTTTGTGACCTATTATGTGGTCAATTTTGGAGAAGGTACCATGAGGTGCTGAGAAGAAGGTATATCCTTTTGTTTTAGGATAAAATGTTCTGTAGATATCTGTCAGATCCATTTGTTTCATCACTTCTGTTAGTTTCAGTGTGTCCCTGTTTAGTTTCTGTTTCCATGATCTGTCCATTGGTGAAAGTGGTGTGTTGAAGTCTCCCACTATTATTGTGTGAGGTGCAATGTGTGCTTTGAGCTTTACTAAAGTTTCTTTAATGAATGTGGCTGCCCTTATATTTGGAGCATAGATATTCAGAATTGAGAGTTCCTCTTGGAGGATTTTACCTTTGATGAGAACAAAGTGCCCCTCCTTGTCTTTTTTGATGACTTTGGGTTGGAAGTCAATCTTATCAGATATTAGGATGGCTACTCCAGCTTGTTTCTTCATACCATTTGCTTGGAAAATTGTTTTCCAGCCTTTTATTCTGAGGTAGTGTCTATCTTTTTCTCTGAGATGTGTCTCCTGTAAACAGCAAAATGTTGGGTCTTGTTTGTGTAGCCAGTTTGTTAGTCTATGTCTTTTTATTGGGGAGTTGAGACCATTGATGTTAAGAGATATTAAGGAAAAGTAATTGTTGCTTCCTGTTATTTTTGTTGTTAAAGTTGGCATTCTGTTCTTGTGGCTGTCTTCTTTTAGGTTTGTTGAGGGATTACCTTCTTGTTTTTTCTAGGGCATTGTTCCCGTTCTTGTATTGGTTTTTTTCTGTTATTAACCTTTGAAGGGCTGGATTCGTGGAGAGATACTGTGTGAATTTGGTTTTGTCGTGGAATACTTTGGTTTCTCCATCTATGGTAATTGAGAGTTTGGCTGGGTATAGTAGCCTGGGCTGGAATTTGTGTTCTCTTAGTGTCTGTATAACATCTGTCCAGGCTCTTCTGGCTTTCATAGTCTCTGGTGAAAAATCTGGTGTAATTCTGATAGGCTTGCCTTTGTATGTTACTTGACCTTTTTCCCTTACCGCTTTTAGTATTCTATCTTTATTTAGTGCATTTGTTGTTCTGATTATTATGTGTCGGGAGGAATTTCTTTTCTGGTCCAGTCTATTTGGAGTTCTGTAGGCTTCTTGTATGTTCATAGGCATCTCATTCTTTAGATTTGGGAAGTTTTCTTCAATAATTTTGTTGAAGATGTTTGCTGGACCTTTGAGTTGAAAATCTTCATTCTCATCCACTCCTATTATCCGTAGGTTTGGTCTTCTTATTGTGTCCTGGATTTCCTGGATATTTTGAGTTAGGATCTTTTTGCATTTTCCATTTTCTTTGATTGTTGTGCCGATGTTCTCTATGGAATCTTCTGCACCTGAGATTCTCTCTTCCATCTCTTGTATTCTGTTGCTGATGCTCAAATCTATGGTTCCAGATTTCTTTCCTAGGGTTTCTATCTCCAGTGTTGCCTCACTTTGAGTTTTCTTTATTGTTTCTACTTCCCTTTTTAGGTCTAGTATGGTTTTGTTCATTTCCATCACCTGTTTGTATGTTTTTTCCTCTTTTTCTGTAAGGACTTCTACCTGTTTGATTGTGTTTTCCTGTTTTTCTTTAAGGACTTGTAACTCTTTAGCAGTGTTCTCCTGTATTTCTTTAAGTGATTTATTAAAGTCCTTCTTGATGTCCTCTACCATCATCATGAGATATGCTTTTAAATCTAGGTCTAGGTTTTCGGGTGTGTTGGGGTGCCCTGGACTGGGCGAAGTGGGAGTGCTGGGTTCTGATGATGGTGAGTGGTCTTGGTTCCTGTTAGTAGGATTCCTACGTTTACCTTTCGCCATCTGGTAATCTCTGGAGTTAGTAGTTATAGTTGACTCTGTTTAGAGATTGTTCTTCTGGTGATTCTGTTACCGTCTCTCAGCAGACCTGGGAGGCAGATTCTCTCCTCTGAGTTTCAGTGCTCAGAGCACTCTCTGCTGGCAAGCTCTCTTACAGGGAAGGTGCGCAGATACCTTGTTTTTCGACCTCCTCCTGGTCGAAGAAGGCCCAAAACAGGGCCTCTCTCAGAAGCTGTGTTGCTTTGGCAGCTTCTGTGGTGCAGACTCTCACCTGTGCAGACTAAAATCCTAAGTTCCAGGGAGTCCTGGAACCAAGATGGCGACCGCTGCTGCTGAGGCTGAGGCTGCCTCCCAAGCTAGGCAGACACCTGTCCTCTGGTCCGGACGGTGGCTGGCTGTCTGCGGCCTGGCAAGGGTGCTGCCTCAGCGGCTCTGTGCTTCTGCCCGTCCCAGCAGCTGTCCGGTTCTCTGGCGCACCCTCTAACCTGTTCAGACTAATTTCCTAGGTCCCGCGGAGTCCCGGAACCCAGATGGCGACCGCTGCTGCTGAGGCTGAGGCCGCCTCCCAAGCCAGGCGGACACCTGTCCTCTGGTCCGGATGGTGGCCGGCTGTCTGCGGCCCGCCAAGGGTGCTGCCTCAGCGGCTCTGTGCTTCCGCCCGTCCCAGAAGCTGTCCGGTTCTCTGGTGCACCCTCTAACCTGTTCAGACTAATTTCCTAGGTCCCGCGGAGTCCCGGAACCCTCATGGTGTCTTTTCACAGCAATAAAACCTTAACTAAAACACACACACAACACACACACACACACACACACACACACACACACACACATACACACACTGTCATCTCATGCTGGGTTCTCACAAAAAGCCAAGGCAGCAGCAGGAATGACAAGAGCCAGAGTCAAGGGCAAGTGGCACTTAGAACCACCACCAGCCTGGGCTGCCTACTGATGTCAGAGCCTCCTTTGTTCCACTTTCCCTCTAAGGAAGATATGTAGACTAGAATTTTATTGCTGTAGACTCATTTTACAAAATAGGACTACATTTTATCCTCCTTCTAGATGGTCAGGAAATAATGATACGTCTTGTACATATGGGCTGGCTACTTCAGAAAGGGGGTAAGAATTAATTTCAAATCTATCACACAGTTTCAGGCTATTTCCCATGAGACTTCCTACTGGGCCACTGCACTGGAAGCCATCATTTCCATATTTATTGAAAATAGCATCTCAGCCAAAGTGGTACATTGTGTCCACACAGTGAGATATCACTCCAGGAAATGGAATTAACTCACACCGTCATCACTAGTGTCTGGGGTCTTTTAAAGAAAACTATAATATTTGACCCTTTAATTCACAGAGCTTCTTTAAATGCTTCGAGGTTTAGCAAAGACTGTAATTTAAGGAACTGGTTTCTAATTTAATAAACTTTCGTGCCAGCTAAACCCAAATGTTGATATCTGTGCAGTGAACAGCAAGTGGAAACAGAAACAAATGGTTGCAGTTGGTGTCCTCTTTTTAATGCATCTATCTCCCAGCAACATCACTGAGTCCTTATTTATTTATGGCTCTGTACTTTATCCTCCAAGGTTGTTGTACAATCTGTTTGCATACTATATATAACTTGTTCTGGAGGGGGAGGGATAGGTGGAGAGGTGAATCTATATTTAGAACCTGATGACTCAAGTTTAATAAAGGATGCTTTGCAGGTGAGACACATCCAAATAGCAGGCTTAAGAAGAAAAAAAATAAAAGCATCATTGATGTTAGTGACATCGTGTAATTAAGCCACGGAGAGCTCAGGCTCAAATTTGAAACTTTCTAACCATCTACAATTTTGTTTCTGGCTATTGTTCAAAACTTGAGAAACCAAATTTCCTTTCAAAATTTTGCATTGGTCTTAGAAAATGATACTAGTCCGAGATATCCAACATGTCAAAGTCAGGAGCACTGACTGGACAATCTGAGGTGGGACCAGCTCCATGTCTTTGGCATTGATGATCATCTCTTCCCTGCGGCCTTCACTGTAACCACGACAACCTGAGCCTTGCCTAGTACAGTTTCATGTTTTAATAGTACCCTCATGCCTTGGCCTGGTGGCATATGGACCCAGCACCATGAAGCCAGAGAGAACGGAGCTGAGAGTTTCAGGCCAACATGAACTATATAGATTGAGACTGTCTCAAAACCATAACCATGAAGCAAAACAAGCATACTGTATATTTTCAAGTGATTTATTTAGATTTTTTTCAATATACTTCCAAGTAAAAATGTCCTCTATTGTTAAATTTAACACGACTATCCCAAATTATATTCTGACCAAATTTAAATTAATATCTTTGTCTAAATTTATTACATTGGAGTATAGACCCTCTAAAAAGAGAATCTGGTTTTAATCCATGTAATAAAATTTATATTCTTTTCAAAGTTTAGAGTCTACTAAAGATATTATCTGAGGAAAATGAAAATGTCAGGTCAGTCATTGTCCTGGCTACTTCCATGCAATTCGGGGATGTTGCTTTTATTTTGTTGTTGTTTTCATATTTTAACATTTTAGAAGTGAAGAATGTTTAGAAACAGCATCTGCATTAAATATGGCTACATTCTCTTCCTTTCCCTAACACAGTTACTGCAACCAACGATTCACTGTAAATTAGACATGAGAAAATATACATTTTTTTCATGCCTACTATTTAACAGAGTCTCTTAGATTCTTGATACACAAAAGTCCTTCACTCACAGGCTCAGAGAACTGGGCCAATTCCTAGAGAGCCAGTTTTCAGGATGTCAAGTATTGAGTACAAATAGAATTGACTTTAACCGCGTGGTGCTTTATATAACCTGCAAGATGCAAATGTAGCCCTCTCCGATGGAACAAAGCCAGTGCCCCACCCACCTAGTCAATGAAAGCCTGTTGGTATCATGTATCCCTCTAGCTGCAGTACCAAGCATTGCTTGCTAAAACCTTGGAACCAGATGAGCACAGCTCTTAAGGACGCCAAGTGAGATATATTGTCACTAAAGATTTAGAGCCTTTAGTACTCACTGATTTAGAAAACATACAGACACATGAACAACCCACAGCAAAATGAACAATGTCACTAATCCTGCCTTGGCCAGAGACAGCAAATGAGTTACTCACTCCATTAGTATATAATTTGATTAAATAAAAATCATTTCTGTTATTATGCCTCCGCTAAATACCAGTTGATCAAATATTTAAGAAACACAGGTTTAGAAATTAAAAATAAAAATTGTTGGACCAGTCACCAGTAGAATTTAGACCCCAGTCTTCCCTGTCTACAAATGTGGCATTAGGGTCCTCGGAACTACTGGGTCCAGGTAGACGACCTGAAAAATCTTCCAGCAAATAAGAAATGAATAAACAAGCCCAAGCTTCATGACACCATGCTGCACACTTGAGGTCCAATTCACTAAGTACCTTCTCTAGCAAGAGCATGACTCCGACATGATACTGGAGAAGTAAGACATGGTCCCATCCTCAAAGACTGTGGGATTTCAGTCACATCTACTGTAGTTAGACGGATGGAGGGAACACAGAACAACAGAAAGACCTTTAAAAAGAAGTCCACTGGGCATCCTAGGGGACTTCAAATCGAAAGGAGCTTTCCAGTTTGACAAAGTCCAAAACTACACTAAAAACTTGCCAAGGCCATGCTGATCAGCGTCCGTGGTAACATGGACTGAGTATTTACTGCATGCCAGGCGCTCTGTGCGGTGCATGTCATTATCCAGACCAGAGTAGGGTCATTAGACATTATCCTGATTTTACAAAGGGAGACTTGCTCAAGGGTAGAGTGATGGCTCAGCAGTTACAGGGCACTTGTTGTTCTTGCAGAAGACCCAGCTTCAGTTTCCAGCACCCACATGGAGGCTCACAGGCATGAATCACTCCCGTTCCATGGGTTTTAAGATCCTCTCTGATCTCTGTGTGTACCAGGCATGCACGTGGTGCGCATATATACATACAGGCAAACACTCCTACACACAAAATAAAGTAAATATATCTAAATCAAAATTTTAGAGACTTGCTTAACAACTCCTCAAAAAGTATACGTGTGTGTGTGTATGACAATCATTAAATAATTAAACGTCTTTTTGAAAGATCATACGAATGGTTCTTTGTAAAGAATATTACTAGTCTCCTCCCAAAGCACACCCCACTCCACTCCCACCCCCACACACCTACAAGCACTAGTCCACTACCCTGAATATGCCCAGGTTGAATCATTAGCACTTGATGAGGCTGGCAGAAATACCTTCCTTATTGAGTCAGTCATTTGTTGATAAACAAGTACATTGATAAGGTGAGAAACAGGGAGAATTTAAACAAAAACATTTCCAACACATTACCCTTTAATCACTTATAAACTGAAGTAATTATTGGGGGAAAAGATGATATTTTTTTTAGAAAGGCAATTAAATTTTGCCAATGGGCATCACTGACACTAAGGTCACTGAGACATAAAAGATTTTCAATTAGAAGCAGAAGTCAGCAGCGGTGCCCAGAGATGGCCGCGACAGATCACAGTCCAATTTGCCTCCCTATTTTCGGGGAAGAAAACATAGGTATAATTTCCCCAAGATTCTGAGGGGATTGGATTCCTTTGCTTAATTAACTACTCATCCGAGATACTGTCTAAAAAATGCTGACCCTACAGCTACGTGCAGATGATTCGCTCTGGCTTCCACAACTCTGCTTATTGGAATATCCATTTTCCTGTCTAACAGAGGCCAGAGTTAGAATTCATACATGTGCCAGATATTCTCCTTTATATATAGCTGTGTTTGTCTAAAAAGACGCGTGTATGTGATCACACAGAGTCTAAGAAGAAGAAAATTACAGTAAGATAGAAGAGGAGGAAGAACTCACTTCACAACCTTTCATAGTAAAAGATTAGAATCCCGTGATGTTCGAAAGCATCTTCCCTCAACACTATGGGAGCTTCTTCATTGCATGACAAGGTTCTTATGGCCAAGGGTTCGATTCTGAACCTCCTCTCTCATGGGCTAATGTGGACTGGGATGGGCAGGTATTCTCTGTATCCTTGCTGCCTACTCTCTGTGAGTGTACTCAGAGACCTTGACAATGACCATGATCAACTTAAGTACCACAGACCCAGCATGGCACCCTACCTACAGAAGGCAGATGCCCATTCAATGTGAGTAGAACCAAACAGAAATAGAGTCAAACAGGATCCAGTGACTACCATGAACAAGAAGCTGGAATAATAATGAGATAGTTTCCAATATTCTTTTCTTTTGGAATAGCCAATATTTCAAATGTTTTGGCATAAAGCATTATTTAACAAGTAGGAAATATTTAGCTCAACATCTACTAGGTTAAATTATTTGACTTTTTGTATATAGTATGAAGACGCTTTACGTATATACATATACACACACATCTAAACAAACACAAATCGATTGTATTGGTGTATGCATGTGTAAATAAGCAAATGTTTATGGGTAGACACATAGGACAAGAGTTAGCATGATGATATGATGCAGCAAATGGCAGTCGCCCATGGGAAATGGGCACCTTCTATCCGTCCTCTGTCAATCTATCTATGGAAACACGTTAACCAGGTTACTTTTATCTTCACCGCTTCGGCCATGTCTGCCTTGATATTCAGAGTACTGCAGCCTCTTGGTTTAGAGGTCACAGACCTTCTTTTTAAAGAATCTAACTTCTCTTCCTTCCTCTTGCTGTGCCTGCTCTTCCCCACTGCAAAGCTTTAAAGCCACACGTCAGATCGAGAAACCTCTCTCCTACTTTTCATTGGAGAGATTGATTAAAGTGATAAAAATAGAATCCCAGTCTGTCACAGATCTTTTAGTCATCTTAATTAATTGTAATTGGTTTTTAAAAATTCAGATCCTGATTTCCCAGAAAGCTGAGATCATCACACACACACACACACACACACACACACACACACACACACACACACGCATGCACGTGCACACATGCTGTCATTATTTCTCGGTGAAAACACTTGTACAGAGAAGTCACCAGCCATTCTTCCCTGTGGTTGTTCATAGTTTCAACTCTGATTAGTATGGATGTAGTTGGTAAATAATTGAATTAATTTTATATGAGTGACATATTTTAAATTCTGCAAAGCATTTTACTGTGGGAATTCAAAGCAGCCCTTGCTTTTCCCCAGATAGCTCTGTGCACGCCTACAGTAATAAGTTGGAGCAGATTCTTGACTTTCCCATTAGCATCTAACAATTGATGAGCTTTTGATAGCCATGGGATGATTTTTAAATGATGATTTTAATTCCCCAATGCACCTAGATAACTAGAAAAATAATAGACAATAAATGAGTGCTTTAGAAAAGGAATTTAACTAAGAATTTAAAGCTTCACCCAAGCTGAAAGTAATCAAAAAAATCTTATAATGGTCCTGAACTGAATTCAATATTCTTTTTACATTATTAAAGGAATACATCAGCCTCAAATAACTTATTTCATGCCGGATGCACAACTACTCCATGATGTAGTAATCATTATCTACAATTTATAGATGAGAAAGCTGATATTCAGATATTTCAGCTGAATCGTTTGCTGCACTAAGAATTGGGAGAGCTGCTGTTCAATATAAACCCAGCTGCACGTAAAGCCATGTTCACAGAACCAAACCAGCTCCTGATGGAATATGGGTCCTCAAACTTTTGTATGAGTTTCAGCCCAAAAAATAAACTCTGAGCTTAACTGTCTTATGGATTATTCAATTCATTTGGGACCAGTTTATTACAGTCTCCTCACCGTGTAGTCAGAAATGGCCTTTTCTTTTTAATGGTGACTATTTAAAAAGGCAGTTCATTTCAAGACTTAATTGAAGAATCAAATGTAAAGGAATTTGCACACCAAATAATAATTTTTCTATTAAGGGTTTTCTTGGAACATTACCATGGAAATCAAAGGAAAGGTTACGTTTTCATAAACAAAAATCTTCACATAACACCAATCAGTATCCTCCATTGTCAGAGCACAGAACTCTTGTTTACATTTGCTCTCATATGATGAGAGACAATAACGTGCCCTTCACACATTCCATGGAAATAACTTTCCATTAAAATGACATTTAATTGCCAATTCTTTGGAAGTTCTGAGTGCTATAGAAACTGGTTTTTGTTTAAACAAGTTTGATTGGATCCTAATCCCAAATTATTAAGCTGAATTCTAAATGAAGAGAAGGATTTTTTTCTTTCTTTCTCAGTGTCTTAGTGTTTTACTGCTGTGAACAGACACCATGACCAAGGCAACTCTTTTTTTTTTTTTCCAAGACAGGGTTTCTCTTTGTATCCCTGGCTGTCCTGGAACTCACTCTGTAGACCAGGCTGGCCTCAAACTCAGAAATCTGCCTGCCTCTGCCTCCCAAGTGCTGGGATTAAAGGCATGCGCCACCACTGCCCAGCAAGGCAACTCTTATAAAGGATAATATATAATTGGGGATGGCTTACAGGTTCAGAGGTTCAGTCCATTATCATCAAGGTGGGAGCATGGCAGCATCCAGGCAGGCATGGTGTAGGATTAGCTGAGAGTTCTATCTCTTCATCTGAAGGCAGCTAAGAGAAGACTGGCTTCCAGGCAGCTAGGATGAGGGTTTTAAAGACCAAGCCCACAGTGGCACACCTACTCCAACATGGCCACACCTATCCCAACAAGGTGAGCCTTCCAAATAGTGCCACTCCCTGGGCTAGGCACACTTAAATCACCACACTCAGTGTTCAGATTTTATCAACTCATTGGTACAACTCTATATTAAAAAAATAGTTTGATGATAATTATTAGAAATATAGCTAATTGTGTATTAGTTTCTATTGGGAAGCCATTCTCATTTTGCAAAATTATTTGTCCCAGGGGACCATTTCAAGAATGTTTATAAGTTAAAAAAAAAACAAAAACAAAAACCAAAACACATAAAGGTAGCGGTCCTATCTTCCTCTAGGCAAGGTCTCTTGGCTGGATACTTCTCGGGAGTAAATGCTGGTGTTTGCCAGCCCCTTTTTATATGACTGGTGATTTCCTAAAGGCTGTTTTGCTATCTTCAGCTGTGACGCAGATCTACCCAGTCTGGACCACTGCATCCTACCACAGTAGAGCTAGGAAACAAAGGGACCAACAAAAGTTCAGAAGCTCGTACTGCCTATTGTCCCAGAACAGTAGCATCCTTTGTGTTTGGTCCAGGCGTTCTGTGACTCATATCATGACATGTGACGCTGTGGACTTGTTGACTTACAGGCTTGTTAACCTACAGCTAGGGTTTCATTGCTATGAAGAGACACCATGACTATGGCTACATTTATAAAGGAAAGCATTTAATTGGTGCTGACTTACAGTGCAGAAATGTAGTCTGTTAGCGTCATGGTGGGAAGCATGACAGCACACAGGCAAGTATGGTGCTGGAGGAGTAGCTTAGAATTCTACATCTGGATTGGCTGGCAGCAGGAAGAGAGAGTAAGCCACTGTGGTCTGTCTTTAGCTTCTGAAACCCTCCAGGCTACACCTGCTCAAATAAGGTCATACCTCCTAAATAGTGCAACTCGCCCATGATGGGCCTCCGGGGACCATTTTCATTCAAACCACCAAAGACAAGGTAATATCCCAAACTGACACCAACAGACACACCAATAACATACTACTTACAAAATTATCTGGAAGTACTAAGTTCATTGTGAGGTTTTTAACAGTATATCTGCCATTTATGCCTAAGTAACTACTACAAACACATTTGAGTGCAGCATCATTATTCAATAAATGTCTTGACAGTAGAACTTGATGATAAGACCCTATTGCTAAAAATTCTAAACAGTTTGGTTATATATCGTGGAGAAATCAAGCTGTAGCTGAGCTGGAAGCTCCCTCCATGTTGGCTAGACTTCATCATTCCAGAAGGTGCTATGCATGTTACTGGGAAAAACAAGTAAGTCATACATAGTCTGACTCAACTCTGAACCCTATTAGTGACAATAAATGATCTATCAGACAAGATGTGACTTCTAGGGTCATAGTGGCACAGCGGTTATGGGGACAACAAACCTTCATCCTATTGGATTTGAGACCCATTCCACAGGAGGTATCTCATGATTGGTTCTGCAAACCTGGTCAGCAGCCCTTGAATGGGGAAGTCACAGGCTCCAGGAATAAATAAATCTACTACTATTGTTTTGCTAAACATCATTTGTTATCGAAATATCATATCTACACCAATAGATTAGCATTGCCTCCACAAAAGAAACATAATACTATAGCATTAGGTAGCTAATACAAGGACTTATAACTGACCAAAGTGCCAAGAACAAGATGGTGGAATGCTGGGCCCAACAAGGATGACATGTCCTCAAAGGTTCTGGGAGTATCTCAGCCGAAAGGTGGGAAGAATGAGAGATGGAGAGGGTAAGAGGAAATGTTAACAAAACAATGGTTTCTGAATAGGACATAGCCATCATACTCACGAATTAACTGGAGCTGTGGTTATTTGCACAAGATTTGCACAAAACTGTGCCTGTCGGTATTCCATCATGGATGAGGGAGGGGGCCCATGAGGCCCCACCTTACCTGGAGGGACTGCTGGCAATGCCTGTTGGGGGAAGGGTGCCATTTCCTTCAGTGGTATAACAGATTGCCTTTGCTGTACTGAATAACACTCATGCAAGTACCTAATTAAACTCAGAGGGCCACAGATGGAAAAAGACATCAAACGATGAGAGGGTCTCACGAAGGAGAATAGCAATGGGAGGAGGGAAACATCAGTTGGCATGAGCCAAGTTATATGAATGTAGGAAACTATCAAACAGCTTTTAAAATGAGAGAAAAGTCAAAAAAAGGAAAAGTAGAAATGGTATTGCCTGGAGACCCTATGCCCCCAAAATAAGCACAGTTGGATTATTAAGGTCCTGGTCTATACACCAAAACCAAGCTGCCCTTCCTACATCCTGACGGATTACATGCTTTCATGGGCTGACCTGAGAAATTCCTGCAATCAGTCAGTCTCTCTGGGAAGCTGTGCAGAGATGACTTCCTACCTCAATCATGCTGTCCAGTCCCAGCTCAGAGTGATCAAAGTCAGAAGGTCTCAGGGCTCTGAGGTTATGATGTTTGCTTCCCTCTTCACCCCATTTATTCTGAGTACTTATAACTAACAGGGCAGTTCTCAGTGCTCAGTTGATCCTTTCTCATGCGAGAGATACAGACAACCACTGTTTAGATTCCCTATTCACGGAGGAGTATTGGGGGCGGGGGGAGGCAGGGTTGCTCTTGATATATTGAAGTGTCTGACCCAGGCCAAGGCCTAGAAAACTAGTTCAGGACTTCTCTCTATGTCACAGGACAGAAGTCTAATAAAACCTTAGCAGGGTGTACACTACAGAGGGTCACCCAAGTCAGTCTTTCAGAGGGAATGGCCCTGGGCTGGATGGTTCAGTGGCTACTCCCCTCCCAGAACCTCCCAGCTAAAGGCATCTTCTACATCTCCAGGCTCTGGGGACAAGTGGTTATCCCTGATCATAGTGGGGTCTGTTCAGAGTTCTGAGGATCCCTGAGGTAGAAACCATGAAGCCCTAACAACATACACATGTGCATAAAAATTGAGGCTCTGCTCTTTAAAAATGATGCCGACCCTCTCAGAGGTTCCCCTGGCTACTGACTGATTTTCCCTACGAGGAGCAGAGTGGCACCATGAATAGAGAGCAAGATCAAGAGCCAGGATGCCTGGAGGTTTTAATCTCGGCCCAGTTGTTCCCTAGGTGCTCACCTGTGTCATAGTTCCATCGTCTACAAAATGAGAACAAAATAGTACCTCTAATTACAAATCGAATGTAAATACTGCCTTACACGAAATTCCGCAGACAGGGTTAAACAAACACACAGTATCTCTCAAGGCCATTTTATCACTACAGATGCCACTGACTCCTTCTTTGGACACAGAGGCCACTGTTGTCATTTTGTTGAACAAGCTGGGCTCCATGTCCAGCCATATATTACCAAAACCTAGGCCCATTTTGCCATTAGGAACAAAATCTTCAAGAGGAATGCCACAAGATTCATAATTAGTTCTCACTGAGTGGATATTAGCTTGGAAAGACTCTCTCCTACAACAAATAAATATCCTTTAAGAGGCCATAGTTTGAGCACACTTACACTGGTTTTTGTTGTGGTGGTGGTGGGTTTTTGGTTGTTGTTGTTGTTGTTATTGTTTTCATTCTTCCGTGTGGAAGAAGAATGCTACACACACATTCACACAAAGTGACCAGAATCTTACCCCTGGAGTTTACATGATACCTGACATGGCAAGAAAAAAACTTAGTAGATGTGGTTAAGGCTAAAGACCTTGGAGATTACCCAAGTTTACCCACCAAAACTCAATCTAATCCCCTAGTTCCTGAAAACAGAGACCTGTTTGGGTGACCAGAGACTCATGTGAAAGACCCGACCAACGACTGCTGACCTTGAAGAAGTATGAGTACCACAAACTAAAGAATGTGAGTGGCCTCCACCATTTGGAGAACAGATTCTTTCCCTCAGAGTCTCTGCGAAGAAATGTGGCACCATGGACACTTATATTTCGACGTGTGTTTGACTTGACCTTTAGAGAATATACAGAAAATAAGAGTGTGTTGTTCAAACCTGTGAGGCTATCCTGACTGTTGTAACAACACCGGAAAAGAAGTGCAGCCTCTGTTATGGTTGACTGTGGAATGGTCCTCTACATGACTTGGTCCTCAGTGGGTGGCATGGCTTAGGGAAGTTATGGAAACTTTAGGAGATAGGTCACTGCTGGGGTGAGCCTGAGCCTTATAGTTCAGCCTTAGTTCTACAGACTTCATTTTTTCCTGACCCCTCAAGATGTATACCAGGTACCTCACACTCCCTGCTATGACGGAATGAATGTGCTTCTCAAACTGTGAGCCAAAATAAATCCTTCCACCCTTAAGTTGTTTCTCCTGAGGTTATTTTGTCATAGCAGGGAGGATAACTAATAGTCTCCTTTGATTCTCCCAGTAGAGAAAGATCCCAATGCTAGGTACTATACTAAAGGATGAAGTAACAAGAAAACATGAATTTGCTCATTCGTTCATTCATTCATTCATTCATTCACACATTCATCCACTCACACAGTGGGTCTTTTTTGAGTACCACTCAAAGGCCAGATACTGTTGACATGCTCCACAAAGCCACAACCCATCAGAGAGTCGCAGTTGGTCTTCAGTCCCACAGGAACTCACAGTCCAGACGAAGGAAACAGACACTGAACAAACCATCGGGAAATTAATTCCTGACCGAGATCAGTACCATGAAGAAAATAAAACAGGGCCATGAGGTAGAAAACACCAAGGCAAGAGTTCAGGAGACTTAATTCCCAGACTGGGTGGGTCTAAGGCTTCCCAGGAAGTGACACTTGAGCTAATATCTGATAGGTGTAAGGAGCCAGACAGGCAAAGCTCCAGGACAGTTTCTAAGCCACCACCCCACCAATGGCCTGGCCTTCCTAAGAATGTACAAAAGAAACAAGATGTACCAGGCTTGAACGTTGATATCACTTCTGGCTGCAAGGATAAGTACGTTGTGTACTGCTACTCCCATTTTCCTGTCCGGACTGGATTCTTTACAAACACTACTTTTAAGGCTTTACTTTTTAATATATTTTATGAACAGTGTAGAGGCAGCGCTGTCCCAGAGCCCCTGGCCATCATTCTCAGCAGGACCGCTCTTCTCCTTAGTTGCATATGGATGGAGTCGGAGTCCCTGCAAAGGCTCCTAGCCTTTCCCGTGATGAATCTCCCCGTGCCGTGACACTAATGGGTGATATGGGTGATAGGATCGCATCTGCTGCTCAGGTTCACACTCAGAACTCTATTGTCTCTATGGGCCTCAGCTGGCTCCACTTCACATTGAATCCTGATAACCAAAACAGACCCAAGTTTGCAAGTGGCAAGTCAGGGCATAGAGTCCTATCTCCTGTCATATCGCATAGGACTGCGGTCTGATAAGTGATCACAAGTGCAGAAAAGAGGCCAGTCCATTTTGATTTACTGAGCAGCGCTTTGGTCCAACATGTATGGTAAGATAGTGGAAACAGCTTCCATTTAGTAGAAGATTATAGCATGAGCCTCTACAGCTCCTCACAGTTTCTCCTTTCACGGGTTCTTTATGCAAGAGAGAGACTCCTCAGGTTGACTCCCTGACCCCCATATTCCTAGACCTGTCAGGACAGCCTAGCACAGTGCAGTCGCCATCTTCTGTCTGTCGAAGGCTCCCTGCACATTCACCACCCTGCAAAGAAGCACTCTGAGCTGAGGTGAACCAGTGCATGCCAGCCCTTAAGCCCCCCTTCCCATCCCTGCTGTTTCCTACATTAACGCAATGAACTTCCCGGCATATTGAATCGATACTGAGCCGGAATGCTTCCGTGCTGAGTGCATGGCGTTGATGCTTTGAGCAGGGAGAACTTATTGCCTCTGAGGTCTTAGAGCCAGGGTATCTGGATTTGATTCCTGGCTCCTCTATATAATAACTATATGACCTTGAAGAAGACACCTGTCGGACTGGAGATCAATTCTTTTTTCCCTATAAATTGAGGTCAACAGTAACAAGCATTCTTCCTGCCTCAAAGGGTTCTCACATTTACACAATGAGGAACACTTTGTAAACTACAGAGCACAGTGTGAACTGAAAACCACCACCCTGTCTGTGTTATGGTGTTCACGTGTCCTGCGACTCCAGTTGGATTCTTGGACCACCACCCACAGATTGGCATCAGGTCCTGGCCCTCCTCCCCAGCTCGCCCACCAATGCCCTCTATTTCACAGGCCTAGGCCAATGAGCCACATACAAGCTGCATCAGTACAGCCACAACATTCTCTGGCGAATAATGCCCTCCAGGACACCGACCTCAGGGACCAGCCACCACAAAACCCAGTTCCACCCTTGGCCCTTGCTTTTCCACCAAAACAGCTCATGGGTACTGCTGATAAGTTCTTTATGGGAATCAACCTTCATTGTTTGTAAAGGGTCAAATAATAATATTTTTAGCATTCCAGGCCACAAATTTTTCTGCAGCATACTCTTTTTATGAACAACTCTTAAAAAAATATTTTTATAATCTCCTAGCTCTAGAGCTGGGGGAAGTGGCACACACCTTTAATCCCAGCACTCAGGAGGCAGAGGCAAGCAGATCTCTGAATTCTAGGCTAGCCTAGTCTACAGAGTGATAGCTAGGCCTACACAAAGAAACCCTGTCTCCAAAACAAATGAACAAACAACAACAACAACAACGTTTCCTAGCCCTTAAGCCTTAAAGAAGTGGCTGGATATTTCCTAGAGCCTCAAAGTCTGCCCAGCCCTATTTCATGTGTGATTGGGGGGGGGGGGTGTTTATTGTTGGCTGTGGCATAAATGGGTGCTAATTAGGGCAAATGAGGCATCAGGACCCACTGATTGCTTGTCATCCAGACTCTGTGATTCAGTTCAGCCTCCAGGAGAGTGCCTCGCTTCTGGCATTCTGCCAGACACCCCAACACATCCCCATCGATCAAACATCTTTGTTAATACTAAGCCATGGGAGTGATCAGAATATGTCCACAAATAAAAAAAAAATAAAAAAAGCAGGCTCAAGGTTCTGGGACTCAGGGTCTGACTTTCATACCCCTAAACTGTCTACGACAAAAGGGTACCATGCTCTCAGCACCCTGGATCTCGGAGGTTGGAGTTACCCACCATCCTACCAGGCAGGAAAGAAATGCACCTCTGGGCCAATCACAATAGCATTACATTTATTGGCTACTATTTTGGCTGATTTTGTTTTTGTAAAGAAGAGGTGAGGTGACAGGAGAAAGGGATACCAAGAGAAGAGAGGTCGGAGGAAGGGAACATGCCAAGGGAAAGAGTAGGAAGAGAAACCATTGCAGAACAGTTTGTCTAAATGTTGTTATCTCATAATTAGGTTATTTTCACTCAGTACTTAACATTAAATTCATCCCAAACTGTCCTATAATTCTAAAGCAGGATTCCATATCTTTCTCAGTTTCTAAACAAGTACAGGGGCTCTCTCTTTTGATCTTTTCCTTTACCAGCAGGATACTTAACTTTGACGTGTCTTGACTGTCAAGCATCCTCTAGGTCAAGGCCTGTAGAATACCTCGTCGTTGATAAGCCTCCCGAGCCCACAAATGAATGAGAAAAATGAAGACATCTTGCTGCCCATGGTTCATTATCTCTGCTCTATACTCATTCACAGGATGAAGAGAGGCATGAATTCAGGACCCTTGCCCTTTACCAGCCTGCATGACTACAGAAGTTCTCCTCTATATTGAGTCATTGCCCACGGGGTAACTGAATTTAGCTCATCCCATGCACCCACTAGTAGTTGGTTCACACAGAGACAAAGTTCAGGATCATATAGTGGTAGTGATACTGCCACCAACAGAATGTGCCAGCTGAGAGCCTTGGTTCATTACCACTTAAAGAGTGGTGATTTTGAGAGAAGGAGGAGGTAACTTAGAGATACAGAGTGGGAAGTCTTCCGGCAGATAAGGAAGCCAAAGGTAACTAAGTCATGAAGACATTGTGTCAGAGAGAAGATACTTACAACTTCTGTCCTAGGATGCCAGAACCGACTGGTACCAGTGAGGGTGAGCCTCTGTACCTTTCAGACAAAGTGACCCCAGGGTCTGAAATGACTCGACTTCTATCCTTGATGGGAAGGTCTTGGGAGACCTTACTGTGAACTGATGGAAGAGGCAAGAAGTTGGGAAGCCGGCATCCAGTGATAAGGTTCTGATGACCAGAAAAAGGAAGGAAAGAATTGGGGGGTTGGTTGAAGATGTCTAGGGAAGAGAAAAATCTGAAGTCGACTTGGAGATGCATGGCAGATCCTCAAAACAGACTGGAAGGGGGCGGAGAAAAGGTCACTGCAGAACCAAGGATGACTGGAGCTCCCTGCCTGGGGAAAGGATGGATGGCTGTGTTTTCGTTACCAAGACAACATGGCTAAGAGGCAGCCTGAGAGGTCCCAGAGCCCTCTCTGAGAGGCTCTTGCTCTCTATGATTTTGGGAACGTATCTTCTCCCTTTTAGAAGTAGAATACATCCTCTCTTACTCAAAATGTGTTCAGCACTGAAGTGACTCACCCCTAGTTGTAAGAGGATGCTGTACACTGCAGTCATGCTTCAGGAACACATATTATTCAGCATTGGTGGTGGGAACAAACCTCGGTTAACACTTAATCCAAACCCATTTACAGGAAAGACAAATAAAAGCATTTTCAACATTTCCCTTTGTGCATAACTTTTTAAACATGGGAAGCATTGCAGCAGAGGTCTGCCTTGCTTGTAGAGAACATATAACACATTCCCCTCCACAGGAAACTAAAGATACTACAAATAAACTTGCAAACATATATTTCTTCAAAGCATTAATTTTTAAAGCGGCCAAAATTGCTAACAACCAGGGAAAGTACCGATTTATAAATTATGTTCTCAGCACATAGTATACATTGTGAATTTGCATGCATATTAAATGCAAATAACCAGAAGAGCATAACATTAAGGTTTCAAATTTATATGTGCAAAAGACAGTAAATTCTAACATTAAAATTCTTCCCAGAAAATATTAACTCCCCATATCCCATGTGACTGTCACAAAGTCAGCCGAGTGGTCTCACCGCAGAACTCCGGAAGTCCATAACCTAGGATCTGTGAAAAGTCGTATCACCCAAGCTGGGAATGGATAGCAGCCCGGCTGGCAAAGTGGTCACCCACCCCTGGCTTCAGTCCCTCACACTCTGTCCACTGCATCTCAACAGCATCAAAAGCTCAAGGTCATTCTTGGCTACAGGCAGGATTCAAAGGCAGCCTGGGCCACATAAGAACCTGTCACCAAACAAAAACCCAATTTTCACATAATCCATGGACATATCAATTTGTAAGATGAGGCAGACGAAGCCAGTGGCATCGCATGGGACAGAGAAAAGAGGCTCTCAGTGTCCGGGTTTTCAAAAATATTATTCTGTTAGTTAAGATCTGACAGAAAAAATAGCGCATCGATAAAACTGCCACTCCCGTGTCAATGAAAGGATCAGATCTCTGCTGTAAAGGTGATAACATTGAGGAGCCAGGCAAAATGCAGCCAGCTCTTCTCTGTCTGTACAGTGAAATTAAGGGCTGTGTGGTTGCAAAGGCTGTGCATTGACTTAGCGAGGCTCGATGAGTGTTGGGGGCTGGCAGCAAGCTACATGTTGCTGGGCGGGGGGGTTGTTGGTTTGTTTTGTGTGTATGGGTATATAGCCTGCATTTTCTGTGCATAGAGTGGAGACGGGAGCCAAAAGAGTGTCAGCGCCCCTGGAACTAAAGTTACAGATGTTTGAGTTTCGACATGGGTGCTGCCAACAGAACTCTGGTCCTCTGGAAGAGTGGCAAGGGCTGCTAACTGCCAAGCCATCTCTGGGGCCCCTGGGTGTTTTGTTGATGTTACGAACATCTGCAATCAGTTGAGGTTAGGGAGAGGAACCAACTCTGGCTATGTGAATGAGCCCTGTCAAAGCAAGTGAAAGCAGTAAATACAAAACCTGGGCTTCCAGGAGGCAAAGAAATTGTGCCCCGGAACTGAAACATGGAAACCCAGGACAGGCAGCCTTCATCCTCTACAGGGTTCAAACCCAACGCAACACCAACTTCTGCCAGAGTTTCCTGACTATGGTCTAGACTGAGGATTGGACGTATAGTTCCCTCAAATTTAATCTTGTGTGTATAGGTATAGACACACACACACACACACACATAATTTATATGCACATGCTAGGCAGTGTATAGATGTATAGATAGATGGAAGAACAGACTATTAATAGATTCTTTTTTGAACAAGGAACAGATACTGATATAAAATGCAAAAGGCCTTGGAGTTTTTATTGTTATTGTGTGGTATATGCATAAGCTATAAAAGAACTGACCCTGAGAGCCATTTGTCATGTTTTTTTGAAACAGGCCCCCTTTCTGGTGAGGCTTGCTGACCCACCAGCAAGCCTCCAGAGTCTCAGGCTGTCCCTCTGCACAGCTGGGATTATAAGCACATACCTCTACATTTGTTTTGCTTTTTTGTTTTTATATTGGTTCTGGGAATTAAGCTCAAGTGCTGAAAATCACTTATTGGTTAAACCTTCTCTGGGGAGGTCCTTGTCTGGATATATTTTTTTTAACACAAGGGATTATAATCCACGCTGATAAGTGGGTCAGGGCTGAGTGATTTTAATTGCAATGTAAAAATTAATGCTTTCTTGGTTTAAGTAACTCGTTCACTTTGGATTGAAGGCTTCCCACCTGGAACTCACATAAATCTGGTCAGTTCTGGGATCTGTGGCTGAGGATGCGCCACACTCTTCCGGAGGAACCTGAGAACACTTCCCAGCACCCGCACGGAGAGGCTAACAAAAAA
The DNA here is from genome assembly GCF_000001635.26 of Mus musculus. Classification (NCBI taxonomy): domain Eukaryota; kingdom Metazoa; phylum Chordata; class Mammalia; order Rodentia; family Muridae; genus Mus; species Mus musculus. The sequence continues at coordinate 77,281,667 of NC_000080.6, read as the reverse complement.
CTCTCACTCCAGCCTCAGGGGATCGGACACCTTCTGCCGGCCTTTGCAGGCACAGACACACACACAGAGAAATAAAATATCCATGAAAAGATCTTTAAAAATAAATAATGGCATGGTCTAGAGAGATGACTACGCTCTTAGTTTAGGGATACTTTCTACTCTTCAAAATAGAGGACTTTGGTCCCCAGCATGCATATTGGGCACCTCAAAACCTTCTGTGACCCTATCTCCAGGAGATCTGAAACCTCCGGCTTCCATGTAACAGGCTCATGGACATTTTTCTGGTAGCCAAACACATGCTCACACATGCCAATCTGGGACTTTCTTTTTTTCTGTGTTTACACTGTGAATTTTCTATGGATGCTATACTTAACAAATGGCGTTGTCCCTTCATCGAGAACCTGCAATTAATTACAAATGAGACTACCTACTCTAAGGAAGTAAATATCCATTTATAGCTTGGGCAAGCAAGTTCATGGTTTAATGCTATGTCAACCACTCCTGTCTTTTGTCCTTGGACTTTCCACGAAGCAGCTCGCAATATTTGCTTAGGCAGCTCTGCCTCTCTCCGTCTGTAGGGTGTGTGTGTGTGGGGGGGGGGGATCAGCTGCATCTGATTACCTGTGTACTCAGGTGCTTCCCAGACCCTTCCTTCCCTGACCTCTGACCTTTTGACACCCCTTTCTTTGTTGCTGTCAGGGGTATCTTCCCGGAGCCTTGGGAGACGATGAAGGATTAGGATTGCATCCCAAAGAGAACTGATTCTGTCAGTTTTCTGCCTTCTGCAAACTGGTTTGTTGTGGCAATTCAAAACAGCAAGAGAAGTAGTCTATTCTAGAAGGCGTTTGGATATTTGTTGGATAACCCTTTGGACATCTTAATTTTCTTTCCAGTTTTAAAATCAGTTAATTAGATGATTTTTAGACTGGTAGATGGGCTTTTCTGCAAGGCAGCAAGCAAGGGAGCCTTAGCTTATCTGCAGTTTTTCTTTATCAACTGTTACGTCACCCCTGTCACCTCCTCCCTACAGCCTCTCTTCTACTGCATAAGTTGTCTCCTCTAAGATGTTTACAGTCCACAGTGTTACCTCAAATGCCATTTTGATCATGCCATTTACCCTCAAATGTTCCAAATATTTCTCTTTAAATTAGATTTCCATCTAAGACATGCAACCCCACCCTCTTCTTTCCAAGAAACCCCACCTCCACCCACTGCCTCCTATACCTATTCTACTCCCCACACGGTGGGGAAACCCCAGCTCCTGTCCTGTAGCTATAGGCTCATGTTTCTTTTGAGTCTCTGCCTGGTACAGATCTCCCATAAGATTACAAATGACACCCCTTCATTTGTCACTGGGGAAGTTCAAGGGTTGATGGCCGACCTCAATCCCACCTCTGAATCATTAGCTTACCGTGGTTTTGCACCTTTCCTGGTGCAGATTCCGTTGGGCTCACATCCAGCAAATCCTGATGCCAAATGATGGTAACTAGCTGGAAAATAGCTCCGCTGACCTTGTCTGAAAGCATCCTCTAGTATTACCTTTTCTCATAGTGATCTCTCAAAGGAGAAACCCCTCAAACATTCAGACTTCTTGGCAAATTCTCTTAGAATATAACTCCAAGTGAGCAAATATTAGGTACACATATTTGAATATACTTCTCATCAGGATACGTGCATTTGTTACATATAGTCATGGAGATACTTTTGGTAGAGTATTTTTAATATTTAATAGCCATTAAATAAAGAAAATATGGGCCCTGGCCCATATGGAGCAGGAAGACACCACTCTAGAATTTTTTAGCAAGTATTTGCAATTGTAATCAGCAATGCAGGGAGGAAGAATATCAATGTTGCTCAATCATCACTAATAAAAATGTAAATTAAAAAAAATTAAGATGCTAACGTTCACCTGACTTAGTCTTCTGCTAATGTAAGCTGGGGCTGTCTCCCAGGATTCTGAGTGGTTTAACACCATCAAGACGTGTCAGAGATTCTTCCAAACTATTCAGGGCTTACCATGCATTATTCTGGGCCTCTCGGGAAATGAAACAGGGTGAGGCAAAGCCAGCGTTTGGAGAACAAAGAGAAAGATGAGGCACAGAGACCTCGGGCTAAAAGCACAACACCCCTGTGAGGGCTCTAAGGATATATTAGAAGCCAGGAAAAATGAGAACCAACAGCGGCAATTACCTGAGTGGCAAATTAAAGTGCCATTGCTTTGGATCTCCCATGCTGAATACAGAGGGTACCAAATGGGCAGTGCTCGCAGGCCCCTCCCACAGTGATCCCCACATGCAAGCATATCTCCTTTCACAGCTAATAAACTGTCAGAGTGATGGCCTGTCCCCACTCCCTTCCCACAGAGGACACCAAAGACAACAGGAAGTCATTAAGTGGACTCATCAAATGGAAGCTACAGTTCTCTTTAATTTCAGTTTCTCCTTTGGCTTTGACTTAAAAGATGACGTTTGCGAACTATAGGTTTACTGTCATCTTATTAGTCACAATCCTGGGACACATTTGTTGAGCAAAGGACAGGGCGAGCCTACCACATTCTTCTTACCATTTTAACTGTTGAAGAGCGTGGAACGATGGTGAGAACGATGGTTGATTTTTGTTTCTGAATGGCTGCTTGTGCAGTGTTTCACTAACACTGACGGTGTAGGGCAGGCTGATGATACTGTAGCAGAACACCTGTCCTTATCCAGTTAAAAAGGGAGAATTTACTTTGATGGATCAGCCTACAGGTTTCAGTCAATGCAGAGTTGTCCCCGTGGCCTTGGGCCCTGGTGTCATGGTGAGAACAGGTGACAGAGAGAAGATGTTTACCTCTGGCCAGAAGGCAGAAAGACAAGATTATTGCCCAGGGTCCCAACATCCCTTACCTTTAAACTCCCAATTATTGCCCACCAAATATTCCTCACATCTTAAAGGCTCAATCATCTCCATTAAAGCCACAGGCTTAGGATGCCAACTTTTATACATGACAGTGACCAACAAATCTGAAGAGAGAATCAGTAAAATCATTGGGTTTTGCCATTTTGAGGCAAAACAATCTTTGAAAAATGCATATTCATTGAAACAAGCTCAAATTTCTGAAAAAGGGGCTGGTGAGATGAGCGATTGCCACCAAATCTGACGACCTGAGTTTGATCCCTAGGACCCACACGATGGAAGGAAAGGCCAGACTCCTTTTACATACATGGCATAACAAGTACATGCCACCCACTAACGTGGATATTTGTGCACAAATGCAACATGAAGGTTTAAATATAATTAAATTTTTAAAAATATGAATAAATGATTTCTGTAAGTCTTATGGACTGCACCGGAATTGCATTATGTGCCCACGAATAAGTCACAGGGCTCTAGAGAGGACACCTGTGTCTGGCCAGACAGTAGCTCATGATTACATACATAACCTTTCCTGCATTACGTGGGGTATTTCATTGTTTTAACTAATTAGAGGAACTTCCTGTGAATTTGTTTTGATTCCTCCAAAGCCTCCCCAGCTCTTTGGACCTCCTCTCTTGGTGCTGGCACACAAGGGGTGTTAAAGGTTTTATGTCACCATCACCAACATCTCCCCGAACCTCTCTACCCACTACAATTGAGATCAGTGGATCCCAAGCCCAGCCGCTCGGCTGGTGCCTTCTGCCTTCATCTTGGGTACTTTGTTCATCTGGTACCCTTTCTGAGATAGGTTTTGCATATTAGCTGATCCTGCCACTTATTGGAACACCATCTAGATTTATAAAGTTTTAAGATTCTGTGCTTTTTCTCTTTTGATCCCCAAACTCTTACTTTGGTTATAGGAAATGTTAAATTCCCCCTAGATAGTTTTCAGTGCTTCATCCCATGGTCTCTCCATCTCATGTTGCTGATTTTGGATAGTCAACCACATGACCATATCCTACTGGTTAATATGTGTGTGTGTGTGTGTGTGTGTGTGTGTGTGTGTTGTCTTCTATATTTAACTCTCTAGGCAAGTTTCCTAGCATTATCTTCTAATCTTTATAAATTCTGTGTGTTCCGTGGCTGTGAAAATTTGTTTTATCTCCCTGGAGATTTCTTTTTTTTTTTCTTAAGATGACTATTTCCTACGTTCTCCAAGTTTGTTTGTTCTGAGCACACACCTTAGTTTTCGCCTCTCGGGAAGGAAGTTTTCCTTAAGCCTGGTGATCCCTGGGATGTAAGGCTGATAATTTCAGGCTGGTTTTTAAGAGTGGAGAACTGGAACTTGAACAGGAAGTCTCAGGTGTACTGATGAGAACTTCGGATTGTCAAGGAGGGAGTTTAGGAAACCCTAACAGTAGATTCTTGATGCTTATTCTCTTATATTTTTGGTTGTGAGCCTAGCCTTCAACGGCTGAGCCATCTCTCCAGCCCTTGATGCTTATTCTCAAGGCAGCTGCTAGGGAAATCCTCCACTGTCTGCTACAGAGGATTGATTCCATCCTCAGGGTACACAGGCTGAGAGGGAGGAGTAAGGAGGTGCTGTGGTTTTGGAACTTGGGACGTCATTATTTCCTGGGGCTTATGGCTGTATTAAACACTATCTTTCGCTTCCCTTGATATCGTCTTTAGTTCATATAGTCCAGAATCTTCTGTTTTATCATCTCTACAGACAGCATAGCCATATCTCACAGCATCAGGGAGATAGCTGCCTGCTTATGCAGAGTTAGCCTTCGAACAATGCTCCTAACCACGTCCTCTCTCCACCTTCACGGTCAGGAATCTTGACTCTCAGATCTCAGCTTTTTCATGCTTTCACTCCGAAACTGGGATATTTTCCTCTGTCCGCCTCTGCCAGATTGAAACTCCACTTTCTCAGCCCTTAAGTCACCACACATCCATCTACATTCCAACTTCCAAAATGCTGTATCTGCGGACTCCTTTGTTTTCCCAGGTGTGTTCCCTTAAGAAAAATCCCTCAAAAGTCATTTCACTGATACTCTAGAAGGGTCTGGAATAACATTTGTACACATATTCATCTTTTTGTGGGGGGGAGGGGTAAATTTTCTAATTGGTTTTCCTTTCATTGAAGACAGCTTTCCCCCCTCCCCCCACATAACACCTTGATTCTGTTTCCCCTCCCCTCTGCTCCTCCCACCCCCTCACCCCCACCTAGATCTGCTTCTCACTAGAAAACAAACAGGCTTCTAAGGGACAATAATAAATATAGTAAGATAAAACAAAACTTAACATGCTGGAATAGGACATAACAAACCAACAGAAGAAAAGAGCCCAAAGGAAGGCACGAGAAACAGAGACGCCCTCGCTCTCACACACAGTGCTCTTACTGACTTCCCTCAGAGGACCCGATGGAGACACCAGAAAAGAATTAAGTGAACTCATAAAATGCAAGCTACGGTTCTCCTTAATTTCAGCTTCTCATTTGGCTTTTACTAAAAGATGAAGCTCGCTGCATATAGATTCCTGGGTCTCATCTGTATTTAGCTTTAACCTTAAACCTCTGGATCAGTGTTGAGCCTTTTAACATTGAGATTACTCTATTTTGTTTTCAACATGAAGACAACATTTCTTCCAATGTTTAGAAGGAAGAGCTGGGGCATTTGGGTGAAGCTCAATTTGGAAACTGCATGTTCTTATACAATAGTACATCTCATTGCCCTAACAATGTACTGCGCATTGTGGGAAATGAGAACATAGTCTCAAAGGGAAAAGAGTTCTTTGTATTGATAATTGGCCAAAAGGAAGACATTCAGAAGCAACTCTATCAGACAAAACAATGGGATGCTAGGAGCCAACGCAAAGGAGGAAAGAAGGCTTTGATTCCATTTTGAGAACTCAGGGTTCCAGACATTTATCTGTGGAAGATGCAGCGCGCAAAGCAGACTATGACTCAGTCATTGTGGACTGTGTGTACCAGGCCTCTTCACATGAGCGAGAAAAGCCTTGTGCATAAAACACAGCTGCGCCGAGTGTCTTAAGATTCTCCATCTCTCACCAAAGTGGATCATCAAGACCTTGAGATGTTTTTTAAATACTTTAGTTCCCTACCATCTTATGAGAGGAAATAGAAAACTTCATACTTAAATGATGTTGAGGTGTTGAGGTTACACTCTTAAGGAGGTTGAAAACACCATTGTTCTTGAGATTATTGCAGGAATATCAACTTTGATATTGTGCACCTGTGACTCTCTGGGCCCCAGTACCACTCATTCTATTAAAATAACTCCTTCTATCCATGTTGAAATCAACAACAACAAAAATACACACAAAAAAAACAAAAAAAAAAAACAAACAAACAGCAACCAAATCAATATTGCCTGAAGGACAACTGGCTTTAATTGTATATACGTATGTACATAGGTACATGTTCGTATGTATGTAGGTATGTATTATGTATGAACACAGAAGACCTCTAAGTAGAACAACAGACATATCCAAACTTCAATGCTACAAAAAACAAACAAACAAACAAACAAAAAAACAAATCTGTTACCCTTTTAGAGGTAGGGACTGGTGGAGGTTAATTTAAGTGTAAGGAGTGGCATAGTTCTTAATAAACGGCAGTAGAAAATTTATTCTAAAGTACAACAAGCCCAGAGCCTTAGCACTGTTTTCTAAATAGGGAGTTCTGTCATTACAGTGATATTTGAAAATGTAAAACATCTCTTAGGGCAGCATAGTTACGACAATCAGGACTTTCAAAAAGCCACTCAATGACCCAGAGACACAAGGTCACAGAAGCAGACCTGGCCTGCCAACAGGAGATGTGTGAGAGGGGTCATTTCCGAGCAAGAATCAGTGAAACTGAGTGATCTGCATTTACAGTACTGTAAACATGGGCTGTCATGACAAAGGAATCCAGGGAACTGGTACTGACCATGGGCCTTCCACCAGCTCAGTTTTAAACTGAATCCCTGATAGCCTTCCACCATCTTGCTGAGACACACTACATTTAAGGCACAGTCTTGTCTCTTCCTTTGTTTCGTTATATTATAAACTACTGCCAAAAAATACAAAATGAATAAAAAATTCCAGCTAGTTGATTTCACGGAGTGACCGATGCTCTTCCTTAAGAACAACACATTGATCTTTTTTTATAGACAGCAACGTTCATTCTCCCATCACATCTTTTTCCAATGCGCACAGTCCCATCGACTTTGGAGCCAACTCAATGTGAAAGCGGAAGAAAGGCACTAAGGGAGCAAGGTCCATTAGGCCCAATATTGCCTCAATTACTTTAATTCCATTAGTCCTGTTCATATTACTTCTCTAATCAATATCTCTCTGCAGTTATTCATGTTTACCCTTTTTCAAAAATCTCACATAATAGGATTATGGTCTTTTGAGCTCAGGGGCAACACAGCATCATAAATACATTTTTTGAGTTTGTGATTGTCTCCAGGTCTGCAACTGAGAAGGCTCAAACTGAATCAAGTTTTCCAGAGATCATTTCATATTATACTTTTAATTCAATATAGGTGCTTTTACCTGTGGAGTCATTTGTTACTCCGTGTCAGAGACAATTATGTGCGGCTTAATAGCTGAGCATCCTCTTCCTGTGTCTAAACCTTGGGGAAATTCATCTGATTTCCACTTAAACCCACAATCCTTTCTGCACTTACGCCTGCCTTTTGTTCAATGCAGCCCTTCTGCCTCCACTGACAGTTATTCTTCCTGCAAGAGCTGCATATGGATAGTACATTAACCGCTGCATCTTCCCCATGACAGCTAATCAATCATGGTAACAGTCTCACAAATTACAGGAACTCCGTTTCCCTCCGTTCTCTGAGCAGGCATCAGTGCACTGTCTGTTAGACACAAGAAGCTGCTGTTTCAACATAGACAGTCTCCACAGAAGATATCAACCCCCACCCCACCCCTTGGCATGGGGGTATCTTACTGTGCATTTGTAAAAATAGCATGTGACTCAAAGAAGCATGTGAAAATTTTGATGGAGATGTCGTCGAAAGTTATCCTTTAATTCAGAAGGGGTAAAAAAAGAATAATCACTCAGGAGTAAAGTCTCCATAAAACAAAATAGAAATGATGGGAAGTCTCAAAGGACAGGGAGATTTTGAAAATGGAAGCTGAGGGACTAATATAGGAAGCGCTCTATGGGAAACAGCAAGTCTCCCTGAGCACAGGACTTAATAGAGGGACTAACAGTGAGAGGTGGCAGCCTGGGTTACCTTTGGGAACAGTGGATTGAGGGTTATAAAGAAAGAAGACATATGCCCTTATAAACTGTTAGTCTCTTGCAATGTGCAGGATGCATGGAAAGCAACCGCCATGTACATCATGAGATAAGCAGGCAGGCTCATCTCTGTGTTTAAAGGACCTGGCAAGATCTGATTTCCAGCATCCTATAGAGCCTCATCCATTGCCCTCCCCTCTGTAAGCTCCAGGGATATCCTAACAACAGGCAGCATCCCCCCCACCCCCCACCCCCCCACCCCCACCCCGCTCCCTGCAGATCCACCTCCTCGCCTCTGGAATGTTTTTATTCCACGATGCTCATCCACGTGGCAGCATCTTTCCATTCTTCCAATCTCCACTCCTTTATGGTCTTCTCTATAAAAACATTCCCTAACTCCCTCAAGCCAGTTTCACTGGCCTGCGTCCTGTCTGGAAAACATGTGTTGTATATGGCTGCATAACATCGGCGTCTCTTGTGTGACTGCCCGTCGTCGTCTGAATGGTAGCGTGCTTAACATTTTCTCCCAGAGCAATTTTTGGTACATGACAGAAAGGCAGTGCGTAAGTGAATGAATAAAGCAGGGGAAAGGGGGAGTGAGAAAAGCCTCGAAAGAGTCAAGAAGAGGAGGAGGAGATGTGGAAAGGGGAGAGTGGCAAGGGAGTCTGTAAAACACGAATTCCAGGAACTGGACAAACCCTTGTGCTAGCTACACGCAAGAAAGAGCAAGAGATGGAGGAGACTGGCAAACTTCTGAGCTGTCTGAGCTCCCTGCGAGAAGCCCTCCGCTGCTCTTCTCCTCCGTTTTTAATTTTCCAGCTCAGCATCACTTAGTTCATAGATTTTTAAATGAAACAAAGAGGGTGCATGGGAGAGAGACGAACCCACAAAAAGTACCTGCTTTGGTTCCCATTTTTAACGTATTTATGAGCAAAATTTTTCATAAGAAGCTTTGATTAAAAACTTGACGCAAAATATGATGTGTGCCTGACAGCTGGAAGCCTGTCAGGAAGCCAAAGCACTCGTTCTGTCTACAGCACCAGCCTGTCCTACTCAGCAAGTGCAAGACCAGCCAGGGCTACATGAGAGGCCCTACCCCGAAACAAAACACCTGTTTAAATTAGGATACTTTCTGTAATACAATAAATAGCCTTTAAGAGGTTCGTGTTTTAAACTCCACCAAATTAAACATTAACTAAATGAATATAATATATATAAAATATAAAAAATATATAAAATATAAAATATATAAAAAATATAAAAAATACTCAGTTTTTAAAATCTGAGCTATCAACAAATATTAGTATCCCTTGACTGTCCTATGTCCAAGTTCTCACAACTTAGATCAGTGAAACTGAAGAATGCAGAACAGTAGCAAAGACTGGACCATAAAGACAGCTGGGGTTTAAATGCTAGAGGGGCCTAGAGTTTTGTTGCTGGGCTATTTCCATAAGAGAGGAGTACCAAGGCCCACAGGAAGTGACTTAGTTATTAAAAGGAGAACTGCTAGAACCTTGCTGCCTCAGTAGTGCCCAGTGCGGTCCTTCACCACCCAGCTTGTCAGACTAATAACCAGCCTGTACCTACTTACCCCGCTCTGCATGCAGCCACACAGGGCAATCCCACCAGCACCCTGATGGCATCACTAAAGCAAATTTGACTGTTTTCACTTTAAGGAAGCCTTCTAGACATTTCAACCAACCAAACAAGGGAAGTGCGCAAGGAACGCTACGGAAGCCCATAAACCAACGGCAGTAAAGTCTTGAAGAAAGCAGCTGTGGAGGCCAGATGAAGCTGTGCATTCTTCGGTGTCATTTGGTGGGACACATCACATGCACCATAAATAACTATAGTATGATTTACCAACTTCCTAAAGACACACATTGGTAGGGAAGAGGCTAACATGAATCTGTAGTACCATTTCACACTGCACTACCTTCCCCAGCTTCGAAATCCAATTCTGTTGGAACCAAGACTTGCCATGGGGCAGACTCATCCTCATCTTCACCCCGAGGACCATGGAAACTCCCGTGGGCTCGAAATGCCTGCACGGAAGTGGTTCCAATGGGCCCACGGGGTAGGCATTCAGGAACCCTGAGCCTGGATCTGACCTTTCATATCTAGATATGGTCTACCATCTTAAAAACAGGTCCATACAGCGCTCATCCTGAGCATAAGAGAACTCACAGGTCTCCCAACCTGTCCACTCATACCAGAGAGAAAATTCTGCCCCCCAGCCTTCTACTCTTCTCTGCCGGAGACTTCCTCCTAGCTCTTGCAGCTAATTTTTTTCTACACCAGCAGACTTGGACAGAAAGCACTGAGCTAAGAGGATGTGAAGATTTCACAAACAAACAGCTCTAAGAATAAACAGAGCCATTACGTTCTACCTGAGGATCAGTGTCTTAATGTCTGACCAATGCCCGTACCTGAATGCTAAAAGGGTGGCTTCTGGTAATTTGAGCTGAAGAGGCATAGAAAGGGGAGAAGATGCTGTGAGGGCAGCTTCACTTCAGGATAGCATTTATGAATTAAGAGCTAGGAAACAGCACATTAGACTTAACGAGCGCAAAGTGAAACATCTGCAAAGGAAGAATAGCCCAGCCATGATTTAAACTACGCTGGATTGGCTGCAAAGATACCTCGAGGGGCTGGTGGAGGCAGTATGCAAATGGATGGTTCAGACTGGACGCCAGCAGAGAAGCAAGGACCACTCCTGCCAGGAGCTATACATGCATTTTAAAACTCACTTGCTATGTAACTTTTCCAAAGCGGCATCTTGCCTGTTTACAGGCTTGTGTAACTTGGACTATACTGAACAGAGTTCACCTTAGCTGAGGGTGGGTGTGACGCCCGCAGACCTCTTGTATAAATGCGCGAGTTGCTCTTCCTGATTCCATTTGGTCATGATCAATGTGGTCTTTCCCTCCTTCCATAAATATTAAGAAGCAAGCAGGGTGTTAAACATGTTTGGGAATACCAAGAGTATTCCCTTGGACAGTAGTAAAGATGAATTGTGTCCCTCTGAAAAAAAATCAGAAGTCCCACACATATGAACGTGACTTGCCTTAGAAGTGGGGCCCTTGCTGGGGGATGGTTTTGTGCACTGTGTATTCAGACACTGATTACTGTGACCAAAGATCTAGTCGCAGTCTTGATATTGACATTATCAGGCATCTCCTGTCTCAGTGTTGTGTAAAAATTGTTCACCGTCACCTCTGATTGGTTAAGAAAGAGCTGATCAGCCAATGGCTGGCCAGAGGAGAGAGGACGCCCAGTCCCAGTGAGAGGGGTCCCTGGTGAGGGACCAGAAGGAGAAGAGATTTGCCATGAGGGTGCTCCATGAAGAGTTGTCATGAGCAGGTTGCCGGGGGGGGGGGGGGGGGGGGCGGGGGGAGGGAATCCTCAGGAGGCCACTGATGGAGCAGCAGCAGCCAGGGCAAGACTAAGATGTCAGATAAAGGAGCACATGTCTGGGTAGTAGATAGCCATAGAGGGTTAGAATAGATGAGGGTTAGAATATCAACCCACCTATAGTGCCAATGCTTATAATAAATGTAAGGTCTCCGTGTCTTTATTTGGAAGTTAGAACAGGTAGGAAAGGCTCTGAAGATGAACTTAAGAGTGGGTCATTAGGATCACCCCGAGATAGGCAGGCATAGAAGGAATATGATGGGAAAGGAAGTGAGCGGAAGGTGCCATGTATAAGCCAAGATATGCCTGACATACTAGAATCTCCAGCTGGAATTTAGCCTTCCTCACAACACCAACAAGAAACCCTGAGCACACCTTGATTGTGGGCACAGTATCAAGATCTGAAACAGTGACACACACTAGATTACCAAAGAACAAACCCAACCACAAAAACCAACAAGAAACCCTGAGCACACCTTGATTGTGGGCACAGTATCAAGATCTGAAACAGTGACACACACTAGATTATCAAAGAACAAACCCAACCACAAAACCCGCCATGGTCAATTGGGCTCTAGATGGGGGTCGTTTCTGACCGGTGCCTCGGTTCTGCTAGCCTGATCTTTACATCTATGTCGGAGTTACAAAGGCCATATGAGAAAGAGATGGTCTGTCTCCAGTGGGGACGTCTAATCCTCTGAAAAGATGATTAGAAAGAAAAGAAGGCAGCCAAAGTTAATGGAAAACTAATCTTAGTGACCTGTTTGGGCGAATCAAAGTCATGAGGCATGCCTCTAGAAAAAAAATTAAAAATCAAAGGAAATTAAGAAGTACAACTTCAGATAATGAGGCAAAGAAAAAGACCTTAATTTGAAGTCTTAGTATTTACATATTTACATTAATGTTGAAAAGATAGATTTCTGATAAAGTAAAAAGGAGGAAAAATAGCAAAAATTCTACATTTACTCTGTAGAAAATGGTCCATGGTCTCTCGTGGCTGTTGGGTTTCAGCACATTTGGTTTGCAGGGCCTCCTCCTGCAGATGTGCCCTGGGGGTCAGTTATATCACTGACCCCTGAAACAAACACCACTGTGCGACATATACTAAGAGAAAGACACAGGGCCGTGGGATGGAGTCAGTTCCCATACAGTGACATCCTGACGTAGTCCTGCTCATCATTTGTGTCCCACAGACCATGGCTTTACCTGAGCGATGTGAGTCTCTCTCTCTCTCCTCCGCGTATTGTCAATACTTTATCATGTTGGCTGTCAAGGACCTGTAAAACAAAGGCCATCTTGTTAGAAGAAACTTCAAACATCAATTTCCAAGCTGATGGAACATGTGTAAGCAGATGCAAGGTTTCACATGAGGAACTTGAGCTGAATGTCGCCCTTTCTATCCCCGGCCTATTCCAACTGAATGCCCTTGAGGAAGGGCTCTGCACCATGCTAACCTGGGAACAATCAATAACTGTGAAGGGCTCACCATAAACATAGCCTGTAAGCTGTCAATCTTTCTCAGAATATTTCTGCTTTAAAGTAGCCCTTGTTAAAGTTTGTCACATTGAGTCTGGTGTTAGAGCCAGGGCCTCAGTAGTACCTAATGTGGGGGATGCAAATGATAATAATAATTAATAATAATAATAAATCAGATAGATAGATAGATAGATAGATAGATAGATAGATAGATAGATAGGTAGGTAGATAGATAGATAGACAGACAGACAGACAGGCTAAAACTCAATTTCCCAGGTAGGATTTCAAAGCCCTCTTTTTTTCTGAGCATGGTCTGTATGCAATAAGATCAGCCTGGAGAGAGAACCCATTGAAAGACATACAGCATTAGGATCTGCAGTTGCATGAGGCCTTTGGATGGCCTCTGAAACCTGAGGAGCTCGGTTTTAAAGTCCCTCAAACATCATGCTTGTGGTTCCTAGGACCAGAGTATGGAGTGTCCCAGATTTGAAGCCCACAAGTTCCTTACAGGCAAGTATGTAAATCTGAGGACAAATGGCCTCCTGACCCCTCCAAAACCTTCTGCTGCTGCCTAAACCCCCTTCCTTTCCCAGGACACATAGATTAACTAGGAGCAACATCAAAAAAAGCAATGTCATTCAAAGAGTCAAAAGATGGAAAACAAAAATTGTAGCATGGCATGGTTGCTCTAACAGAAAGTTATGCTTTTGGTATGCGTGTCTGCTTGGAAAGTGCCTTGCCCAGTGTGGGCTGTCTGGAAGGCATGCTGCGGTGGATCCTATAACAAAAATTAGACCCTGCAGAAGGGACAGTGTACGGCAATGTCAGGGCATGTAACCAAACCAGAAAGGAAAGAGTCTTTGGGACTCGAGAAAATCCTGGACTGTGATAGTCTATGTCTCTCTCAGCTTCTTTGAATATCTGTATGCATGAGCCGTACCCGTGGCAGCCCTGGGGTGTGCTTTTCCCCCCTTTTAACTCTCCTACCTGTAGACAAGTAGGAATCGCAAACATCAAATGCGGGCAGCACGGGCTCAGAAGTCTGCGGCACCCAGCAAGGGATAACAGAACTGTGCCTCTGTGCCATTTGATCACAGAGAGTGTCAATGAAACCTCAGCCAGTCATACAGGCGCCATAAAGGGAATCGCATTAAAGTTAATACAAAAGTCAGGAAAATGTCCTCCGAGAGGGACACTGGCTATTTGCTAGGTGCACCACTGGGAGCGATTGAGGGCTCTCAGTATGACCAAAGCGTGCACTCCCCTCTCCGTACCCATCTCTGTTTCCTGCATTTAAATAGTTCTTATCTCTCCCTCCCCCTCACTTATTCTTGAGGCTTCGCTGGTTCCCTTTCCACCCCAGCTGCCCTCCTATCCCTACCTTGGTCTCTCTTTACAGCCCCCCCCCCCCACCTCGCCTTCAACTGACTGCTTTGTTACCATGTCTTTTCTGTGAACAGAGGAGAGAGAAAGTGGGAACATCAGACATCCTTTGTGCATCCTTTCCACATTCTCCTTTCCCCCTGCTATCCCCAGTTTTTGTTCTCTTCTTCTATGCCCCCTTTCCTCTCAGGGAGCTTAGCTGCTGCTATTAGCGTGCAGCCAGCCCAGCAGAACACAGAGCTTAGCAGTGACAGGGACAATGCTGGATTCTTCTATTATATCAACATAACACGTGGACCTCTCAGAACCTCCTAACCTGTTCCAGGTCAACAGTTGAGGCAGGGAGATTTTAGAAGAATGCAACACCTTAGCATTTTCTTGGCATTTAAAAATATGGGACAAATCTAGAATATTTAGCTATTTGTGCTAAAAAGCAGGAAGAAGGTGACATATACTAAGCAAAGGGTTTCAGTTACTCTCTGCCTTTGCCCAAGTGTACCATGAGAGTAATCCTATCTTTAATCTCATCTCTCTTTATGTAGACCCCAGACCCTCCTAGGATGAGGGAAGCTTGCCCCATAACCCTGTGCAAGGCATCTCAATGACACCAGCAAGAGCTCAAGAAGTGCTGCTTGACAAAGACACAATACAGCACACAGGAAGCCTCCTTTGCTGTCTCATCAGGAAGCCTTCCAAGGATACAGCTTAATAAATAGATGAAGGCGGTACACGATACAGAAATGCCCGGTACTGCATCTCATATCAAACGCACTTAACGAGAACCCCATAGCACTGGCTGAGATTTGGCACTCTCACCTATAGTCCTTAAATTGCTAAGAAGCAACTTTGATTTTCTTTAAGTAGTTCATTCTTTTATATTCAACCTGTGAACTATCAGTAAAGCTCAGACAGAATCTGGTTTGCTGATCTTTTGAATCCCAGTCCCTGGACGCAGTACACACCCCTGGCACAAGTTATGATCCCTAAACATCTGATGACAAATGAGTTCAAAACCAAGCAATCGACACACTGGTCAGCCTAAGTTTTAAGATAGCCTAGTTGAGGAAAATACTAAAATTCAAACTGATGGTCTTGGAAAACTTGCCTTGGGTTTTTGGCTCCGTCATCTAATTATAAACACAACACAGGATCAAGAATACAACTTGCACCAGAGTGGGAAATATTGCTTTGGGCAGGGGCACTGAGCAGTCAGATGTGACAACTAACATTCAAACCAAAAAAAAAAAAAAAAAAAAAAAAATTGAAAATGAAAAAAAAATCTAAAAAGCAGACAAACGTTATCAAATAATACTTGATACACTGTGGAACATTACTAAATCCTGTGTGTTTCCATGGTGATTTGTTCAGGTTTTCTAGTCTCATCACACAGCTATGTTTCTTCACAGGGAGGAGGGGACTAACCACACACTGAACACCACACACAGGCATTTTCTAGTCAATGGAGAAAACTCTCCAGAATGCACTTGCTCCACAGACCACGTCAACTTCTGGATCCCTACTTTGGGAGGAGATGTGAATAATCAGTAGATAATAAGGGACCCGTTGACAGAACCGTGAGAGGCCACACTCAGGATGCAGGGGCCAGGTGAGCAGTAACCCAGGGACTGCAAGACACACTCCTTGTCAATCAACCAAGAGGCAAAGAACCCACCTGCAAGGTTGGTACATGCTACTCTGAACTGCTCTGTAATTAAAAGCATGCTTCTTATTTCGCAGCATCGGTGGGTGTTCCACAGAAATTATTGGAGGTTCTTCTTAAGGCTAACACCCTTATTGTCACTGGGCTGGGCTGGAAGCATCGAACCCCTACACCAAAGCAATGCAGCAGCTGAGAGAGTCGACCACCTTTCGGGATCATCTGTCATAACCCACAGTGTCTCTGGCTCTCACACCGGAAAGTTTATAAATGCCCAGTACTCACGTGGATAAAAAGTTCTCTTTTTTAAAAAGAAAATGTTTTGGACGCTCCTAGGACATGCATATTTCAACACTAGTGTGATCTAGGTGGAATTAAATATTTAAAACTCATCAGTTTTACTTACAGTTAATAGGTTGGGAGCACAGTCCCCCCAGGTATATTGACACTGCATTTGAGAAAACAGTGCAGGGCAGGAAGGTCTCCCCCATCATTCCTCCTGCCCTTCTTATCTGAATCTGGTTACTAGAACTTGGAAAAGATTTTCCTGACCTATTGAAGCAGACCAGGAGATCCTCATGTGAGAAGTAAGCCCAAATGAAAGGAGCCAAAGAAATGGGGACACCGAGGACTTTGGGTGTGTCCATGAGCAGCTTATGCAGTTGTACGCCCCTTCCCATTAATTGCCAGTAGATCATACTGCTTTGCCCAAACCTATTTTTCCACAACTACCCATTTCTTTAACAAGTAACATCAAACTCCATCTGCTTAACAACTGTTTCAGGTCACTATGGTATGAAGTCTCTCCATTGTGACATACAAACTTTAAAAAAAAAATTATATCTTTCTTTTTTGTGTCTTTTGCTTGAGGAACATCAGCCATGAACCTAGGCTAGACTTCTCTCCCCCTATGCTACTTTAGACCCTTGCCTAGAAACTACATGTACCACTTATGTCAAAGGTGCAGAGCATGAGACCCGCATTTGTAATCATCCAGCAAGTGGGGCAAGACCTTCAGCCCAGTGGAAATCAAACCAGAGATGATCAGCTGCTCGCTACCTGGGCGACATGGCCATCACCTACAAGCCGAGTAAAGCAAGACTAACCTGATATTCATGCCACCGGCTCCTCCCTGCTTTATTCCCCTCAAGAAGCTCTGACTAATAAAGACTCTGACGATAAAGACTCTGGGAAACGTTGTTGTGTCCCCCCCACCCCCAGAAATAAAATCTGCATTTTGGTTGGCATCTACACTCATTATCTACAAAGTCCTACTACAGTTTTTAAACCTCGATGCTGAGGTATGGCAGAGTCAGGAAGAACCGTCATCCACACCTGCCTGGCTTCACCAGTTTTTCAGCATCTCTAGACATCTTCTACTTTCATCTCAATCCAAGCAGATTCTATTGGAAGAGAGCAAAGTGATGGAGGAGGCACCCCATCTCCATTATCCCCTGGAAGACAGTACAGGGGATCAACTTCTCCACGCCCAGGGGCTGCTAAGCCCTGCTTAAGCAAAGCTTTTGGTGACAGAGGACCCAGGGGAACCCTCTGTAAGAGATCACCACAGATTTTCAGAGTTTACAAGGATAAAGCAAGCACAGCTCCAGTCCGTTCATGAATAAGGCCTCTTTAACATTTTAATGAGAACATTAACTCAGCTTCAGTTTGTTTGGCCTTCCCAGAAAGTCTGTTAGCACTAAAGAAAGTTACTTACAAAACCAATAATGAAATTGTGGGCCTTCCTGTGCCCCCAGGGGCACCACTGTGCCACAAGCAGAGTCTGTATTATTTCTCTCCAGAACGAGCCTATATTTTGATCAGACTACGGTTTGGTAAATGAGTCAAACATCCATAGAAAAGCCCTCATCCCTGTGGTGCTGTGTGCTGTGTGTGCCTGCCCATTTTATATCAGATTTGTCCCCTAATTCACTTTTTATATTATAAACAGTGTTTAATACAATGCACGACTCAATAAATGTTAGAATCTACGTTTCTGCCACTTTCCCTTCATCATTTTCTACTACCTTCGTTCTCTCTCTCTTGCTGTGTGAATGATTCCCACCGAAGCTTCAGACTACTGCCTTTCACCTGGGGCCCATTAAATTCAGAGGACAACCCACGGAGCTTCAGAAGCCAAAGGTGAACAAGAAATAATTCCCAGACTCGGTGACTTAACATGAATTTCTGCTTTGTCCCCTGAACAGAATCTGGAAATCTGGAGCAAAGTGAATAAAAGAGTTTGTCACCTTTAAAAACCAAGCAGGAGAGATGACGAGAGCCAAAGGGAATTGCTGTTCAGGTCACACTGCGTGTAGCTCTTACAGCGTAAATGCTGAGCACCTACTACGCAGAAGCACTGTTCTAGTTATGGTGACAACACCTGGGCCCAAGACAGACCGGAACTCCATTCTCACTAAGTTGGAGTTCTGGTGGGAGAGACAGGTAGCAAACAAGCTGAAAACATCCCGATACAACATAGGGATGTGACCAGAGCTGTTAGCTGAACGCAGTGTGCATTTAAAGCCAAGCCGAAGGGGGAGAAACAAAAGAACATAGCAGAGAGTTCTGAAGCTCATGTAATACGCGTTTAATAATGTGAATTCACACTCACAACCAAAAGAAGTCCATGCTGAAGACTACATAAGCTATGTGATGGTGACGGTTCTGGGATAGATGACTAGGCAGACCACAGGAGATTTAAGAGCGGAAACTATCTTATATGATGCCACAGTGGCAATGGTAGCTGTGTGTCACAGATGGGTCCAAATGTCCTGAATATGCAACCCTGGGAAGGGACCCTCATCTGCCCTATGAGTGTGGATGCTGTGGAGGGGAAATGGGTCAGGTAACACATTTTATGCTTCATCTCCTCTTGTTCTGGTCTGCTGTCTGTTGCTGTGAGAAATTCCAAGACCAAAACAGCTTGGAGAAGAAGGGTTTCCTTGGCTTACCTGTCCCCATGGCAGTCTCTCCTAGAGAGAAGTCTAGTCAGGAGACCAAGCAAGAGCCTGGAGGCAGGAACTGAAGCAGAGAACATGAGGGAGCGCTGTTTACAGCCTTGCTCTCCATGGTTTGCTCAGCCTCCTTGCTTCTGTAATACAGGACCCAGTGAGGGGTAGCATTGCCCACAGAGGGATGTGCCCTCACACACTGATCGATAACCAAGATAACCATCCCTCAGGCTTTCCTGGTGGGCGGTGTGATGAAGACACATTCTAGACTAAAGATACCTCTTCCCTAGCTCGGGTCAAGATGACAAAAACTAACTAGCACACTTCCTTGGTGTGTGTGTGTGTGTGTGTGTGTGTGTGTGTGTGTGTGTGTGTCCATATACACATATATACGTGTGTGACTATATATGCATCTATATGTGATCATATGTATGTAATTTCAATATAGTGATTTTGCAGTTCTTTGTCGTGTTTTATTCTTAGCTTTTCCAGACAGGGTTTCTCTGTGTAGCCCTGGCTAACTCCCTCTGAAGACCAGACAGGCGTCGAACTCAGGGATCCACCTGCCTCTGCAATTCTCCAGTTTTCCTAGGAGTAGAGAGAAAGGACTGCTGTCCTCATCGCTGTCTCCAGGAACTTGAAGGTGGCTGAGGAGAATGAGAAGAGATCTTACAGGCAGTCAGCAGCAGGAAGGAAGGAAGAGGCCAGGCTTTCTCACCAAGGACACCCAGCGAGCGAGGGAGTGTGAGCCACACACCTCTGCATTTCTTTCAGGGTGCCCTGCGGGCACTGCTCTTGGTGTGAGGACCTTGCAGCATGAGGTAAGGGCTGGGAAGGGCGGTGCTGCCACCTTCCTCCTCCACTTTCCTTTGTCTCAGCCTGCCATAGATGCTAGTTAAATAATCCATAAAATGTGGCTGAGAAAAATGAAAAAATCATTAACACCAAAGCCAGCCTCACGGAGAGAAAATCAAATATTAAGGTGCAGTGTGACACAGGTTTTTAAATAGACATTTTAATTATCAACAACAGGTCTCTACAGCGCATGCTCATGCAAAGCCCTCCTGGGAACTCGTGGATGGGAAATCCACATAGGGAAGGACACACACCAGGACTCAGTGGCCTCATGGGATTTGAATATACACCCTCACCTGGAACTCTTACCAATTATTTTCTCAGAGAACACTAGAGGAACTGAACAAGCCTACATTATTAGCACACTCTTTTTATGTAAGCACTGTGAACACAGAGGCAGGGGGATCACCCAGAGTTCCAGGCAAGCTCGGTCCTCATTGATAGTGCTAGTCCAGCCAGGACTACACATCAGACATGGCAAGACCCTGTCTCAGAAAGAGAAATAAAAACAGGATTGAGGAGATAGTGCACTCATTAAAATGCTGACTTTGTTGACTGGGACCCCCTGAGCCCCAGTGGAAAGCCTGGTGTGGTGGCATGCCCTTGGTATCTGAGAATTTAGCAGAGCTCAGAAGAATGCTTTGGGTTCAGTGGCCAATTAGTCTACTTGGTGAGTTCCAGGCCTCTGAGAGACTCGGTCTCAAAAGAAACAGTGAATGCCTCAAAGACAACTAAGATTGGCCCCCAGTTTACATACATGTATAAGTGCAAACACATACACACACAAACAGAAAAGAAAACACACTGAACACAAGCTGGATCTGGTGGCACAAACCTTTAACCCCAGCATCTGGGAGATGGAGACAAGAGGATCTGGGAGTGCCAGGCCAGGCTTCATGGTGAGGTCTGGGACAGCAGAGCTACCTATGGAGACCCTGTCTCAGAAAACAGAAACAAAAACAAAACCACTTGAACAGATTTTAGGAAAAGGACAACGGTCTCCGTTATAGTTATAGGAGAGACAGATTTAACCTAGAACGTGCTAATAGTGTAGGCTTGTTCAGTTCATTTTAAAGAAAGCAACCATTGGGGGGCGGGGGGATCCTGGAGAGCATGGACAGGTTTTTAAATCAAACCTGTATCTCTCACCTGCCAGGTGTTCCTCGGAAGCTCTGAGGACACCCACCTTACGGCACTCTGTAGTCTGAAAGGAAACACTGAGTGGGGGTGTCTCTGCCCCGTGAGTCATGTATTTTGTCCCTCTGTATGGGGTGTGTGTATCTGTTTTCCTGTTGATTTGTTGATTCGTATGATTCTCTCTGCAGCTTTCCACCCATATTTTCCAATAACTCCTCATTATAGTCACACCCTCACAGAGGGACAACTGTTACTGGTTCCCACAAGAACGGGGCTGAGAAGACTCCAAGAAGAGGGCCCAGGGGACAGGAATTTGAGAAGCCTGGCCAGTTGCACACTGACCTCTTGTCTAGATTAGAATCGTCATTCTTCAGGGCTAAACATGAAGCACTCGTGTAAATGAGGAGAGTTATTCAATCTCCTCTCTCACTGATGGGCTTAACCAAATGCTTTTATGAGAATTGGTGTTTGCCCTGACATGAGAGAAGCCATCAGGTGGCCACCCTCAGAAACTGCTCTTAGGGTTTCAAGCCAAGAATCTCTATCCATGTCATTATTTCCTTGTATTTCTGCCCTGTAGAAACTGCTACACTGCTGGGGCACATAGTGTTTCCAATTCTACCTTCTTCCAACATTAAAATGTCCTTTCTCCTTTTGGCAGAGTGATGGATTGGCAGAGGCAGTGCCAGAATAGCAGCCGGTGAGAGTGAAGGTTAACTGGAACTAACCCAGACCAGCACTGGGTCCAACCTAAAGAGCCTGAACCTTGGGAAGTATTAAGTCAGTGTCAGAGAGGGTGCGGCTGTGAGGCCTGGAGAGCAATCAAGCACACAAACGAGAATGGTGGAAAGAAAGCAGAGCAGAGACCAAAAAAGGAGGATCCAAGATGGAAGGCCATGCACCGCCATGGGGCATCTCAAAGTGACTTTGCGGTTCTGTTGGGAAGAAAAGGATTCAGGGTGCCAAGGCAGCTACCACTGGCAATGGAAAGAGCTGGGTGGTCATGAACAGGGAAAATGTTTACTCCTCTTCATCCTTTACAGTGAAAACCACCTCCCTCTAGAACCCTGTCTCTTTCTTCCCTTCAGTTTGAGGCCACACTGAATGTCCTGTTATCTTTGCGTGGCACTTGGTACTATGAAGACACCATTTCATAGTGTGAAGAACCTATATAAAGTTGCACATACTAACTCTCTTGCCAAAAGCACCATTTACCTCCTTTGCCTTTCCATTCTCACAATCAGGCATAAGTACTATTAGGTACATATAGAGAGAAAGAGATTCACGATGCACAAATTGTACAGTGCCCCACGAGGGAAGGAATTGCATTCTTTTTGAGGGTCTGTGCTTTCCTAGGTGCACCTGTTTTGTTCTTGCTTTGTAAATTGATGCTCTTTCATTTATAGTGGTTCAATTTGTGATGGTGTCAAACCATATACAGTGATGCATCTGAATATTCAGTGCATTTTGATGTCCTGTGGGGCTGGTAATGTGTGGGCTGAGCATCAGTAGAACGTCCTGACTCCCAGCCAGGGAGGAGACAGGCAGGGTAGACAGCCCATTCACTGAGGAGTGCCATCATTAAGATACGACTTCAGTGGGTAGGAGGCATAGGAAATGCTTTTTGGATTCAAATATTTTTCAACTCACTGTAGGTATTGCATGGCATAACCTGGCCACCATTTGCGGAGAACTCGTCCTGTGGCTTTCACTCTCTGCACTTCTCTAAGTCAGGACCGACAAGGCAATACAACAGGATGTCTGCTAAGATGCTTAGCTGTACCCTCACACTTGAGCCAAAACAACTCTCCTTCCTTGACTTTGTTGGTATTTTGTCAAGCCCATGAGAAAAGCAATGAATCCGTACACTCTGTTGTCAACTGGAGGAAGACTAGACACTGGCATCATATAAAATCTATCCTGAGCTGAAAAATCTCAGATCTAGACGGAGGCCCAACTGCTTGCTAGCTATGTCATCAGGGCTAAATGACCTCGCTTCCTGATTCCGAGTGCCCCCGTAAGCAATGAGGATGATATTGAACATTATGCCAAATAAAAGTGAAGTCCCAGACTTGACACACTGCCTAGATGACCAAATGTCATGTAAGCTATTCATCTTCCTCCATTTTCTCACATTTCCCATGACCCTTTGCAGGAACAACCCCCTTGATCACAGTATTTCCTGTATACCAAATGCTGTTTTAAAATTAATGGCCAAACATCAAGTTGATTCGCACTGACAGTTTTCCCTGCACTAATGTCAAACGAGTCTGTTCATGCTCTAGAGATCTGCTGTCACTCACAGCAGGTGTCCAGGGAGTGACAATGACAGTGGGGTAAACACCTCACTCTTTTAGGGTTCATTCTTTATATCTGAGAGCACTCAAGATGTTCTTTTGTTCGCCTGAGTTCTACATTCAAACAACGGGCAGAAAGAAGATCCTTCTCTGATTTATGGCTGTCAATATCACCTTAGATCTGAAGTTGGAATAAAAGTAGGCTCTCCTTGAGTTAAACAAACAAACAAACGAACAGAAAGTCACTAGTTTTGTTCAAACTGAATGCTACTAGATTCCCTGTTCTACATTCTCCCATATCAACTCCTTCCATGGTCAGCAGCTTTTCCTCCTGGAAGCAGAAGACCTAGGAAGGAACAAGTTCACACCACTGTCATCTTCAAAGAATTACTTAAGACCATTTCCCCGGGTGCTTCTCAGCCGTGGCCTCATGGCAGACATGATTTTCTCAAGAGCTCCACAAACCCCCCTCGGCCAGGGAAGTCTGCCTTCTCCATAAAGCCTCACATAAGAAAAAAAAAATCTCAAACACAGTCACAAAGTGTGGACAGTGTAAACAGTCCTCAAACTGTGTAGTTGCTGTTTCCTATTTGTAGAGTTTTGCCTAATCCTTGGCTAGGCCCCTTAGTCTCTTGAGGCTGTGTTTCTTCATCTACTAAGTAAGGCAACTGGGCTCAATTATCCCTAAAAGTGTGTGTGTGTGTGTGTGTATGTGTGTGTGTGTGTGTGTGTGTGTTCCAGATGGTGGTACTGCCAGGAATATGACTGTCAGATAGCTATGGTATGAGAAAGTATAATGAATAAACAATATATTTTATGCACTAAATGGGATGTTTATCCCATCAGGAAGATACTGATTTTGTACCATGGCAAGAAAGATAAAAAGAATTAACTTTCTTATGTCTCTCTCTCTCTCTCTCTCTCTCTCTCTCTTTCTCTCTCTCTCTCTCTCTCTCTCTCTCACACACACACACACACCTCCAATAAGGTAGATAGATATATTGAGCTAGGAACATAAACATTGATCTTTCTTTCTTGTGTCATATGCTCTTAATAATTGAAAAAGCCTCCTGTATCCCAAAATAAGTCAGTAGTACTCAGGCAAACAGAACCTTGCAGGCTCCTTTGTTCTAATAACTGAGTACAGTGCTCGGTGACCTTCTGTGCCATCTGTTCTGCCAATCCCCACTTGGCTCGCATATTAGCTCATCTGTACTTCTGTGCAAGTGGTAAGGAAGCCTTTGCTTCAGAACTCAATGGGAGCTGCTTAACTCCAACCTTGATTTGCTAAACTAGAAACTGCCAGATGGAATTTATTCATCAAGATCACACAGCAAGGAAGTGGGCACCTTCTGACCATAAATGTGTCCCTGCTCAGCATGCATACCTGAGTGTG
Organism: Mus musculus; assembly: GCF_000001635.26. Lineage (NCBI taxonomy): Eukaryota > Metazoa > Chordata > Mammalia > Rodentia > Muridae > Mus > Mus musculus. The sequence continues at coordinate 77,256,928 of NC_000080.6, read as the reverse complement.
CTATGGGTACAGGTTCTGTCCCCCAAGAGACCTGAGACCTGGAAAACATGGTCAGAAAGCCATGCTCTGCTCCGGCGTCTGGATTGAGTATATTTCTTTAATTCAATTCTACACAAAGTATGCTTTCCTTGAGTGCTACACCAATTCTAAAGGGTATACAAAAGGGAGTAAAATACATCATATCTGCCTTAGAGGAAATGCAATAAGACCCAGTGTCTAAGAGCCATTGGCATCTGAGAATGGTTACCTAGGACTGAATCTTAGCTTTCCTTTGCTTATGTGTAAAGCCTGGGCAAATTACTCACCCTTCCTGAATCAGAAATATGGTTACAAGTAAAGTAAATTTCTTACAGTATTGTCATGAGGGTTAACTGACTCGTAGCATTAAGTACAGCTGAGCATATTAGGGAGAAGTCCTCGTGAGTATCATCATCATGATTATCATCATCACTAACATACAACCCAAAAGCTCAAATAAATCATTTTCATAGTTAGTAAATCTGAAACAATAGCAAAAGCAAATCCTAGGAAATAGAATTTTAAAAACCCCCAAAAGTATATCCCAGGTTTCATCAATAACTCTTGCATCGTCCTGAAAAGTCCCAACTACACCATAGAGACAGGGAAGGGCAGTAAGGTGGAAGTGGGGGAGAATTGTACACAAACACTGGAGACAAAGAGAGTCAGGGGCACATCAGGGAAACTGGGAAGCATCTCACCACCCTGAGATAGGCCGGGGAGACCTGCAAGGGAGAGGAGTCAACACCTTCTCTCCTCAGGTTACCATCTCACTCCTTTCCTGTCTCTGTGTTTATCGTCCTGCTGTTGACATGTTCAGTTTCAATAGAATGTTAGATGTAGAAAGACCTCAGAACTCACCAAATCTAATTCTCCTACTTTATCCATGAAAAAATAGTAAAACAGCAACACACACACCTGCCCTCGTCACATAGATATACCATGGTACAAACAACACTGAAGCTGGACCCGTCGTCCATCCTGCGCAGTCTCCCGCAGGACAAGGGGAATGCATCAGTCTGCCTGGCCCTTCTCCCATTTGGCAGATACGTAAATTTTTCTCTTGGGAAGAAAAATGTTGGGAAATAGTTTAAAATGAATTAGCAAGAATCTTGCTGTTTTAAATTCAATAAAATATGTTTTATTATTAACTTCATTGCTGGCTAAGCCTGAAATTAAGTTTTTCTATGCTTGGACAAGTCCTGCCCACCCAATAATAGGACACCAGATTGCAATTATAAGCAGACCTTCTATTTGGATTATAATGTGCATGCATGTGCACACACACACACACACACACACACACACACACACAATCAGCAGACCTTTAATAAAAAAAGATAGCTTTGGAACTCATTGCCACTCTTTCAGCCTATGCTTAGGACAGAAAATATTTAATATTTTAAGATACAGCTCTCCTAAAACAGACTTCAAAGCATGATTTCCCAAAGGAGAAATGAGCTTCCCATTGCTGCCAATGCTGTTTCTACCCCAGCAGCCAACAACAGCCCACTGAATTGGTCAGCCAGCCTCATATTTGGTTCCTAAAGGTCTCTCCACAGCACACTTTGCAAACCAGTGCATGGCCGCCTATGTAGCCATGTTTCCTTCTGCTGAGCCCTTCATGCCACTTGGAAAATTAAAGCTCCGAAGCCAGAGCCTTTTAGTCATGTATGCAAAACAGACCCTGTAGATCTGATTTCCTGTCGTTATATTAGAGCCCTAAAGATAAGAATCTAAAGCAAACATTTAGAAGCAAAAAGTAAGCAGAAAAGCTCTGCTTGCTCCAACCTTCCCTGTTCCCTTTCCCTAGGACTAAGGATGGTGTATTTGCTTCTCCATGTGAGTCTTAAAATGTATGAACTGAGTATAATGAAGGGAGAGCCTCTGGCTATGTACCCACACTAGCTTACACAGCAGGAACCTATGAATCTGGGCCACTACAAATACATCAGTTCCATGGTCTAGGTCTAAGTAGGTATATGCTTTGCACAGTCTGCACATACATGAAGCTGGCTTATTGGAGCCACACTTGTTGTGTGTTTTCCAGACAGCCCTATCCTTTACTGTTATGGATCTGATTGTCTTTATCTTTCTTTTGGAGCCAACACAGTCCAGCTACCTGAGGGAGTTGCAACTATAGATTGTTCTAGTTTCATGAGACAAATGCCATGTCCAAAAAGCAACTTAGGGGAAGAAAGGATAGGCCGACACTTCCAGGCTATAGTTCATTGCTGAGGGAAGCCAGGGCAGAAACTCTAGCAGGAACTTGAAGTAGATACCACGGAGGAATGCAGCTTGCTAGGTTCCCCAGGCTCATGCTTAGCTGGCTTTCTTATGTAGCCAAAGATCACCTACCAAGGAAATGGTGCCGCTCACAGTGGGCTAAGCATTATTATATCAATTAATAATAAAGATAATCCTCTCCCCAAAAAATAAAAATCCAAAGACCAGCCTATTGGGCAATATGTGATCAGACAATCCCTCAATTAGAAGCTCTAGGTTGTGTCAAATTGACAGTTAAAGCTAGCTAGAACAGTGATGTTGTTCTTAAATGAAATTCACCATTAGAATAAGCAGAGTACTTTCCAAAACAGAAGGAAAAAGCAAACGTTCAAAGTTTGAAGAGTAGAGCCGACTTTTCATTGTTCCTAAGACATGATTAATAACGATAATAACTAATAATGATGATGGTGGTAGTGATGATGATGATGATAATAATAATAATATGCCAGAAGCAGCAACTCATGCTCTCCAGATGCCTATAGGAAAAAAATGCTCTGTAAATGTAACAGGAGTTGAGATCCTGAGGGAACCAATTAGAATTAAGCTACTTCCAAAATTCTGTAAAAGAAAACAAGAAGCATAGACAAGAACTTGGCACTTGAAATGGCACTTTACATGTTCTGCTTTGGGCCCATGGAGAACTTTTCATGCAATGGCTTGTTGCCATGCTTATAAAATAAAGCCTGGGTTTTTCATAGAATAGAATTATTAGCTAGTAAAACAAACTTAATTTCAGAGGGAGAATGTGGGACATCAAATCAAATAGGTACCTCAGCCTTCGTCTTTGGAATTATGAGCAATAAATAAGCAAACAAGGCCAATGCCAGTGGCAGACATTTTGGGGGAGAGCTTCCTCTGACAACTGGCTGCTATGTAAACTCGGAAGTTCTTGTAGGTGTCTAGTCTTGGGAATGCTGTGCAAGGCCAGAAGACCTCTGAGTGCCACAAGTTTTACAATGGCCTTGGGATAATCTATAGCTGGGAAATCTGGGGTGGGAAGAAAGGGGGGAATCCAGAAGGGATGACTACCCTACTGTGTTTCCCAGGTGACAGAAGCAGGCCTGGGTAAAAAAGCTGTAGAAAGAGAGAGGCCCTGGAATCCCCTGACTACTAGGTCTCACCTGAGCTCACTACACTAATGGTGCTGACTATTTCTGAGTTCAGTTCAGCCCTTCCTAATTAGATGCAAAACCAGCAGTCAATGACAACAGACCTAGGGAAGAGTCTTTGGGATTACAAAATAGACCAACTTCAGTTGGTTTCCTGAGAGATCTCCCTTCATCCCAGGATAAAGTAGCAAATGGTAACTTCTTCAAAGATGATTGACTACACAGGGCTACTAGTCAAAGACAACCTCTTGCTTTTCTACAGAGTTGAACATTTTGACTGGTCTCATTTTTCACTTTCTATTAGAAAAGCATGTCAATGTCATGCTTCGAGCACAAAACCACATCAGTGAATACATGTGAGATTCCCACTCTGTGTCAATCATTGAACCCTGTCACCAAACACTGAAGACCAAGAGCTCTTCTTTTGTCTCTCCAGAGATGACCCTCAAGCCAATGCTGAAGACCCATATCTAGGCAGGAAACAACCTCACTTGGCAAAATCTGAATGACTGTATGGGGTGGGCACTTTAAATGTCACTTACTCCATTAAATTCTCACCAGGGACCATATTTCTCTCACCTGAACATGTCTATCTTTTTGTATCTTAAGTTCTAGTTATTGATGCAGCTGTCTTCTTGTGCCTGAAGTTCTCTGAGAAACGATGCTTTAATGACTGATAAGAGCAGTCAGGAAATGTAGGGTTCTTGACTCGTGTGCGTTTGATGACTGTATCTCTGTGACTGAGTGAATGAAAAATGAGGACATGGCTGCTTTCAGGTATGGGTAAGGAGAAGGTTTACTGTGGATATGAGCCGAAGGCATCTGGAAGGGCCCAAACTGAATCAGGCCAATAGAATGAGCTGGGCCATGGGGAGAGGAAAGTGCAGAGTGGGGAGAGAAGAGAGAGGAAAGAGGGGGGCTGAAAGAGGATCCACCAATCATGACTGAAGTTATACAGGGATCAGAGAATTTGGGCAAAGGGCAGTGAAGCTCAGAGTCTGGACAGGTTGAGGGTAGGGAGCAGGGTGAGAAGTGCTGAGAAGAGCCAGGACTCTAACAGGTATTGACAATGTTGAGAAAGACTGGCAAGAATCTGCTTTGGTATGTTAAATGGGCACCTCAAACGTTTGTCCTGGATTTCTTTGAGACTTAAAACTGAGGAAAAGATTTTATTTAAAAAAAAATGGGCTTTTCAGCCAAGATGGCGCCGAAAGCGAAGAAGGAAGCTCCTGCCCCTCCCAAAGCCGAAGCCAAAGCGAAGGCCTTGAAAGCTAAGAAGGCGGTGCTGAAAGGCGTCCACAGCCACAAAAAGAAGAAGATCCGAACGTCACCCACCTTCCGGCGGCCCAAGACCCTGCGGCTCCGGAGGCAGCCAAAATATCCTCGGAAGAGTGCGCCCAGGAGAAACAAGCTTGACCACTATGCTATCATCAAATTCCCACTGACTACGGAGTCAGCCATGAAGAAAATAGAGGACAACAACACTCTTGTGTTCATTGTGGATGTCAAGGCCAATAAGCATCAGATCAAACAGGCTGTCAAGAAACTCTATGACATCGATGTGGCCAAAGTCAATACCCTGATAAGGCCCGACGGAGAGAAGAAGGCGTATGTTCGCTTGGCTCCTGATTATGATGCCCTAGATGTTGCCAACAAGATTGGGATCATCTAAACTGAGTCCAGATGGCTAATTCTAAATATATACTTTTTTCACCATAAAAAAAAAAAAAATGGATTCCCAGGAAGCCCCCTCTCATACATATATCTACTATGTAGCACATCCTGATGACCTTCTGAGTAGTCATGCATGGTGAGCAAAATGGCCTTTAAATCAGCATCCTCGGTCCCACTAGCACTGCTAATCCACTCTAGTGGTAGCAATCATTGGGAGATAATAATTATATCTGTGATCGAGGCCCTGGACCTCTTTGGAGGACGGCCACCCTACAGAGAGCAGGCAGTCTTTAGAAGCAACTGAAGTCCCAGGTTTGCATCCAGCACACCAAATGATATGACCTCCTCAGAGAGAAAGGATTAAGAGCTAAACAAGTCAATACTCCTCCATACACTGCAGCTCCATTCAGTCAGTCACAGTGGGTTGGGGGGAAACGATGTGCTTTTTGCCTAATTACAATGCATACGTTGAACACAGCACAACAACAAAAATTCATGATCACAGTTAAATGACACATATATAAGTATTTGAGCTTTGAAATAGTTTTCAAAGAACAACATCCAGGATGTCTCTTTACAGCATTTTAGAAATGACTATTCTTTAAGCACATCTCTCCTTTTCAGCCTCATTGTGTAAATCATGTTGCTCTTCTCCAATTTCCCAGAATCCCCAAGGTCATTTTCTCCAGTGTTTGCTTTAAACAGGACTTGGTGCCAAGGAGCCTGCCTCAAATTTCAAGTTCACTCAGATGACATTTCCCACACTGTGTCTCTGCATATTTCCTGATGTCCAGATCTAGTCAATCTGCATTTTTTTTTTTTTTTGCAAGAAGTTTGACTTCCTGGTAATTGCAAATCACCTCCTCTTCCACAGTTCCCCTTTCCCCTGGGTAGGTGGACTGCCAGGAAGGCAGAGGAAGGGAGCAGCTTTGTGATGCTAATGAGGTCTCCCAGCAGGACACAGTCAGAACTAAGAGCTAAGTGTGGGCTCTCTGGGGGACCCAGGTGAGCCAATGTCACATGGCCGAGAGTCATTTGGACACTTGCTGCTACCCCCTGGAGGAAGGCATTCTAGATCCAGAGCAGCAATCTGCTAATGGCTTACATAATGGCGAAGTGAGTCACTCTACCTGTGAGCTGGGACTCTATGGAAGACTTTAATTCAAAAGGAAATTCTGGAAGAAAAGCATTAGGTGATGGCAGATGTATATCTACTAAGGTGCTGGTGGTTGGGTGCATGTTAACACATTGTGGACATCTATAACGCTAGCTGTTTCCAGCTGACTTTAAGATTCTGTACTACACTCTGAGCTCAGCCATGGTTGCCTCCAGGACCCTTGAAGAGGGAGAGAGATGTTTTTCAAACATTGGCCTGGACTATCACCTATCAGATAGGCCCTGCTCAAGAGTCAAGATGGTTGTCCCAATCCTTTAGAAAATCCACATACACATGTACACACACACACACACACACACACTAAATGGTATATATACTTTTAAATCTCCAATTATAAAATGAGCATGGTGGCTCACCACTGAAATCCCAGGATTATATAAACTCACGGTTAATCTGAGCTATACAATGAATTTCCATACAGGCTGGCTACAGAGCAAAGCCCTGTCTTACACACACACACACACACACAAAACAATAACAACCTTAGTTACAAATGAAGTCTCAGCCAACATAAACTAAGAAACAAACCAACTAAGCCTCTAAGAAAGGTAGATCTCTACTTTTCTTAGTGTGGGTCTCTAGTATATTCTTTTGTAGTTTTGTTCCTTTGTGATTGGAATGACAAAGAAAAAATTACCTTCTAATCGGGGAAGGAATCAAGGCAAGGCTTAGTGATTCAAGCTTTGTAACAAAAGATAGCCCTAGAAGGTCTTGAAATATTTCAGAACTTTATTTGCACTAGCTCGCTTCATCCCAAAGATAGCCTTTGAGATAAACAGCCTGAATGGAAAGTATCCCTGACAGCTCATGTTTTGAGAACCTGACTGGAAGCTTTGTGGAGAGGTTGTGGAGCCTTTGAGATATGGTGCCTAGCTGGCACACTTCAGCCATTAGAGACATAGCTTTGAGAGTCCCACCCACCTGTAATTGCAATCCTGAGTGCCCTGCTTCCTAACCCAGCAAGAGGTGCCTAGAATGCATTCCAGGTTCCTGCACCGTGGATAGAATTCACTAGTCACCATTCTCATTCCACCATGACTGTTTCCTGTGGAAATGTGAGCCCAAACAAACAGCTCTGCTAAGCCCTGCCATCCCGAGGACCAGAAGAGTGACTAATGTAAGAGTTGATTAGTTTTTACATGAGAAAATCAAAGCTTAGTGAACTTAAGTTGTTCACTCCAGCTTCTCCAGGTAAATGGCAGAGATGGGATATAAAAGCAAACTACCAATTATTTCAGCTTATCAGTATCCAGAGACATTTTCAACCAGGATTAGGCTACTTCCAAGAAATTTAAATGGAGGACGACAGAGGTGAAAGACCAAAGAAGTGGGAGCTGTGGAATGGCTCTGAGGATAAAGAGCTTGTAATGCAAGTGGGGCGATCCGAGTTTAGTTCCCAGAATCCACTTAAAAAGCCAGATGGGTAGAGTGGCTCATTTATAATTGCAGCATTCAAGAGGCAGAAACAGGAGACCTCTGGGGCAAGCTGGCTCCAGAGACCTGCAAGCTCAGGTTACAGTGAGATACACTCTGGCTTCCACATGCACGTCTATAAGTGCACATCCACCCATACACATGTGAACACAATCACAAAGGCATGTGCCTGCCCTCACTCGCGCGCGCACACACACACACACACACACAGACACAGAGAGATGAATAGAAAAAAAAAGAAATAGAAGTTTAAAACAGGACATATGTCTCTAGATCTGTTATTTTGCTTTGTGAGTTAAAGAAGGCTCTCATGCTGAACCATATAAACGTTTGGGGTTAGTCCTCAGCCATGTGACTCTTCTGATTAACAAAGTTCCACTATAGACGTGTGCCACGCTCATGTGGCACCATGCTTATTCAAATGGGATTCATCTCCATTTTGTTATTTCCAAGGGTCCATGCCCAGGAACTGAGTTCTCTTGTGTGTCTCCTGGGAAGTTTGGGGAGGAGGGGTGACATCCTGGGAACAATGTCTGTCTTCTCTCTTATGACTCATCCAAGAATGTCTAAGAAATTCTGCTGCTTCTGGCCCAAAGCAATGAGTTACTCCATCTGCCAAAGCAGAGTCATATGGAAAAACAACATACCAGCTATGAGAAATTATTTAGCCAAAACAGACGCACAGCGGGGTTAACCTTTACCCATCTCCCGTGCTCGTCACAAAAACATGTGCGTACATTTCCATTTTCATCTTGCCAGAAGCAGGTGAGGGCAGAATTTGCTTCCTCCTGTGTGCTCCCAGACTACTTTGTACAAATTGCTAATTACAGTGCTTACTATATTGTCCTATAATTAGATTTTAGGTGTCTGCTTCCCAACTAATATAATCGCTCCTTTCCCCCTGCACATTTCTATTCCAAGCATCTGGATCACGCCTAACAAATATTTGTTAAACAAACAAACGAAAGACTGCATGGAAGCGTGAGTAAAGACTCTCTTTATTGCAAAAAAGGGGTCTTTTTCCTCTGTGCTTTATGACTGGAAATGGTTTTTGACATCGCTAGACTTGGGAAGGATCACTGTTTGTCTGGAAGATTAGGTATTCGGGATGTTTGGGTACTTAATGGGTAAGTTTCATGGATGGTTACACCTATACACATACATATCTACATCTATATATCTTACACTTTCCTTTGCTTCTTATTTTATACATCTCATTTACCCATCAAGTTCACTTGATTTATGACTTGTCTTCCTTAGATTTAAGTACTTTAAATAATGGGATTTACTTTAACAAGAGTTGGCAAATGGGGCTGGAAATGTAACTAGCCATGCCCTCCACAGTAATGCCCATGACCTGTGGTGTTTCAAGTATGATGGATACTAAAGACCTGGAAAGACCCCATGGAAGTTATGGTTGGCAGGAAGGGAGAACAAGAGAGAGGCAAATAATAAGATAAATGAAGAATAGTGGCTACAGTAAACCAGGAAGAAGGGCACAGAGGAAGGCGACAATCTGAACAGAGGGAGGGAGGGGCAGTTATAGTTTTCACGGATTTTCAGAGAGGCACGAAGCATTTGGTTTGTACATAAAGATATGTGGTATTGGGTGTTCTATAATTATGGTAACAAGAAGACTCAAAGTTTTCCTTGGGGCAGGATTATTTTGGCCACCAAATTGAGAGTGGATTGCAAGACTGTGGGACCAGATCCACTGGGGGCCAAGTAGGGCACCATCTCCACACTCCAAATGGGGTATTAAAGGTAAGACTGGCTAGCAACTAACTAGATAAAGGTTTGGGAAACACTCTCTAAGTACGACCAGATAAGAAGTGGTTAAGCCTTGTCAGCATATGATTTCTACAACTATTACTTGGATTTTCTGTTGTTAATTAGAAAGAGGACATTTAAAAAGAAAAAACAGAAATGAAAGACTTCTGTTCCAAAAAAAAAAAAAAAAAAAAAAAAAGCCAAGAGGATGTTTTTGTTCCAGGGCTGACACATGCCAACTTCTAGTCTCAATGAAGGATGTGGGAACCAGAATAGCAACGCACAGCTCCCAGTCTGGAGTCTGGACATCTGGATAGCCACAGCTACCACTTACAACAGCCAGTGGAGGAAGGAGGCTCTGTCAGCTCAGAGACACTCCAGTTCAAGACACGTGAAGAGCATCACTCAAGACCCGTTGCATGAACAGACATTTCAATCTTGCTTTCAGAGAAAAAGAACAAGGCTCTAGGTAAATTGGAGTAGTCATAAGGGAATAAGTTTGTCTTCTATTGTTATAATAAAACACCATAATCAAAAGCAAACTTAGGTAGGAAAGGGTTTATCTGAATTACAAGTCTTTCCTGATCATAGCCTATCATGAAAGGCAGTCAGTGCAGGAACTCAAGGTAGGAATCTGGAGGCAGGAACTGAACCAGAGGCTGTAGAGGAGTGGTGCTTACTGGCTGCTTCTACACGGCATGCTCAGCCTGCTTTCTTATAACAGACCAGAACCACCTGACTAGGGGTACCATGGCCCACAGTGGGCTGAGCCCCCAAATCAAACATTAACCAAGAATTCCTCTCAAAAATTTGTCCCAAAAATTTGTCTTGCACTGCAATCTGATACAGGCATTGTCTCAGCTGAGGTTTCTTTTTCAGAGGACCCTAACCTATGTCAAGTTTTAAAAGAAATTAGCCAGCGCAGTAGTTTGTTATATTAACAAATCAGCAAGACTCTATATCTTTAGTAATGCTTCTAAATCTATTCCTACATAGTTATTCAAAGAATTCAGATAAGGAAACGTTGAACAATTGTTTCAGGTGCTTGTTAAATAATAGCATCCATTCCAAAAAAAAGGAAGAAAGTGAGCCAGAAGCAGTTGAAGCAGTTGTAGAAGATTTTCACAAAGAGCTTTTATACACATGGCCACACCCCATTGCAGGGGAGCTAGGAAACAGTAGTGTTAGCTGTGCTTCTGAAATAAAGAGCCGAGTACATCTGGGTGGACAGCTGGTAGTGCTTAGAATACGAGTAAAGAATTATATTATGAATAAATGTGATGGTTTGAATGAGAATGGTTCTCATAGGCTATAGGTTTGAATACTTGGTCTCCAGCTAGTGGAATTGTTTGGGAAGGACTAGGAGGTGTGGCCTTATTGAGGATGTGTGTCCCTGGAGGTAGGCTTTAAGCTTTCAAAGCCACTCCCAAATTCTTTCTGCCTCATGCTGAGTTTCTCAGCTGCTCCAACTGCCAAGCTCTTGTTTTGCCATCATAGACTCTAAACCTTTGAAATCATAAGCCCAAATTAAACACTTTCTTTGTCTTGGTTACAGTGTTTTCTCACAGCACTGGAAAAGTAACTAAGACAAGGAATAAAATACTCAGATGACAATGAAGAATTCAAGAGACCAAGCTCATGAGACCCAGTTTCAAACTTGAAAGTTGAAAAATAAACGGAGATTAAAAAGAGGATGCAGAAAATCAGAATAATAATTAGAATAATACCTGGAGGTTGTCCAAGATGCTTAGTGGGCAAATGTAGGAATGAGTACAAATTTAATCATTAAGCATCTAATCTTTCTCTGACAAGTTAACACATGTTGGGTACTTCCAATATTTGGATGAAAAATAAGACAAATTTCATTTAAGAGAAAATGGCAGAATCAGCTTCTCCAAAAAGCAGCTTTTCATTCTCAAGCAAATGGAGTGCTTCGGGGCTATGTATCATTTATTGTCTATAAATCAACCTACAGAGATAGTATATATATATACTGCATCAAAATTCTATATGACCTTACAGACATAAACATATTAACTTGATGGTAAATGTGGGCCGTCCCTGAACACACATGACTCAGGACTTACAGAATTATGCAATTTTGTTTTGCTTCCATTCTTATGTGGCTCCCCATGCTCTCTTCTTTTCTCAGCCTTTGCCTCTACCTTTTAACCTAAACCTATTTACAGTGACAAGTCTGAAGAAAAGATGCTCGTTCCTATGGCATTTCAAACCCTACTCCATGTTTTCAAATTAGATATGAGTCTGTAGCCCGGGGTGATGTATAAGGGCATCCATGATCTCCTTTTGGCTCTTATACACAGCAGGCCTCAGCTAGAAAGATAAGAACCCATGGTCTCCTTGGCACATCAGACCATCAAACATGAGAGTAACATACATCACTCCACCTCTGCGCTCTCTCTCTCTCTCTCTCTCTCTCTCTCTCTCTCTCTCTCTCTCTTTCTCTCTCTGTCTCTCTTGAGGGCACCAGGATTTTGAGGTACAAAGTTGATTCTGAGAATTCTACATCAGGAATATTCATTTTGGCAGAATAATAGTCAGTCTTGCGTATAAATAAGACTGAAAAAAAAGGCAAGCAGATATTTAAAAAAAAAAAAAAAGAATCAGTCCAAGAGGTACACAGATTTTAAGGAGAATAAAATGGATAAACTGTTGCCAAACTTAAACTATTAATGTATAAAATCTGACCATGTGTGTATTGATAAGCTTGACTTCAAACAACCAAGAAATTCAATAAATATAAATTGAAGAGGGTGTCGATACTGCCCACACTTCCTCTCTAGATGATACTCAGTCAGCAATTCAGTAGCACAAGTCACACATGCTGGATTATTCGTTTCCTCCTCTCCAGGTCATAACTCATATCGGGTATGGATTTAACAACTGGAGATGGTGTCTCAGCAAAATTAACTCTTCAATCTATTTAATATGTACAACCAAAGAGAACCTTTGGAAAGTTACATTTGTGCCTTGGCTTCTGAAATGAGATTTTTCCATCAGCTCCATCCAAGAACTATTTCTTATTACACCTTTTACAGGGTTTTCATTACTCAAAGTCTGCAAGCTTCAAATCTCATCTGCAAAGTACATCAGGAAACCTGTTGATGATACAGATAATGTATGGAACAAGAAAACCATAGCTTTTTTCCCCTCCGATGGTTAAATAATTTGAGGAACAATCTGGAATTTGTCAGCTAGTGTTTTACAGGGCAGGAGTTGGACAAGGTGCTGTGTATACTGCCTGGGGATTTGGTCAAGTGAACGAATGAGTGTGGTACTCTCTATTTGAACATTAAATCTAATGCCTTGATTGGCACCTGGGCTGAAAACTCATCAACTTTGTTTAGTCATGTCTTTCATAGCTGCCATTCCTCTGAAGTGCAGGAGTCAAGCTGACTGTGGATTGCTCTTCACAAGACATTTCCATCTCCTGTCTAGGGAACTGAAGACATTAACCATTTTGCTGTCCCCTCTGTGTTGTTCATCAGTCTTTATAAATGATCACCAGGCATCTCTCATCTGCTGCTGTTCTTTTGTTACTCCTGTCTTAGTTCAGGTCCCTATAATGTTCTAGAAACTTCTAGTCATTAGAATCCATCAAGTAGGTCATTCTTCTAAAATCCTTCCAATTCATCAACGGAAAAACCCAAGTCTTATCTTTATCACAAATCAGGTAGGGTCTCACATGTGTTTAAAACACACAATACTGTCTCAGACTAAATCTACATTAATTATGTAACAGGAGGAACCCTTCAAAGACCATACAAGTAAACTCAGTGCAACTTTTTGTTGTGCCTCAAATTATGGCAAAACACACACACACACACACACACACACACACACACACACACGACAGCTCTTATTTCTAAGATTTTGTAGTTTACACTTTCTCATCAGCTACCCCCACCACATACTCTCTGTCTCTCTCTCTCTCTGTCTCTCTCTCACTCTCTCTCTCTTTTGGGGGGTGGGGTCTTTTTATGCATGATTTATTTTATTTCTCACAAGACTTTCAAACTCCATCTATATTGCATCAAATAACTTTTTTTTTTTTTGCAAAAAAGTCTCATCTGAGAAAGAAACATATTCTGTGTCTAATAGCACTCTGATTTTTGCAACAGTAGGGAAAGGAAAATGATTTCTACAACAGACATTTCCACGTGATGGCTATGGAGATGAGTTCACCACCAGACGTTACAGTGTATGTGCCTGTTTTGTTCAATACATGTTTCTATCTGAATATTGGTATTTTTCTTCTACCCAGTCTTCTTTTTCTCGCCAAGAGTTCATTCATAGTTACCTCCTGGAGGCAGCCTTACTCTCAAGACTCTCCACACTTTGAGTAGTTACTCAAAGTAACTACTTACGAGCCAATGCTAATATTTCTGTTTGGTAATCTATCTTTGTACCAGCCAATGCTAATAATATTTCTGTTTATCTATCTTTGTATCTCTCAATAAGCTGATGGTGATAGCAAGCTATGGAATGAAATAGAGGAAGCAGGATTAGATCCAAGGACCCATGGGAACTTTGTATATGATAAAAGTGGAGAAACTGTAGATTAAAATGATAGTGTTAGGATAAAAATATAGAAATGAATTAATGGTCCTTACTGCCTATGTCTCCCTCAAATTTATTCCAAATGGTTAAATAATCACAGAACTGAAATAAAATTTCAGGGGCAATTTCTATAATCTTGGGGTAACAAGATTTTTCCCATGGATGATTTTTCAGTCCAATGCTAAATTGATACATTTGATTACGTATCTCTTCAGTGGAGGGAATGCTCTAAGTCCAAGTGAAAAGACAGTAATCAATAAGAGAATGCATACTTGGCACATTGCCTAGTACCTAATTCATTTTGAGTTAACTGATGGAGGGCTAATCCCACTAATATGTAAAGACTCCTGCGAAATTCCAAAACCTGCTGCTGCTGTGAAAGACAAACCAAATGACAAGGGAAGCACACAAAGGCCCCCAAATTGACCCAAAGTGTTTAAACTTCAAAATAAAATAAATTCGCATTTTCAATGATCATTACACAGGGAAATAAGGGGAGGTGGGAAGTCCTGGGGAGTTAAAGAAGGTAAGGTGAGGTGAGCACTGCTAACCCCACAGGTAAGAAAGTGGACTGAAAAATCTCACAGAAAGAGTTTACCACGACTAAGAATTGTCATCCTAATTCAGCCTAGTAAACAACTTAAATCAACAGGGAGCCAATAAATCATAGCAATAAATTATAGCAGCCCTTCGACCAGTAAGCCTAGTCATGCTATTTCATAGTAATATGATATACCCATAATCAGTGATGCACATTACAATTTTTTCAAATTTTGGGTTAAAATAATATAGTTCTACTTTAAAATAAGTATGTTTCTATGCTCTGAAGAATAAGAAAACCAAGGCAAAAACTCTTAGGAGGATATTTAGCAAAATGTGTATTATTATCTCTAAGAAGTAGGAATGAGAATTCTTTCTTCAAACCTTTCTTTCCCCACACACTTGAAGTTGTATGATTGTTTTTACAAAGGGCATGTATCTTAGTTTGGGTTTTCATTGCTGTGAAGAGACAATATGACCAAGGCAACTCTTATAAAGGTCAGCATTTAATTGGGGCTGGCTTCCAGGTTCTGAGGTTCAGTCCATTCTCATCATGGCAGGAAGCATGGCAGTCAGCAGGCAGGCATGGAGCTGGAGGAGCTGTGAGATCTACATCTTATTCTGAAGGCAAACAGAACACTGGCTTCCAGGCAGCTAGGCAGAGGGTCTCAAAGCCCACCCCTATAGTGATACACTTTCTCCAACAAGGCCACACCTCCTAACAGTGCCACTTGCTGGGCCAGCCATAGTCAAACAACCACAGCATGTATGTACTTACAAAGTGCCTTGATTATAGGACAGGAGTCCTATGAGATCACAGATGACCTCACTCGGCTTTTTACCAGTTATCTGGTTATAGGTCACTACAAAAAAAAAAAAAAAAACATGTTGCGACAGTCTTTCTCTCCCAACATACCCTGTATCACCTTGAGCAAGTAATGTCAGGAAGGAAAGATGGTCAGAGGGACTT
Source organism: Mus musculus (assembly GCF_000001635.26). Taxonomy (NCBI): domain Eukaryota; kingdom Metazoa; phylum Chordata; class Mammalia; order Rodentia; family Muridae; genus Mus; species Mus musculus. The sequence continues at coordinate 77,241,369 of NC_000080.6, read as the reverse complement.
ACAGCCTCCTATAGCTGTAATAGTTTTATTATTCCTGAGCCCTGAGCCCCACCCCTATAAAGGATCCCAGCAAACATGTTCCTCCGGCAGACTGCTCAATTTCCCACAGGTGAAAGGCTGCCCATCACTGCGTGTGCCAATCAACTATTAAAGGCCAGACTCTGCTCTCTTCTGCCTTCTGTCTCTACGCTGCCTTTCAGAATTCTAATATTTATATCAAAAGTCATTATCAACAGTTGCTGCTATCTAACACACACACACACACACACACACACACACACACACACACACACACCTGTCTACATATGCACAGATTGAAAGGGACCATATGACTGGAAGGGTTATTACTATTTTAACTTAATTACAGCAACTGCAAAGAAGCCCATCCTAAAGACTGCCTATATGCCCCTCTGAACTAACACTATAATGCCCTTGTCTGAATCATTTTCACACACAAGACTGTTTGCTGCATTCTTCGTGGCTCCAGGACAGAATCACTGAGGCAAGGAGGACATGAAGAAAAGACAGACAGATGCACACATAGTTGGAAAGCTGGGATTGAGTGGTCTAGGCACTAAAGAAATCTCAGCTTTCAAAATCTCAGTGTGCTTATTATACAGAGAGGCAGAGTTATTGCATACAGCCGAAAAAGGAAGGCAAGGTTATTATAGACAGGTAAACAAGGAGACAGGTAAACAAGGAGACAGCTGGATCAAGAAGACAGGTTTAGCTAACCTCAGCAGAAGTAAACGACCTTCAGGCTGTAATATCTGGGAGCAGGGAGCGGTGGTGGACATTATCTGGACTCACTGTTAACACATTTGGTCCCTGGAGGATGGTAGTGCTGTCCCTCTGACTGTGAGGCTACAGGATGCTTAACATGGCCATGCCCACATCAACGGCCCATATCCACTCAGGATTTCCTTCACTAACTTTTCCTTGCTCCCCACAAAAGTTAGCTTCTATTCTACTTGCACAGAGTATAAAATGAATTGATTTGTATTCAATGGCTAATCAGTTTCATAACATAGGAGGTGAGACGGCCTTTTAGGCTTAAGGAAAAAAAAATCCAAGAATGGGTCATCAGGATGCGCTGCAAGCCTGATCATGCCTCTTGCTCCATGTCTGTGATTCACTAATAGCTCTCACTAAAACAGATGGGTATCAGAAGAATAGGGGGAAAAAAACCCGAACCAACCAAAATGGCAACTGACTAAGCTGTAAGTTCCGCAGGTTTGATTATGTCATAGAAGCTGAGATACCATCTTAAAAATAGGATTTTATCAACCATGGGGAGCAGAGGGAAGCTGGGGCCTCAGTGACTAACTGGTCTTTCTGACAACAAAAGAAGTAAAAGTTATTTATAGTGACCTTTTAATGTTTACCTTAGAGCTGCTAATCAGATGTAAATTGTCACCCCATGGATATGCATAATCAACTTTATTCCCTTTGCTAATTGAGAAATAGAGTTGTTAATGTCAGGAAACATTTGAAAAATGTACCAAGCTTGCTCAATGGAGCAAGTTCTTTTTAAAAGTCAGTTTCCATATGGTGAAATCATGGAAATTAGGCTTTTAAAAAAAAAGAAAAAAGAAAAAGGAAAGCAAGACTAATTTGTTATGGAGATCGTCTATGCTGGAAAGCAAAACAAAAGCAGAAGTGCACAGTCTAATAACCCCAAATTCAGGGAATCTGAACACTTTCTATGTTCAAAATTAACCCCCTCATTCTACTTCCTGCCTCCACATTTCCTCCTGTCTGAGTTGACATGGCCCAGCCTCAGAAGCTCGAGCTAAGCCGTCCCTGGCCACACCCCTCAGTCCCTGTGGTCCCTACAAGCCAGTCTTCCTCTGAGCAGAAACCTTGTAGAGCCCCATAGTGGGCACCATAGGTTAAAGAAACTGCAGTCTCCCCTTTGGGTTCTTCACTTTCACAAAATAGTTTACAAATAGACTCAGCAGGAAGTCCACGGACATTTTAATTAGCATTTAAGAGAAAAATAACAGGGCAGGAAACTGTAAGTCTTCTAAGAGAGGAAGCCCTATATTTTGTAGACAACTACATTGGATGGTGGGGGGGGGGGGGCGAGCGGGGGATTAGGTGAGCAAGGAAGACCAAAGTGTGCTTAGGAAAGCAATAGAAAGAAGAGAAAAGAGAAAGTTACTCCTTTCTGATTTAGGATACTGAAAAGTGGGGAGGTTCTGCTGTGCTCCTTGACAGAAGCCTTCCAGAGGTGGTGTTCCTGGGAAGGAGAAGTACATTACCTCATTAAGAGGGTAATTATTCTTCCCATCTCTGTAGCAGGGCAGCTTTCCTGAGGGCTGAGTTCCTGGCTAGGTGATTGACAGACCCAGATGGATTAAACGTTAAGTGAGGAGACAACCATATGTAACGCTGTAACCTTTGCAGCAGATTAGAATGCCATGTCTACACCCAGGGGCAGAAATAGATTCCATTAGGGAGGGGACCTGTCATCAGTGATCTTCAAGGGTTTTTTTAACAGCCACCTCTCAAGAATGGGAACCCTAAGATTATTTAGGAGTTGGGCTGAACTGGGAGAACAGATATGGTCCAGTTCCACCAGGAGAATCCATAGGTCCAGTTCCAAAGCCATGCATCCAAGGGGGTTAGTGTCTGTGACACTCTCATATGAAGAGTCTAAGTGAGGTGCTCATTAGTGATATGTAATTAGGAACTGGGGACCAGAACGCCCTTCAGGGGCACAGACTGCTTCCTCCACCCCTGGTCTAAACTGTCTAGCTAGTCTCTGTCCCCTGTCCTCTGATGAACTCTTACTTGGTCTTTCGATTTTTCCTTAAAACTGACCACCAGAGGGGTCAATGAGCCATAAAATGAGGATAACAAATTCCCTCAAGGGATATTTCCAGATGGCCATTGTCTTTATAAACCCAGACATCGGCACAGGAATGACTTCTAATTTATAGTTAATTTTAGAAGAGGCGGTTGAGATGGAGACACTGAACAAGACTACTCTGTCTGCTCTCATTCTGAGACACGACCCATTTGTACCTTTCCTTGGTGACAGTCAGGGTATAACAAAAACAACTATCAACTCACAGGGAATGGGAAATAGTTTATTCTAGAGTCAAATGTAAATGACCGTGCCCAGGAACACAGGTTTAAGGTACCCTAAATTCCATGCTCGGATGAAAGAACAATCGCATGAAGTTTTTATAATAACAGAAAAAGCAGAATGTCACAAATGAACAAACTTCCCAAATACCTTGGTAGGTATAAAGGAAGTTGGGTCAGACCAGAGGGGTAAATCTCTGTTCTATGGCTCAGGTGACAGATGTTTTTGGTCATGGGGATGATAGAAGCTATGGAAGTGTCTGTTCACATATCAAGATTTACTTACAGCCACAAGCAAGGACGTTAGGTCACATGCAGAGGGGGCAATAAATGTTCATATAAGGGGGTTAAAGGTAGCCCAAGATAATTAGTAATTAATCTCTGGACTTGAAATATTCCAACTATTCTAAATTAGGCACTCCAGCCTGCCTCTCAGGGACTCAGCAGCAGCAGTTACATCATCATCCACTGCTGCCAGGTCCAGCCCAGAAAAGGCCTGAGACACCCCAGATATATCATCTCTGTTTCTGTCTCTGTCTCTGTCTCTGTCTCTGTCTCTGTCTCTGTCCCTGTCCCTGTCTCTATTTCTGTCTTTATCTCTATCTCTATCACTAACTCTACTTCTCTCTTCCCCACCACCCATCTTAGTCTTTCTCTGCCTCCTATCCTGTCTGTCTGTCTGTCTGTCTCATGCCCCCACTCTGTGAAGGCCTTTTTCTCTCCCCCATCTTCCAACAAACCTCTTGCCCTAGCGCTCTGCCATGGCATAATCTCTCAGCGGCAAACCTTGGCACGGGTCTGCCAAATGTTCCACCCTTGCTTCTATCCTAACACCAACGTCTCCACTGTCACTCAGATTCTAATCGCAGCCTTTGTAGCTATAGCTCCTTCACAAATCTCTTGTTTGATGAAAGACAGGATTTCTCCTTCATCCTTGAGACAGTAGTCAATGTTGATGAATGTTCCTACCCTTAAATCAGGCTCATTACCATCCTTCCCTTTACTTGGGTGAATTTTGACCTTTAACACATTGCAGGTAAGAAATGGAAGCCACCCTTAAGCATGGGCATGGCCAGATAGCATTCTGTTTCTAGAGAATAGAAAACCCAGGCGGTACAGAGGTCTTGCACAAGCCCCCAACTCGCCAGCAAGAACGACGCTGCAACAGGATCCTTCTGCACACGTTTATTCAGTCCTGTTTCTTCTTCCTCTATATCTCCCTTGTTTATATCTCCCTTGTTTATATATCGCCCTTGTTTATATCTCCCCTGTTTATATCTCCCTTGTTTATATCTCCCTTGTTTATATATCTCCCTTGTTTTTATATATCTCCCTTGTTTTTATATCTCCCCCGAACCCTGGGCCTCTCACTCTTTTATACTCTCAGTTCCCATCCACGCACAGCAGGCCACGCCACCTCACCAGGCACGCAGCTTCAGCTAATCAGGGCAGCAGGGGCAAATCTCCACCAAATTGGATTCACCTGTATCCTGGTGCACCTGCGCAGCTCTCAAGATGTTTGTGGCTTATATGAGGAAGTCAGGTGCAAGTCATATGACTTAGCTGCAGTCCCTGGCGCCTTTGGGACTGCCGCCACACCCGCTCCCCACAATTCCCCCTTTTTTCTTTTTTGGCAGAGAGAATGTCTGTAGATAGCCCCCAGCAGCCATGTCCCTTACCCGTCCTTGGGTGACAAACAGCATTGGTTTGATCCCTGTCTTAGGTTGGTGACATGCCCAGGGAGTCTTATCACTGACTACCTCTCTATCATGCCAAGCCACTCCTGGGGAGATTGTGTTTTGCTTGCGGCAGGTGCATCAAAAGGCCAGGATATTAATTAACCTATGGCCAGATCTTAATTGCTGCAAGCAAGCCTCATGGGTGAAGGTAGAGGTCTGATCCCCAGTGTGCAAGCATAGGGGCCCTACACAAAACCATCCCTTAGGCTCATCACCCAGAGAGGTCTTGGCCAGCTCCCGTGTCGTTTTTCCTGGGGGAAGGGAACTAGGACACTGAACCTTCATGCAATCAGACGTGCCTTCCACAGGATGCCAACAGCAAGCTATCCTCTGTGCAGTGCTTAGCCTCGCAACCCATGGCATAACGCAGCATTATTTCTTTTAGAGCGGCAAACCGAATCTGAGGAGATTGTCCCGCCTCCACTGCAGCAAAAGCCTACGCTACCATGGCAAAAGTGTGGGCCGCACACTCTGCACCTAACACATGTGCCAAACACAAAAAACACACACACTATAACAAGCATACATCCCAGGGCTCTCATCCCCGCTCATCTTCCCTGAAGCAAGGGATAGATGGCCAGCGGGGCTATCTCTTTAAGGGGAATTCAGGGATCAAAAAGCGTGGAAAGAATATCATGTCGAGCTGGTATCGGCTTCTGGAATACCGAAAGGATCTCTCATCTCGGCTCCATTGTTTGTGCTTGTGGGAATATCCACCACATCCACAGGGGCAACTGGATCAGGAGCCTCATTCTTGCAGCGTCTCACCAATCTCTCCGGCACCCAAAGAGGTTCCGTCTGGTCCTGTGGAAACACACAAACAGACCCTCTTGCCCACGTCAACACCTGATCCGGTAGATCCCCAGGGGAGATGGACACAATACCTCGTGGTGATGAGACCATAACCTCAATCACCTGTGTGTCCATGTGGGGAGTCAATACGAGAGTCAAGTTTTCATTAACTTCCCCTCTGTTAGGCAATGATTTCCACGCCCTTATAGGAATCTGATTCACCTGCTCAAACACCTGCACTGGATATCCTGTCTGTTGTTGTGCAAATCTACCTTGATCAAGCAGCATATCTCTATCCCATGCTATCTTTGCCCTGCTTGGTCGGTGAAAATAGGACATCCCAGCAAGGAGAATCTATCCTCTCTCCAAATCTCCGGACAGAAGGTCCGTCTATATGCGGCTGCTGAGGAGGCATAGGGAGGAGGCGCAGAAGCTAATTCGCCTTCCTCTTCCGCCTTGGCTCTTTTATTTTGTCCTTTCTGTCCACCTGATAACACTGTGTCTCCTTTCTTTTTCCTTTTTCTTTTTAAGCCCTTCTCCTCTTCCGACATACTTTCTTGTTGCTCTGTAAGGATTTTCTGACCTGTCTTGACTGCCTCTACACACAAACAGTAACAGAGTCCATATATCAGAACAAACAAGACCAAAACTATCAGACCTACCCACAAAGGGTCAATGGGAGAAAAAAGCATAACTACACAGCGAGGATCTATTGATCACTACACTGAGGTTATCATAGTTCCTTAACTTGTCCCCAAACCGGGAACCTTAACTTGTCCCAAAACCAGGAACCTTAACTTGTCCCAAAGCCTGCTTCCTGGCAACTTTATATTCGCCTCTATTTTATCCGAGGTCCTTCCCAAACTCCTGGGGTTGCAAGTTTCACTCACCGTGAACTTACCCTGCCGGCAACCACTAACTGCTGAAAGTTCTGAACTCGGTGGGGGAGTCGGTTCCCCGTACGGGCCACCAATTGTCGCGCCTGCTCTCGACCAGCAAGAACGATGCGACCACCAGTCCTTCTAACAGCAGTTTATTCAGTCTTCATCTTTCTTCTTTCTCTTCATCAGTACCGTTCCCCAGCTGAAGAGTTCTGAATCCACGCCGGATCCTTCTCAACAGTCTGTTTTACGAGAACCTTTATTAACCACTCCTTCCCCGTGATGCAGTTCTGAATCCTCCCTGTAGCAGGGGGTCTTCGCTTGTGCCTGAAGATGTTTCTTGTCCCGGGTTTTCTCGTCCCGGGTCTTCTCGTCCCGTCCCGGGTTTCGGCACCAACTCTTGCACAAGCCCCCAACTCGCCAGCAAGAACGACGCTGCAACAGGATCCTTCTGCACACGTTTATTCAGTCCTGTTTCTTCTTCCTCTATATCTCCCTTGTTTATATCTCCCTTGTTTATATATCGCCCTTGTTTATATCTCCCCTGTTTATATCTCCCTTGTTTATATCTCCCTTGTTTATATATCTCCCTTGTTTTTATATATCTCCCTTGTTTTTATATCTCCCCCGAACCCTGGGCCTCTCACTCTTTTATACTCTCAGTTCCCATCCACGCACAGCAGGCCACGCCACCTCACCAGGCACGCAGCTTCAGCTAATCAGGGCAGCAGGGGCAAATCTCCACCAAATTGGATTCACCTGTATCCTGGTGCACCTGCGCAGCTCTCAAGATGTTTGTGGCTTATATGAGGAAGTCAGGTGCAAGTCATATGACTTAGCTGCAGTCCCTGGCGCCTTTGGGACTGCCGCCACACCCGCTCCCCACACAGAGGGGAATACAAACACTAATGAGCACAAAGCCACACCATTCTTCCCGGCACCAGAAGAATTGCTGGGGCATCATCCTGAGCAAGTCCAGACTTCAAACTCATACTCTCCCGAGGCACTTGTCAACACGCTGTCACCCTAAAAGGAGTCAGGGATTGCTTACCCTGGAGCCAAACATAACGAGGACCCAGGAACAAAGACTCATACTACATCAAATCCATGTTCCACCATGGGAAGTTTCACGACACTTTTACAGTTCAAGAACGAATCAAAGCTATAAATCAAGGTCCTTTCAAATACATTGGCAGAACATTGGGCAGGGCTACGACAGGGTACAGGTTTTAGATGTGGATGATAGTTTTAGCCTTTGGGCTAGTGGAAGCCAGTGATCTGTTAGTACCTTTCAGAAGGATTTATCTAACAGTTACAAGGACAGCTATTAGGTCAAAGAGTTGTTTAACACAGGGTAGTAAAGGGCTACAGATAGCCTAGGATGATTTGATTCTACAACTACATTCCAAGTCTCATAAAGTTCCAGTAAGCGCATCAGCCTTGTAGGATTTCTAACATAAGTGTTCACAATTTCCCCCGTGGAGTGGTCTGGGTGAGAAGTCCGTCACAGCCTTGGGTACTTGAGTACTTGCTTCCCAGGTGGTGATGCTATTTGGGTAGGTTTGGTAGGTGTGGCTTTGAGAGTTGAAAGACTCCCACCTCCCACCGTTTTTGAGTTCTCTGTTCCTCATGCACTATTTGAAGATGTGAGTCTTCAGTTTCCTGCTCCATCTGCCATGCCTTCATTCTGCCATCGTGGACTCAAGGCCTTCTGAAAACACAAACCTAAGAACCCTTCTCTTTCATGTCTCTTGGTCATGGTATTTTATTTCGGCAATGTAAAAGTAAGAGAAACACCCCTGGTGGATATCAATCACAGTTTGAGCATGGGGAGGCCTCCTATGATGCTTGGGAGGCTTATCTTTAGGATCTAATAAAGATGAGGCTAACTGAGCAGGGAAGCAGTCTATAGGAGCGGCTGTTAAGTCCACTAACAAATAAATCTGTGGATCCCTTCACATCCATCAGCCATCATGATCCAAGACTGATCCACCCAATACTCTTTATCTGATAAAGTATCTATATGTAACATAAATACATTAGGAGTATTAAACCCGAAACTAAAATAATCAAGAACATTGTTTAGGTCTGGCTTAAACAAGTAGCGAGCGATAGGAGATGAGAGAAACAGGCAAGACCAAGAATTTTATTTTTTTTTAACTAGATTAATTGTATTTTTAATCCTGTGTCTATAGTTACATGTGTTTCATAAAATATTATAATTGGTGTTTAGAGTATTGAAGATAATTTATCCTTAAATTCCGGTTTTTCTTTTGGCCAGTTTGATAGTGCCAGTGTAAGTAGTTGTAACTTTAGGAAATGTTGGGTTTTAATACTCAATGTGTTATTTTTTTTATTTGTAACAAATAATTTCATTTGTTGCATCATTCAGTATCACTGTTAAATATAATAGTGGGGTGGCAGCAGCTGGTTCAGGAAAGTGTATGACACATAATTATCCATCAAGAATGACGTCATTAGAACCTAGGGCCTGTGGTCTGGCTTGACTGGGAGAGCGTAGACAGAAAGAACATATTCAGAACAGCATGGTACCCATGCACCGGCCCCAGCCAGGGGACCCAAAGAACAACTCCTAAGCACCGGCTGCAGGCACCACTATAATGGACAACAGGTAATGGAGAGATTCGAGAGATGGAGTCTGCATGCAGTGGAGAGATGGAAGAGAAAGCAAAGCCAAGGGGTTTGGACACTGGAGACTTGACAGCAGTGATGAACAGCCAGATACAAGGAGTTCCACAGTGAGGGTCTGACCCAGGCTGCCGCCAAAGACCAAGTCTGTTTCTATGGTCCTGCTGCAGCTAGGGTCTGTGTAGATGTCCGTGGCCTGAGTTACCACCAAAGGTCAAGTGGACGTCCCTAGTCTGGGCTGCTACCAGAGACCACACAGATATCTGAGGTCTGTACTGCTGAAAGGAAACATGCTGATCTGAGTGTCTTGAGTCGCCACCTGAAGCCATGGGGACATGAGAGCAGGAGAGCTAACCCCACCCCTTGTTGCCTGAGACACTGAGTGAGCCAGCTGGGGTGGTATCTGAGAGCTTTCCCTGGTGGTATGGGCATGGGAGAGTTGGCAGGCTGACCGACTCAGCTACCTCCCAGGCCCAGGTCCAGGGCTTTGACTTGGCCCACCCCAACATCTACGCCATAGAAAGGACTGGTCCTGCAGGACCTCCATAACACAGGGTAACAGCAGGACATTTGGGAGGAGTTCTTGGAGGGATCCAGTATAGATAGTGTAGCAGAAGCCATAGGCCTCGAGCCAGACCAAAGACATGTGGACAAAAGGGCATACTGTGGGACACACTGTGACACACACTATAGCTTCCATGACAACATTTTATTTTCATTTTATCACTTTTATTTTGAGGGGAGATGTAAGCGCAAAGGGCAGATGAGGGACAGGGAGATTAGTTGAAATGATGTGAAATATACAATCAATAAAATGTAAAACAACAACAACAACAACAACAACACATAACAGGACCTTAAAGGGACAGAGAGGCTTCACCTTCAAGCATAGACAGAGAGAGCGAAGGGGAACTGGCCATAAAGAGACAGGAATGGGCAGAAAAACACTTTCAAAGACATCCCTGAACAAAGGGATACCCGAGTAACTCACAACAGGTGATTTTTCCTATAGAACATCATATAGGACAAAGGACATGGAAGCCCTGGGTGCTGCTCAGGAGTACGAGTTAGGGGCTGCTGTCAACGCCTTTGCACAGATAGCTCTTAGTTCTGTATCCTACGGAGAAAGTTGCTGTGGGAATCGCGGTTTCTTCACATTGTGGAACCTGGTTGCTGAGAGTAACCACTGTCTTAAAGGGGCAGGCTCTATCGAGCAATTATATCAGACTTCAGTTTGGGGATTTCAATAGACAGCCACGTTACAGACACCATGGGATAATGAAGTAATGTTAGCTTAACGTCCTTTCTATCAAAATTGTCATTTCCTACGACCACATGCTGGTAGTGACAGATAGAAACAAGAGGCCAGGCCTAGTTCTCATCTGCCTTGGAAAAACCTTCAGACGGGGCAGGTTTCTTTCCTGGGAGTTCACACCTGCAGAGTGCAATGTTCACAAAGACACCTCTGATAGAAGGTGTGTGCTCCCTGAAAGGCAAGACTGTTAGTGGAAGAAGCTTGCCTTTCCCAAAGTGCCCCTTATCCCTACCTCACGCAGAAGGGACCTGAGAAGGACCACCTAACTCGTGCAACATTCCTCCCGTGTGAAATGCTTAAACTGACCTGACCACCGAAAGGCAGCACTCCATAGCTGGACAAAGTATATTCAAATACTCTCTGTTTATGACTTAGTGCTCTAAGTTTTTGTTCATTTGACTCTTTAATAAAGAATTTTGATATAAGTCACATACAGTGAACATCTGCCCTTTCACGTGTACAGTTCAGAGGGTTTTTTTGTTTGTTTGTTTTGCTTTTTGTTTTTTGTTTTTTTGTTTTGGTTGCTGTTTCGTTTACTATAATCACAAAGTTGGGCAAGAGCCACAGTTTGGGGTTAACAGCACCAGTTCCAGCCACTTGAACATGTTAGGCTCAGCCACCTTTCCCAATGTGAAAATGATAAAGATGGGAACCAGTAAAAACTGGGGATGAGTTGATTCGTTGCACTGGGGGGAGGAGGAAGGCACTGGAACTTGAAATCCATCTTTCGGGTTGGGGCGTGAGCTTAGGAAGGAGGAACACGACAAGGAAAGAGGTGCGTAATGAAAAACCCTGGTCAAGGCGAGTCAGTGTCTCAGTGATGGGTCTTCGGGGTGGGTCTCAGGAGACTTTGCCTTTGCCTACATGATCAATCTGGTTCCCACAAAATGATGACTTTTGCTCCAGGGTGCAGAGGGTTTGTACTCTGTCCTCTGAGCTTTTCCTGTCCATAGAATCCAAGAAGGTAGCATGCTTAGAATAAAAATATATTTCTATGCTCTCAGAGCTGGTGTGTATGTGTGTGTGTCTGTGTCTGTGTATGTGTGTCTATGTGTGTGTGTCTATGTGTGTAAGAGTGTGTGTGTGTGTGTGAGAGAGAGAGGAGGGGGGTGAGAGGGAGGGAGGGAGAGAGAGAGGGAGGGAGAAAGGGAGAGAGACAGGGAGAGAGAAGAGAGAAGAGAGGAGAGAGAGAGAGAGAGAGAGAGAGAGAGAGAGAGAGAGAGAGAGAGAGAGAGAGAGAGAAAGGGGGTAGATTGTGTTTTAGTTCCTTTTCTTATTGAATTGATAGGATGCCTAACAAGAAACCAAGGGAAGGGTTGGTTTGGGTTTGGTTCAGTCCATCATGATGAGTTGCCATGGTAGCAGGAATGTAGGTTGCTCGCTCACATCTTCATGGATCAGGAAGCAGATACAGGACAGGACAGGAAGTAGGGCCAAGTTTTACCAAGGCCTTGCTCCAAAAGATCTACCTCTTCCCTCTAGGACCTAACTCCCAAAGGTTCCAAAACATTTCTATTTCCACAAAGCTCCACATCAACAGAACAAGTGTTCAAACACTTGAGAAGAGCTGTCTGAGACATTTCATATTCAAATTATAGCAATAGGGACACCGACATTTCTTAGTTGGTGTAGGCATGACCCAGACTAACAGAGACAGATGGACAAAAGGACACAGACGGACAAAGGGAAGGCAGAGGTAGCAGGCTTTCACTCTACTCTAAGTTATCTTCAGGGCTCAAGAGAGGAGTCAACACTTCTTAGCTTTGGTAGCTTTCGAGAGACAGTGATGTTATCATGCTATCTATGTTGGCTACTTCCATGTCAACTCAACAAAGCTCTAGTAATTTTAAAACAGGGCCTCTAAATTGAAAAAAAAGTACCTCCATAAGGTAGATTGTCTTTCAAGCAAATCTGTAATACAGGTGTTTTTTGTTTTTTGTTTGGTTTGGTTTGGTTTGGGGTGTGTGTGTGTGTGTGTGTGTGTGTGTGTGTGTGAGTGATTGATGGGGAAGAACTCAACCCACTGAGGATGCTGCCATTGCTGGGCTAGTGATCTAGGGTGCTATAAGAAAGTAAGCTGAGCAAAGCCTTAACAGACAGCCAGTAAGCAACACACCTCCATGACCTCTGCATCAGCTCCTACCTCCAGGTTCCAGCTCTGTTTGAGTTCCAGCCCTGAGTTCCCTCAATGATGGACTGAAATGTGGAACTGTCAAATGATGGGGTGGGGAAGAAACTTTACTCCTCAAATTAATTTTGGTCATGGACTTTTTCAGAACAGTAGAAACCTAACTAAAATACCATAGAATCCCACTAAAATCTCACCACCTTAAAAGGAATTTTCATTAACAGTTACTGTGACTGTTCTACAACTCACAAGAACCAAACTACTTTTCACAGATTTAGATACTCTATCCAAGTCGCATAAATGGAATCATATCACACTGTCACTTATTGCCAGCTTCCTTTGCTTAGCCTATTGTCTTTTGGGTTCACACATAATGTGATATCTAAGCATTTGCTTTTTAATGTTCAAATAAAATTCCGCTGTATGGATATACCGCAGTTTGTTGCTTCTTTCATTGGGTAATAAATCTGTGAGTAATGAATACTTTCCTTTATGTTGGAACAGTGAGCACTGCTCTTTACATTTCTGATCACTTATTTGTATGGACAAGGATTTTCAGCTTTCTTTGGGACACACCTGAAGAACTTTTGAGTGAATGTCAATGCTTTCTAAAGTGGCGGATCATTTTTCTTTGCAATTTGAACTTGTTGTGTTTCTTCTTCCTCTTCTTCCTGGTTGTGAGTAAGGTTCAGCTCAGGGAAAGCTAAGTGCATGTAAAATTATTTTATAAAGAATGAGAAATTTTGTCATTGTGTGTTAATGTAAACACAATGAAAATAGTTTGCATGAGTTAAAGAAGCACAGAAGACGTTACTGTAATGCTTGGATGAGGGCTGTCCATTCCTAGACAGCAACAATGGCATTTAGGAAATGATTGGGACCATCTGAGTGGGGTTCCCTGTGCAGGGGTGGGTGGGACTCTAGTATGTGGACCCCAAGCCCTTTCATTGTAACAGAACAATTCAATAGACACAAACATAATTGGAGAATACATTGTGGGGTTTGTTTTGTTCTTTCAAAAAGAGTGTTTTCAGCCAGGCACATCACAGGGACAATTATTTGTGGGAGCAGAAAACAATGTTATTGGCTCTTAATGGATAGCAAAGTTTTAGAGGGAAAATTAAGGAGGAATTATGTCCCACCTAGGGAACCATTTAAACAAAAGAGACTAAATAAACAAGAATGAAGACTTTCAAAAGCTACCAAACAGCCTGAGATGAACCAGCCTTCATCCAATGGCTGACTATGAAAAGTGAAGAATTTGACAGAATAAAACATGACTCCAATTTAGGTGCAGAAGATAGGAAAGATGGCCGCACCATTAACAAAATCCAAGTAAAACTCTAGAGGAGAAGCTGGTAAGAGAGATGGGCCAATGTTACTCGTATATTATGTTTAATATATCAGGGACGTGCACCTGGGACCCACGAGACCAACGGAACCAAAAGGAGCTTACGAAGCATATTTCCCAACGGATGCCTTCAGAGTGGTAAGGAAGAAGAGGAAAACACGCCTGTTTTAAGGCCTACCCCACCAGGATACCCTCACCACTGGGGCTACAAAGGAAACCAAGTGAGACAGAGCCAAGATTTAGGAAAACTGATCCAACACTAGGAGTAAATCTCGTGATGGCTGGTAACTGTCCAGCTACAATGTTCTATGGGACATCATAAACTTCGGCTTAACCTACCTACCTACCTAATACTTATATCCAACCGCTTTAAATTTTCCCGTGACACATGACAGAAGGGATTTCCATTGAGAAAGGTGAAGCAGCTCAGAGCAGAACACCTGCTACTAATTTGGAAATTGAGTAATGTCTACTCCAGAACAAGGGCCAAGTGGTACAAAGGAATGAGGTCCCAGGGAGGATTTAACTCACATCAAGATGAACAGGTTGCTGGGCTCTGAGGAACCATCATAGCTGGGTGTTGCTCACCCAGCCACCCCTTTCTCTGCACCAGCATAGAAAGACAGCTGGTGTGAGTTCCACATACTACTGTAGATGAAGTGTCAATGAAGGAAGTTCTTCCTGCCCTCTCAAGAGAGTCTCAGTACTGAGAGGAATTGAGCCTGTGGAGTGGAGGAAGGCAAAGATGGATCTCTAAGACACTTACACCTAGAAGGGTAAGAAAGAAGAGAGGAAAGAAAGAGAGGGGGAGGGAGAGAGGGGGAGGGGGAGAGGGAGGAAGGAAAAAGGAAGGAAGGAAAGAAGGGAGGGAGGGAGGGAGGGAGAGAGAGAAGGAAAGAAGGAAAAAAGGAAAGGAGGAAGGGGGAGGGAGGGAGAAGAAAGAAAGGAAGGGAAGGAGGGAGGGAAAGAGGAAATTTCCAAATAGCACTCCATTGGCAGAGTAACTGGAGCACAAGAGAAGCTCAGGACAGAATAGAATGGGAGAAGCCACCAGGCTCTCCTAGACCTTACTGGTTTACATTAACGTTTTCAGTTAACTGTATATCTAACAATGATGTGCCGTCACAAAGAAGGTTTTGCTTGTTAGTCTGAGGTTCTTTTGCACAACCATTGTGAATGATGCTTTCTACATAAATACCATCAAAAAGTAGCAGTTAACCTAGATTTAAAAACTTTTATTAATGACACTGATTACACAAAAATGGAAACATAGATTTCCAAAGACTATAGTTCTTTGTGAAATTAGAAAAAATATCAAAAAAATCCCAACAATTTAAAGACATGAAAGTCGGTGAATGGGAAATAGTGTGACCTCAAATTCACACAATTTAAGTCAAATTATTTAAAGGGATCATTTTGGGGGAAAGGAGGTCTGAATAGTCAGAGTATTTGTAGCCCTGACCAGTCTTGAACTCACTGTTTAGCACACATTTGCAACCCTCTTGACTCCGCTTAGAGAATTCTGCGATTACAGAAGTGTGCAAACTGTGCACAGCTCTCAAAAAGGCGTCTTTTAAAATCCCCAAATGCTAAGATGTAACAAAAATAAAACATGGTAGGTATGAATAGTTGTTTTCTGCTCCTATTTTATTGAGGGAAAAGTCAGAGCAAAAAAAAAAAAAATCTTAACACCATGATCAAAGATAGAATGCTGCGGTCTACACTGTTCACTCTTCACATCTCGATCTGCAACAGGCTGAAAACTGTGAGCAGCGCATGTCTAGCCTTCTGCACACTTCATGAAAGATGTATTTGTTCCAAACAACACGTCTCCTGACAGTCCTGCTACGGAAAGAACATGAGTCACAGAGGCTGAGAGGCTCTCCTTCTAGTTCCAATGTTAGGCGAAGTGCACAGCTTCCAGCCGTACACTTATACAGAGCCCGTGAGAAAAACAACCTCCGAGCTGAGACAGCCAAGGCTGGCTTTGGTACTTTGAGGCCTGGCATCCGACATCTCAGATGAATAAGCAAGAATTCAGCCTAGGCACTGGCTGCCATAGAGTGTGGGTAGCAACATCAAAATGGCTCCTCCTGCGACCTATATGAACACTGGGACAAACATCACAGACCACGTGGAGGCTGAAAAACCCCTGCAGAGGGCCCGGCGAGATGATTCAGCCAATGAAAGCATTTATCACCAAACCTGACTCCTTGGGTTTGATCCAAGGAACCTACATGATGAAAGGAGAGAACCTACTCCAACAAGCTGTCCTTTGACCGTGACATGAGCACCACAGCAAGCATGCATGTGGACATATATACATACATACAATCAATCAACAACAAGCATGCATGTGAACACATACATGCAATCAACTAATCAATCAATAAACATATAATATATATATTACACATATTATATATATATAATATATATATTAATTCTGATGAAGTGGCTGCAGAGGAAATGGCTTAGTGAGGAAGATATTTTTTTGTGCAGACAAGGACCCTGAGTTTGATCCCCATTATCCATGTAAAAGGCTAGACATAATACCACATGTTTGTAAAGCCAGGACCTGGGAGATGGACACAGTCAGATCTTCTGGGCTCACTGACCAATCCACTCAGTCTAACTGGTAAACTTTGTGTCCTGGTGAAAGGGCTTGGTTAATAAGAATAAGAATAAAAAAAAAAACAACCAACCAAACAAACAAAAAAACCACCCAAGGTAGATGTGCCCTGAAGAATGGCACCCAATGTTTGCCCTCTGGCCCACTCGTGCATGTGTATAGTGTCCACCCTAACCCCTCCCACATGCACAGGAATCCCAGGACATAATCATCTTTGGGGTCAGTCATTAAGGGTTCTATGTAACGTGTTGTGGGAAGCTGGGTGGCCCCTAATGTAATACTGGAGTTTTGTTATAGAAATGATTGGAGAAAAAGAAATTTTCTCTATAGAATGATTCACAAGCCATAAAGATCATTTTCTGTGCCCACAGTAACTTCTGATTCAATTCACATAGTCTGAATTGGAGTATGGGCTATACAAAGGACTCCTTCTCTCTCTCTCTCTCTCTCTCTCTCTCTCTCTCTCTCTCTCTCTCCCTCCCTCCCTCCCTCCCTCCCTCTCTCCCTCCCTCCCTCTCTCTCTCTCTCTCTCCTCTCTGTCTCTTTCTATCTCTTTCTATCTCTGTCTTTCCCTGTCTGTCTCTCTGTCTCTGGCTGTTTCTCTGTCTCTATTTCTCTCTGTGTGTCTCTATATATCTCTCTGTATGTTTCTCTGTCTCTCTCTTTGTCTCTCTCTGTCTCTGTCTCTCTCTGTCTCTCTGTCTCCCTCTCTGTCCTCCCCCGCCCCACCTCTCTCTCTCTCTCCCCAGGCTGAGTAAAAGGAGCAGAGAGCTGGTTTTTCATAGGTTGAGGGAAACATCCCCAGACAACAGCAGTGGCTGGAGAGAGGCTCCAGACTATTCTTCAGGTTACTCCTTTTCTGAATACTAAGGACATTTCTTAGGCCTTTTGGATGCACTGAAAACTAGTTTTGAAAGATAAGATATTAGACCATTTCCAAGGGGAATCCGAACACTGGAGATTATTTACTTTGCTGTAATTACTCTGCACACAGGGAGATTAGCTTTCCAATGCTACTGGCTTTGCATATAGAGATTTCAAAAATGAAAAATGCAGTTCATATCTTGAGTACTTAGGGTTTGGAGTCTACAACGCTGCTAGGAGTGAGGACAGGTAGGTGCATCCCCGCACAGAGAAGAGTAATTACAGACAGCATCCATTGTTTATATGTCCGAACTCCTTTCTGCCAAGTTGTTTATAGAAGGCATCTTGATTTTTATTAGAGCCACTGCTAAATGAGAATGTGTTTATATATTCACAGATGGATTTTAGTTTCTTAAGTCTCAGATTTTAAGGCAGATAGCAAGGCAGTTAACAAGCCCATCTCATCAACAACAGAAGAAGGAAAAGGTTTTAAATTGCGTGAACAATCTTCTGGAAGACACCAGTGGAACCTTGGTACTATTGAACAGACAATCTTTATTTGTATCATGACTTTAGCAGAGACGAAATTTATTCCTAAGAAGGCTCCTCCAGCAGGTCAGCTTTCTGAACATCAGTTCATGCCCTGGCTTATTAACTCTTACTTGAAATCGTCAATGCCTTTATATGGTTTTAAACATCTTATTTGGGGATAATTATTAATTCAAGGGAAGTTGAAAAAAGAGTAGTATAGATGTCTGGGTATACTATTTTTCAGTTTTCCTATCTTATATAGTTCCCAAGTCCTGGAAAATTAGAATGTCCATTCAACAATAAGTTTTATTCACCATGAAACATCCTGAGACTAGATATTTTTTACTCAGCCTAAATCTCCTTATCCTTAGGTCTAAGTTGCATTCCTAAGAAGCATCCTCCAGCATACATATAGAGAGATGTCTATATACCTAGCCAGATAGGTGGATATATAGACATAGGGCATCACTCAATCATTTATGTTCTTCTCGCTGATATTGCTATCAAAATATTGCTTTCATTTTGATCACCATAATACAAGAGTATATATGCTTCTTAAAGGATTGATAATAATATTCTTTATAAGTTGCAAACCAATTTAGAGGACAAACAGCGCCGACCACCAGGGAATAGAATTATGAGTACTTTATCATCCCATCTCCAAAGAGAAGGGAACTTGTTTTTTTTTTTTCTTTTCTTTTTATAGATGAAATTGTTTATTTAAGTTTACAGCTCTGAGGTCACTCTCCACTGCTGTGGGAAGGAAATCAACCTGGAGTTTTTTATCTGCTGCTAAGAGAGTTGGCTGACGCTGCTCTTCAGGTTAAGCCTCACAGGCATAGACAGGAAACTACTGACCAGCGGGCCTGAGATCTCACACGACGCTGTGGTCTGCCCGTGCCCCACCCCTGCCAGCTTCATAAGTCAGAGCTTAGTATTAAGAGGTAGAGATCAGTGGTGTGCCTTTACCCCTTCTGTGCATGAAGCAAAGACAAGGTACCATCCAGGAGAATCGGGCTCTCAACAGACAGCAAAGGTGCTGCTGTCAGCCATAGAAGAGCTAGCCTCTGGCCGTCAGCAACAAATTTCTGTTGCATAAACCACCAAGGCTAAGGTATTTTGCTATAACAGGAGAAAGAAACTGCCTACAACAGGTAACCTAAGACCTGAGGAGGGATGCCTGGTGAGGCAGAGAGAAGTATGTATATACATATTTACACATATGAATGCCAGAACATGAAACCAAGTCAGATATCCACCAATAGTTGAATGGCTAAGGAAACATGACACATATGCGCAATGAAACTTTCTGAAGCCACTAAGACAATGAAATCAAGACATGTGAATAAAAATGCATGCAATTGGAAACCGACATGCTAAAGAAAATAAGAAAAGGCAATCAACAGTATTGCTTGTCCTCATATGCTGCACATGCAATGAACATTATGTGTGTATTTATGTGTGCATATGCGTGTGTGTGTGTGTGTGTGTGTGTGTGTGTGTGTGCGTGCGTGTGTGTGTTTACTAGACATGGAAATAGAAGAGAGATAACAAGAATGTAGGAAGGAATCTTAAGAGCACTGGGCATTAGAGTGATGGGATCTACAGACTTGGAAGACAGAAGAAGGTTCGCTACGGGGAAGATGAACAGTTGGAGGGGTAAGGGACTGGAGAGCAAAAGAAGGGATGGCATGAAGATAATGCATGACCCACATAAATGAAGATGCCATGGTGAAACCCATTACACTGTATTCTAACCTAAAATTAATGAGAAGATTAAAATAAGCATTAATTAATTTATGTAAGGAATAAACGATTGTGGCCAGGTTAATACTTTAAAAAGGTAGACTTCAACAATAATTCTAGAAATAAATGAATGTTACTTTACAATGATAAAAAGTCATTGCTATAGTTAAAACACCATGTCCTTTACCCAGCATACCAATCCAAAATAAGTTCACCCGAGAGTTTTAATTTACAGAAAAAAAATGGCAAAAATATGATTTTAAACATTCCTTTCCTGGGAAGTGACAAACAATATGGACACGGCAGATCTACACAATGCAAACGTTCAGTAGCTTGACAGGGGTAAGAAGCCTTGGAGGGTACCATGGGTGAACCCCTCCCTCATCAGCCTCTCACCATCTCTTCCCTAGTAACACCAGGAAGGGAGCCATCACCAATGTCCCTCCTCAGGATTTCAAGTGCCACAAGAAAAGGCAGCGCTAGAGGAATTCTGTTGAGCCCCACTAAAGGAAAACTCCTTTCTCCTAGTCAAAGGAATGATATCTGTGTTCTACCTCTGGCTCTGCTACAAACACGAAACAAAACTTCTGGTCTACTCCGAAGTTTACAGCATTAAAGCCCAGTTGGATTCCTCTCAAGAGTGACTCCAACCGGGCTTGTCAATCATTCTGCCTTGAGGTTGCTCCAATGGAAAGAAAGCTGATTCTCCTGAAGAAATGCTCCAAACACAGGAAGAATTATCCCCCTCGAAGACACCCACTTACACTTCACAGAAGACCCTCCCTTCCTGCACTTGTTTACAGAGCTCCCAGTGGGCAGTAGAGCTCTAAACCTGCCTGCCTTTTCTCTGAGTTCTACCTCAAAAAGTACAACTTCTTCTTTTCCTTTTTTCTGTTTCAGGTTTTGTCTTTGTTTTGGGTGTTTGTTTGTTTTGGTTTTGGTTTTGGTTTTGGTTTTGGTTTTGGTTTTGGTTTTGATTTTGGATACTGGCCCAAGGTCTAAGCCTGTTTTCCTTGACATGGAAGGGTTTCGCTGTTTCTCTAAGGACACACTGGACCATAAATGCAACCCTTTCTACAGCTGCTTGCCAAACTTGATTGAAGGATATGCCTCTCTTCTTCAACTTTAACTCAAAAGACACAGCTCCCTTCCCCTTCTCCATCCCCCTCTTCCTCCTAGCTGCAGTTTATACCTTGCCTGTGCTCTTGTTTTTCTTTCAAACTCTTAAATTAGTCATTAAGCTGCCTTCAAAGTCCATCTTTTAATTTTCTCATTAGGGAGACTAAGAATCTCAAAGGCAAACCCTGATTTCCCCAATAACATTATCTAATAAAATTGGCTTATATGTGCAGAATATTAACGCAGCAAAGTAGAACTGACATAAGAAACTTGTCAGGTACACTTAAAAGTATTCCTTGGTAGCCTCTGGTAAATATCTCCCACTCAAGGAAAATAGCTCCTGACCTCTGCCCATACAGCCAACTCTAAGTAAAGTCAATAGATCTCACTCACACACAAGAGGAAAACACATGAAGGTAGCTGAAGGCAGGAACATGGACAGAAGGGATCTCGTGGGAAGGGAGAAGGGAGTAGAGAAGATAAGAGGTGAGGTCAAAGGCTTTGATCAGAGGATATTATATATGCGTACGAAGTTTTAAATGGATAAACTGTGTGTGTGTGTGTGTGTGTGTGAGAGAGAGAGAGAGAGAGAGAGAGAGAGAGAGAGAGAGAGAGAGAGATTGACCTGTGGGTACCTGTGGAAGTCAAAAGATGGCATAGGATCTCCTAAAACTGGAGTTACGGGCAGTTGCAAGCCATCTGCCAGTGGGGCTGGGAACCAAACTTGGGTCTTCTGCAAAAGTGCTTGAGCACCCAGGCCTCTCTCCAGCCCCACCACAAAAGAGCTTTTAAAATAAAAAACATTGTTTTAAGAAGGAAATGTAATAGATCATATATGTGAACATAAAACAGTCAAAGAGAAATTCAAATCATATAAAACATATTATCTGTTCATACATCTTTTAAATAAATTAGTAACATAGCTTAGAAATTTATGCCAAATTTTGGGAAATTGAGTGGTATCTTTCTAAATCACCCATGGGTTAAGAACGAAATCATAAACCAAAGTTAAATACAGAACTGGATACTAATAATATATTAAAATTTGTCAAAATACCTAAAGTAATGATTAGAAGATGTTTTTAAGACTTATATTTAGAATTTTTTTAAAAAGGCTCAATGTCACTGATTTATGCTGTGACGCTAAGGAGACAGGAAGCAGTGAGGTAAACAGAAAAGGTGAAATAGAAAAAGACAAACAGTAATAAATGTCAGCAAGCCCAATCTTGATTCTTGGGAATAAATCAAGAAAGAAGAAAAAGAATGATCCAGCAGCTCTATTATTACCCCCAATGCTCCAGCACCGCAGTGGCACTGGGAGAAAGGAAAACTGCAGATCAATAGAACTCACAGACAACGGACGGCACAAGAGTTCCTAACAAAGCATTTGCAAACCAAGACTAGCAGAAAGAGTTAAAAAAAAAAAAAACTTCCCCCCAGAGATGTAGTATCTAACCCAAAACCCAAAGCCATTTCAACGGTCCATACTTAAAATATTAGGTAAACAAATATTGGCAAAGTCATGAATGAAAAACTACAAAGAACACAGAAGGTGTGGGGAGGACACGGTATCTAGTGACTACGTGTAAGCCACCCGTGGATCCTATTCTAAGTCCCTGTGATCACTGCTGTCCTCCAGGCTCTACCCGGCCAGTCAGAGAGAGACAGCCATCCCAGACAGAAGCCACCTTCTCCGGCTTCCCGGCCTCTACACTTGTGAGCAATGTTTCCTCCTTATAAATCACTCAAAGCTAGATATTTCTCTTCACAGCATAAATGGATTAAGACCAAAGTAGCTCTACAGAATTGGGATGTAGCTACAAGGCTGAGACAGATGAAGCTCACAGGTTAAAAAAAGGGGGGGGGGAATATCATAAATGTGCCAAGTCATAAGACACCCACAGACAAGCCTAACAATAATAAGCCCCCACACAGCCACAGAAATGCAGACAAGCAACTATCAGAACCTAATGTAGCTTACTGGGTATGGATGATCACGTACCACATCAACAAAGCAAGCAGTGCCCTAGAGACCAGTCAAAATACTAAAGTCATTGCTTCCTTTGGCCACAGAATTTACCACCTCATGGACTATACTCCTCCCCAATTTGTAGCCTATCCAGATGAGTAAGCTCTCGGTGACCTCCTCTCTCAGGCTGACAGAGAACATCTCAGAACTCACATCCTGCTTCTGAGACCAGAGGGCAACACTCCCAAGTTCACATATAAAGAAAAGAACGTGCAGCAGGTATGCCTAAACTCCTCCTCAAGGCAACACACTTGAAAACAGAAATCAGGATTTAACTCTTGAACTGTGAGCATTCTAAAAGTGAGGCAGAGAATTAATAGTGTTACATTTTGGGGAGAAACTGTCTACAGTTGATATAAATTACTTAGTCTACTATTGAAAAATCACATATGTAAACCTGATATTTCTCTCAGGACTGTGTTTGTAGATTTATAGACCCGATGCAATATAAATGAGAAGGCAGAAGCCAGGACCTTACTCAATATCCTCACACTGCACACAGTAAATGATCTATGTTCACACCACTTCTCTTTGCTCACGGTGCCCTGGCCTGCAGCTGCTCTGTGAACCTACCAGGTCTGTCTTGGCATCCCTTGGGGGTATAGCTCAGGTTTTCACTCATAAGGAAGCCCTTTCAATACCCCCTCTTTATGAACAATCTCCCGTATTGCCTACTCAAACATCACCCTCGCCTCAAAACTTCCCCAGGTGTTCAAACCCTCAGTTCTGGCTCAGTTCTGCCTTCCTGGGACACCTTGGGTATCACCACTCCAGTGCTACAGAGAAGCATTTTGGATTTTGCACTCTTTCAGATGTTGTAACATTTGCATTCACGTAATGAGACATCTCGGGATGAAAACCAAGTCTAAACATGAAATTCATTTATGTATCACATACGCATACCTGAAATGGTTTATAATATTTTTAGCGTGCTTATATTTTGACTACGGCATGTCACATCAAGTCAGGTATATAATCTTTTCACTTGTGGTCTCATGTTAGCACTGAAAATGTTTTCTATTTCAGGATATTTCATATTTCTGAGTTTTGAGTTAAGGACTCTCAAACTGAAATGCCTTCACTGGCCTTCCACGAGGCAGGGATGCCCAATAGATGTGACTTATGCAGCCACACAGAACCCCACCCTTCAGTGGTCCACTCTTGGTTATGCTCCGCCATCATCCTCTTGAATGTGTGCAGCACAACTGTGGTCTGTCAGGACACAGGAACATGTGGTGAACAGAGCATGAGGTCTGTGAGGACACAGGAACATGTGGTAAATACAGGACTATGGAGCACACGCATCCCCCATTCCTTTCTACCTCATTTGCATGTGGATTTCTCAGTGTCCCATGACAATAGAGTTCCAAAACACATGTTAAATGTGTGAGTGAACACGAGAAAGCACAGCCCAATAGTGTGCTTTCAGTTTGAGCTAGAACTTGATCTTCACACAGAGAGAAGCACAACTACATTCTAAATAGTAGCTAACTACTTGTCCCAGATAGCACAGCAGAAAGGCATGGCCCCTATCATTTCACTCTCCTTTTTTTTTTTAAATCAAAGCACAAAGAAGCCGGTAGAGTATGGACATCCCATCAAGTGAAATAATAACAACTGATTGTATGGTGGGGTGTTTTCATTGCATAATCTTGGGGATCCCATCTACAAGTTTAGAGCCCCCACATATTCATTTAAAACAATTTCAAAGTCATTACTGAAGATTTAAACTCTTCTCTGGCTTGAATTACACTGAACAATGAAATAGTATAAATAAATAAAGCCTACCATAAATGAAGAGTCTGAAGAAATGAAGGCACTCTGTCCACCATTTTGAATGAAGGGTCCCATAGTTTCAGACCCAGCAAATGCACTAGTGAGCCTGCCACTAGACAGTTCAAGAACAGATCTATGTAGACTATAGCACATGGTGTCATTTTGTGCTCGCTCAATTTTCAGCAAGTATTTATTAGCTATGGAAAGGTACAATAAATACCTAAAGATTTAGAAGCCAAGAAAACAACTGTCCCTTTTTCTGCTCCATGGTAGATATACCATAGCTATAGGGCTGCATTTAGACGGGTACATAGACAAGAGCCCATCAGAAGGTAGTTGGTTCAAAACTGGGTCAGCAGCTTGTTAGCTATGTGACCCAACAGGAGGGAATTGGTGCTGGTAAGTCTCAGTTTTCACTTTTGGAAAATATGGATAATGAAATATTATAAAAGAGGGTGGGGATAAAAGCCAATTTGGAAATACACTTGCTCTATGTAAGTGTTAATGTTTAAAATGCTAACCAGGTATCTCTAGAAGATTAGCTAGATGAGGGATGACCTCATCTATGGCATGACCTTCGAGAGTTAAGAAAATCCCAAGAGAAACACAGATGACAAGTACTGGGAGTTCAGTGTCTGTCACAGACAGGGCAGACTTAAGTTTAAGATGAATGTAGGGTAGGCTGGGGAGATAGTTCATCTGGGAAGGCGCTTGCTATGCAAAACTGAGGACCCGAGTTCAATACCCAGTACCCTCATAAGGGCTAGGCATCATGGCAACACATATCGTTAATGCCAGTGCTGGGGGAGGCAGAGACAGGAGGATCTCTGGGAGTCATTGGCTAGCCAGTCTAGCTGAGTCACTGATCTCTGGGGCCTAGTGAGAGACTGTCTCAGCAGATACCATGAAGAAGGAATGAGGAAAACACCCAGCTCAGCCTCTGTCAACATATGTGCGCACATGTGCACACATACACACACAGAATGCAATGTCTGCCGAGCTGGGGAAGTACTCAGTGGTGCTCTGGGAGGGCACAGTAGGGACCTGGGCATGGGAATGGAATGTATTGTAATAAGTATTCTAATCCCAGCACTGCAGAGGCAGTGAAGGCCACTATGATTTCCAAGCCACCCAGGACTACATCGTGAGTTGAGACCTCGTCTTGAATTCTTAAAACCCTAGTGGCTAATGAAAGAAAGTAATAATAAGAAAGAAAAACCAACATGAAAAAGAATTTCCAAAGAAGCAAATACAGACCTGTCTAGGAATATAATAAACTGTCTGTCCCTGGAGATAATGAAAACATACCGAAGAAACGTAGCTTGAAGGAATATGTAACAGCAGATAAAGACTGGACGTGACGTAGCAATAGTAACATTGGTAGCAGATGGTATTTGGTGCTTCTTAAGTTCCAGACACTGTGAGAGGCACTTCACGTACACCATCTTGTACCCACGTACACATACAACAAATCCACCAGGGTAGGGAACATCCCTCGCTGTTCTAGCTACTGAGGGCATTGAAGAATATTCATTTGTCCATGATTTCAAAAGCCTGTCCCTTCTACTGAATTCAGTTCAAATTCCAAGACTCGGAGAAACTGGGCATATTTCACCCAAATGCTAAAAAGAAACGAGAATGATTACAAATCCCAGTCTGAATGTGAAGCACTCCCCAAATAGCATCCTCCTTTTCACACAAACAAGGCAGCATCCATCTGGACCACGAGGAAACCTAAAAGACACGCTGTGTCTGTCCAGGACGATGACATCACTATAAAAGGGAACCTTTAAAAAGGCAAGGAGGGAAGGGTATTTAGCTGGCTTTTCCCCATAGAGTATGAGCTGCCAACTTTTCCCCCATCTGCTCCTCCACAGGAAGGAATCTAGGCTCCTGACCTATGTCTCCAACAAGGATCACTGAACCTGTAACTCAGCCCCTACCTTGGCAAGCTATAGGGGAGACAGGCCTGTCAGGCAGCAGCATCTTCATCCTGTAGGAAGACATGTTATGTGGCTTTTTATATGGGAACATCTTGATGTTCCATCTAGGAAAGCCACATTTGGGCACTGTGAAGTGTAGCGGGTGTGTAAGTACCTCTCGATGGGCTACTGTTCACTTCTCTAGCACTGAAGCCCAGAGCACAACTCGAAGCAAGATCCGTGCAAGCAAAGTTGCAATGATCATTAAAATGTTTCCAGTCTCTAAAAGCTTACTTGGGAGCTTCGGAAGTGTAGCGCACACTCCCTGTCTGGATTGCTCCAAGATGATATCATCAGAAATTCCAACTGAAAATTAAGAACAGGAAGACAGGCGTCTCGGTTGTTCCTAAAAGCGCTTTAAACTCATAATCTTTTACTCAACAAAGTACTCCTTGAGCACAGGTGCCTTGGAAGCACATTCCCCCCCCCCCCCCCATAGTAGAGAGTCAGGGAAAAGAAGTAAGAGACACTGAAGATACTTAAAATTAAAAAGGAAATGACATCATAGCTACAAATGGGACCCCAGACTGTCTGGCTGTGCCTCTCCTTCACATTGGTGATGGTATACAAGGACCTATATAGATACCTTGAGAAACAGAGAGGGGGAGGAGGAGGGAGAGGGAGAGGGAGAGGGAAAGGGAGAGGGAGAGGGAGAGGGAGAGGGGAAGGGGGAGGGGGAGAGGGAGAGGGAGAAAGACTAAGAGAGACAGAGGGGGGGGGAGAGAGAGAGAGAGAGAGAGAGAGAGAGAGAGAGAGAGAGAGAGAGAGGAAGAGAGGATGAGAAATGAATAAGATGAAACCCTCAAGCTACAGGAGGTAGAAAGTGAGAATCCTGAATATTTCATTAGGATAAAAATGTCCCAATATAAGCTCTACTACTGAAGACAGTTATTCTGGGCTATCTGATCAGCACTACAACACCTTATCTCTTCCCATCACCGGAGCAGTTTTGATACTTGAAACAACGTAATATATTACACTCTAATACCTATCTGCTTCAAACACAGTCAGAAAACACCCACACCACATAAATCATACATGGCATCACATTAGATCTTTTAAATAATGTTGTGAACACCAGGAAAATATTCCTGGGGTCCATTTTTCATGTTTCTTTTGTTACTGCCCAGATGGAACTGTCTATTTTGCTTCTCCATCAGTTCCTTTCAATTAAATAAATCAAATGTGTGCAAAGGCTGAGAGGAAGCGCAGGCAGCTGAAAAACAGGACTGGCCCCTGTTGGCGCCCATGGGCAGCCTAGAGTGCTTGTTGCAGCAGGCCTGGCCTCCTCCACGTGCCCACCTCTGATTAGCGAGGTGCCTTGCCTGCTCCTTGGCATCTGTTCCATTGATGCTTCCAGCACTGACAGGAAGGGAGGGAGTTCCCCAACCCCTGGGCATTCCTCGCTCCCTGGCAGTGGGATCATACCACAAAGATGAAACACTCTATGGATGTATATGCACCACGCACAAGGACCTCTTTGTGTCTTTCTGCATTGCCTGGACAAGAGCAACAGTGGGGATGTGAGAGACGCAAAGAAGAAAAATGCAGATCGGAGGAGAAGTGGTAAGGAATGCCTCCGTAATGGATTCCAGCAAGAGAACTGGGAGGGGATTTAACTACAGACTAAAAGGAACCTCAAGAAGGTGGTATCTTTCCAATTTATAGTTAACCAATTTGCCCTTCTTCCTTCTGTCTGTCTGTCCTTCCACAGCTTAGTCTTACCTCTGCTCTCAAGAGAGCCCTCCCCATGCCTCGCATGCAACTTTCATACACTTAGTTAGCTTCTCCTTAGTCCCATACAAGAAATATTCCTATACTGTTTAGTTAGCATAAGTGCTTTGGCTCACTGCAAGTGGGGCAGCAGCACATAGCATACCTACAGAAAACTGACGCTACTGTTCTCAGTTTTATTCAAGTAGCAGACAAAGTAATGGGTTTTATTGGGATAATTTCACACATCTCATTAAACTTAGTTATTATTAATCCCAGTTACTCTGCCTGATTCCCCTGTTCCCTGACTTGCTGGTTCTTTTACAAACAAAAGGAGTCCTTCCTGCTCTCATGTCATCTGTGTTAGGACCCTCTTTCTCCTCCTCCATCTTTCTTAAGATGTCTTCTTCCCATCTCAGCATTCCGCTTTCAGCTATAGTATCACACACCCACACACACACACACAATCTATATTGCAAAAATAGGAAAAAACAATATGCTATTTTTTACTGAGCCTAGGTTACTTAACTTGATATACTGACTTCCAGTTCCAGTCAAAGACACTGCCTGTGCTAATATCTCAAAGTAAATCAATTGAAGATTTGGGCAGAGGCAAAAATATTGTTCTGCAAAGGAAGGACTCAAACAGCATAGAAAATAATTCTCGGAATTGGCAAACGGGACAGCAGTGAATTAAAAGTCTCCTGTGCAGCCAAGGAAACCATGAGCAGAGTGAAGCTCCCGCATCGGGAATGGAGAAAATCTTTACCAACTATAATCCAAGGAGAGATAAATATCTAGACTCTATGTTAAAAATTCTAAACTTTAAGTACAAAACCCTGAAACCATTCCATTGGTAAATGCATTAACGTACTTAATAGACAGCTCTCAAAAGAAAAGGCAAAGAGGCTGGAGAGACAGCTAAGAGAAGATCCCAGGATCTGATGCCTTCTAATCTGTGCAGATGACTACAGTCACATAGCCACATGTGTACATACCCATGCGTGCACACACACACACACAAACACAAACACATAATTGTTAAAATGAACATGAATCTTTTTTTAAAGATGAAACATAAATGGCAGTACACATTGAAGAAAGTGTTCAACATCCTTAATCATGAAGAAGGTGCAGATTACAACGGTAGTGTTGGTGGCATGCATGCATGTGTGTGCGTGTGTGTGTGTGTGTGTGTGTGTGTGTGTGTGTGTGTGTGTACATGTGCACAAGAACACCCTCATGCACTGTGATGGCAATGTAAGCAGGAACAGCCAATCACAGAGGACAATATGGAGGTTCCTCACCAAACTCAAACTAGGACTCCCCTATTCCACTCCAGGCTTCACAACTGAAGACTTTTAAGGAAACACAACAGAGTGTCTCTTGCATGGTCAGGTTTACTGCTACATTATTCACAACAGCTAAGAAACTAAAGGACCCATTTGTCTCCCTCTCCCCAGCACTGAGACTGAAGTACGTGACACTGTGCCTAGCTCTTCATGCGGGTAACTGTGAGTGAAGGATTACACAGCAGGCACTTTACCAGATGAGCCATCTCCTCAGTCCAGAAGTGAGTGTGTGTGTGTGTGTGTGTGTGTGTGTGTGTGTGAGAGAGAGAGAGAGAGAGAGAGAGAGAGAGAGAGAGAGAGAGAGAATATATGTGTGAATGTGTGTGTTTGTGTGTGCATATACCTGTGTGGTATGTATGTATGAGTATGTGGTGTGTATGTATGAGTATCACTGCTGGTGGTCCTCCTATACTCCTATACTCCTATACTCTTCTCTACTGTTTTTTGTTTTGTTTTTGTTTTTGTTCTTGTTTTGAGAAAGGATCTCTCACTGAACTTGAACTTCCCATTTCAGCTGGGCTGGCTTGCTTGTCTGAGAACTGCGTGTCTCTGCCTGCGTGGTGCTGGGGTAAGAGACTCACGCAGTCTCTCAAATACTTCCCACATGGGTCTTGGGGATTTCAGCTCGCGTCCTCATGTTTGCACAGCAGGCACTTAACTCACTGAGCCTTCGCCCAGCCAGAGAATTTTATCTTTCAGCTCTATCTTCTAAGAAATGGAACAAGCTATCCATCCCCGCTGATTGAGCAACCTCAAGCCAATCAATAAGAGCCTGACGTGGACACTTTTAAGGCCCCTGGTTCCCTGGAATGTATGACTTGAAGGGATGGACTATGGCTAATTCATCATTTCTGCTAACATCACCCATGTATACAACACAAATTCCAGAGCTCACAGGTAGCACCGCTATTCTAATCTTCCAAGATGACCACTATAATTATAGGAATGCACTATAATAATATTTTTTTCAAGTAAACCGTATATGGGTACAAAAAAGGGGGGACTTGTGGCCTAAAGTTGAAAGGAAAATAGCAAAACAGAACTGAAGCAGCACACAATGAGAAGACAAAGAACCCTAAGATTCTAAACTGTTTTGAAAGTTGTTAATTTTTCCATTCCATGTCATGTCTATCACACACATAAGCTCTAACAAACTGCTAAACTTACCCAGCTCCTCACTCAATAGCTGTGCAAGGGCAGGGATAACTGGCTTCCATGGGAGACGCAGAGATTCAGGGAGGGTCAGATATGGACGCATGTATCTATTCAGGGACTTTTGCACTTTTTTATTTGATATGTAAGTACACACGTGTGCATATGAACGTACCTATGTGTCCCTGGGTGCGTGAGTGCAGATAACTTAGAGAAGTTGGTTCTTTCCTTCTACAGTGTGCGATTGGTCGTAAGGCTAAGTGACCAGCACCTTTATCACTGAGCTATCTCAACAGGAAATGTCTTTCTTTAGGTAGAAGAGGTTGACATTTGCCTATCAGCCAAAGTCTTACAGAAATAAGCTCCCTGCCCTTCTAGGCTGGCTCCTACCTGTTATACATGTCAATATGTTATCTGCCTTCCAGCTACTCCTGGGAACAGTACACACTCCCTTGGACTGCTCACTAATGGCAAATGCCCCCAAACCCTTCTAATGGAATTAAATTAAATACTCTTTGAAACCATTCCAGAGCAAATTCCTCATTACACCTATTAAACAGGTCGGGAATTGAAGAACAATGCCTTCCTCTGACTCCAGCAATTAAAGTTAATTCTTACCCATCTGAACCTGCCTTTGAAAGGGGTAGCCCAGATTGGACTAGTCTTCATCCCGGAGACAAAGTAGACCTGAATAAAAATGGATACAATTTACATTTTCTATTGGCAGGCAGACGACACAGCCAAGTTGAAAGTCATTACAACGTTGTTCTAACAAGTTTGCTTAAAGGCGGGCTTCCCTGAGATCTGCAGCGCCAAAGGCCAGCACAGGGGGTACAGCAAAAGGGAGCCCTGAAGTTCACATGTGCCCACTGAAGCAGAGGTGAAGAAAGGCTGGCAGAAGTTAGAAGAAAATAAATCTCAATTAAGTGATAACAGTATAAAAGAAAAACATTGGGTAGTCCCTCTGTATTCTCCTCCCGGATCTCCTTAATGTCACCATCATTAATTAAATATCAGAAACCACATAAAATACTATCAACTTTTGAAAGTTTTGAATATGAATTTACCTGCTGAAGTTATTATATATTATATATAATTTTATATATAACTATATATCATTATATATATAACTTTATATATACAACTATATATATATATCATTATGTATATGTATATATATCTATCTATATATATATATATAACTTCAGCAGGTAAATTCATATTTAAAACTTGTAAAAGTTGAAAGTATTTTATGTGTTTTTTAATATTTTTAGAGGATAGATTAATATACAAAATAAGCATTCCCTTACAAGAAACCATTTTGCATTTTAACCCAAAACTCCTATGTGGCTTTTTCAGCTATAGAAAAATGTAAGGTTTTCTAGTGTACTAGAGAGCACAGTGCCAGATGCTGGAATTTAACGCCCTCTGGGCTTTAATAAACCCAGTTTCTCCTGCTGTCACTCTTCTTTGGTCTTTCTTTACCTTTTAGTCCCTAGAGAAAGGTAAAAAAAAGGGCAGGAGACGTGACAGGACAAGGGGCCTATGAATCAGGCCAGGCTAACACCCGCAGGCCACAGCACTCGCTTCTAGGCTTCATCTCAGAACAAAATAAAATCGGTGAAAGTCTGACTCACCGGGTTTTTATTTATCACGTTTATTTAGAGAGTGGGTGTGTACATGTATGGACTCAGGAGCACACACAGGAGAGGTGGTTCTCTCCTTCCACCACGGGAATCCTAGGGATTGACTCCAGCTTGTTGGGTTTATCAGAAAGCACTTTCAGCAGCCTGAGAGAGTAAGGACAAACTTGACAGCATATATGCCAGGGAATAGACTTTGCAGGGATATAAAAACTGGGCAGTGGAGGTGTTGTTGTTGTTGTTGTTGGTGGTGGTGGTGGTGGTGGTGGTGGTGGTGGTGATGGTGGTGGTGGTGGGGATGGTGGTGGTGGCAGACGGTGGCAAAGGCAGCGGCAGCAGCAGTGGCCACATTTGTGTTCCGGGCCTTGAATGAAAGCATCCATGGAGAGTGATACTCGCCTGAGTCACTGCTGTGAACTCCTCCTGGCAGTGAATTCCTACTAGCCCTCAGCAAGCTATGTAGCCCTGCCTGTCCTGGAGCAAACTCTATAGACCAGGCTGGCCCCAGAGATCCACCTGCCTCTGCCTCCCAAGTTCTGGGGTTAAAGGCATGCGCCACCACTGCCAGGCTTTATTTGTGAGCTATTGAAAAAAAAAATGTTTACAGCCGAAGTTTTTGGAGCATGTTCCTGATTTGAGAAGGTCCAATGGAACACAAAGGGCTTCTCAATCCTTATCTGGCTATTAACTCCTCTAGGGCAACATGTCACTAACACTTGTTCTACAAAACAAGCCAGGGGAAAAAATGAACACATTTTACAATTCAATCATGCATATTTGTGGAAAATCATTTTATACTTGATCTTAGCCAAAAGGCAGAGAAGCAACAGTCTATGTCCTCTTAAATGGTAAATGGAAGGTATGTAGTGTCATTGAGTTCAGTTTGGGGCTAGAGAGATGGCTAGGCAGCTAAAGAACACTCACTGGCTGCTCTTCTCGAGGATCGAGGTTTGATTCTGAGCACGCATACAGAGGCTGGCAACTTGTCTGAATCTCCAATTTCTAGGGATGCAATGCTTGCTTCTGGCCTCTGAGGGCACAAGGCCTGTATGTGTCCAGTCCATGGGACAGTGTAATAGACACCAACAGCCATCTCCTTCCTGGAGTAGCAGGGAGGCAGAGACTTGGCTCATTGGCCTGCCAGCCATCCTATTCTGAGTATCAAGCTCCAGGTTCCAGTGAGAGACTCTGCCTCAAAACACACAAGGTAGACAACTCTAGAGGATCCACACCTGAGGTTGACCTCTGGCCAACTTCATGATAACACAAGAACTCACATATATACATAAACATACATGCATGGACATGTGAGAAAACACACACACACACTACACACACACATAGAGAATCTGAGTGATGAATAGGAAGGAAGAGACAAGATTCTGTCCTTTCTTTAGCCAACTAAAGATTTGTCCTCCTCAGGTTCATTCATTTGGTAGAATATAACACACCAAAGATTATTTTAATCAATAGTTTCCCTACTATGCTTCAGGACCAGAAAGAGGTCCTCCCTTCTGTGTTTACCTAGCCCCCACCAGGATTGAATGGCCACTATTCCACTCTGTTCTTCTATAAGATAAACTTTTTAGTTTCCAAAAATGAGTTCAAGAAGATGTACTATTTACCATTCTATGACTTAGGCAGAAAATAACTGACCCCCTTCCAATATGGAAATTGTGATAATAGCAGGCTTTCATTCTTTTTGGCAAAATAATATTTTATGTACATATAGCTCTCTTCTCTATACACACATCCATGGATGGACATCTGGATGATTCTCTACTTTATTGATTGTGATAGCTCATTAGACAGGAGAATACAAGTATCTCTTTGGTATCATGGGTTTGCTTCTTTGGATATATATCCAGTAGTAGAACTTCTTGATCATGTGGTGGCCTGCTATTTAGTTAATTGAGGTATTTCCACACTGTTTACAATGACAACTAGACTAATTTATATCCCTACCAATGCTGCATGGGCATGTCTATGCATCCTCACCAGTATGTGTTATCTTATCTTTTTTATTATAACTTTTCTAAGGTGAGGTGGTAGCTCATTTCTTACTCGCTAGAACAGTGGTTTTCAACCTTCCTAATGCTGTGACCCTTTAATACAGTTCTTCATGTTGTGGGGGCTGAGAACCACTGGGCTAGAAGGTGAAATTCACAAGACATGAAAATAATCAATACTAAAAGAGCTACATGATTGCCTACCCTAACTTAACCTTACACAACATCTAATGCATTGCATTACCACAGTGAGCTTCTATGAAGTATCATGCCTCAATTTCAAAAAGAATAATAACCACAAATTCTGTGACTTAGTTCAATCTCTCTCTTAATTTACATGAGAGAACTAAGGCCCTTAGAGGTCACCTGCTTTGCCTAAGGTTTTACCTCAAGAAATGGTTTAAATGAAAAACAAGAAGTCCACAGTTTTATATTCTATATTCATATAACCGAAATCATATTCACCTAATATATATTCTGTATACAATTATATATGCTAAGATAACCTATGACTCTGAACAAGTATCTATTTAACACAGATTAAAATACCAATCTTCTGATTAAATTATAGAAAACCCAGGTACTCCTACTCTGAAATTTTGACATTTTGGAAACTTCAACAAGGTCTAGGCTAACATTTCCCTTGAATTTTTTATGAAGAAGAAACATACCCAATGTAAACACAGTTAGCATTTAAAATATTTAACTCTTATAAGATGTGCAAAAATAAAGATGTTCAAATACCTTAATAGTAACAAGCAAAAACCTCAAATATTTTTCAAATATTTATTAAGACATTTTTGTGTATTCTGTGGTAAGTATATCTTAAAAATAAACTGGCATTAAAAAAACACCTTTAATTAAAGACTCTTGGTGGGTACGGGGGTGTAACTTAGAGGCAGAGAAAATGCTTAGTAGACTCTAGGTCCTAGATTCAATTCCCAGTACGAAAGAGAAACAAGACAAGCTTAAGATGCACTGAGTACCCTCTGTCATCTCTGTCATCTCTGTCATGTATCTTCCCATCACTCTTACAAAGCCCATATTTCATTCAAAGTGGAATCAAGTTTTCAAAATCAATGTTAAGGCAAATGAAACAGAATTGCAATGTCAAGGGTGTCCTCTCACATTGAGGCACTAACTGTAGAAACAAAAGGACAGAAAACCAAACCACATGCATTTTTAGATTGCTTGTGACTTTGAAGGGTGACCTTGGAATCTGTATTGGGATGGCATCAAATCTGTAGATTGCTTTTGTTAGAAGGGCCATTTCCAATGATTAATTTTTCTAGTCCATGAGCATGGGCAGTCTCTCCATCTTCTAGTCTCTTCCTCCAGTCACTGAGTGATTTTGCTCTTGATCCCCCATCATCCTGTAGAATTCAACCTGGCAATGCCTGCTTTGGAGGCTTCCCCTGTCTTCCCAGTCAGTGCTCCTCTGCCCCTGGGCCTGCTATTGATCTTCAGTGCAGCTCCATGGCCCTTCTGTCTGGTGTATCTCATCCTGGGGCCGTGACTCGCCTGTTTGCCCAGTTCTTAGCATAGTGCTTTAACACAGTATGCCTCCTGGGTGAATAGAAGGAGCCATCAGAGATGACAAACCCATTCTCTCTGGGTTCCTCTCCATGCCACTGAACTCAGCCAAGTTCTAGGTAATGGTCCTGGATAATCACATCAAATTACTATACACTCTAAATTACTCTGATTTCAACTTCATTAATTTGGCTGGCCTTTCCAAGTTTGTCTTAAATAAAGAGGTTTTTCTCTGCTGAGATATTTAAAAAAGAGTGGAGTATTTTTGTTTTTGTTTTTTGACTGAATTATCTTAGTATGTGCCTTACTTCTAGGTCATGTTCCATGTATTGAACTTTCTATACTAAATTACTGAGTTTTTAATTTTTAAAAAAATCTGCTAAAGATATTTTTAAGCAGAATATTATAGACACCTGTGTTCCTTCATCATGAATCCATTTTAAGATGGACACCAGTCCTGTTTGTCTCCCTTTCTTTGGAAGTAATGTAGGGGCCCGGTGTGGGGAGGCACCTAGCTATTCTGGAGATTAGAAATGACTAAAATAAACTTTCTCTGAAAGATGCAACTGCTTTTGGCTCTGAATAACCAACATAATTCAAACTCCACTTCCACTTAGGATCTCACTCCATGTTCCTTATGAAGCCACTGTCTAACCAGCTTAAAGCAAAACAAAATATTTTCCAGCTTAAAATAAAAAAGAATAATAATAATAAAACAAAACACCAACCTGAGCTGTTCACTTCTTTGTAAACAGCATGAGCAGAGCACCCTAGCAGAGCAGCTGGGCTGTAACAGTGCACAAGAACACAAGCACTCCAGCCTTCGGGGCCCTCAGTACTGCAGAGGAAAGAAAAGAAGCTTGCCCCATGGGCTTGTAATCTAAATTAAACAAGCAACATGAGTCATGCGGGTTTCACAGGTGAGAGTTAATTAACATTTTATCCCAAGCAGAGAAGGAGAGGGGAGAGAAAATTAAAATCGATATCAGCGGCATCAG
This sequence comes from Mus musculus, assembly GCF_000001635.26. Lineage (NCBI taxonomy): Eukaryota > Metazoa > Chordata > Mammalia > Rodentia > Muridae > Mus > Mus musculus. The sequence continues at coordinate 77,204,342 of NC_000080.6, read as the reverse complement.
AATTCACTTCAAAACATTACGGGAGCCATTTGTAATCTGAAGAAAATTTTAAAGGCTTGTAACACTGCCGGGCCCACTTGATGCCCCTTGCAGTTGGATCTCCTGGGCAGACTCCAAAATGCACATTTTCAGCTGGTCTTATGCAGCCTCACACAGCCACAGGACAGGGCTGCCTGAAATCTGGAGATGGACAAGGGTGAACTTGGGGATGCACCTCTGCTATGTGACTCGCAGACTTTAAGACTCGTCTTCCCACGCTCCCTGTGACTAAGGACACAATGATACTGAACATGTGGTTATCCCACTTAGTTTATTCATAAGGATGCGACCTCAAATCCTTATTACCAAAGACTACTATTTGAAATTGACATATCAACAATTTAAGCCTCTATAACTGGATTCTCATGTAATTAGCTCCATTTTTTATGCTGTTATTAAAATATATGTATTGAAAAAGTCACTATCCAATCAGCCACCTACGGTTTTTTTTTTATGTAAAACTGAATTCATTTTCAACACTGAGGAACCAATAACAAGAACTATCCTTAAGAAAAAAAAACAATATACTTACTATTAAAGTGGATGGGTACTGAAATGTATTCCCTGTTAAATCTTGCTGCAAGATTTTTCTCAAACATGATTGGTAGGCTAGACCCAGAAAGTTCAGAACAGGAAGCGTGCAGGCAGTGGTGCCTGCTGATAAAGTTTCTGATTTTGGCTGTTAGCAACCACTGAACATTCTCTGCCCTCACTCTGCCCCAGGAGAGCAGGAATAAACAGATCCCTACCTGTGTGCCTGCTACAGATGTGGAAAAGCCAGGGTCCACACTGCAGACAGCCACAGCTCACATCACTGACATAAAGTATACCTAATTGTACCATCACTATAGAGGAAAAAAAAAGAGTCCCTGGGCTAATTCCATGCTAGATCTTATCCCTTCCTGGTATCCTTAATTGATGACTGAAAGATACATCTTCATATCCTCACATATCCACCCCGCCAAAGTCTAAGTATTATGGGATTGCAAAACAAAAACATAAAGATTTCATATACTTCAAATAATTGTGTACCAACCACATGAAGAAATAGCAATAAGAAAAAGTACAGTAAATTGTATATAAAATGCCTCTGCAGCAGAAGCAGTGCTGAGTGCTAATAGCACTTTATGGCAGGCACAGTGACTGTGCTATAGGAAGGCACCATCGTCTCAGTTATTTTCCACACAAAGAACTAAAAGATAATAGCCTCTATGCACAAACGAATCTCGAGCTTTACAAACATGTCAGAAGCATCAAAAGGCATTAGAGTAAGCCCTACCCGATGTGGCGATTTAGCCTTGACTTTGTCTGGATGCTCCAAAGAAAAAAAACGAATACCCAGTTTTTCAAGGCACCAAAAGCACTCTCTTAAAAAGCTTTCTCGTTTTATCTTGTACAGACAAATTGTTTGCCAAATATACTGCTGGGATTGCTGATCCTGCAGCTGACCCTCTCACACAAAGACTTCCTACATCTTCAACATGGGAAAAAAAGTCAGTAATTTTTTTATCTGTTGAACTGTCTTCCCCCTAAAACATGTTGACCCCTGACATCCAGTCCCTTTGGATCTGACTGTATTTGGAAATAGTCTTTTAAGATATAGTTGGGATGAAGTCATTAGGCAGGTTCTAATATGACTGATGCCATTATGAGGAAAGACAGTAGACAGAATGTCTTGCACTGACAGAGGCAGGGACTGAAGAAACACAGCCACAGATGGCCAGTGGTGTTCAACAAGCCAACAGAAGGTAAAGAGAGCGAGGATTCTCTCCTACAAGTAACAAGAGGAACATGGCCCTGCAAACATGATTTCAGACCCGGAGCATCCAAACTTACGGGGACACTTCCTTGTTTGAAGCCACCTCATTTAATAGAAGCCCTCAGAAAATCAGCTTGAGAATTGGCTCTTCCACGTTGTTCACGTTCAAGCAGAGCATCATGGACATTGCTCCAGATGAATGGACTATCCCAGTGCCCAAGGTCTTCCATGTTAGACACAGTTATCCACCATGAAATGAAAGACAACGGGTTCTGATACCATTCAACTCTCTCGAGCCTGAAAGTGGGGCTGGGATTTAGGAAGTCACCCTGCCTTCCCGCCTCAGGAACCGTCATGCAGCAAGCAGTGAGACAAATCCAGCAGCACCAGAGGACAACCTCAGACCCTTGCTGTGTGGTTTTTAGAACACTAAGACCCACAGAACCCACAGGAACTTGGTTTTTAACTCTGTGGGTATAAGTACGTAGATAGCAACACTGTCATATAATGAAATCACCAGCAAGTGAGAAAATAGAGAAAAAATAGAAGAAAGCAATTTAAAAATGTGGCATGAAGGAGGTTCTTGTTTGTGTGGTTTGGAACATGTGATACGTTCACAAGAATGGGGGAATGTTGCAGGGCGTGGTGGTGCACGCCTTTAATCCCAGCACTCGGGAGGCAGAGGCAGGCAGATTTCTGAGTTCGAGGCCAGCCTGGTCTACAAAGTGAGTTCCAGGACAGCCAGGGATATACAGAGAAACCCTGACTGGAAAAAAAAAACAACAAAAAGAATGGGGAAATGTTCTAGATGATGAGATATGAGAATTTGCTGTTATTTATATTTTTAAAGATCTCTAAACCTTAATTTTACAGATGAGAAAACTGTGCTGACGATACACCTGTGAGACACCACAGCCAACCATGGCCTGGCCAGTGCTTCCACCAAACTACAGTTCACATGATGCCCAGTCTTTAAGACGAGGGATGGGAGGTCTTGATTTTAATATTCTTCAAACAGCCTAGCTAAAACCAGATTTGTTTCAGAGGAAATAGAGAAAAAAAGAGGTGGAGGAAGGAAGAGTATGAGGAAGAAGGAATTTATCATTGAAATGAGAATAAACATAGTTCTATTTTTTAAGTCAAAGACTCCACGTGGGCCAAGATGGTCCAGTGGGTAACAAACAGCACTTGCAACTAAGCCCGACCCGAGTTCAATCCTTGAGACTCCAGTGGTGAAAGGGCAGAACTGACATGTAGAAGTCTTTACACCCTAAGTCTTCTTTATGCCTGCTCTGGCATACACATGTGTGCACATGCAAACACACACATATAAAATACATGGGAAAATTATCAAAATAACCAACATTTAAATACCAAAAGCATGACATTTAAGGGGGAAAATCTAGTAACAAAGATTCTTAAGGCCATGATTACAACTTGGGATCTTGTAGACAAAGAGACCCAGACACACACACACACACAGACACACATGCACACACACAGACATGCACTTGCACACACACGCACACACACACACACACACGCACGCACGCACAGACATGCACTTGCACACACACACATGCACTAACTTCTCTAATTTATATTTCAAATCACTGCTATAACCAATAGATGTTGCTTACCAAACTAAAAAAAAAAAAAGGCAACAAAATTAGTCTTCACTGACTTTAAACAATGTGACCACTTGTAGAATCAGGAACTATAAAAGGAAAGGCAACACTCAAAGCAAAGTCAAAGGTAGGTGACAAAAGACCATGGACAAAACCAACCCCAAATTCCCAAGGAGAAAGACAGTCAATCCTCACCCCAACACACACACACACACACACACACAAGCATGCATGCACTCACGATCTCACACACGCTTGCACATGCACACAGGCGTGCAGGCAGGCACACATGCACATGTCCCACATGCAAACACTCACACAGGAAGGTCACTGAAAGTTGAAGCTTAAAACACTGGCCTGCCATCCATTTCGCTCTGACCACAGCGGAGTGCAGGGAAGGCCTGTGCTTCCTGACAGCTCAGAAGAGCGCAGCATTAGAGAAGGTAGGCTGAGCAGTGGAGAAGGATGCTGAGCAGTGGAGAAGGATGCTCAAAACCCATTTTCAGGACCAACTTCTTCCATTTCCCTCCTTTTATTGATTAAAAAAAAATCCACCGTGTGTGCTCTCAGTCGCTGGGAACATCGTTTAATGAACCTTATTGATTCCATTGTATACATTTATACTTGTGTAGAAACTCTTGCTATGGTGCATTTATTGATTTTTAAATTATTAATGTAGGCCACAAGACATGAAGAGCTTTATTGCAAAAATTCTTGTATTTTCCCACATTATGGCAATGAAACTTATCAAAATTTGTCAGCACAGGAAGCAGGGTACCTTGCCTAGTCCCTCTAAGAAGGCTGTGTAGCAGGTTATGTGTCTAGTGTGCCGGAACTAAGAATTCTCTTTTGAAAGTTAGCTTGATATGAGCCTGAACAACTCACTGGATGAAACAGCTTTTACTGCTTTTCAGAAACACTATGTACGATACATGTGCCCTTACTTGACGCCAGGAACAAAGAGTGTTCCATCTCAGCGTGGCAGCACAGCCACACCTAATGAGCAAGCTTTCTGGGGAAATTGTCGTAACTTAAGTTCCTATTCAAACAGTTGTTGGACAAACTCAAGTGACACATAGTATCTGGAAAAATACTTTGTACCATTTAAATTAATACTTTTAAAATGTATTTATTTATTCTTTGAGTATTTCACACAGGTATGCAATACATGTTGATCATAATCACCACCCCATACCCCGGCATCCCAACTTCAGCAGAAGTGAACATTGTAATATTCAGTCTTTATTAAGAACATGGGGACAACAAGGACGCCACATGAAAGACTGAACATGAAAGGACACGAAGCAGGTGGTTAACTCACCCTGCCCCAAAATGTTCTCCTGCACCTCACTCCTGAAATACCACTTTGGCAAGCTTTAAATGCCACCAACTTGAACTTGGATGAACCAAGTGAACTAAAAGGTGTATTTCTAAAGTCAGACCTAAGATACTGACCACCAAATGCATTCGCTGCCGCATCTTGTGCTTTCCAATATCAAGGCAACGATGTGTGTAATAAAGTCGAGACACCTCCAGGATCAGGAATCAGCTTTGGAATAATAACTTAAATTGGTATTTCTGCTTTCCAAGGTCCTCCATGTTTCCTCTTTCCAGGATGATAATGGGAATATACACCACTTCTGGACCTAACGGTTCTGAATGTTAATGGAGACTCACACATCTCAAGCATTAAGGGCAACGACCTGAGACTAGTAGCCGACCAGTCTCTCCAGCCAAGGACACCACTCACTGGCACAAGTCACATACTTTAACATAAGTACATGTAATAACATATTCAATAAGGAAGGAAACTAGGCTAGAATTTCTAGGATGAATCTTCTGAGTAAACAATATGTGTCATCACAAAAGCTGTAATTGGTGGATATCTTAAATCTATTTGACTTTTATTATTTAAAGTCCACATATATCTAAATGTCCAATCCCACTGAGCACACAGTGGACCCTTACACAGCAAATGCAGGTAGATATGAGGCCTCATTCTTATTCTTTCCCACACTGCACATAGGCCAGGCACTCAGCTTCACGTAATCCAGTTCAGAAAGAAAGCAGGGACTATGCTTTAAAATTGGTGCTCTGTTCCTTTTGGTGGATTTCAATTTTAGGCCTAAATTGATCATCATAATTAATTAGTTTCTTTACAAGTTTTATGTATTTTAGGTGAAATGGCTAGGGAAATGCTAATTTGAAGATGTTATTTTTCCAAATATAATCATAAAGCATTAAAAATGGCACACCACTTCTTGTGAAAAGCCCTTCCACCTAGTCCCTAAGAGTACACAATATAGGATACCACCTAGAAGAAAGTTTCTAAATTCAGTCTTAGTCTTTTACATGTAAAAGTCTTTAAGCAATTTTTTTTCAACATAACAGGCAGTAATATAGCCAATTATATAGACCACATAATAATTTATAGAAAACATCTTTAACATTCAATAAAGAAAAATATCTTATTCTCAAATTATCTATTCTAAGATAAAGTGCCTTTCTCTTATGCTGTATAGACAGACAACAGAGCTAGTTCTTAATTAATTACAGAGGTTAATAGGCAGAGTTCACATTATCTCTATTATATAGCCTGAGTCTCATACACATCTGAAAAGAAAACATTTTTATTAACTGCTTCTCAGACAGGAGTGTTTTTCAACCAATAGCTTTTAAATTGTGTATTAGAGATGTTTTAGGAAAATGAAAAAACAGAGAAGCTAATGCTGGAGACAGCAAGATGGCAACTCATTCTCCCTGGGTTCTGTGTGAACGACTCCTTTTTGCCATTTCTCATTAGAGCAAGCATATGTGGATGATATCTTGTCCCAAAGGTTCTGAAACTACCTCATATATTCACAGGAGTTTCGAGCATCAGCGACTCAGCTCAGCACTTGCCTCAATTAATGCTGCAAAGAATCACTGTCTTCAATTCTCCCTGCCTCTGCCGAAGTGCTTCTTTTACCCCACTCCTGTCCAATGCTGTTTTCCAGCTAGCACCCAGGCTCCCGCTCTCCATCTTCACGGTTAAACAGGGCTGCCCCTTTATGGACTGTGCTCACTGGTCTACAAGGGCACATTTTGGAGTCTATATTGTTTCCCATTTCTGTCAGAGTTTCCCCAGTTCCAACTAAGTAGATTAATTGACACCAGCTGTTCACTGCCATCTTACATGATCCATTCATTCAACAAATATTCTCCCTGTGTCTGTCCTGTGCCAGGATTCTTCACTGTGGTGGGGATATGTTAATAATCAACAACAGACAAAAATTCTTTCCTTCATAGCAGGATAATGCTATAACATTCTAGTAAAGTTGCTGACACACACACACCCACACCCCTGTGAAAAGCCACTGATACAGGCCCAGTTAAAACCAAAGGCCTAAGAACAAAAGGATCTAACAGTGGATGAAGTGCCAGTGGTCCAGGGTAGGAGATAATAAATATCAGGCAGAGAGAATTCTTTCTGGTAAATACCTTGGCAGTTAATTGGGCACCCATGGCCTAGTTGTTAGCACAGGCAATTAACTACTACTCCCTAAGAGGCTTGATGACAGCGCTAGCTCCCTTGAGAGGAGAAGGGAGTGACAGGAGGGGCTAAGATTCTAAATGTTCCACAAGTTGAACTGGGAGGTTCATCTGAGAGACCGGATGTGAATGTGTGTGGTGGTGTGAATGAGACTGTCTCCTGTAGTCTCAGGCATTTGAACCTCTGGTCCCAAGTTGGTGGTGCTGTTTAGGAAGGTTTAGGTGTAGCTATGCTGGAAGAAGGAGTTGAGAGTAAAAGGCCTCTGTCACCTACTTCTAGTTTGTCATCTGCATCTGAAGATAGAGCTCCAAGCTTCTATTCCCACTGCCACATCTGCCACTTGCTGCCCTGGTAGACTCTTGCCTCTCTGGAACTATAACCCCCAAATGAATTTCTCCCTCTACAAATGCCTTAGCTATGATGTTTTTGTCACGGCAACAGAAAGGTAACTAATACAGTGTGTCAGAAAGAATTTCAAGCTGACGTCTGGGTTTTTGAGGTCGGACACACTGTAATTTCGTTCTGTCTGGGAAAGACTGTGACATGATCTCTTTGGCTACTGGATGAGAAACAGCTTGGGGAGAAAGAAGGGAGAGCTAAAAAGGTAACCAGGAGGCCACCTTGAGAATCTCACTTGAGGAATATGCTTAAATGCGATGCTGTTCCTTAAAAACAAAATGACCAGCAGCAAACAACTTACTGTAGAACAGTAAGCTTCACCACAGGTGTGTGGAGAAGAAACCAGAGGGCAAATGGAATGCAGTCACCCTCCCATCATGCTCCACTGGAAGGTTTAATGGAAGCCAGAGTCTCATGTTTTTCTATTAACTCAGAAACTCTCCAAGCATCCTTGGTGCTACATTTTCTAATAGGCCCATCCCAGGGGGCTCTCAAGCGTAAATCCTCAAGCTCTATAAAAGCCCTTGAGAAGATGGTCAGGGCACAACCCAAGGAGCTCATATTCCATGACACTGGAAGAAGCCCCCGCAGCTCTAGTGTCCCTTGAAGAGGTTTAATGCCCTCCCCTGGCTCAGGCAGGGCAGGGGTCCTAGGCAGGGACTGCCACAGACAGGAAGGAAATAAATGAGTCCCGGAACTGTGGCTCCCTTGTCTGTATGAGGGTTTTTCTTTCTTTCTTTCTCTCTCTTTTTTTTTGTCTGTTTGTTTTGTTTTTACTGAACAAAGCACTCTCCACTCCTTTCTATCTCTGAGAATGTTTCCATCTTAGTGAAAATCTCAGCTCATAGGGCATGAGGAAGGGCACAGGCTAATGTTCCCTTCCAGTAAAAGCCCGAGACTCCAGGGCTTCTCGGAAAACAGGTTCTGGGCACCGTTGTCATGGTTCTAAGAACCTGTGATAGAAACAGACAAAAAGAGTTTAGCTCACCCTAATAAGTTCCTGAAGTCATTTCTTCCCCAGTGAACCAATAGCTAATGAGGAAGCTGTGCCTTCCAGCACTGGACTGTCCATGGGAAAGGGGACTAGGATACCACGTCGAGGATTTCCAAGGCACACAAAGGAAACTGTAAATCTGTCCTCTGGCCTGGAAGAAAGACACAAAGCAGGCAGGACGCTGGGACGGACTGCTAAGCAGCTGTGTGTAGGGGGCTGGGTGACGCGGGATGAAGCGCTCCAGGAACTGATATTAAAACAAACAACCCGAAGGTAAATATGAGCACTATTTACTTCAATTAGGCCCGGGCTACAGGAGTGTGAACTTTAATATTTTCTCAGTGTACAGCTCTGAGAGTGTTCTCACCATTATTAAAGCATGCTTATTCAGGGTTTGGCTTTTCATCTATTATGGAAAGATTACGTCTTGCCAAGGGCACCACAGTACATCCTCCACTGACCTTGAACTTAAGCTAAAGCAACAGTCACTCTCCTTGGTGCTGAACTGCCTGACAGGCTGCGCGAGTGGCTGTGGCTATAGATTCCATCTTAACGTTACCTGTGCTTTCTCCAGAAGGCAGTACTCGCAGAGGAACTGCGATGTGAAGACGGTTCCTAGTGCAAGAACTCACCACACACAGATGATTATCTTGTGCTTATGACCCGTAGCGTGCACAGGGTCTTGAGCCCACGCAGAGGGGCTGGCAAGGTGCCGACAGCATCTGGACAGATTTATTTTCCCCAAGAGCAAAGGAAAAGAAAACTTCTCAAGAGAGATGTTGTACTAAGAGGAGAGGTGAAACGGAGCACCTGAAATGGAAAGGCACTGTGAGACAAGCAACAGAAAAACAGCCGAGAGTAGCCGGCAACAGAATCGGCCATAGCATCAGGACATCCTCATTAAAGACATCAGCAAATGTATCCATGTGGGAGAGTGTTTACAACATAGTAAATGTGGCCAGCAAGATAGAAATGATACACACATAAAACTAGGCATGCACAAGGTAGAGTGTGGCAGATAATATTTAGCCATGGGGTGTAAATAACAGAATTATGGTCATATTTGTTTTCTTTTGAAATTCCCTTTAACCTTACCATAAACAAACACACACACACACACAGACACACACACACACACACACACACACACACACATTCAAGCGTGCACATATACAAGCGTGCAAGCATACACATATTTTTTAATGATTATAAGAGTTTAGGGGATATGAACTCATAGCAATGTTTGTAGGCTCTAAGCAAGGTAGCAATTAGCACTCACACTAACGGGAAGCAGGCTGACCTCAGACACAATAGAAAATAGTTCAGGATGCACAAAACCATAGCAATGTGAGAAAATGTGACAAAGGACTTCTGAAAAAGGAAGTAGATGGGTAAAACAAAAAACAAAAAACAAAAACAAACTGTGAGCCTGAAAATTAATGAACAACCGTGACTAAAACAGCACAGCAGAGAGGCAGGAGGGGGCAGAGACTTTCTGAGAGAACTCCAACCATATGACCAATTCATCAAACACCAGTCAAGCACAAAGAAATCTGCCTCCAAATCCATTAGCCAGAAATCCACTTCCTTCCTTCCTTCCAGACGGCAACCCAACCTCTAGGATGCACTTAATCCACCCTTAACGAGTTTATCAAATTTCTGCTGAAATATTACCATTTTTATATATTGTGTTAGTCCAAGTCAGTGTCCCAGATGCTGCCTGGGACTGGAGCTGCTAAACCGTTCAGTTCCAGGCTCTGCCCCTCCAGGACAGTTGGCTGGCAAAGGCAAGGGGGCACCAGTGCTATAAAATGCAAGTGACTGCCTCTTCCCCTGGCAGCCATCATAACACCATGCCCGAGGGTCCACCTCCGGAAAAGCAGGTAGGGTTCCAGAGAACTCTGAGATTCCAGTGATGGATCAATGACAGCTTAATTTGTGACATGAAGTAGATACTCCGTAATGCTTCTGGAGAGATGAACCAGCATGCTATGGCAGCATAGGATTCCACAAATGTACAAGGAGGCCGGGAGGGGGTGGGGGTGGGGGTGGTGTGAAGCATGGCATCTATTCCCCTCTTTTAAGTTGTAATTAATCTGCAACTGAATTTGCAATTTCTTTTTATCATCAACGCCTCTGCCAAACTGCTTCCGTTGTTACTGCTGTCCTAAGCAAGCCTGCCTGTCACCTGTATCCCGTCCCATGCTTAAGAGTATATTTCTGTACCTGTTGCCTTCTCTCTGAAACAGAAGCTCCGTGATGGGGCACACTGCATTTCTACAGGTCATGAGCAGGCAAGTAACCATTAACCCAGGCCGAGAGGAAAATCCTTCTTTACCATCAGCCCTGGGAGAACCCTTTGGACTCAAGATCTGCATGCATCAGTAAGGGACTCCAAATCCATTGATAAGGTTGAGACAAACGTTATGGAGATCCGAATGTGAAGACCACACCCACACCCAGCCCCACACCTTACCCAGAAATATGTAAGATTAAGCAGAACCAGCCAGAGTTTGTTAAGTCGTCCTCTAAGCTTGAGGAGATCCGTGGATAGAAGTCATGGAAGTATCTTAACTCAGGTTGGAATTCCAACTGTGACTCCTGACTACAAGAGCACCCACGGCAGTATTAACAGCACATGTACAGTTCTCGCCAATGGAAGCCATGGGTGTTTTCATATCTCACTGAAAGTCTTGTGTGTGTGTTAGAATTGTCTACGTTCAGCAGCATTACAGTGGTTACTATACTCACTACACGATCTAGAACATGATAACAAAAAGGAATATACATTGCTATGATCCAAATGTTTTAATGCTTTAGTAACTATTTCATTATGTCTCCACATATATATACTTCACTCTGAGGAATCAGCCACAGATTCCAGCAGCTATGGCACAGAAGGCTAAAAACTCTGCTCCGGACAGTACAGTTCAAGTACTGACACCGCTATGCAGTCACCAAGGTCATTGTTTATAACATTTCAAATGCGAAAATAAAACACTGCTTATGAATTCAAAACCTTCTGCTATATACAGGATTTATATACAGTATATGTAGAATTTATGTATATAGAACTATAGTGTGCATTATTTGCATATTTATAAAGTTCAAACCTAATTGCACGATTTATATTTCAAAATAGGCAGTTTGCTTATACAATAATCTGACTTGAGTTGTTTTTATGACTTTTTACCATAGGGTTTAAAAGAAACATTTTTGTTGAGGATTTGGGTTTGAGCCCTAAATCAAACTTACTAACTCACCACTATAAACCTTGCTTTCTCCTTTATACAATGAGAATGATAATATCCCTCTGTCCTGGTTGTTTGTTTGTTTTGTTTTGTTTTGTTTTGTTTTGTTTTGTTTTGTTTTTTAATCAACTTGACACAAGCTAGAGTTATTTGGGGAGCAGAAAATTATTTGAGAAATTGTCTCCATCAGATTGCCTGTAGGCAAGTCTGCAGTGCGTTTTCTCAATTAGTGGTAGATGTGGGTGGGCCCAGTCCTCAGGAGCAGGGTGGTAGTCTTGAGTTGTATTAAAAAGGAGGTTGAGCAAGCCATTAGAAGCAAAACAGTAAGGAGTGTTTTGTAGTCTCTCTGACTTCTTTCCATGATGGACAGTAATTTGTGAGGTGAAATAAATATTGTTGTGATAAAAAAAAAACACCACGGGCAAAAGCGATCTGCAGAAATGAGGGTTTATTTCACCTTCTAGCTCTCGGGCCAGATTCCTATCACTGACAGCAGAGCAGGAACTCAAGGAAGGAAACTGGCGGCAGGAACTGAGGCACAGGCCAAGAGGAGCTACTGTTTACTGGCTTGTTCTCCATGGCTTGCTCAGCTGGCTTCCTTATAATAACCCAGGACCACCTGCCCAGAGGTGTCACCACCCCGACATGAGCTGGGACCTCCCAAATCAGTCATCATTCAATTAAACGAATTAGCCAGTTAACTAACCAATTAATCAAACCATTAATCAACTAATAAATCAAATTAAAATTAAAACAATACTGCACACTCTTTCCTACTGGCCAGTCTTATGGAGGTGGTTCCTCCATGAAAAGTCTGCTTCTCAGACAAGTCTACGTTTGTGATAAGCTGACGAGAACCAATCAGCAAGAGGATGAAATGATGCACACAGAGCACTATATAAGACCTGCACAGTACCCGGCATTGTATTCCATGTCGGGAATACTCAATTCTCATCTCAGTACCACTGCCCTAGTACGTAATGCCATTTACGTCTTCATGTACAGTGTTTTCAATATTATTTCTTTAGGAGAGTCAACTACTAAGAGGCAATCAGCAGGTTGCTTCTGAACACCAAGTCGTAACAGCAGACTTCGTGGGTTTGAATTTAACCCTTCCACTCCCAAGCTCCGTGACTTAATTTTAATTTCTCTGAGGTTATAATTCAGACACACATCATCAGGCAAACAGGAGACTTTTGCTCCCAGGGCTGTTAGGAGGTTCAAATTAGTAACCATATGAAAAGTACATGGAAAGTGCCTGGTACACAGCACTTTATAATTACTGGGTATTATTATTATTATCATTATCATTATTGCAATGGGAGTTGTTATAGCAGTTATTATCCCATCAAGTTACCAACAACTTCTTCACCTTTCTTTAACTAGAATGTTACAGGAGGTTTAGCATACAGGAAGTGGAGTCAGTCGGCTTACATGGTACATTTTCCATGAAAACACTTGATGATGGTGAGTCCCCTTGCTGGAACTCACCTTGGAGAAAGGAACCATGTGGATGTTAGTTAGGCTTCCGGACAACAGCAAGGTCCTGTGTCTCAACACAACAGGAGCAGAGTGTCAGCTGGTTCCCAGTGGGCGGGGAGTGGGGGGGACAAGCCCTGCCCCGCAACAGGCAATTAGTGGGTATGACTTAATGCAAACCTGTGCTAACCACTGAGGTCTGAGCATGACTCTGATGATGGGTTTTTTTTTTTTCTCCTGAAGTGAAAATAACAGTAAAAATGGTGGTAAGATACACTTTGTTTCTCCACGTTTTCAGGTATTTGAATAATTACATTGTCATGGCAAAATCATGGCGTGCAGACATTCTCTCTGATGTTCCGCAGGTTCACAGTTTCTAGCTCTTGTTGCTTTGTTGCTTTCCAAAGCAAAACTGTTTGTTGTATGGGATCTCATCTCTCCTAATCTATAAGATAATGAATATTTTAAAAATCATGTGACATATACCTGAATAATTCCATTACACTGTAAAATTCCATTACACTCATCATCAAGTCCAGAAATCACCAAATATCCACATGCTACATCTGATTTAAAAAAAAAACATTACAATAATTAAAAGGTGATAAACCTTAAGAAGTCTTTATGTTTCTCCCAGATGTACAGAGAGGTGTCCCTTGCAGATACTGTTTTACAATATGCATGGCTAAAGGTCCAATCCCAAGAGAAAGCAACACATGAAGCTTTGTATCTTGAAAGGAAATCAAATGGAAATTTTGGCACAGTACAGATTTAGTGCACAAGGACTAGCAGGCAGTAAAGTATTCGGGGTGGAGACAGGCAGATGTGACCCATCAAAGGGTTCCATGCCTCAGTGGTCATGCCTGCTTTGTACTGCCAGCATCTGTAATGGGACCCACACTGCATCATCCAAGCTTAGGGATGAAGTGCTTGCCTCTGCGATGCTGGCTTCCAAAACCACAGGGCACTCTGCACAGCACTCTAGGGACAGAGCCTGTAGCACTGGAATCTAACCTCACTGAGATGGTTTCCAGGCTTGCAGGCTGCCCTCCATCCTATGCACTTCTGCACAGAGCACCTTTACAACTCAGATACAGGTAAGTCCTCGGGTCTGAAAACTTGTGACAAAAGGCTACTGGAGGAGGACTGACAAATGTGCCCTCTATGTCACTGAGGTCAGAGGAAGCCAGGAGAACCAAGACTGTAGATCGACATGTGTGCAGCTATGTGGCTGGCATTCGGTGGCTCATTTTCCATGCAATTTTCTTTGGAGTTCCAGTCAAACAAAAGAATTACATGAGAAGTATTCAAATAAAATCTTTATAGATGGGAATACCCTTAATTAAAATCTTGTGTTTATTTAATCATCATGAATGTTGTGTGAGAATAATCTTCCTTGAACATATACATAACCTGACACTTCTGATAAAGCCCCTTTAACAGTTCTCCTGGGCCTGTGGGCTGACATCCTCACACTATAGAATGACTACAGGAAGAACTGTGTAGTCTGGTCCCTCTCCATTTTCTGGCTTCACCCACCTCCATGACTGCCTCAGCCTTTACCCACTGCTTCTGTGCCTAGAATATTTTATCTTTGTATCAGGGACAACAGTGCTCGCTCAGCCTGCTCAGCTGAGTCATGGCCATTGCCACTCAAAAGATGGACTCGTGGCCCTTGTAAGGTAGAGCGCCCACAAAAGCCCTAGTGCACGTGGTCCTCTGACTGCCACAGCGTTTGGCAGAGCCAGTTTTAACAGCTCTTTGGAAAATAATGGAAGTACAACAAAACTCCCACTTTAAAGTGTAGGTCTTCCTAAATTTTCCCAAGTGCATTTCCCTGTGAAACCATCACAACAGTCAAGATAACGAACACAGTCACCACTGGAAAGCCATCAGTTCTCTTTGATCCCCCACTCCCCTTCCCCACTCCTACACAAGCCACTGACTTCCTTTCTAATACTACAGGTTATCATCTTTTCAGAGAATATGAAGTCATACTGTAGGTAGCCTTCATATTTTGGGTAACTTTTTTGAGCTTCACCCACATGGTTGAATGGAATCAAAAGCTCAGTACCTTCCATTGTTGAGGGCTTCCGGCATGGACATGGATTTACCTTGGCCTTCTCAATGCTGATGGGCGGTAGGGGTGATAGAGGTTTGCAGACATCATCAAGGACACTGCTATGAAGATTCACAGATAAGTGTTCATACAGGCAAGTTTTCTTGCCTCTGGGGTAGAAACGGGAGGATGCAGATCATGAGATAGGTACATGTTTGCTTTGCAGAAAGCTGCTAAACTGTGTTCCAAAGTGAACACGGTAATTTTAATTTACATTACTACTAGCAGTACATGAGAGAAAGTTCCATTTCTTCAATAGACCTGTCAACATTTAGTAGGGTTTAATTACAGCCTCTCTAATATTTCTATTGTATGATTTCAGAGGTTTTGCTTGCATTTCCCTAATGACTAACCCTATTCAGCACCTTCTCGTGTGCTTCTTTGACACCCATGTCTTCCTTAGTGATGTATCTGTTCAAATCATTGGCCTGCTTTTGTGGGTTGTTTTCTTTCTAAAATCTGAGAGTAATTTATATTCTGAATTGCAAAATCAGCCACATGAGCTCCACTCCCCCCCCCCCGTCAAATCTGAATATATTTCGTGATGTTTCAATATATTGACTTGTTTTATAATTGATTGTTCAATTGGATTGTATCTAAGAAATCTTTGCCCAACCCAGCAAAGCGTATGCTCTCTTCTATTAGAGTTATAGTTTTAAGTGCTATAATCATGTCTTAATCCATTTTTATGCTCAAATTTTTAATCTTGCATAAGGAATAGCTCTGTGCTCATTTTGTCAGTTAAATAAACGTTTCCAAACAGTCTCCACATCTTTAGTCTAAACTCAGTTTATAGAGTTGTGCGTCTATTTCTGGTTCTCTCTTTGGCCTGTCCGTCTATGAAGACACCAGTACCAAGTTCTTTTGATTTCCACTGCTTCAGAAGCCTTAAGGTCGGAGACTTCATCCTTCAGCCACACTATCCTCTCCAACGTTGCCTGGGGTACTCAGGTGTCCTTCTATTTCTAACTGGCCTTTCAGATTCATCTTTTCAAGAGCAAAACCCTCCTGGGATGTACAGACTCTGTACACTTGGGGAAACCAGGTATCGTAACAATTTTGTGCCTTCTTACCCTGCTCACATTGTAGCATTAATTTAGAGTTTCATTAAGTTCTCCCAAAGGCGAATACTCTGTGGTTCTGTGTACAGATTTCCCACTCTTTCCTTTGGCATCGCCAGGGAATGGAAGCAGAGCCTCTGTATGCTTAGCTGAATCCTCCTGCTGAGGTATAAACCCCGGCTGCAATCTTTTATGAAATTTATTACTAAGTATTTCATAGTCTTGGTGCTATTGTAAAATGGCATTTTTATTTCAGTGTCTGATTGTTCACTGCTGGTATATGGTAACACAATTGATTTTTATATATTGATATTGTATCCTGCAACCCAGCCAGAGGACACTGGAAATAAGAATTAAGATTAACATCTCAATGCCTTAGGAAACAAAGAAAGTTGATCACAGTCACTCTCGGGAAAAGGTACGCTGTATACGCTGTAGAAACACATTTGCTGGAGGAGAGAGGAGCGGAGAGACCACCTCTACGTTCCTATGTCTGCGCCTTTGATGGTCTGAGTGAGCCTTTATGCCCATCAGTCAATGACCTGAGGAAATATTAAAGACTTATTGTGTATGGTCCCTCCGGTAATGGTTTCTGAAATGTACAGTAATGCAATCCCTCACCACAACTGAGGCACTCGAGGAGGACCAGCATGCCTTGCGCTTTGTTGTAAGTTAGGTTCTGCTTATTTTCCTTATTCTATTATGACCGTATTTCCTGCATAGGAATGTAGACCTGACATTCAAAAACAGGTCTAAGGCTCTGCGTATATTCTCTGACCACCTCTTTTCATTTTGAGTGGTTACTCTTTGGTTCCAGGCTCACAAGTCTCCTTAGCACCCCACGGGGACTGCTCGCAGATCTACATGTACTGCTGCTCGGGTTGCCTCTATGGAAGATGCTTGCTGAACTATTCAATACACCCTTCTTTGCTTCATTTGTTCTCCACAGAAGCAAATTTGGGGGTCACATGGTCCTCTCCTCATCACATAACTGGGGTTCTATCTACTCAGGACACACAAAAAAAGAAAACGATGGTTGAAAGCCCCAGATCAAACGTCACTTCTCCCCTCTCATATTGCCCAGGAACTGCAATTCCTTAACTGGGAGGAATTTGGGTGGGGTGTGAGCGTCTCCAGTGGGATTCGTGTCAGCAGATGATTATCACTAAAAGAAACATCATCTTGGAGTATGAAAGACAGAGACAGACAGACGCCAGGGAAAACATACCAACTTAGCATCAGAGAATGTAACGCTGTCAAAGTCTCCCAAGCCTGCCTCCTCCTTTCAGGGTGCTGTGTTAATAACTTGGAAGGCCTTGGCACTGTGGGAACTTCTAAACCCTCTCACACTTGCCTGCTCCCCGGGGGTCATATGTCATTACCTGTAGGTCCTACCTGTCTGTCTCGTGAATATTTTGATTGTTTTATAGCCATAATTTATCTTACAGAATGGAACTTTAAAACACAACTCAGTCACAACTAAAATCACCTTTAAACCTACTATCAGGAAATCTCTACTCCTAACATTTGATCAATAGCTGCGTGTGTCTTTCTCCTCTATTACATTATTTAGCAAAACTGAAATCAAGTATTATTCATAATCACTAAGTCACCAAACAAGTAGGACAGTGGGCAGCTATGGATTACTCTGAGGTGTGATCTTAGTAAAATAAGTAAAAGATGACAGAGGGAATGGGATTTCCAATAGAATCCTAAGTTATTTATGGCATGCACCTAACTGCCTGCATCCCGCACATGGCTTATCACTGAAATGTGCAGAATTAACAAGCAAATGAAGAAATCCCTGGCTGATTATATACCCACAACAAGGACCCTGTCACTCAGCCCAGAACGCTGGCAAGACTGTAAGAAGCCCACACATACATGTGGTCTATATACTTGGGGCAAACTAAAGGGTCAAAGTCATGTGGTTTCTGGTAATAGGATAACGTGCCAGACATCCAGAGACACACTCAGGGTAGAAGAGTGCACATGGCACTCGCCACTTTGATGCACATGGTGGCTTTCATCAGACAGCAAGGCAGGTGCCACGTTACTTGTTATCTCTTATTTAAGGTCCTTGCTCAGTTGAAGGGCCATCCAAGGAGCAGTTTAGCTAAAGATGGATAGTCAGAAAGCAGTCTATATTGTAAGTGTAATAAAAAGGAATCTTCTCTGAGTATTAATGTCCCATTATGATTTAGGCAGATGTCATTCTGAGGTAGAAGTTCGTCAATGAACTAACTAATTAGGGGGATGTTAACATCTTTAATTCAAACACACACACGCCCAGACACAGACACACACACCACGCACACATGCACGCATACACCTTCTAACTTCCAGTTGAATTTGTTTGAGTAGAGGTCTTGCTAAATTGCCTAAACTGGCTCCATGCCCTCGGTCCTCCTGCTTTGCCCCCCTCCCCACAACTAACCAGGGTTGCACCCACACACCACTGTTCCCACCTGTGAGTTGAATGAGTCTTTCACTAAGAAACCTATTTGTAGGACTAATCTGTATTTTGAAGAAAAAAAAAGCAGAAGGCACTTGATCTAGGTGTCTGATGTGCTGGACTGATGGCAAAATGGCTCTGTTCTGTGCCATGTCCTTGTCCCTCAGCATCTCATTTTCCAGCTTCTCCCTGGGGTGACAGAATTTGTTTCCCCATCTCTTGAACCTGGATGGACCTTGTGACATAGTTGGAAAAACAGAATATGAGGTAAGTGAAGGAGTCAGACTTAAATGAGGGCTGAGAAGGTCCTGCCAACCAGTGCATTCATTTACAGCCCCGACTGAGCCCTGAGCCTGCCTATTGGATGGCAGGAGACATCAGCCACCCTTATCACTGCAGCTGATGACCAGCCATCAGACACAGGAGTTAGGGCCTCTAGACCATCCATCCCTGAGCACCTCTGTTGTGTGAACACTGGGGCATAACATTTTGCCAAGGTATTAGGGACACACAAAGACAAGACACCACTACATAGCCATCGGAGTAGCTACAATCACATGGCACTGCCAAATGGTCAGGGAATGCAGAAAAACGAGGTGTCCGTACATTGTTGTTGAAAATGTAAAATGGTGCAAATACTGTAGAAAAGATTTCAAAACTTTCCTATAAAAATTCTATTTTCAGATCATGCAACTACCCACAACTGCATGTTTGAAAATTTGTACTGGGGAGAATAAAACAAA
Organism: Mus musculus; assembly: GCF_000001635.26. NCBI lineage: Eukaryota > Metazoa > Chordata > Mammalia > Rodentia > Muridae > Mus > Mus musculus. Next base: position 77,184,883 of record NC_000080.6, on the reverse strand, counting down.
CAAAACACAGGTTCACACAAAAGCCTGTATGAGAAATGTCCATTAAGACTTTAGTTAGAGCCAGGTAATGGTGGCGCACACCTTTAATCCCAGCACTTGGGAGGCAGAGGCAGACGGATTTCTGAGTTCAAGGCCAGACTGGTTTACAAAGTGAGTTCCAGGACAGCCGGAGATATACAGAGAAACCTTGTCTCAGGGGAAAAAAACCCCTTTATTTAGAGTAGTAAAGAGGAGGGGAAGAAGAGAAATCTTTCAGTAGATGAATGAGTAAAAAATGACTGAGCTGGGGGTATTAGCTCCATTGCAGAGCACTTGCCTGGGATAAACAGGGTCCTAAGCCCTACACAAAAGAAGAACATCATCACCACCATCACCATCACCATCACCATCAATCTCCATCATCTCTGGACTATTAAACAATAGAAGAAGACTACCACTACTGTCATCATCATCAGCTCTGGACTGCTCAACAATAAGATGAAATAAATTATGGATGCAGACAACAATTTCGAGGAGTAATCAGAGAGTGATGCTGAATTCGGTTTTTTAAAAGGCCAATCCCAAAAAGATTACAAAGCATATTTATGTGACATTCTGGAATAGAGAAAATTAGGGAGATGGGGTTGCAAGGATCACATGGTTCAGGAAGGGCAGGAAGATGGGAAAGGTGGGCGTGGCAATGGAAGGTAACAGGAGAGAGCCTTCTGATGGAGCTGTGTCAGTAACTGGCTGTGATTTCACACTGTATCTTTGCAGACAGTAAGACAAGCATACAGGATATTTCTGCCTTTTTTAAATTGATGGGGACTGTAGAGTCATCTTAAAGAAAAATTCATTTGAAACTACCTGGATGGCTTTAAGAAAGTTACTGACCCACCCTGGCTTTCTCATCCATAAAATAAATAGTACTTTTAACAGGACAAAAATTAGATGACTAAATGAAATATTTACCACATTCTTGGGAAAGAAAAAGGTATGAGTATAGACACAGTGAGTAGCAATCAAAACAGAAAGCAAATTGGTCTAGCCTAATTAAAAATTTAAAATCTATTTAAGAACAGGTGAAATCTTTGGGCCTAACAGTGATGGAGCCAGGGGCGGCTTGTGCTGCAGGATGCTAGCTGGGAAACACACAGAGAGGAGGGAAAGGGGCCGGCTGGCTCAAAGAGCAGAGCACGGGAAAACCAACTCTACCTTTCAAGAAGGAACAGAATGAAACAAAGTCACGGGCCAGGAAGTAACGGACACTTGAGCTTGGGGCTCATCAGACTCTAATATGCCAACAATAGATTGTCACACAACTTAGTAACTCCATTAAACTTTCAACCCTTCCTGCTAGTAAAACAATCTCAGTGCTTCAAAATTGTCTTTTGTTGGGCTGAGTGGTGGTGACGAACACCTTTAATCCCAGGACTCAGGAGGCAGAAGCAGGCAGATCTCAGAGTTTGAGGCCAGCCTGCTTTGCAAAGAGTTCCAGGACAGTCCAGGGGGACACAGAGAAACCCTATCTCAAAAAATAAAAATAAGATAAATGTCTTTTGTTTTAAACTCATCATGATGGAAATACTACTATCTTAGAGAATAACACACAACTGTTAAACTTTACATCAAAGGCTAATACTTCCAGGTACTTCACAGTCATATGACATGATTATTAAAAATGGGGGGTTCCATTGGTATAACTGTTTGCTACCTTGGAATGACAATGAGTGACAGCTGCTCAGTGCGTAGACATAAGCAAGATTTACGATCTACCTTTCCTGGATGCTGTCTTCATCTATCCAAGGTGAACACAATGCGGCTGCTTCATATTTAGATGCATGCATGCATCCATCCATCCATCCACCAATCACTCAACAGAAAACTACATATTCTATGTGCCAGGCACTATCTTAGATGTTGACGCTATCACTGAAAGCAAGAGGGAGATAGCCTTGACTTCTTGACTTCATAAGCCTTAAGTTCAATCAAGATAGACATATTTGTTTGATTATAACAACATGCAGAATAAGCAGGCTTTGTTACAGAGATGCTATGGTGAACTCCCGTGACATGGAGACATATACTCAAAAGCTACTGTATGACTCTTCCCTGCAAATCTACATCGGGATCATGCAGAGAATTTGTCCGATCTACTCTTGTTTATGGTTTCTACTTTTTGGATGTTTTAGGAACTGAAAACAACCCCTTTGTTTATCTGCTACTGTGTGCGAGTGGCCTGATCTGGTGAAGGGCATTTCCTTCAAAGCTAGAGTATGCACCTTTGGCTGGAATTTTATTTTACACTTCTAAAAATTCAAATCCATCTGAAATGCAACCTACTATACGCTGTCGTGTATCACCACAATAGACAAATGATTATAATTTGCACTGATCCCAGTATCCCTGGTAGACACTGTGAATGTTAACATTACATATGCATACTGAGAAGGCTTTGAACCAACCTGATGTATGCAGAGGAGCAGAGCTCTCTCTGATGCCCCATAATGCCATCTGTCACATCCTCTGCACCAATCCATGTCGCCCAGGGTGCATACCAGCATGTTTGCCCCAACATGAAACGTCCCTAGGTCAGTGAGGCACTGTTGCCTTTAGGGCCCATGCTCCCCACGGGTACTGTTCCTACTACCTCATTCAGCTGGCATTCCTCTGGTCAGAGCTTCTCTCTTCAGCAGTGTTCTCTACCCGTGGTCCATAAGCTAGAACAAAAATAAGTATTTCCAAGGGGACCCAACAGGCATTATGATATACAAGCTTAAGGAGACCCTTTGCCTAAAACAAAGTTCAAGTATGTGGGATTTCTGGATAATACCCTCAGTAGAAAAGGGATACTGGGCTCTGGGGAGGAGATTACAAATATAGCAGAGCAGAGAAAACAAGAACCACCTGTCTGGCAGTGAGCCTTATGCCAATTATGATTATGATAATGCACACTTTCTAGGGTGGGAAGAGCTCAGACATTTGTCCAGTTGTGTCACTTCCCCTGAGTCACTGAGATAAAGGAAAAGACTAGGTACAGTTATCAATATGGAGACCCTGAGCATCAGAATGCTGCAAGTCACAGAAAAAGCCCGGGGCGGGGGGTGTGGGGGTTTTCCTCCCTCTACCCTAGTTTTTCTTTCCAGGAAATAAAACTTGCAAATTAGATAACTAATTTTTTCTCAGATGAGAAATTGAGGCAAGAAAAGCAAATTCTACAGAAATAAGCTCACTAAAAAATTTTAAAGATGTTTTTATTCCGAAGGAAACTATCTTTACTCTGTACAAAATTCTGTAGAAAGTATTTAAAACTTTATAAAGGAAGTCTTCCCATCTGTCTACATCACCAGATGGACCCCCCCACCCCCACCCCAAACACCTTGCAATGGCTCGAAGGCAATGTAATAACTCGGTACTTCTCATTCTGTGGAAAGGGTGCACCGTTCCCCGACAGCACAACACACATCCTACACTCCTGCGCAGGAATGCCACTGCCTGTCCCAAGGGCCACTCCTGCACACTCACTGTAGCCATTTCCCCGAAAAGGTGCCATCAAGTGAACTGTTTCTAGACGGATTCAGTTCTGCTAGGACCGTCTTCCTCTTTGGGCCACTCAGTCACAAGTCCCGAGCCCCACCCCCAACCCCAATTTGAATCTGTTTCATTGCCCTGGACTCCAGTGACCACAACATACTCCACACTTCAAGCAAAGCCTCTGTCACTTTCCACCCTCCAGAGGCAACATACTACAAATTCTATTGGGAAGGAAATGAGAATGGCATTCCAAGTAGTCAGGAAAATGGAGAAAATGAGACGACTAGAGAAAATCCAGGCGCACATCTGGAAAGTCCAGGCACGCGTTTCCGCCCTTCTCTGGGTCAGACTGACGGTTCTGGCAAAGCTACTGCATGCACATCCTCCTTTTGTGCTCCCCCCCGCCCCCCCCCCCGCCAAATGTCTAATAAAAGCTGGACTTCTTGGCACAAGTTGAAGAATAACGCTGAATGTGCATGGGTGTGTTTGAGACAGATACAGCTGCCAAGCTATGTCATATTCAGCTGGGCACATCTCCATCAAATGAGAAAGTTCTAAATTAAAGCAGCCCTGGGACAATTGAAACTTGAGTACCAAGTCATCCTTCTCTCCTCTGACAGGATACTCTGTTCTGTGCTTTGGGACAAGTTCAAAAACCAGGAGGACCCTTCAGTTCCTCCCTACGTCTTCAACAGAGGAATATGCAAGTTGTGGGGATTCCAAAGCACCGCCAAGTCTCAATGTTCTGGGGTATCTGGAAGGCGAGTAAAAGAAACTGCCCTTTAACAGTCAGATTTGAGCTTCTTCCTGGGAGTCCCATTAACCACGGTGTAAAATTTGGAACTTAACTAAGATTGCTCCTGTAAGTCCTTAAAGTGGTGATACATGGAAGTAATGAGCTGGTCTGTGCATGGCACAGAAGGAGAGGCTCAGGCGCAGCGTGGGTATCTGCCTCCCACAGATGTGAGCTGGCAGCAGGCACTTCCCCAGATGGAGGTAAATACTTCAGTGGAGTCCTACAACACAGAAGGGGCCCTGTGGGCAGCCAGCGGCGGGAATCGGGCAGGAGGTATGCTCTTTTAGTGTTGACTATCTGTAACACAGCTACTCCACAGAGTTGGAACATACCTCAGTTTTTCTTTTACAAAGCACATCCTGATAAGTAGCTTGTGATGTGCAATGTGAAGTATTTATGGAATAATCATATTTTTATTAGTGTGATTAGGAAGGTGCCTAAGTGAGCCAATCAATTCTCAATTGTCCCCACCAATGGCATTAATGGAGGTAACAGATTGCCTAAAATGGCTAAGTGTTGAGGTTTAAGGTGGCTCATAAATCCACTGTTTATTAGTGATGTATATACAGTAGATGAATCTTTTCTCAGATTTGTCCAACATTCATTCTGGGCCGTTTGCTTTTGACTTGAACCTGTTATTTCTCGCCCAAGGATATTTAGATTTGATTGCTGAAGGGAGTCACGCAGGTGTCAAATGGGAAAGCCGGGCTCTCACTGAGTCTGCACTGCTACAAGGGAATAGTGCATAGATAGCTTAGATACGTGAGCAATTAGTGCCTTTTAGTTCAATAGACTGAGAAGTCAAAGGAGAGGTACCAACATGGCCAGTGCCTGGTGAAGGCCTACTTCCTGGATCCCAGATGTCACCTTGGTATCGGATCCTCACGAGATGGGAGGGATGAAGGGGATCTCCTGCATCTCTTTGATAAGGGTACCAACCTCACCCTTGAAGGTTCTGTCCTTATAACCTAATCACTTCCAACCTTCAAATCAACCCTCTAAAGGCATCATTACTATTTATCTACGACGTTGGGAGGACACAAATATTCGGTCTACAAGAGCACCTAGTCTAACATCTCAGCTGAAACAAGAGGTAGAACCCAGACTTCTAATAAAAAGGAACCCGGGAACCCACTTGCTCTCTCGGTGTCTGCCCTCCCATCCTGTCCGTCCCTCCATCCTCAAATCATGTCCCAAAGTATCATCAGCAAACACCTGCTAGGAACTTCCTGCAACATTGCAGCCTAATTTGGCGCTTTGATTTGAGTAGGATTTGATGCACCGTTATCTTTATGTGGTTGTTGATTGGCGTCTTCCTTACGGAAGTGAGCAATCGGTAGCTACAGTTTGAAGAAAATGCCACTAAATAGGCTGCTAAGCTAGAATTGAAGTCCTTTTTTTTTAAATTAATAATGCAATTGAAGTGATATAACAACAGTAACATGTGAATGCTGTCTCGGAAGATTTACAATTATTAGACAGGCATGTAAGACTCTTGAGGATCAGAATCCTAAGCCATCAAGAGTGTGTCTTGCTCTTGGAGAATTCCAAAGAAACTTCCACCTCTTAGCAGCGTTCCCTGGCAGCCCACCTTAATGGCTATCTCCTTCACCACCATTTATTCCAAGCCTGCCTAGGGCATCTTAGTAAGCACGGTGTTTCTTCTAACTTTGCAGAAATGAGGTCAGTGAAGACATAAACAGCGCTCTCTCCGATGTGTTATCTGGGACGGTTAAAGAAGAAATTTCCCCAAACCTACCTCGCCCTAACCCCAACGACAACCTTGAAATGGCTATGAAAATATTTCTCACCATAAAACAATTAAAGGGCTTGGGAGAGTCATGGAAACCCTTAAGGCAGCCGAGAAAGCCCACACTGCTGTCACCAGGGGCTTCCACTCGGTACTGAAGCCCCGTCACAGATGTTGAGAAAGGAGCCCACTCCCAACAGCACAGCCAGGAGCGGGCCGGGATAATTACAAAGGCAATACTTGCTTCCAAACAAGAAGACTTACACTTGATCTTCTTGTTAGCAGGGGCTGTGCAGACAGCAGCATTTACTGGGAAATGTAAGGGCAGATAACAGCTGATTTGAAAGAGGAGTGTGTAAACCCAGTTAAAGAGCAACCTTAGAAGATTATTTTCAATTACAGAGATAACATCAGGGCTCTCAGTGGGGGAAAAAATGGAAAGGTTTGTTCTTTACACGGCATACAGTGTACAAGACCCAAGGAAAAGCGCCCGCTTTTAAGCCATGGTCTCGGCTAACAGCTAGCACGCTGGACCTCCCCTCCCCGTGATTTCTTTAAGTTGTTTTCAGTTATCTCTAGCACTTCCTCATCTCTGTGAGCCAAACCTCATTTTCTAACCAGCAGAATCAGCTAAAAACACATCACCTTCAAATTAATTACTCAAGTGTTTGTATTTCTCAGCACCAAATACATAAAACCCAGGAGACCTCAGCATCAGGGCAGGGCATGCTGAAGCAACACACCTACCTACGGGTGGTTACAGTAACTCCCGCTTTACCTGCCAAAGCCCCACTCAGCTGAGGAGACCCAGGTCCAGCCCCCACCCCCAGTTGCCTGAACTAATCCGTGGAGACACTCAAAGGTTTATGCTGACCAAACTACAAGCTCATGCCTCTGGCTAAATGGGGTAAGTATGTCAGGTGAAATCCCTACATGTCACATGCATCAATGCGTCTATATAGAATGGACTCGGGATGTAGTGGGGGGGGATCTAAATGAAGACCCTAGTATAAAGGTGAATCATCCACTGGGGTGCAGAAAATGTTGTCCCTTCCAGGTTCTGTCACTTATAAGCTTCACGACCTTTCCAAGTTTTACCACCCTGACCTTTCTACAGATCCTCAGTGTCCTGGCTACTTCCTATTACTTGGCCCACACCATACTCATTGCCCCTGTGTCTCAGCTTTGGCTTACACGGAGAGCCCCCTTTGGAGCCAGGCTTAACTTCTATGAATGGCAGTCCACCTTCCCTGTTGAGCATCTGTCTCCCGCTCTTGTGTGAGCACTTCTACCCATTCTGTCACTGACAGCTTCCTACAGCTGTTCCCCACTGCTGTACATCTCCTCCTGTTGCCTGCAGGCTCCCAGAGGACAAGGTCATCTTTGCACAGTCTACATGAGGAAGGACCCACAGGAAGTAGGTAGGATATAAAGAGATGATTCAATGACCGAAGTGCATCATCATCTCCCTTAAAACAGAAGGGATACTGCTCACTTCCTCGGTGATAATAAAAGAATGAGACTGGACTTTTCGCACTCCTGGGCACTGTACAAATGCACATAATGGCAGTGACGTCCATAGAGATGTTAAAGAGCCATAACTTACAGACTGTCTGCTGTCTCCACGTGCTCTAAAGAAGTTATTATCCCCTGCACATGTCACATATCTACACTCAGTTTTCGTTTCGGTAGAACGAGAAATTAAAAAGAGGAGGCACTTCACCTTCTCCAAGGTGAACTGGTGCCAAAGCTAGGAATCTGTACGGATATGAAATTCCTTAAAGTCACCTTCCATGGGTATAGCCATTGCTTTGTCAGATTTCTGTCTTGAACCCATGGCCACGTGCAGTCGACACCGTGTGATGTGTGTGGCATCAGAGGACTTCCATTCCTGTGTCACTACCGCAAAAAAAAACGTTTCCAAAGCACAGTAGCACACCCCTGGAAGAATGGGCCCAGGCTGCAATCCACAGCCCAGGTTTCTTCCAAGAGAAAGAGATCAGGGAGGGATGTGTAGGCATTCAACAGCAATAACCAAGACCTCATAGTTCAGATATAGGCAAGCAAAAGGCTAGCATTGGATATTTTCCCCAAAGGCAGCTCTTCTTTCTCAACTGAGACTCTCTTGGAACAGAGGAAGAGAAAGTTCTTTCATTTGATCAAGACCTCAGTCGCACACCCTGAGGAAGCATACCAGAAGACACACATCATGCCAGCCTTCACCCAGCCCATCGGGCCCCAGAACAACAGGGCAATGCATATGCCTCACGCATCCATGAGATATGTTTCCGTGCACTAATCTCTAAGCAAAGCATAAACAAGGAAGCAGTGGTGGGCTCATAGTTCATGAGGATTTTCATGTACCTACAAAAATGATGTTCCAGTACCAATGTTCCCATTGCTCGCTGGTGCAAAATAGACTTATTTGGTTTTTGTGGGGTGTGTGCACGCGCGCATGTGTGTGTGTGTGTGTGTGTGTACATATCCATATGGATATGAGTATTTGTGCATGTGATATGCATGTGGAGGCCAGAGATGGATGTCAAACGTCTTCCTCAATTGCCGCTCACCTTTTTTTTGGGGGGGGGGGTGCGGTTCTTTTCGACATAGGGTTTCTCTGTGTAGTCCTGGCTGTCCTGGAACTCACTCTGTAGACCAAGATGGCCTCGAACTCAGGAATCCACCTGCCTCTGCCTCCCAAGTGCTGGGATTAAAGGTGTCCGCCATCACTGCCCAGCTTATTTTTTGAGGCAGGGTTTCTCATGCAACCTGGAGCTCAATGATTTGGCTGGGCTGACTGGTCAATGGCTCTAGGGATATATATATTTAATAAATATATAAATAAATATATATTTAATAAATATATTTATTCTTATATCCAGTGCTGAGGTTACAAACATGTGTTTCCAAGCCCAGCTTCAATACGGCTTCTGTGGACCCAAACTCAGTATCTCATGCTTGTTCAGTAGGTTCTTTACTGACAGAGTCATCCCTGGGGGGCCACGGATACTTATGTTCTAAATAAGTAGACACAGACAAGGTCAAGCTGGGACTAATCAAAACCCCTGCAGAAGTTGAATGAACCTCCTCACTGGACAGAAGGATGTTCTTATTAACTTAAGTTCTCACTTAAAGGAAGATGAGGCTGTTCCAGTGACATGTCCTGGTAGGCTCGACATGTCCTGGTAGGCTCGTTGGCCCGTCAGCTGTGTGCAGCATCTCAGCTCACCCATAGAGATTCACGCTTTCCTGGTGCCAAAATGAATACCTCTCTTGGGGAGAAAAAAAAAGCGCCCAATTGAAAATAACTCTCTAAATCTGCAACCTTTCAATAGAGCTGAAGTGCACTTCACCAGCACAGTGCATGGGCATCTTGAATTAGCAGAGAACTATTTTTAACACATGAAGGATGCGATTTGAAATTAGTTTCACGGGGGAGTGAGAACCTTGGAGATTATTTACTTTGCCTTAATTACTCTGACTCACCATTAATTTGGCTTTCCTGGGGTACTAAAGATTTCACGCTAAGATTTGGAGACTATAAAGGGATGTGGGCACAAACTTGGAGCTTTGGGGGTTTGCAACCGCATCTTTGATAACAAGAGGAGGATGGACCCGTCGGACACCAAAGCTCACTCAAGCACATGATGCTCAGTGACAAGCTCTGGTGGTGTCCCCATGTCACTTTATCACTGGGACCAGAAGCGGTGCCCTGGAGCACGCTGGACGCTCAACTTTATTCTGCATCTATTTTGCTGGCTTTTGTTAAAGACAACAGCATCATCGTTTGCCCACGGCTATTCCCAGCAACTGGCTAAAGGGGTAGGCAGCAGCTGTCTCAGGCTCTGGAGGGGAAGTGCAAAGCATGCATTAAAGGAAAGTTTCTTAGGATCAGTGCAGTTGGCCAAGGGAGTCTGTCTGTTCTCAATAGAGGCGGACCAAGGAAACACTCACTACAAGCAAACACTCTGTAATGGGTTCATTAGGGCGTCAGTGGGAAAGAATGCACTCAGCAGCCCCCTAAAGCACTTAACAGTGAGCAGGGTCTGCCACGCACAGCACTTGCCAAAGCTCTGTGCTCTCCCCCGTGGCTCAGAATCAGCTGTCCACTGGCAGAGACCACGACGACGCAGGCAGTGTGTAGCGGCCAGCAGGCGCCTGTGGAGAACGATGCGCTTGCTGCCAGATGCAATCCGAGACTCACCAGGACCACTCAATCTGTCAGTGCCCTCCAGCTCCACCTGGCATCCAGCGATTAGAGAAGGAGCAGGCGAGGGAGGCCAAGAGAGCTGGGGCACAGCTCTCGGCCCATGTTGGCAAAGAACTCTTCCATGTTCTAAATGTCAGAGGGCCTGGGTGTGTTGTGAAACTGCTTGAAGCCATTCTTCTTCTTCACCGGATCCTTCTCTTTTCCTCCATATATGCATTTGCCTCTCCTAGGCTGCCCTTTATGCATAAACCATGCTGTTCTCTGTCTCATTCTGATTGAGTTGTTTGATACACTAAATCCACGTCATCCTAACATACTTGAGCCAATTAAAAACGGCAGACAAGTGCAAACACCTTTCAAACTCTACCATCCTCTACCTTGTAATCAAATTTTCTGTCACGGAGGTGAGCGTGCTCCCATGATAAACCTTTCTCGTTTGGCAATTATTAGTATTTCTTTAGCATATTTATAGTTTTGAAACACCTGTGCATCTATCATATCCCCCTTATCTTGTCTGTTTGCATTCCTTGGCCTCTTTCCATATTCTTGCCTATAAAAAGTCACAACTCAGAGTCAATGTCTGCAGGCGAGGCTCTTCCCTTCTCTGCTGAGCTGACTTCCTTGTCTCCTGTCTATGGTAGATGACATTCGAGCCTTTGGCAACACCAAACATTTCGATAGCAGTTCTCAGGTGGATCTTTCCACTGCTGCATTTTTAGCTTAAAACTCAATATTGTATTCCTCTCTCTGCCATCAGTTAGGATGCAAGAAAGCGGGATGTGATTAGTAGCGTCAATTTGAAAGTTAAAGGGGCACCGTGGAACACAACACTAGAAGAAAGAACTCACACACCCACTTCCTCTGCTTAGCAGCAATGAAGGCAGCCATGTTCCAACACATGATGGACCTTTGAGGAACACTCAAAATTCAAATTACCGCAGTAGAATTTTTCTTTCTTTCTTTTTAAAATATTTTTATTAGGTATTTTCCTCATTTACATTTCCAAAGCTATCCCAAAAAGTCCCCCATACCCTCCCCCCACACTCCCCTACCCACCCACTCCCACTTTTTGGCCCTGGCATTCCCCTGTACTGGGGCATATAAAGTTTGCAAGTACAATGGGCCTCTCTTTCCAGTGATGGCCAACTAGGCCATCTTTTGATACATATGCAGCTAGAGTCAAGAGCTCTGGGGTACTGGTTAGTTCATAATGTTGTTCCACCTATAGGGTTGCAGACCCCTTTAGCTCCTTGGGTACTTTCTCTAGCTCCTCCATTGGGGGCCCTGTGATCCATCCGATAGCTGACTGTGAGCATCCACTTTGGAATTTTTCAATAGGTTATCATTATTAGGCTAGTTTGGCACAAGAATTGTTTCTTACCATGAAAGTCATCCTAGTTAGAGTTACTTTTGCTGCAATGAAACACCATGGCCAAAACCAGGTTGGAAAGGATAGGGTTTATTTGGCTTACACTTCTGATCACTGTTCATCATCAAAGTAAGTCAGGACAGGAACTCAAGCAGGGTAGGAACCTGGAAGCAAGAGCTGATGCAGAGGCTATGGAGGGGTGCTACTTACTGGCTTGCTCCTCAAGCCAGCCTGTATTCTTACAGAACCCAGGAGCACCTGCTCAGGAATAGTTCCACACACAATGAGCTGGGCCATCCCCCATTAATCATTAATTATGAAAATACCCTAAGGCTTACCTACAGCCCAATCTTATGGTGATATTTTCTCAATTGCGGTTCCCTCCTCTCCAGTTACTCTATCTTGTGTCAAGTTGACATAAAATTAGCCAGCACAAAAAGTATCCAGTATTCAATCATTAAAAATATAAATATTATAAATGTTATACACAACATCTGAAATGAAACAATGCCTAGATTTTATTAGGGAAGAAAACCCCAGAAGACTGTAGACTAACATATAAAGCAAAATCCCATTTGTTTACAATGTTATTTGTATGTAGTGTTTTTATGGGGATACACTCCCCACACCCCACCCACTCCCACTCACCTCCACACAGCAGAGTCAGAGGCACTCACTTTTCTAAAGCGTCAACAATGGGCTGTCTCTGGGGTTTCTGAGGAATGGTCTATTCTTCCCGCATCTTCTATAGTATTTGATTTGATTTGATAAAGGCATGCATTTTGTGAGGGGAAAATTAAACTTAAAAATAACCTGGCTATTTATTGATTCTGTCTGCATGACAAAATAAATGGACAGCTTTGCCTCCAAAATCCCGATAAACTTAAATGTTCCAGAAGAAAAAAAAAACAAAAAACAAAGATACTAGCTAGGCACTCAAAATATCATTCCATTATAAACGTCTATGATGAAGCAGTGGCACGTCCTTCAGAGGTAAACGTACACATGTTACAAAGGGAGACATAACCAGGTTTCCAAGCGTCTCTCTGTCTTTCCAGGAGACTGGAAATAGCACCGACCAAAGGGAGGTATCCTCTTTCAGAAATGGAGCCTCATCTCACATAAGAAGCCTCACAGAGAAAGACAGCAGATACACAGAATGATGAGACACTGTGCCCAGAAGGCCAGGGACTATGAAGGTCATTCAGAGCTGCAAAGGGCAGCTAGTTGCAGGTCAATATACTGGGCAGAGAAGGTCAGCATATCCCTGAAGGAGGATGGATAGCCATATTCTGCCATGGGCAAACCCCTAAGGTGCCCCATAAGATGCAAATCTTTATTTCAGTCACTTAAGCCTTCCAATGGTAATGGTTGCAAGCAAACCAAGAGACTACGTGCTCTCTCTGTGTTTCACTTCTAAAATTAACATTGGGCATATTTCATATACATTGTTGGGGAATGATTATTTCAGAGATTTCTGGACACCATTAGCCTAGAGACATCTTAGTGTGCAGGCTTGACCTGGACTGGGAAAACTCCACTGAGGACAAACAGGAAACAGAAGGCAAGATAACGACTGTGATTTGTTTATTGGTGAATTTTACTGTAGCTTCTAAGATCACCAAAAGATAGTCTCAAGAACCCCAGCTGCTAAAATCAGTTTATTGGTATGAACATTTCCTTAAAGCAATAGGAATTTTACAAGGATAAGGTAAAAGGTTTACAAGTTAATTCCCACCATTAATGTGTTTCTCCTACAATAAATTGCTATACTGTATTTATCCATTCAATAGCCATTGCATTCTGGGGGAGTCAACATGGTCTGGCGGGGAAGGGATCAGAAATAAATTCTACCTAACCATTTCTTTGTATTGCACATTTAGCTTTGGGGTCAAGTTAAAGTGCATCCCCCATCCCAGGCAAAATTCTAAGTGTAGGTGTGACTGTGCATTTGTCCCTTCTACACGCAGTGCTAGTTCAGCTCCATTGAGATGGTAGCCGGCCCATCTTTTAATCTTCAGTAAGGGATGAACAAGAAGAAAGCAATCACTGGCCCCCAAGTCTTCACTGCAGTAAGACTCCTTTCTTCTGGGATCATCTTCCATCCTCCTGCATCAGGATTCTGAGATGGACTCAACTGGCTGTGGTTTCACCAGATGTCCCAGACAGGCCTGAGTAGGGCTAGAGAGCACCTCTGACATACATGATTTCAACATTTCAACCCCTTACAGATAATCAGACTTGATTGTGTGACCCTATCTTAGATCATTCTGTTCGTCTCTATCTACACTCGTTATTCCTGTACCTTGTTCCGGTGCCCGAAATCATTTACCCCTGGACTTGATAAATCATCTCTAACTTGGTTCTCTTGTTTTCCAGTCTTTCCCCTTCTGACTCCTCTATAAACTCACCAGAGAGGTCGTGTGGACTGATCCCCGTCCTCAGCGCTTCCCTTGAACTCCTCTGCTCACTGCCTGAGTGCAGGGTTCCTCTGTGCAAAGGTGAAGTGCTTTAGAAGTACATGGGGTGCTTTCACAACCTCTGAAGTGTGCTAAAGACAACCGCATTGTTCCAAATGATCTGTTCTCTCTAATATGGGTTTTACCTCCATTTAAAAATAAGGGAAGGTAACATCCTCTGAATGTCTCCCCAGCACGCTTAAAGTAAGATTTAAGTTCATGCCACAGAGCAGAAGGCACCATCAATCTCATTAGGCACAGTCCTCCCTCACTATCTGGTGCCCAGCAATGTTGACTGGCCATTTTTTAGTTTCCAAAAACTAAGCTCTTTCTGGGCACTGCACATAGGACTCCCTACCTGGTTAATCGTAACTACCCTCTGGGCATGCATTTATAAATTACTCTCCCAGAGACGGCTCTCCTGACCGGTGCACCCTCGTTATTACTCTTGCAGAGAAACCTGGTCTTTTCCAAGTATTGTCATGGGTTCCAATTATATAATTATTTTGTGTTTGTTTATTTAATGTCATTTCCAGTTAGCCATGGACTCCCGGGAAGCAAGGAATAATGATTATTTTGTTCACTACTGTGTTCTCAGCATCTAGTGTGAACTTGGCACAATAGTTACCTATTCATACGGCACCATGATTATCTAGTGTGCTTTTCTCCAAAAAGCATTAAATCTCTACCACAAAAGGAATATCGTGCTAGGTCAAGAGACCGTGTGAGATTTAAAACGCATGGGTCAAAAATAATACTCTGATGTGCAGATGTTAAGAATCTGAAACTGCCGGGCGTGGTGGCGCACGCTTTAATCCCAGCACTCAGGAGGCAGAGGCAGGTGGATTTCTGAGTTCGAGGCCAGCCTGGTCTACAAAGTAAGTTCCAGGACAGCCAGGGCTATACAGAGAAACCATGTCTTGAAAAAAAAAAAAAAAACCAAGAATCAGAAACTACTTAGGGTCCACTCAACACCCAACAATGGCAAGTACTTTGACCAATAAACAGAAATGGCAAACTCTCTGACTTCTAAACACCTACGGTCTGTTATGTGTCAGAACTGAGCCTAAGAAACTTAGAAATGGCCACTTTAAAACTCTGTCCTCATGCCACTGCACATAACTGTGTAGCCACGGAAGCGAGTGTGCATCTCTGTAGAAAGACACAAGTGAAAAGGGCAAAAAGAAGGGGCTTCCTGGGGCATGGCGCGAGAGGCCATTATTTTCTCTCACATAGGCATTGGGCTCTCTTGAAGAATGGCGCAGAGAGCGTCACTAAAGGAAAGGGAGTCTGGACTTAGTCACGTCTGAGACAAAAGAGAACGAGAACGAGCGGCAAGTCACACCAGCGCACGTCTAAGTGATGCTTTGTTACTAAACAGTTTCTCGTTGATTACAGGTGAGCGGGTGACTCGCCTCTTTCCAGCCCGGCACTTGTATTAACTCGAATCCTAATTTTCCCATGAAGCTCAAGTGTGTCTTAATTGCTTGCCTTGAAGCTTATGCTCATCTGAAATAAGCTTATTTCTTTTCCACTGTCAGCTCACCCGGAGCTACCTAATCCACAACCCACAGCCCAGCACTCACCGCTTCTTATCATCACGGAGAGCAGAGGCAAGGAAGTAGCCTTGCGGGCAGGTTCCAAAATGATCCATCTGTGCATAGCCATGCGCACCATTCCTCAAAACATCCTCAAGCCCTGTGCCCTCCATGAGGCAAGGAGACCACAGTCAGTGCCCGGTCCAAGCCATCCATCCTTCAACACTTAAGTTATTTTATGAAAGCTTTGCATTTGTCTAGGTCTCACATCTGTAAGGCTGTTGACGATGTAGATAGCCGTTAACTCTAAGAATACCCACCATGCAGGCTGCAGTGGTCAGTGGGCTGCTTCTGACCTCTAAGGACAGAGCACTTCAGATGATTCTCGTGCCCTTGTGAGCATCTCAGTTGAAGCTATCTCTAATCTTTGCATGTAAAGAGGGCCTTGCAGAATGGACAAACCTGCTTAAGAACCAATATGGCAGCAGGCAATAAGACTGCTTTTGCAGAGGAGATGTCCCCAAGCAGGCACTGCCCCACCCCACCGTCTTCTATCAGGATGCCAAGACATCTTTTATGGCCCTCGCCTAAGGTAGTATGAGTACATTACAGTCCCAGCTTTGGTGCCCCCCCCCCACACACACACATACCTTTGTACTTTGCTTTATAGTTGGAGTGTACTTATCTCTAGTTCCCTTCTTTCCAACACATCCTCATCTTCATTCTTGCCCACTGTGTTGGTTATAGAAACACATATACTTCTATAGGAGGGACATGGAGGAGTCTGACAGAAACAAATAAAAAACATCTTGTACAGAGAAGTGCAATGCCAGCAAATGTGAACCCAGATGTGGTAGAGGTATGACCGTAAGCCCAGGGATGCGCACATGAGAGAGTCATGAACCAGCATGTTAATACGCTAAGGGTATTTCACAGGCATGCAGCCGGAAAGAATCCTGGCAGAGGGAAAGGTTAGCAGGGGCGGGGGGAAACACAGTAACAGAGGCACTGGAAAGAAAGGGCCAGAATGTCAAATCACTCGACAAAGAGAACCTGGTACTTTGAAGCTAAGTACTGAAGGGTCAGGAAAGGGTGGAAACTGTGGGGAACAGCAGTGTGGGTATGAACACAGGGTTATCAGATTCCCGTTGTCTCCATGTTTTAGGGAACTGAGGGACGTCTACCTAGGGAACCAAATCGCTTCAAAACTTTCCCACCGAGGAAATGAAAGAAAGCTGCTTATTCAGATGGTAGGAGTAGAGCGCTTCAAGCCATCAGCTGGTCTGGAGGGCTCTTTTTAATTAATTGTTTGTTATTTAAGACAATACTTAAATTTTGATCATCGTCTTCCCATTCCAAGTTGCTCCAGACTCTAAGTAAGTACTTTCTCAAAAAACAAAAATTCAATGGAACAATGAAACCTCCTAAAACCAAGAAGACAAAACACACAAAAAGACTATAACCAAATAAAGGTACATAAAAAGAAATAAAACAAACAAACAAACAAAAAACAAACAAACATTCAAACAACTGTGAAGTCCATTATATGTTGGTCAACTACTCCTGAACATGAGGCCTGCTCTGGAGTGGTTGATATATACCCAATGTCACTCCGTTGAGAAAACAAATTTTCCTTCTTCCAATAGGTATAAATGAAAGCTTAGTTGTTAACCTTTACCCTAGTGGCTAGTTACCCATTCATTCATTCATTCATTCATTCATTCATTTAAAATATATAATTTTTTAAAAATCACATCAAAGTTGAGCAAGACAACTAACTCAACAGAAGGAAGAGAGTCCAAGAGAAGACACACGAATCAGAGACCTATTCATTTACTCTCAGGAATCCCATAAAATCACTAAACGGGAAACTGCTATAAACACCGAGGGCCAGGTGCAGGCCCTGTGCGTGCTGCTTCAGTCTCCATTGAGTTCATGAGCTTCG
This sequence comes from Mus musculus, assembly GCF_000001635.26. Lineage (NCBI taxonomy): Eukaryota > Metazoa > Chordata > Mammalia > Rodentia > Muridae > Mus > Mus musculus. Next base: position 77,167,303 of record NC_000080.6, on the reverse strand, counting down.
CCTTGATCTTGTTCATGATTTAGAGGCCTTGTCTCCTTGGCGTCCTCCAGTGCCTCTGGCTCTTACACTCTTTCTGCCTCCTTTTCTGGAGAGTTCCCGGAGGGAACTCTCAAGGGAGTGATATGATGGAGACATCCCATTCAGGGTTGAGAGTTCCAAGATCTCTCGCTCTCTGTATAGTGTCTGGCTGTGGGTCTCTCTATTTCTTCCCGTCTGCTGCAGGAGGAAGCTTCTCTGACGATGACAGAGCAATATGCTGAACGATGAGGATAGCAGAATATCATTGGGAGTTGTTTTATCACTACATTTCTTTTTCTTTAGACTTGTATTATTTGGTTTCACTGTAAGTCCCTAGACTGTCTAGTTTTAGGTTCTTAGTCTCCCAGGCAGTGTCAGGCCTGGGTTCCCTCTCACGGAGTGGGCCTTAAGTCAAATCAATTATTGGCTGGTTACTTCCATGAGCCTTGAGCCACCGTTGCACTAGCATGGATATCTTGCAGGCAGTCCAGTGGCATTATCATTGTAGTCATTGTACATGGAGGGCTGTGGATTGTGGCTGGCTTGATGTCTCCATTTCACTTTCGGTAGCATGCAAAGTATCTTGTGATACCAAAGTCAAGGGAATGTAGAGGTAAAGGCTCTGTAGAGGCACCAGCTCAACACCTCCACCTTCCGTGAGTTGCGTGGGTGCTATATTCAGTAATGGGACCTGGTCCAGAGGTGAAGAGCAGGAAGCTGTGGAGACCACACAATGGTCCTACAGCCTTGGACTACATCACTAGTGAGCAGTGAGAATGAGATGAGGCACGTGGAAGCATGACTGAATTGGCAGAGGAGGGATGCTGCCACCAGGGGTGCTGCCCAAAGCAATAATAACAATAATAATAATAATAATAATAATAATAATAATAATAATAATAATAAAGAAGGATTTGCTAATCTCATTACTGTTTCCCACCTGCTGGCTTGGACGTTGGAAAAAATAGCCTGCAGGAGTGAGCTCCTTCTTAAACAGAGAAGAGGAGGAAAGACATGGAGTATGGTACCCAGCTGGAGAGGGAAGGATGCTCTTACGAGTAAAAGAAGAGGTGTGATGATGTGTTTTCACGAGCAAGCTTCTGTTACAAAACACTTTAGAAGCCTTCTTAGGGCTATGCACTGCATACAGGGCAAACAAGGCAACTAAAATTGGCAACCCTGCCATGTTCAGGTGGCTCCTGATGCCGCTTCGCAGAATCCCAGGGTGGGAAGACCAAGGGATCTTACTTACTCCATGTTATCCGTTCTTTGGTTACCCCGTAGCCAGGACTATTCCAGACAAGTGACTAAAATCCTAGAGTGAGAAAAATCTGAATGTTAAAAATATATGTTGAGTTGTGTGTAGCAGTGCGTACCTATGATTGCAACCCTTAAAGAGGCAGAGGCAGAAGGGACTTGACTATTGAGGTCAGCCAGCCATGTCTATATAGCAACTTCAAGACCCTGGCTCCAACCAATGATAAGGAAATGAACGTCATACAAGATCATGTAAATAAGAAAACCTTGTGAAGTCTCAGTACAAGAGGATTATACTAACACAACATCCTAGCTTTAAGACTACAATATATGATCTGCTTTAGTAGATTTTTGTCCTTGCAGAATCTGGCTAAGAGACACCTAAGATCTCTGTAGTGAACCCACCGCTACCTAAAAGAGAAAAGTATAATTGAATTCAAACACCATCCACATCAGTACAACATCCTCCATCAGCAAGGCCTCTTGTATTCCATTGTCTTTCTCCCATAGTGCCTCTGTCCTCTACAGTGCCCACGTGCATAGTGTTTGTGCTGTCATAACTCTTTGTCCTCCCTGATAGTCATAGACCAGTAAGCTCTTTGCAGAACCATTCCTTAGTTTTTCATAATTTGGTCTCTGTTTGTCATTGACTCAATGGCACTTGAGAAAAATAAAAAGGATGGTGATGGCTGCCCTTGTTTGATTATTCGGCTTCACAGTCTTACCTCAGACAGAGCCAGAATATTAGTATTCACACAATACTAATTAGAAGCCTACCTTATCTTATTTCATATCATCTAACAAGCTCTAACTCGCTCATTTCATAATTAAGCATTTAATTCAAAACAGTTCTCTTTATGGATTTATGCTTTCTTTCTCCCGGTCTCAGTAGCCCTTGATCTCCACTGGGAGCTTGTGGACTAAAAACTGGCGAGAGAAACTGCAGTGGAGAGCTGGGCATTGTGCAGAACAAAGAGGGAGAAGCCAGCCGCACCCCAGCTACTACTCACTCACTTAGCTAAAGTATCTGCTATCAGACTGAGAGAACAATAGGCACAGCACAGAGAGCCTTGCTCCTCTCCCAGAACCTGATGTTGGAGGAACATCACTTCCTGGCCACCAGCAAGGGAGAAAGAAGTCACTATTCATGCCAACATGAACGTGCGTCAGAGATCTCTCCGGCTCTTCTCTAAGACTCTCCGAAGCCTTCCTGTAAAATCTAATGTTCTTCCTTTAATGACCTAATGGTGAATTATTTATACCCAGCAATTTATCTTTTTGTCTTCTTGTATTTACGTCCAAATTGTACAATTTAACTCTCGAGAGCCTCAGTGTGATTATAAACTAGACAGAAAGAGTGCCAGACATTTCCGGGCTGTCAGGTCTGATGGGCAGAGCAGGGGGACAGGGCAGGGCGGAAGACTGAACCTCCCCTCGGGCATGGCAGTGAGCCAACTCACCACAGGTCACAGGTATCTGTGTTGTGCTGACTCTTCTGGGCAGCACTCCATTAAACTGCATCTCCTGCCCTTTCCTACATCTCTACCAGCAGACTAGGCACTCCTTAGTGTCTTTGTGCAAGGGCTTACCACTGCTTGCCTGGGCAGGACTTCTTCCCAGCTGGTCTCCACGTGCCCAGTCCTTCTCCTATTAGTCTATTCCCTACACATCTGCCAGAGTGATCCTTCCAGGTTCCAAATCCAAAGTGCAACGCCCTCATCCACAGCCTTCAGTATCACCCAACATTGGGTCTCCCAAACTTGCATCAAGGTAAAAAGTAAACACACAGAAAATAATGCAGGTTCTCTATTTCTTGCGTGGGTCTCCACGGAAGTAGACCTTGGAACAGAACTGAAATGCAAGCTCCTTGTCTAGGAAGGAATCCTAGGAAGAACTACTAGAAGCCACACAGCCACTGATAACAGGTTAACAGGCAGCTCCCTGGGCTTACCAAGGAGCAGTTTCACGGTGGAACTCTGAGACACAGGACAGAACATCCGTTATGACTGGTCATCACGGCCCAGGGTACAACAAAGCTCGGCATTGTCCCCGGAGGCCACTTACTATATGGCACTACCAAGCTCTTCAATCCATGAGAGGAAACAGCCTCAGGTAGAGAATAGGAGACCTTTACAGAAGAAGTCTATAAACTAGTACAGGAGCATGCAGTGTATGGCACTGACTATGAAGCTGACTCTGTCTACTCTCCCTGGACACGCCCTGCACATTCCCAGAAGGTCTTGCTAGGATCTGCAAATTGGTACTGTGACAAGCACGTCACGAGAGTTCTCTGAACAGGCAGGTTTGAGATGGGCCAACAGATCTCACTAAAGTTCAAAACCTTTGATGGACCCTGTCAACTCCTCCAAAGACCACAGTGAATTTGCACAGTTTTCTAGAAGTAGAAATGTTCTCTCCAAACAGCTGGAATGATGTGTTAGGAGTCTTTATAAACCCCGGGGCCAGATACAGTGCCGGTCATATAGTAGATGTTCAGAAAATGTCTGCTGAAGAAATAATCTCAAAGGTGTTGAAAGTGTCCCTAGATCAAAAAGAAAAATTGGCCCTCACCTAATAAAATAGTAAGTATAATTTCACTACTAGAGCCAGACAGATGTATATTGATCACTAACATACAAAAGACGAGACTCTTATGCCCGGAAGGCATAGGCTGAAATCCACCATCAAACTGATTAGGACCAGAAATTTTGAATTTTATTTGTGGATACTTACATGCATATAATGAGACATCTTAAGGATGAGACACAAACCCAAAATTCAGTTATGTTTTATATCCATACAGCCAGAGGAAACTTTATCCTATAGTTTTAGTATACCCACACTCTGACAGCACCACCCGCCCCCCATGATGTCAAGTGTGGAATTTTCTACTTGTGGACTATAGACTAGGGATAACTCAACCTACTTTATAGTTTATAGATACTTTAACCATCAGCTTACGTGTTGACAGAGACTTGCTGGTATGCAGACAGGAGCAAAATTCTTCATAGGAGGCAGACAGCTAAGCAGTGGGAAAGCAATGGATTAGCAATTAGAACTTAACACCAGTGTCCTCACCCACTCTCCATCACCAAGGTGCATCAGGATAAAGGACTTTCCCAGAGGGTATAAAACCTGGACGACTGCGTAGTGATGGGGACTCTGGGCTCTATTCCCCCATGTGCACAATGGCTTCTGAGGCTTTTGAGATGCACAAGGTGTCTCCTTGCAAATGAGACCAAGGCATGGGCTTGAGTCACTTGCAGTCACTAAAGATCTCATCCATGGCTATTTCCCCACCATTTGAGATGTTAGCCACCAACCCTTGGCTGCATTCCAGCCTGGATAATTACACTGGAGCTTGCAAACTTCACCCTCCAGTGCCAACTAAATAAGGTCTTCCTTCAGACTTACAGCCATAACCTTTGTTATGCTGCTGTAGGCTCTTAAAGAGCTGTTCCACACTAGGGATAGCTGAATTCGTGAAAAATCAATAATTCTGGTGTGACTCTTTACACTGGCAGGAGGTATATTCCAAAATAGCACTGGCTAAGTAAGCTATTTCAGATTTTTTAATAGAAAAACTACTAGTAAATGACAGTCATGTCTTCTCCATTTCCTAAGGAAGACTGAAATATTTGCATTATGACTCAGAAGAAAAGAAGGCAGACGAACCCATCTTCCACATGCCCGTCTCTGCTGCAGGTCCTGAATGCTGTTCCAGGTGCTACAGTTGGTCATATTATCAAAATAGCTGAAAATTTTTTCCAGAAGGAATAATTCTGATACTTTCTATGCTATCCAGTTTTTTTTTAAATCTGAATATTTCATCTTCACTCCAAATATGAACACACACATATATCTTACAGTCAAATACTAGTTCTGCCCACAAGGGTCAATAGACCTTTCAAGTCCATACGCACTTAGACGTGTGCAGAGGTAAACACATTCCTAAGAATGAGAAGAGAGGCTTGGCTACCTAGCATGGAGGGTGGCAATGGTGTGCTGCTTGTGAGTTTTCTTGTTTGTTTGTTTGTTTGTTTGTTTGTTTTTAATAATCCTATCTGGCTGGGTGAGAGTTTAAGGGTTCTAAGAGTAGAACGTGACACAAGGAAATTGAAACTGTAAATATCTTTTATTTAAACCACATTTTAAAAAATAGATAGGCAACTGGCTCTAACAGTATTCTATCACAAGGATAGAAAGAGCAACAGAAAGAGGCGTAAAGTGACATATAGCGTCTCTTTGAGTCTATGAACACATTATCTTATGTGAGGAAAGAGGAGAAGGAAAGGAAATCCCAAGATTCCAGCAGATCAAATGTATGGCTATCAAATATTTAGCATCACAATGCAAATGCATTTAGAAATGGTTCAGACTTTTTCCCCCCTTAAAATAACCTTGAAATTCAGATTAATCTCTCAAGTCCCCAAACAAGTACATGCCCTGGACAAGCTATGCTCAGACAATGGAAAATGTTTTGTATCAGTGAAGTTCACTCGAAATCTGCCAAGCTATTATTCTGTTTGAAAATCTTTCTGGCTAGAACAAATTAATAACAGGCTTCGAAAGCTAGGTTAAACACACTGCAAATCAATTTATCCCCCTCCAAATCTGCGAAAGTGCATCGTTTCTGGTAAAAATGCCTCTTCAGTGGCACTTAGGACTGTCACTTCATCGCTCCCCCGAGCAGTCCGCTTTGGTCCCTCACGGAAGGTGCTGTATCTCAAAGGCTTACTGTGCTCATCGGCCACAGGCAAAGGGAATACTGATTCTTTACACGCATGAAGAACCTCAAAACGCGTCACGTGTACGATATATTTCCTAAGTTAGTAGAAATGCTTAAGTGGACTAAGTTTGCACCGATAGTATGTTCGCGATCAGTTTTTGAGTTCAGTAACAATCTAGATTACAACTGAAGAGACTTGCCCTCCACCAGCACATAGAACCCCTGGAAAGATGGCTTTGCTAGAACTGTGACATGAATATGATACACTGCAATCGGTTCCACCTTCACCAAAGACCCTAGATCACTTATGATGCAGGAAAGGAAGCTCCTGTCATCCATCTGCTACCTGTAATATCTGAACTCTTGTAGAGAGACAAACTGACCAACACAGTCTTGAATCTCGCCACTGTCAAAAAATGCCAGTGTCGAGATAATACAGTCGGTACTTTACTTGCTGAACAAGCATAAAGACCTGAATTTGTTGTAAACACACACACACACATATAAAATTTTTAATCTTTTTAAATGGTGTGTCCTTGTAATCCTAACACTGGGGATGCAGAGACAAGTGTACCCCTGGGACTTGGGCTCTCTGGCCAGCCTAGGTAGCCTAATCAACAAGCCTGAGTCCAGCAAGAGACCCTGCTTCAGAAAATGAAGTAGAGAGTTTTTAGGTAAATGAAACAACATCCAACCACTGTGCAAGAGAATGACTCTGTACACACAAAGGTGCAGCCTACACACACACACACACACACACACACATGCACACGCACATGCATGTACGCACACAAAGACACTCACACGGAATAAGAGAGTATTAAAGATTGTTCTAAACTATAAACAGCTAGCAAGGCACAGAGCTTGCAGGTGGCGGGAAGGAGGTGGGTTCATGGGGCCGAATGCAAAATAAACTGTGTGCAGCACACCTCAGTCCACACTCTAGCCTAGTATGTCCGTATTGATCTTCACTTGTAATTACTATGTACTTTCAAAGTATCCTGATTCAATCCCAGCTACAAGTTCCAATGGGGGAAAAAGGGAACGAAGAGAGAATAATGTGGAGGAGAAAGTAGGAGACAGTCACCAAGGAATTCCATCCCAGGGTATCCCAGGGAAGCGGTCCTATGGGCTGTCACCAGGCTGCTGTATCCCTCCCGTGCCTCCGGAATGCTTGGAATTAAATAGTTAAGCTGGAAAGCATCACTCTCGACTTGGCTTTTAGCAGTAAAAGGCTGCCCTCTACTTAGGTATCACAGAGCTAACTCAAGCTTTTATAACATCCTAAGAGCACCTAACGGTAGTCAGTGTGTGCTCGGGATGCTTAATGGCTTCTGTGAAGGTTAGAAACCTCCCTCCCACTCTGGTTTTTCTGTTTACACCAGGCTTTAAAAGGGGCAATAGAAATGAGCGCTTCATTTCCTCAACAATCACCACACAGTTCTTATTACAACCAAAAAATTCAAAATTGTGTTACTAACATTTTTTTTTAAAGAGACAGGTTTGCCTGTCTGAAGTGAAACTTGCAGATGTATGTCAAGTGGAGGGCTTCGATGCCTGGGCTGAGGACCATGGGCTGGGGACCATGGGCTGGGGACCAGGATGTGCATGCAGCTGTCACTGCTCTGTTTTTCATTCACAGTAGGTGGTTGCCAGGCAACAAAATACTATTGTCTGTTTCTGTGATCTATTGGCCAATTCTACTGGTGATAATGCTTTTACAGTTTAAAACAGGGCCACCTTTCGGACAAGAAGAGATGAGCAAAATTTCCGAGGCCGACAAGAATATATATATGAATATAAATACGCTGCAGGTACCCTAAATCATATGCATCCAGTTTATAACTGTGTGCAGACATAAATATATATTTTGCACATACCCATATATGTTTGTGCTATTGCACACATTCTTTTCCAGTCTACACACATATACATTTCGTAGGCCTGCAGCCAGCATCTAAATCCATGTGGGAAAACCAGAGCATGAACTAGAGAAATAAAAACACAGTCAGAATCATTTTCTCAGCAACAGCAACGACTTCAGAGGTGTCAGATGTGTCAAACCCTGTTCCTTGATTAGGAAGCCTTCCAGAGAGCAAAGCTCTTCTTCCTACTTATATAATAGAAGATTGGGAGGCTTTGTCATCTCCTTTGAACCATCTCACATATTAAATAAGCCATTTAACTTAATATGTGCTACCAGACCATAAGTGTGTTAAAAGACCTTTCAACTAGTGTTACCATTTACACATAGGAATCTTTAAAATTTATTCATCTTAAAAAGAATTGAATTGCACTCCCTGGAATAGCCTCACGTGACTCTCCACTTTGTTTGGATATGGGTCCCTGGGTAGTTACAGCCATGCTATGTTCCTTTTGCACATTCCACCAGCTTACAAATAAAATAACACACAGTGTGCTCAATATAAAGTTGTCAACATTATCCTGCATCCCTTGCCACTTGCTTTGCATTGACAAGGTTACAAAGATAAGAATGACAATATCCTTAAAGTGTTCAGACATGACATCAAAACAGTCTGAAGGAATTAAAGCTCGAGAATGCCGGCGGCAATCAGGCTTAGAAATGAAGGGAAATAAAAGTAATTTGTACGTATTTCTGGAATGGCACTACACAATGTCAGGACAGTCTCTAGACTTCACACAGTGCCCATCCGTCTTGTCTCACCATATTTCAGAAGCACTTTAACTAATGCTTCCCTCTAGAGGGATGAAATTCATTACCATTTGCAAATCTGCATATCACAAGAAAGCGGAATAATCAATATCCATTATGTGCACGGACATTATTACTATAAGTCTCCTATCAAGAGTGCAACGCTAGCAAAACAAAAGCAAAGTGTGTTAATCACAACCTAAGTACTAGACAAAATTACTACTTTTCCAGAGAGCAGTCTTCAGCAGACCGCAGCTGCCTCCCACTAGAGCTCCCAGGGACTTCTTCACATCGCCACCTACAAAAGACCCACCACCTCCTTCCTTGGGTTCGTAAGCACCAGGGTCTCTGCCAACAATCCATTTCCCTTCTCCTTTCTTCACCTTCTTCAGATCCCTTAATGACCCTTCACTACTTCCTCCAAAGGACCAAACTCAAACATGCAGCCCAGTTTGCCATGAATCTCCTCTCGTGCATTCGTTTCCTGCATTCTCCTAAAGCTACTTTTAAAAACCACTACCACTGAACAAACATAATCTCAACAAAATTTAAATTTTTTAAAATGTTATAACAGTGGAAGACTGCGGAAGGGGGAGTAAAGCACAATGTGCAATTTGAAGGAATGATACTAGCCGGATTACATACACTGGGATGTGTATGCCATAGAGCTGGGTTTCCCCACCTGTCGACCCCACTTCCCCCATGTGCTCGCTGCGGGATGACAACCACAACACTCCAGAACCACCCCCTCCAAGGAGGCGGGGTTATGAGATCAACCAATCAGAGCCCGCGATCCCGGGTGTCCAACCTATGGGGTGGCCGTGGCCATGCAGGGGTAGGACATAGGGTGGTCCGGGAGGGGCCGCGTCCGTGGGAGGAGTGCACGTGTCCAGAGAGGCGGGGAACCCGCGGGCGTCCAGCTGCCGAGGCGCCGGCCGGGTGTCCAAGTCCGGCTGCCCAGTGCGGTCTTGGACTGGGAAAGGCAGGCGATCGCCCGCAGAGGAAGACCTGTCCTTGTGTCCAGTTCCCAGCGAGAAGGAAAGACACAAATAACAACAATAGTACCTCGCGCAGATCGGGCAGAGAGGAAAGTTTCTGGCCCGCGCCAGAGTAGAGAACGCCAAGGCAGGGAGATGCTATGCAAGACAGGAGGAGGACACTATGGGAAGAACGGAACAACCGGAGGGCTGCGCGGGCAGGACAGGGTCCCGGGTGCGGTCCCCGGGAGGCGAGCGGCGGGGTGCGCTGTCCAAGGTGCAGGGGAGGCGGTTGGTGCGTGGTAGGCGCGGAGCCCGAGCGGACTCTAGCCGGCCAGCGATAAAAAAGAGCGGAGTACATCTGTGTGGGGCGCTGAGCACCCCCGGCTCATAAAAGTGCGGGAGCCCGAGGAGCGTCGGGGAAGGGCGCAGGGGGCTCCCCCACACCGCTGCCTTCCAGCCTCACCTCCAGCTCCGCTCCCCTCCCCCCTCGCCCACTCCCCTCGGTGCCTTGTTCCCCGGCCACGACGGGGGCGGGACCGGGAACCCCCCATGGGCGGCGAGTCCCTACGCCCCGGGGATGCTGCGGGCCGCGGAGCCGCTTACCTGGGGCCGCGGTGCGGGGATTCGAGGCAAGCGAGCGCCGGGCGCGGCGCGGCTCCTCCTTGCCTCGGCGTCTCCTCCCGATCGCGCTTCTGCCGGACTCTGTCCAGGGCGCCGAGCAGCCAGACCCGGCTAGACTGCAGCCTCCGCTCGCGCCGCCGCTGCTGCCGCAGACAGAGGACGCCCCGTGGCGGCTGGAAGCCTGTGTGAGTAGCAGCGCCCGGGAGAGTGGGATCTGCTCAGGGGCGCTGGAGACTCCGCGGCTCGGGGCGCGCGGGCGTGCGCACGCGCGCCTGAGAGTGTGAGTGAGTGTGCGCGCGCGCGCCCAGGAGTGGGGGGAGTCGCGAGGGGCGGGGGAGCGAAGCGGAGAGATGCTCGTAGGGACCGAGGCAAAATTCGTCGCCCCCGGAAATCCGTAAAGCGGTGAAAGGATGGGCGGCCTGTCTGGCCCGAAGAAGCGACTGGCCCGGCGGAGAAACCAGATGAGAGGCGGCGTGGCGCGCTCGAGCTCCGGATCCCGGCCGATCTGGAGCCGGAGGAGCGCTCTGCCACTGATGCTGCACAAGTGGTGCCCACGGCCGAGGATCGCGCTATTCCCTCGGGGGAGGAGCTGAGGCGACTCGCTCGTGCCACTGCTGCCAGTTTGAATTTCTAGGCTGGACGTTCAGGGACTGGTCTTGGTACCCCATGGTTGCCATGGCGACCTTGAAGGCGCCAGGCAGGCGACCGGGGTGCGGGGGGGAACTCGGTGCGTGCAGTGGACTCCAGGATGCTGAGATGCACTGCTCAACCCGGCGCTGTCTAAGGTTGAGCCTGGGCACAGAGGTTTTACCCAGGGTATTAGGATGCCTCAGTGGTGGTTGGGATCGCTCCAGATGAAAATGTTACCTTTTTGTTCTCCTTGGAAGCCACTTTCCCTCAAAGTTAGCCACCTCCATATAGAAGTATTGGCCCTCTCTTTGTTAGGATTCTGCCAACTGTCCCGATACACAAGTAACTCAAAGCAAGCTGAGAACACCTTCATCACCGAGCGCTCTAACACCTTAGAGATTATGACTAAATCCCACTTATCTGTCCTATTCCTGAAAGGTACATCGAGCTGTTGGTATAGTTTTCCATGCTTACTTTAAATAAGCAGACTTTATTCACCCAAGAATTCCTTCCAGGAGTGTAAGGTCCGTGTTGCAGTTGTCATGCTCTTCTTGGCAGGAATCCTCAAGAGCGGGTTAGGGTTTGCACTTTTGCCTGCCCTCCAAGACTTGCACAGCGCCCCTGTACACTGTGTGTTCTCTATAAATGTTGAATGAATGACATTGTTTTCTAGCTTCACATATCCTGAAGGCAGAAACTCAGATGGTGGGAATGTCATTACCATCCCACTAGGCTTGCTTGATTTAAACGTATGCCAGTTCCCTGTGTGAAAGACTATTTTTCCCCTCGGGCTGCCAGGCCCCAGTGCAAAGAAGGAACATAGGAGAAGACTGACCCATTGTGCAAATTTACCAAAAGATTCACGAAAAGAGCACTCAGAAAGGAACTTGGTGGTATAATCTGCCTGAGCAAAGGATAAAGATCCTGGGGACACCTAACCTTCTCAAAAAAGGTCCAAGTCACCGAGTTGCAGATACTTGGCAGTTTCTACACTCCCTTCTACAGAAAAGGATAGGAAAGGAGGTGTTAAATCTGTCTGCCTCTAGATGCTGGTCAGAAGCAAGCTTTTCTCTTGTCAGGAACACTAGGCACTAAACACTGGCCCATACGTTACAAGGTCACTGGGGCTTGCTAATTCTGCTGCTGCTTCAGGGTGGCTTCCTCCAATCTCAGTATTTCCAGTCATCTTCTTAGAAGCAAGAGTTCTCGATTTCACATTCCACGCTCAATTTCAATTCCTTTGAACTCGGGCTCTTCCAATGAGCTGCCTCTCTTGCCAGCCATGATACCACAGCTGTGAACTATAACTGAAATAAAGTGAGAATTAAAAAGGATTTATCTGGGTGCCTCCAAATAAATCCATTTTATGTTTTCTCTTAGGGGGTCCCTTCCAATGACTTCACTGTCATTTCATTTACAGTCTTCTGAAGAGACATTGGCTATCATCTTGGAACTCTTGTTTTGTTAAATGAGAAACTTAGATATCTAAAACGCTGCCTTGAAAAGAATTTCTAAAACTTGGGAGCAGATATGCAGACTGGACCGCCGATAGGCAAACTAGACCACCAATGTAAGACAGTCTTCCAAGACAATTTTCAAATGTTTATAAAATTCTGTTCATTTGCCACATATTTGTCTTACCTACCAGAGTGGAAGAATGCTCTCAAAGCTGCAACTTCTTCAAATATCGTGTCACCACCAACACAAGTGATAAGAAGCCAATGTTTAAGTAGAAGTAGGCACATGGCTATTGCTCTTTACCCACCACTTAAAAGATACACCATACAAATAGAAAGATAAACAATGGAAAGGAGAAATAACAATTTGAGACATTTAATATTTCTGACTGACTTATCAATAACAGTTTCAGAGCCAGCGAGATGGCTCGGCTGTTAAAAGCACTTACTGCTCTTGGAGAGGGCCCAAGCGGTTCCCAGCACCCACTGGCACTGTAGGCGGTCACAAACCACTGTGACTCTGACTCTAGGAAGCTCCAGTCCCTCAGGGCGCTGTGGCACCCGCACCCACAACCGCAAACCTACATGCAAGACACAGACCTGCGCATAATTAAAAGTAATAGTAATATGTTTAAAAGATAAAAGTTTGAGATGTGATGAGGATTAAAATATTGATCTTTAGGCCTCCAGACTATTTAGATAGTAGGCAATAATAGACTGTATAGCGAAGAGACTTGTTCAAAAAGAGAGAAAAGAATCCTTGATGTAATGGCTCTTCTCATTTCCCATAATCCCTCAGGCATAACCTTTAGAAACACAAGACTGTGATGGAACACACCTGAGGACAGACACTTACAGCCTGATCATTCATACACACACACACACACACACACTCACACACACACACACACACACACACACTCACACACACACACACTCACACACTCACACACACACACTCACACACACACACACTCACACACACACATACTCACACACACACACACACACACTCACACACACACACACACACACTCACACACTCACACACACACACACACTCACACACACACACTCACACACACACACTCACACACACACACACCCCAAGTGAACAAACAAAAGAAACCCAAAGGCTCCACCTCTCAAAGACCAGCAGATTTGGGCAGGAAGATGTTCTGTGAATCTCAAAGTCAGCTCCTCCTGCTAGGAGCACAGAGCCCCAAATTCTCTTCAGTGAGAAGCCAGGAGCCCTTAGCTGAAGTGCTGCTGTGGTTTTAGTGGCTGTGAGCTTGCATAAGGATACGGGTAATTTCCCTCATAATTAGGTCCCAGACCACTTAGTCCACTTGAGTTTCAAATTATTAAAAAAAAAAATGGACCTGCACCTAAGATCAAAATCGGTACTGAGTGGAGCCTTGAACAAGGAGCAGGCTCAAGTTACCTAGTTCCTACCCACACTGTTATTATTAGCCTAGTCTTAGTACAGAAACTACTCACGATAACTTAATTCTGACCAGATGGTAGACGTCATGAGGAAAGTTAAAAAACAAAAACAAAACAAAACAAAAAAACACCCCCCCCACACACACACACAAAATAGAGAGGAGGTCACAGCTTGTTCGCAGCCAAAGTGCACAAGTATCTGTTTCGGCTGTCAGTGCCGCTCTTCGGTACAGCTGGCGTTCTACATGCCGATCATTCTAATACTTTCTGGAGTTACAGATCTCCTGAGGCTACCAGGAGTCTCTCTCCAAGAAAATGAACGTTTGAATTTCAGGGAGCTCTGGAAACACTTTCTGAAGGTGAGGTGAAGAGCCATGCTTAACGTGGGCCCCTTTACCTAGTGTCAATTTACGGCTAAAGGAAAGCAAAGCGGTGGTTACAAGTCTCTCCTCTTTTCTTCTTACACCAAAGGGGTAGGTTTTATTATACCTAAATATAATGTTTGTAGGTATTACATATGTATATATAATTATGTGCTTATAATTCAATAAATCTCCCTTTTAAAGCCTCTCAAACAAAGCCTTGACTTTCCTTGCTGACTTTGGACGGATCCTTTCTCCTCTCAGTTTGCAGTTCTGTTTTCTCTCTTTGCCATTGACTTCAGTCCAATGACTTATTTGTCCATATGAAGATGCATAAACAGATCAGTGTTTATTGGGTACTGTATAATCATTTCTGCTCTTCTCACTTTGTTAGCCAGGAAGAGGAGGTGCTTTGCCTTTAAGGCATCTCTGGTTCAGCTTGCATTATTCTTAAGAATAAAATTTAAAAAAAAACAGTAAGTGACCATATGCAAAATGTATCACTTAGACCACAAGCAGCAAATAAACGTCTATCTGAATTACCAATGAGGATTAATGAAGCTGTTGTTAAGTAGGCCATTTGGTCAATGATTGAACATTAGTGGCCAAGTCTATACTCATCTTTCCACATGCACACTCCTCATAGTATGATTTAAATGATCACCACTCCTGAGCCATTACTATAATCTGAACTTGAATGGAAGGTGTAAAGAAAATCATTGAGAAGTTAGAATGGATGTTGTCGACAGGGGCAGCTATGGATGACCTATCTTTGATCCTATCACCCTCGGCAGGGTGGGATAGATGAGAATATGATACAACTTGTATTAACCCATCTCAGGATTTGTAGTGTCATCAAACACTTTTAAAAATCTATCTCTGAAGACCCAAAATATCCATCTTTGGATAATTTTTCTATAGACGGTATTACCGATGTCCTTAAGAAACCTAATGTTTTGCCTGCCCAGTTTATTTACCCCTTAGTAAAACAGAAATATTTTTAGTTACTATAATGTTTAAAAATAGAATTTTTAAGTAATTAATAGAAAAGCAGTAATCCACAGCAGAGGAAGGCAGTATAATGAGGAATGCTTCTCACACTTAGTATAAGGATAGCATTAACAAAGTTACATGGTCAAAGTGGTTGGAAGCCCAACCATCCATGTATTGAATGCTTACATAATCTGCCTTCCTATAGGCTCTTTAGAGGTTGAGTGTAGGGGAGTGGGGACTGTCATGATAGTCCTTTGACTCTTTTAGAGGTAGTCTTGATGTAACATGAGCATGGCATGGAATTCTCTGCCACAGGACCTAAATTCAAATCCCATTTCAACCGGTGACCTGTTCTGTGACCTTGGACTCTTCCCCCTACTGATGCTGTTGCCAAGCCTACACAAGCTGGCTAGCGTCTTCCTCATTGGTTTGTTAAGAAACTTACATGAAGCAACATGAGATGGCTTCCTTGGCACTGTAGAACGCTGGCTCCACATCAAGTGTGTGGCAGAAACTTGGAAGACGGACGTGAATGAGAAGCTCCTGCAGCAAGTGTGGCACCTTTAGCAAGACTGTCACTGAATGGGGTTGATGGATCCCGGGCGTCCTGTCCAAGGATATTTTAAGAACACCACCACAACCAAAAGCTGGCAGAAAGTGACACATGCAGGAAACTGGAGATTCCATGATTCTAGAGGTGCTGTCATTCTGTAAATTCTGCAACTATTGCAAAGGTCCGAGCCTTTCTGTTCATATGGTTTTAATTACTGTGGGGTTTTCCCCTCTACTATACAGATTCTAGTGCCTTGATGATATTTTAGTCCCAAATTTAACTATATAAACATTCATTTTCCAGATTAATATCAATGTTTAAAGTTCCTTTCTCAAGAAAAAAAAAACTGTTCACTACCCACAGATGTGCTCTCATTGGGAGAGAAAAAAGTAAGCAATACAAAAATATATAAGGAAAAAATGTAGAAGCATTACCTCTTAGGGGCCAATCACGGTTCATATGTCAATGTTTATCATCACCTACAGATATTTTTTATTTGTTTTTTTACACGTCATTTAAGTAAAACAGCAGTCATTAATGTTATCATTTTAGAAAGGAAGAAGTTAAACACATTAATACAAAGTGCAAAATTCCACGCTCATTTTCTCTTTTTCAAGATGGGCTTCTGACTTGAGCAAGTCCTTGGAAACGGGATTTTCATGGGGTATCCTTGAAGCCTTACCTCTTTATGCCTCTCCTTTGGCCATTTCTAACAAGGAGTCCTTCCTAATGGTTCTTTGCAAGTTTAACTTTACCTCGATGACGTGTTCTGGGATCACAAGCTGTGCTCCTTGGCCTCTGGCTGTTCTGTGGCTACTTTGCATTACTTAACCTCCATCCCCCGAAGCAGGTCCAGCTCTAACCTTGGACTTGGTGTTGCATTCCCTGAATGAGCAGGAAAGAGTCTTGATTTCAATAAGTAACCAGAGTGCTCACTGGAATCACCATCTATTAGGTCTGCAGACGTTTGGCTCAGGGGTGGCGAATTATTTAAATACATGTATTATGTCAGTGGCTACAGGCAAAACGGAGAGAGGCGGCAAAGAGTCCTTAATAATTAATGCAAATGGCAGATAAAATTCCAATGGACTTGCCTCCTTTTGCAGTTGATTTGTTCTGCTCTGCACAGGAAGATATTGTATTTAATAAAAAGTGCAGCAAGGTTTATAATTTTGGCAATTTGCTCACTGCATAGATGGCAAGAGGGCCCCAAAGTAAAAAACACCCCAAGCCATAACATCCGGCTCTGCAAATCTGGTTTTGCCTTTTTGAAAATGAAAGCTAAACAAGTGCTGGAAGGAAAGAAGGGGGAGGGGAGGAAGAAAAACCAAGTGCGATTATCTATAGGCGTTGTCTTGGTCACGTTCCTATGAAAGGCCATGGCTGAGGCACCTCGTGGAAGAGTTTATTTGGTTTTATGAGAGGTATAACAGTTCACAACGGTGAAAGGGAGGGAGCAGGGGGCAGGGGGCCAGAACGGCTTCTGAGAGATCAACATCTGAAACCGCAAACAGGAAGCAGAAAGAGTGTGTAGGAAGTTGGGCGTGGCTCTACAAAGATGGAAGCCCACCCCTAGTGAATCTCTCCATCTAGACCACGCCTCCTAATCCTCCCAAAACACTGCCACAAACCGAGGATCAAGTACTCAAATGCCAAACATATAGGGGGAAATCTCATTCAAAGCACTACAGGAGTGTAGTCTATCAACTGACTATTCAGTTGTTAATGTTATGAATGATGAAAGTTCTTAACAAGTAAGTTACCATCCTGAATTGCATTCCTTATAAAGAAAAAAGGTGAATAGCATATAAAAGCAGTGAGATATGGTGTGTCTTGGAAATTGTTTACAAGGGATAACAATATGCACAGAAAAGTCTTGGTGATGCTAACTTGGAAAAGACACGTACTGAATCAATGAATTTCAGCATCTAGGACAGTAGGCTATTCTTTCTTATGTCGAGTGCTTCATGGTGGTGCGCACAGATCCATGTCAGAGCGAAAAAGATCTCAGAGTGACAAACCAAAGGCCCTTTGGAAATAAATATATGTCATTGAAGCTGAGTAGTAAGATCAGGGCAAATATAGAGTATTTGTTAGAAAGCATGAGGCCAGTGATTCAGAGTCAAGTCCATGAGCAGTGAGAAGCCATGACAATCTCTTCCTCTCTGATATTTGGGTAACAGAAAGCACAGAGTCCATTTTTTTCCATGTCCTTTGATTACATTATTTTTAAAAAATCAGGGTTTAATATGATGAAATCATATTTGACTATAATGATAAAAATAAAAAAAATAATTAGTGGCTTCTGAGAGAGAGATTGGTCTATCTCTTTCAGGAACAAGCCCTCTAATAGGACACATAGTCTCAAATGGTCAGCCTTAAACATATACACATAGGAGCAACACTGAATGACTCAGCAGATGGTATATGCAATTACATATATATCACAATAGTCATTTTAAAAGTCATGAATTTGAGAGAGAGTGGGAAGACAAAGGAGTTGGAGGGGGTAAAGGGATGGAAAAGATAAACACAGTACGCATGCAGTAAATCCTCAAGTGAAATTTTAAAACATTTTAAATTAAGTTTTTATTATTATTTAACTACTTCAGTGGTATTTCTAAAGTACACTGTATACACTTCATCTTAACCTTCACAGCCACCAGGATAGACGTTTATATTTAGTGGTAAATAAGGCAGCAAAGGGGGAAATATTGACTATCAGTCTAGATTGGATTTGTATCACAGGGTGTGAACTCGAGCAAGTTTCTGAACCTCACCAATCCTCAGTTTTCTCATCTGAAAGTGGGAGTAGCTTAGTATCTGTATGTCAGGTCATTCTGGAAAGATATGAGACGACCCTCAGCGTGTCATCTCACTTTCTAGTGTTGGTGTGAATCTAAAGGATTTGAGGGTATGTGGTGTCTACCCCTCTTCTCGATTGCCTGATTTCTGTATTTCTTCAATGTCATCTCTCTCCCTCATTGCGTCATCCCAACTAGCTATCTCTCTATTCAAAAGAAATTCTACTATGTGAGCCTGAGAACATCTATTTATCACACTGATGTCCCTTTGCACGTGTCCCGTGTGTAACCTGCAATCTGAAGAATGAAAATGTTATTGGATTTAATCTTTTCAGATCTATCAGGACATGAAAGGGAACAGCCAAGTAGAGAAGGTTCACATCTTCCATCTGCTGTCTGTCCAACTCCTGACCCTCTATCCCTTGATCAGGTCACACTGTAAGTCTCCTAAGGTGTCAACTAGTAGGAATCCATCCCTTGGGATGACACAATTCTTCAGTGTATTGAAATTGCAAAACTCTAGACTAAGCCATGATGGTGAAAAACAATGAAGAGCTGTGTCTTATACGGTCCAGCACCAAACACTCAGAGAGTTTCATATTATAGGAACCATAATGTTTTAGACATAAAAGAAGTAACATCACATTCTCTGAAGCACACATAAAGGGATCTAAACTTTGCATATAGTGCAGCGTGCAATTATTAGTCATGACCCCTTCTAGACAGATAATTTTCCGATGCTACAGAATAGAAACTCCAGACGGTGATGCAATAGGGGTATATTTTGGTAGTATTAATCCACAAGCATCTCAGTAGTTCCATCCTATGACAATTATAGAAGGAAAAAAACCTAAAACATAAATGGAAATTAGCCCTTAGCAGCTGCTTTGTGGAGCAATTTACATTTTAGATTTCCAGAATAGCAGCACTAGTTCAGAATAGGAGAAACAGATTGCATTCTTATTGTAGTATAAGATCTCCCATTTGTTAGAGATTTTGTTCTTACTGTAAAGAAAGAGAAAAATAAATGTAACTGGGAATTCTAGTCTACACCCAACAGGGTATTTTTGGGTTTGGCTTTTCTACAGTAGTTGTCATCTTTTACCCAGACTCTGGCAAAGGGGATTTGGAGGAATCTAGTTTAGACTAGAAGACTGAAACCAAAAGGAGCTACTGATGTTTTGTTGATAGCCAGGTTTAATTAATTGGATGTGTTTGTGTCTTACTCAGCTATAATTTAATCATTATGAAAATTCTAAGAATCCTATATAATTCTTGAAATATCAATTATAACTTTGTCTCATTTTTCTCTAAAGCCAACTTCTTCTCCATTTGTATGCTTCTTCATAGCATTACCACTAAACAAATAATAAATGCCTTAGAATTTTTTAGGGTGGGCTGTACCGAGGCATCCCAATACTGCTGTCGGAAAAGCATGTAGTGTTCACGCACAGAGTCACGACCCACCAATCAAGCTTCACAGAGATGCTTCTTAAGGCTGCAGTGTCTACCTCGGAAGCCACTTCACTAGACCATCGCGTGGAAGCCAATGGACTTGACCTGTAAACTCTTCAAAATTCAACCCAAGTGCTAAGTGCACTTTTACATGTAATTTCCAGACTCCTCTCCTTTATGTTAGGGTTTTATTTTAGACTCTGATAGAGTTATGCAGCCTGAAGAAGAAAATGCATAAATCTGGGGTTCAGCCGTGACCCCTTCCCTCTCAGTCTTACTTTTGAATTATTTTCCAGCCCCTACCCCAACATTTACAGTTTCAGACTACAGATGATGGCAATACCCATCTCAAAAAGTTATTATGGTAATTAAATTGCTATTATAAAGTATTTTAGAAAAGCTAAGACACTGTATAGATACGGGCATATCTGGGAATGTTGCTCTGGCTAATAGAATATTGAATATTAGTATGCTTAGTGCTAAACAACAGGTGATGACAAGCTGAACTACTTGACAGTTTCTGAGGAAAGGAGCCCACTTGCAAGGTGAGTCCATATCATGCCTACATCAGTGTACTCCTATTTCAGACTCACTAAAATGTAAGGCAGATAATAAGGCGTCAACACATCAGCAGGACTCTCCTGGCCCATGTCTCATGTTCTCTACTCTATTCAGCTTTATTTCCTCTTAATCCTCTTTTATTCTAATTTCTCCTGATTCTACATCAATATGTGTGAGTATTTATGCACAACAAGCAACTATCTTACAGATTAGGGGAAATGCACATAGCATTTGCCTTCAAAGAACATTTAGACCTTCTATAAATACATCAGTGATCACTGCTGGCTTTTGTCTTCTTTGAATGTTTTTATCATGCATGTTTTCCCAGTTTAAACCACAGGGCAGGAACTCTGTCTGATTGTATTTGTAAATCAGGGAGAGAGCATTGTCGTTCAATAAATGCCCAGAAATACTAGCATCTGTGTGAGGCAAATAGATAGAAATGGTTTTCTATCTATTATAAGGAGAAAAGAAAGTGGATACTGTATAATTTCCACATTAGTTATCTCATTTGTGTATCACAGTGACATTATATATATAAAAGCTAGATGGAGTGGACAGTTTTGTTGTTATCTTCCCTCAACCAAAGCAGAAACTGAGAGTAAGGGTTAATGTCATGCCCAAGGACCTGTGGCAAGTTGACGTCATGGGTAGAGGAGATAGAAAACTATAAACTCCTCTTAACCAGTATGGCAGAAACCTCAGTTAGTGTGTGTGGGTCTTGAACATGCCACGAAGCACACACATTGGACACTTTTGGATGACATCATCTACCTGACCCTGGCCCTCAGAAGTACTTTCTGCTGCATCTAGTGGAACTTGCAATGTCAGTTTTCAATACTGCTTCCTAGGCCTGTCATTCTCCCAAAATAACTCTACCTACCTGTGGCTCATAGTTTAGGTCCGTAGTTCTTGACCTTCTTAATGCTGCAACCTTAATATAGTTCCTCATGCTGTGGTGACCCCTAAACATAAAATTATTTTTGCTGCTACTTCATAACTGCAATTTTGCTACGGTTATGAACTATAATGTAAATATCTGTATTTTCTGATGGTCTGAGGCAACCCCTGTACCCACAGGTTGAGAACCGCTGGCTTAAGTACATGGCCACTGTCCTAACAGACTTAATTTTAACTTGCAAAATGCGTGTGATAAATGCAAGAGCTGTTAAGTTATAGCTTAAGCCTTTCACTTCATTACGAATATGTGTCAAGTGCTTACTGTTGAATCTTCTCTGTTACCCAGAAAACCCCACATACCAATCTCAGAACACATGTGATCTACAGTGAGTGGCCTTCTGTCTTCTCCATGTCCCCTGCTTCTGCTAGAGGTACAAATGTACTAAGAGACAGCTGTGAAGACAGCTTCAGGGAACGTCAAAGGGTGTTGGACAGACACACTGGATTTTGCAATAGGAAAAGTTATGAATAGATGAGTGCATGAGGCCCCTGCATTCTTGGTGGCCACTTTCACAGATGAGTCAGGAAACTGTCAGGAGCCTTGTCAGCTATGTAGATACAGCGGACATTCACATATTAGCTGATAAGAATGCCCTAAAACCTGTGATTGCCCCCAAATCAAATTACTGCGTGTATATTTTATATGTACAGCCATGTGGGAACCAAGCCCCACACTCTCTGCATTCTTTCTGTACAACGCTATCTCTTTTGAGCTGCATTTCGGTAGCACTTCAGATAAGCACTTTTGCTCAAAATAGTGCCTTGAGGAAACTGAACTATACTATTTCTCAGAACTTGAGAGGTTGCCCCGCCCCTGCCACTCAGAGCCCCTCCCACAAGCATGCATTATTGTTCCATGGCATTCCTGTGCTCTGTTCTGCTCTTTGCTTCCCAGACAAACAGACATGTCATCTGTCAAATTGTTTCTCTCAGGCAAAGATCTTACTAAAACAAAGGCTTCAGGATATGCCCGACTAATGTTTTCAAAATCTATAAAGTATACAGCCCAAAATTTGCTAATTCAGCCAGTGCCAATATGTGGTAGTTCAAGTTCATTATTCCTTTAATAAAGTCATCTGAGAATTCTAGTAGTTTCCCATATCAAGTTATGTCTGGGGAACATGCAGGGGAAATGGCCTGAAACTTTCCACTCTTTGCTCTCGGACCTTAAGAGATTTACAATGCCTTCTCTTTCCCGTTAATCTCCGTATGTTTATTAGCTACATGGCAGTTAAACTTTGTAGAAAAGGAAGAGTGACCGTAACAATAGATACAGGCATACATGAGCATACATACACATAAGACATATATGTAATGTATGCTGCATAAATTTATAGTAGCATAAATAAATCTGGATTCATTAATATCAGCTGATCTCATTAGAATAAAGCATAGAAGATTGCTTGCTAGACTTCCACATGGTGTTTCTGAGCTCATTTTTATTAATAGGGTTGAACAAGTGACTGGCTTACAAACAATGCCGTACAGCAATGTGCATGGGTGCTTACTCTACTGAGACATTTCTCCATCCTTCATGTTTTCAACAATGTTGCTTTTGTTAAGCTTTAAGAGCACAGATACATGTTTTGTCAAATGATTCTGTTTTTATTTTCCTTCAAGAAGTCTTTAAGAAATAATTGTTATCAATGAGTTTTTGATAACATGCAGGTTTTTGCCTTTAATGGGTTATTTTAAGGCCCACCTTTGCTTTTAGTTAATTTTTAATCAAGTATCAAACATCTCCAATATTTTAGTCATTATGATAAAATACACCAACCACTTCCTCTAGGGCATGCATTATTAATCTGTTTTATTGATGACAAAGCTCTGATTTGGAAAGGTGGAATAAGATGTTAAGGTAAGAAAAGTAATGATATTAAAATATGCTTGGGATCCAGATGTAGCTGTCAGTGAAGGTTGTGTGCTATCTAGTCTATTCTGAAATTCTAGAATGATCAACATTTTTCAGACATACTTGTGTGTGGCAGAGGGTTAGGGAGGGGAGAGACTATATCTTTCTCTCTTCCTTCCTTCCTTCCTTCCTTCCTTCCTTCCTTCCTTCCTTCCTTCCTTCTTCCCTTCTGTCCTTCTTTCTTTCACTCTTTTTGTCTCTCTTTCATAGCAGAAAGCAGGAGAGGATTTATCTAATGGGCCCATACTGGAAAGAAGAACAAAGGGATCCAGTGACCGCGCCCGCAAATACTCAGCTCCAGCATCTTTCTTTTTAAAACCAAGTCTTGACATCCAAAACAAGTGGCACCGGGGAGAGATGAGTACCAGTGGCAAGATCCTGACATTTTGGTGTATACCTGTCTTTGTTTTAACCTTTACAGCATCTTAATTAGCCATGGGCTAACCTTTATAAATCACTGTTGCTCTTACAAAGTAAACATAATTTGTAAAGGAGACAGGTTCCCTCTTTTTTGCACCTCTGAAGAATGGTGTCATTGCGTATAAAAACTAGCAGTCGATTTAATAAGCTATTTATTCCTACAATAAGAGAAACCTTTATTATTTGTGAAGAATAGACTGCGTTTGGGGATACTATAATAAATGGAAGAGATAACAATTGAAATTCTGAATATATTAGAACCACAGTGTGCTGCAGACCAATTAAAATTGACAGCCAAGTGAAGCAAATACACACGGATAAATATAGAAAATTCAAGTTGTTGTTAGGGTGAATTTTTTTCACTACATGGTATTTATTCTCTTGCTTCTGGATATTCCAGTTGATTGTATTAATCTTTCTGCTTGGCTTCTGAATTTAAATCGAGTTGAATACTGATAGACAATAAAATTTTAATTCATAGTAGAATTATGTTGGCGGTTTGATGTATCTAGTTCTCATGTTGGGAAACCATCAGTAACTAGGAATACAAGCTTCTGTAGGCAATATATAATTTTCATAATCTTAAACCAAGATGAGAAAATAGACACTGTGCTCAACATTTTAGCCGTGTGCTCACCTCTCTGTGGTAAATTAGTATTGGCAGCTGAGTGGGACATCACAGGCTACAGCTGCTTTAACCTTCAGCAGCAAATGATGCTTACTGAATTGCCTCTCTGTGCCTCTAAAGCCCAGGAAGTTTA
The DNA here is from genome assembly GCF_000001635.26 of Mus musculus. Classification (NCBI taxonomy): domain Eukaryota; kingdom Metazoa; phylum Chordata; class Mammalia; order Rodentia; family Muridae; genus Mus; species Mus musculus. Next base: position 77,142,710 of record NC_000080.6, on the reverse strand, counting down.
AAAAATATAGGTATGATGCTAATGATGAGAAAACCCATAGAATTAGCAATGCTTAGCTTGGAGGAGAGTTAGAAGTAAATGTGTTGTTAATGGAGGTGATGGAATTTACTCTATGATGTTCTGGAGGGATGTTTTGCATAAGACAAACCTGACAATTGAAGATGAGACTTGTATAACAAAGTAAAATGCCAAGTGCCACTGACTGAGTGTCTGCCGTTTATATGTATTATGTCACATACCAAATTGCTCTGATTTAGTGGGGATTGTAACAGTTATAAACATGTTATAAACAGTTATAAACATGATAAAAACCATTATCCAGAGAAGTTAACTACCATACCTTGTACTACCTCACTAGAGCTGAGACTCAAACGCCAAAGTGCATCCCTGGTCTCCTTCTGATCTCATGGCCCTGCCTACAGCTATTATGTAAATTTTTTTCACGGGCTTTGTTCTTTCGGGGATTTGTTCATAAACGTGTTCTAAAGTGTCAAAAATAATGTCTAAGAGGAACTAGGTGTGATCCCAGTACACACTATTTTATTTAAGCCAGAGTTCAGTTGTGGCCTGAAATTCATGCCTGGCTTCTGTCTCGAGGAGCTAGCATCTGCAGTGTGGGGGTGAGTTGGTGGAGGAGGAGAAGACAGCTGTTCTAGAAACAGCAAAAGAGAAATAATGAAGCTAAATGCTTTCTGCCCTCAGACAAGATTAATAACTCTTAAGTACATCTCTAGTTAATAAACTGTGACAGTCACCCAGTTTGAGTCCAGAAAAGAAGTAATGATTGGGCTTCTTGTAAATAATGCTTTTTAAAAAGAATGGTTGGGTGGGTCTATACCATTTTTGAAAACATATAGTTTAGAGACTATCAGAGGACTCTATGCGCTTGTAAAAAGAAGTAAACAGCGCCACCTACTGGCCGGTAACTTCTACTTTTGCAGATGATCTAATGGCGTGCATGTGTGATCTATTTATAGGAAAACACGTTTGTTGCCATCCACGAAGATTTCGAACTACTAAAAGATGATGTCTACCTATGTTTGTTTCTTATGAATACATTCTAAGAGAAATCACTAATAAAAATCGAACAATTACACTTTCAAGGAAATCGGCCATGATTTTTTAGAAACCCTAGAAAAGAAACTCCATTGTCCTGTATAGAGCCGTCACCAGGTAAAACTTGAGAGAAACCCCCACAGGTTTGTGGAGAAATCCACTCCATCTGCCAAGCCGAAGACTCTCCTCTCTAACCTCAGTTTGATCCACACCCAGCCCCTCTCCCTCCCCGTCCCCCCCCCCCCCGAATATCCTTTCTTTTCAAAGAAAGTGGGAAAGAGAAGCACTGATCCTGGTGAGAAGCCACATGGTTTGCAGAAAGCCTCAGTCTACACCACCCACGTGGTAGAAGCGCAGTTTCTATCAGCCTAGTTGTTGGTGGTTTGTGTTTCTTTTTTGTAGTATAGCTGGGGAGTTCATGAAGAAAACACATCCGTTGAGCTCTCAGTGTTGTGAGATGAAGGCTCAGGATCAGCCAGCTCCATTGGTTTGGTCTCTTGTTAAACCCCCCCTTGGCTAGGCCACACTGTAGCAGATGCCATCATCATGGGGACATCAGAGAGCAGATGGATGCCATACACCCTTTTCTCGTATGTTTCATTCAACAAGATCAGTTGGACCATTTTTCAAGACCAGTATCAATCCATTCTAGAGACCTTTATGTTATGTTGCTCATCTGTTAAAGGTTTTGACTCTTCCCAAGAGTGCCACGTAGGGGACCAAGTTCAGAGCACGTGGCCCCTGAGAGATGTATTAAAACCATACCTGCACCATAGCAGAACCAGCTGTCTTGGTGGGAGAATTCCATGTGCTGGATCACCTGACTGTCTCTACCTGCTAGCATCATATTCATGCTCAAGAGGACTCATTCTGCAACCCTGCAGAGCAACTTCTCGAGCTGTGGGCCTTGGACCATGGCATCAGCTTCACCTGGAGTTTACTGCAATGAGGAATTTGCCATTGCCAAGACCTTCTTAGTGCATCATCTTAGTGCTCTAAAGAGTTTTGCATCCCCAGGCTCCATGTCAGTGAGTCTGAGCCAGTGGGTACCTGCCAGGCCACCCTGGTGTGTCTCCATCATGGTCAGATGCAGCTCTAAATAATCGTCAGGGTGTGCCTACAAAGACAGTCCTTGGACCAGGAAGCATGGCAAGATATGTTGGCTGACCCTCCCTTCTTCATGGCCAGTGACGCCATTGCAGACTCCTCCATCCACTGATTCCTTTTATCCCCTGCCATCTGATCCCTTTCATTATCCCAATTTCGATGGGATTTTTGTGGCAACTAATCCCTTCCAGAATGCCAGCTTTTTAATTAACTCGAGCCTAAATGTAAAGTCTGGAAACCCAAAGTTATACACCAGTAGACTCATCATTCTGCATCCAATGTTTTGTTTTCAAACTTATGGCTACTTCTTCAGATCAAATGTCCCCTGCCTCATAAAAGCTCCTTTGTGGCAGAGAACCTCCTGTGTGCCTGGGGCCAAGTCTGAACAGTAAGGTAGTCTGGACAGCGTTTTGCTTACTGAGTCTTATATGGCAGTTGACTCCTTGGAACTGGCCACTTCTACTCTCCTAGGAAATGTAGGTGCAAACATTGAAAGACAGCAACACAGTTGTATCTCTGACTTCTCCTCCCTACAGTAGCAAAGATGTTCATCTCCAGGGCCAAGGGCACATCCATATACACCCAGATCATCCATGAAACCTTGTCCAATGTAAGCAACCTCCTTTCTCCAAAGTCATAGCACAGATCTTCTGAGCTAGTGCATGATCAGCCGTAGACCACTTTGAAGTAGCTCTTAAGTTGTGTGGGAATTTGTAGTCCCAACATTGGGAAGGCAGAGGTCCAGGCTGACAAAATACTGTCTCAAAAGTCAAAAAGAAGAAGAAGGAGGAGAAGGAGGGGGGAGGAGGAGGAGAAGGAGGAAGAGGGGAGGAGGAGGAGGAGGAGGAGGAGGAGAGGAAGAGGAAGATGAAGAGGAAGAAGGAGGAGGAGGAAGAGGAGGAAGAAGAAGAAGAAGAAGAAGAAGAAGAAGAAGAGGAGGAGGAGGAGGAGGAGGAGGAGGAGGAGGAGGAGGAGGAGGAGGAGGAGGAGGAGGCACATGTAACTGTCCCCTGAGATTGTCATCTAACCTTTACACATGTGCATACTTGCTTACACACACACACACACACACACACACACACACAAACACACACATGGGGTAATTTGGGAGAAGGAAATTAGGGGAAGAATGTAACCTAAGCATTATTCACTTTACATTGATGCTTTCCAACCCAATGGACATATTCTCATTAGAGTTAGGAACTATGTCTTCTGTTTGTATCTCCCAATAACTCACATAGAACTACACAGTAAATATTAGCTCCTTTGATGCAACTTTATCCCTCACTTCTCCTCTCAGACATAATAAATTAACAACAACTTGCTAGCATGCTCGCTAGCATTGATTAGCCATTCACATATAATCCAGACACTTTGTGTACTAGGCAAGACAGAATGACAGGCTGAAAGCTACCCCCTGCTATCATACTCAGTGTTAATGCATAATGAAAGTCCTGGAAACAGTGCAAAGTAATAAGTTAGACACATGTAGGACTTTTGTATCTTCTGAAGATTTGTCACTGCAGAGTCACAGATGGGAAATGTCTCAGGTGGCAGGCGCAGTCACTCCCCAGACCAAGCCTTTCTGACTTGGAGATCCAGCAGCCTCTTCTACTACTCAGGATGGGCCAGCAGGCTTTCCCTTATAGAGACCTGACAGTCAATCTCATTCTCTGAACATGTTCCACCCATTCTTCAGAGTGTCTCAAAGTCATAGCCATGCCTTCTTCTACATGGCCAGTGGATCTGGTCCAGTGGATCTCCACTCTAGCTATGCATTAGAAACATGACTTTGTAAAATGGCCGTGCTCCGGTTCCCTAAGCCAGTTTGAGTCATTTGGCCTGTAACATTGCCAAGGACTTAATGTTTTAAACATGTTCCTAGGTGATCCAAATGTCAGGAGACATGGAGAACCCTCGGCTTTCTGATTTATACTGTGCTCTGCTAAGGGATCCTGCTTTGCCTTTCTCCTCACACTTGGCCTACAATCCCAGGTGAAGGTTTGCAGGTTAAAAATTAATGCATATGAGTTCAGTTATTTACAAAAATCAAGAAAACAGGGATATAGACTTCCTGAAATAAAATAAAATAAATTACATAAACACAATGTACAATAAGCTTATACTCTGACCTACTTCTGATATCTTCTGGAAATAACTAGAGACCTTGGCTACTTTAAAGTTTCAAGGTTTGAGTTTCCCAAAACAAGTTAACAAACTTGCCTAGTTACTGTATAAATTATAAACTGATGTGAAATAGTTCTGCTAAAACACAACCTTGAGACTTTCTGCCCACGTCCCCTGTCTTCCAAAGCATTTCAGTCAACATCTACTGTTGGTAGAATCAAAGTTAGGAGATGTGATTTTTTTTTTTAGGGGAATGTAACTTAGGCAGAATTTAGAGCCTTTCTCCCCACTCAGATGTCCTGCCCAGCCCATGATGAGGCCAATGACTGTATCAAACTGGGTTACTGCCCGCTTTGCTCTGTTGCCAGGATTTTAGATGTGAATTGCCACCGACTACAATAATGTGGGATAACTCTCAGCCTACTGCTATATCTTGCTTGGTACACAAAGTGTCTGGGGTATATGGGAATGGCAAATAAATGTGTGTATAATGGACTTCATTAGGATAAAATGACTCACATTAAGAAAGAGTACCCTCCTATATAATTTGAAATGGCTCAATTGCATTCAACACGACTAGAACACTAATATCTTGGTCGGTAATCAATGGGAATGATAATAACATAAAATCTACATGTCTAACATCTAGCTTATCAGGAAAAATTAGCGAGTATGGAATGCATAATTGGTTTAAAATGTGTTTTTGAACCATTTAAAGAATGGACATTGTTATTTCCCAGTTTCACTGGCACATGGGGTACATGTACACAGGGAACTGTGTGCACAATTGTAAAAGAATTCCTAACTAACTGAAGGATGTGTCTTGGAGAGACAAATCCACTACTGACCTAAAATGATAGGAAACCATTTCACCATCCTAACGTATACTTGTGCAAGCTAAGGACAGCCACTTCTTTCATCTGCTTTATTTTTTTTAAATCCCTTTCTATTTTTTTTTTTAATAATTTTATCAGAATTTGCTAGGTTTAAATTTTGTTGCCACGCTAAAGATTCAGACGTGTAACTGAAAAAAAAAATAACAAAAAGATTTGATAAGTCAGAAAGAGGAAAAGACAGGAGGCACAGGTGAGGGATTCGCAAGAGGCCCCCAACCACGCCGCTTTCTTTTTAATTAGCAGGCTCCTTTGTGTAGGTTCCTTCTCTTTGCTCTTTGCCTTTGACCCAGCAGCACTTGAGAGATAAAGTGGACGGCAGTGACACGGTAGCATCATATGCTTTTAGGTGTGGATCCCTGCTCCTTTACCAAGGTTATTAATATTGGATAAATGCCCAGATTCCCCCCTCCCCCCAGAGCAGAACAAAGGGCTTCCTTGCTGGCTTCTAAATTAACTTAGAAGATCAAGAGAAAGGAAGTAGCTGTCAAAGCATAATGATCTTCTGCAGCCATTTCGGGGACAAGGGAAAGCCTAGAACATACCTGATGAGCAGAGCCAGCTTGGTGACAATTAGTAACTAACAGTGACTTGAAATTTTCAGACTTCTGATGAAATGACAGGAAATAAATGGGGGAGGGGGTGTGCAGGAAAGGAGGAGGAAAGAGTCAGCTTAGGATGAGAGGGGAGAGGAAGCCATTTCTCTCTACCCCACAGAGAAAATTCTAAGAGGGGCCCAGTGGTGTTGCCTTGTAATTCTGACCGTTCTGGAGGCTGAGGTCGAAGGATCCCAAGTTCAAGAAGAGCATAAGCTACAGGGGGAATACAAGGTCAGTGTAGGCAACCTAGACCCTGTCCTCTAATTTAAATATATAAAAAAGACTTGGACACAGCTCAGTGGCAGAGCTATTGTTTAGGCATGTGTTCAGTCCCTAGTGCCACAAAAAGAAACAAACAAAAATACTTAAGCACCTGAGTGAAAAACTAGAATTTCTTCATTGGCTCTCATAATTTTTAAGGTTACAAACTGGCTAAAAACATCCCTTCAAGGTTAAGAATGACACTCGGTTTGGTGTTCATTAAGTGTGCATAACATATTGGGGATTGATTGATCCCTGCCTGGCTCTAATAAGTTGATTGTACATGCCTGGAATCCCAGCACTTGGGAGATGGAGTTAAGAGAATTCAGAGTCAAGGTCATCCTTTGCTACATAAAGAGTCCCAGGCCAGCCTTAGATACACACACTTGTAATGGAAAGGAAGATGACGAGGAAAAAGAAAACTCCTTCTTCCGCTTCTTAATAGACAGTGGAAATCAAGTTGTTCTACAACTATGGCAATGTAGGCCAGCGAATGTGTCACTGGTCTGAGACTCTTCTAGTACCAAGTGTGTACTAGAGGGGAGCCAATAACCCGCAGGGGCTGAAATAAAAAGTCTTGGGCTGGAAATCTGTGCAGCATCACCAGGGCAGAGGAGGAGCCAAGGGAGCTGGGAAGTGGCCATGGGGAAAACACCTAACCATGCAGAGGGGAGGAGAGAGGCAACGCTCTTATGACCTTCCAGACAGATCTATAAACAACACAAGTTAAGTGAATGGGCCCTTGCTTTTGAAATCCCAGCCTTCCCCCTCCAATGAGGTGGGAGGAGCCTGGTGATGCCTGAAGCTGGGATTTAGAGGACAGCAGTTAGGAAGAGTTTTTCAGTCCCCACTCTTCACAGCCCAACAAATCATAGGGTCAACCCTTAACTGAAAGAAAGGGAGAGTCCGAGTTATATTTAGAATTCTATAAAGATATACTAGAACTGTGATTCAAAATGGCCAGTAATGCTGGGAAAGCCATCTGAAATATGTCCAAGTGATGGGGGGGAAACAGTCACCAAACATAGATGAGACAGTCATAGCTCACTGATTTTTGTCTGTAGAGAGTGTGTGGCCTCTTTCCATACGCATTGCTCCTCTGAACTACAGGTGCTGCCCTGGGATGCCTTCGTACCCCCTTCCCTCCTCATCACAACCATCATCTGAAGCCATTCCGCAGTAGGCCTGAGCCAAACTACACCCCATCTTCTCTGTGAGGAAACCTGGAGATCTGGGGTGCTGAATAGATTCCTCAATGAATTATTGAGGTCTCTTACAACCTACCAACTATCAGAGGCTTTGTGATTCAGGGCCACGCTGTCATTATGTGTGACCTGCTGCATATTTCGGGGTAGAGGATGTACCCTGACAGGTTTTGTTCAATCATTTATCAAAAGCAAAACTCCTCACTATTTCTTTTTGTATTCTAGAGGTAGTGTAAATCCATTGACTGCCATTTGATATTATGTGAAAACTTCACATTTTTTTTTAACCATCTCGTAATACTTACTTTGCATGTTTTAGGACTTCAAAACGAAAGAAGTTTGGGTCTGTTATAGGCCTCATTCCCTGCTCCAAAGTTAGTGTGCTCCCCTTTAACTTGAAGCAATAGGTTACTCAGCTGAGGGTTGCCGTGTGGACGGGATAAGCTTAATGATGCAGAGTACAGCAACCTTTTAAGATGTCATGTTTGAAGTACAGTCTGACAGAATTATTGTAGGAAGTAATATTCACAGACCACTGTATAACAAGGAATGCTGTGGTTGATTTCTTGTCTGAAACAACCTGATGGCTAAACCTGCTTCTAGCTATTAGCAGACGGGGCAACGTTGTGGCTCCTCAGAGGCATGCCCCTTACCCTACTCTCTCCTCACTGAATCTCTGACTCAAAGATTCTTTCTTCCTCCTTCCCCATTACACACTATCCAGCCTCACCGACTCCACCCAGCATGGCAAACTATGGCTGTTCCAGCACACAGAAGCTCTGGTTTGACATAATCTTTGTTTTCTTTTTCAGCCAAATATTGTCAGCCAATGTTAATTTTTCAGAAAATTCAGGACATACTGGGAATTTCACTATATTCATCTTTTCTGTGTTGAGGGTACTTTTTCAAGTCTTACTAGCACAGTAGGGTGTGAGATAAAAGAGAAAAAGGACTAACAGTGTACATCATATTGTGTTATACGGATATGTACTTATTGAATGAGCAACTGCTGAATAAATGACTCGGAACCATACCACTTAACCAGTCAGGCTACATATTTATGTGTTGTTCTTGAATATAGGTGTTCAGTAAACATTCGTACTCTACTTAGAATCTGAGACATCAGATTTGGTTTTAAAATAAATTGGCAAACTAGCAGCCGAGAGATGGATCAGGCAGGGGTAAAGGTGCTTGCTGCCCAGCCTGATGATCTGATTGGGTTTCTGGAACTCAACTGTGCAAAGAAAGAACAGACTACCGTAAGCATGCCTCTGAGTTAGCATTTCAATAACTCCTCTGTCGTCAGAGCTCCCATGCTCTAGAAAGTCCTTTTTTAGATCCATCTTGCTACCTCATAAGTAACTTTTATTTCTAGTCTGTTGCTTACTGTCTATTTTTAAAAAAAAAAAAATGAACAAATAGAAATCAGAATGTTAACTCCGTTACTGATGAAGTTGATCAGGGAACATGGTGTTAGATAGTTGGTCAAAAGCTTTGTTATATTGAATTTTCTCTGACAATAGCAGCCCTGAATGCACTTGGTGTGCAGGGTGCCTTACAGAAGAGCCACGGGCTAAGCTAAGCTAAGCCTTCTTACAACCCTACCAAAAAAAAAAAAAAATCATCCTCCTACTTCAGATAAAAAGACAGATCAGAGATAAGCTGGCAGCATGCCTCTCATAGTTTCCATCCCTGAGGGGGAAGTGTGGACATTCTCTTCCCATTATGGAGATGTGAGGCCTGAGGACTTCATGCTCATGTTCCGTACTCTCCACCCCACCCATTCCCCTCGGTCAGGGCTTCCCAGCTCCTATTGTGTGAGAGGCCTGCCTTGTCTTGTCTACTCCCGATCAGCTGGACCAGCCTTGGTGCTGTTGGAATACACCCACTACTAGGTCACACACAGGGCTTCTGCTCCACTAAACCACAAGACCCTGGTGACCCAGGCAGTGGCCCCTTCTGAGGCTATGCCTTATCCTTAGCTCTAAAATATCCCAAATGATCCTAGGAGGAGGCCATGCACAAGGCTCTGTACACAACAGTCCTTGTTTAAATACCACCGTTTCCTAGTCATGAAGGCAACACATGGCCACACAAGTCTACTCTAGACATCTCTACGGTCAGCATCAAGTAAGCCTTGCTTTTTTTTTTACTAATGAAATGAAAAGGTAGGAATTTTGAAATAAAAATAGATTGTAGCTCAGGTTTTAATTCCAATTCTGACACATACTAATTATGTGACTTGATTTCTCATCACTTTTGTAATTTCATTTACATGTTGTGGATTAGTGATGGGCAACATTAGTGATTAGCATTAAAGTTTCAATTAGCATTACATGTTTTTATTATCATTATCATATTTAATATTATAACTTCATGAAATAAATTCTATTTTATTTCTACATTATAGACGTATATTTTTGAGGCAGGGTCTTGCTATGTAGGCCTGGCTGGCTCATGCTTTACAGATTTAAAGTCTGAGACCTAGGAAATATTAAGAAACTTGTTCAAAGTTGCATGACCATTAGGTGACATAGGTTGGTATTAAATCTAGTATTAGAACTCAGGCAAATGAAACTAAAATGAAAACTCCTCAAAAAAGTTTCTTCGTATCTAAAGATATGTGTGCAGACACAGAGAGCATGTAGAGTACCAGGTATAGACTATGGAATCCAAAACTTCCCCTGTCACCATCAACATTACTATCATCATTGCTAAGGACAAAGGTTACATTCCAACTTGGTAACAGTCTTTCTGTCATCTTTCCGATCTGCTGTGTTATCGTAGTGTGGTGGTTTAAATAGGAATGCCCCCTGTAGACTCACAAATGTGAATGGTTGGCCCATAGGGAGTGGCACTGTTAGGAGGTATGGCCTTGTTGGAGTAGGTAGGTGTGGCCTTGTTGGAAGAAGTGTGTCACTGTGGAGGTAGGCTTTAAGGTCTTTAAGGTATGTTGATAAGCTCAACATAAACAGGGTGACACACAGTTTCCTTCTGCTGGCTTCAGATCAAGATGTAGAACTCTCAGCTCTTTCTCCAGGACATGTCCATCTGCACACCGCCATGCTTCCTGCCATGACAATAATGGACTAAACCTTTGAAACTGTAAGCCAGCCCCAATTAAATGTTTCTCTTTTTAAGAGTTGTCGAAGTCATGGTGTCTCTTCACAGCAATATAACCAAAATTAAGACACCTGGATTTACTAAAAGAGGTCTTTTTTTTCCTCCAAATACTTTATAATAGTATTGAAAACAATAATTGTTGGATGAATGATATGGTGGTTTTTATATGCTAGAAGGAAATATCACCACATTTCTTCATAACCCAGGTACAACGAGGAAAGTGATTGTGCAATTAAACTGCATAAATTAAACAAACTTTGTATGGAAAAAGTAAATAGTATAAACAAGGTAAAAAGGCAAAGACGGTCTGAAAAACAGCATTACTTCTGTCACAAATAAAATGATTTGTAGCACCAAAACAGTCAGCTCCCATTGTAATAAGCTCTCAGAAGGAAGCCCTTACAGATACAATGATCTTGGGCAAGGGGGCCAGGAACACTTAATAAAGAAAAGACAGCTTTTTCACAATGGTGCTGAGAAAATGACTTAGACAGATGCACAGATTAAGTTGAAGATGGACTCTAGCTTAGACTTCATACAAAAATAAATTCCAAATGAATAAAAGGTCTAAATATAAGACAGAAAAATTCTGGGGTGGTTAGAATGAGAGGGTCCCCATAAGTCCTGGGCATTTGAAGGCTTAGTCCCCAGTTGGTGGCTATTTGGAGAGGATGAGGTGGTGTGGCTTTGCTGAGGGAAGAATGCCATTGGAAGGGAGGGGACAGCTTTGAGGTTTCAAAAGATGTCTGCCTCCTGCTTGTGGTTCATAATGTGAGCTGTGAGCTGCTGCCTTCTACCTCAGCTTCCTCATCATAAACTCTAACCTGAAAACTTAAGCCCACAGTAAACTCTTCTAATGTTACTTTGGTCATGGCATCTTATTTCAATAATAAAAAAGTAATTAAAATAGCTGGGTAGTGGTAGTGCATGCCTTTAATCCAAGCTTTAGGGAGGCAGAGGAAGGAGGATCTCTGTGAGTTCAAGGCCATCCTGGTCTACAGAGCTAGTTTAAGAACAGTCAGGTCTACACAGAGAAACCTTGTCTCAGAAAAAAAAGTAACTAATACAAACTTAGCTTTGTGCAAAAGGATTGGAAAAGATTTCTTGAATATAACACCTAAGCACAGAAATAAGAAATAGGTGAATTGAACATTACAAAAATTTCAAAATTCAGTAAGCCAAAGGACTCAATGAACAAAGTGAAAGGCAACTATAGAATGAGAGAAAACATTTGAAAAAAAAAATCCCTTTCCTTAGATAGAATGCAGTAACAATGGGAAATCATCCTGATTTTTTAAATAGGCAAAGAATTTGGACAGACATGTCTTCAAAGTAGAATACAAGGAATAGTGTATATCAAAACTTCTCTTTTGAAGGCCACAGCTCTAATGACTTTGTACATCCATGTTCACAGCAGCATTATGCTCAGTGGCTAAAACACAGAAGCAACCCAGGGTCTGTCGAATGCAGATAACCAACAGTCACTTGATAAGCTGTGGACACAACCTGGGAAATATAAACCAGGACTGCAATGAGATCCTGCATCGTACTCAAGAAGATGGCTGCCATGGGAAGATAAGTGTTGGTGATGTGTGGAGAGCCCAGAACCATTGTTTTTCTGATGGAAATATGAGCGGTGCAGCCAGTGCAGGGAAGGTATGGGAGTTCCTTAAAATCAATGAACACGCACCCTGCAGGACCATTCCAGCATATGATCAGTGCACGCCATACTTGTGGTATTCCAGTCTGCTCTGGGTTACAATGATAGAATGCCTGAGGCTAGATAATTTAACAAGGAAATAATGTTTGTCTCTCAGTCTTGGAATCTGGGAAGACCAAGATAAAGGCCAGGGATTGCGAGGGCATTCTGATTGCATTCTCACATAGCCTAAAGTAGGACACAAGAAAGATATATCTCTGCCCTCACCCACTCAAGACAGTTCTTTTTATAAGGTTATTCATCCTCATATGAGTTCAATGTTCTCATCACCTAAGAGTTCCCCATTAGGCCTCTATACTGTCCCACTGGAGATTGAGTTTCCAACACATGAATCAGGGAAGGGAGCACATATAGACTTATAACCATGGTTGAAGTCAGGGCTCAAGGAAATATTTGCACATCCATGTTCATAGGGACATTACATCCAAAGGCTAAAACAGAGAAGCAACCTAGGGTCCATCAATACATGAGTGGGTAAGTAAAGAATACAACCACATTTGGCCTGAAAGAGGAAGGAAATGCTAGTGCACACCTAAGTCTTGAAAGCATCATGCTACATGAAATAGGCCAAGCAGTATATGAATCTACTTACCAGGGGTTCCTAGCACAGTCAGACCCGTGCTGATACAACCTCAAGGCTGGTTTCCAGAGGGACAAAAAGGGAGCAGAGACTGAAAGAAAGGCCACCCAGTGACCAGCCCAACTTGGGATCCATCCCATGCACACACACCAAATCCTGACACTATTCCTGAGGCCGTATCATACGTGCAGACAGGAGCCCAGTATGGCTGTCCTTGGAGAGGCTCTACCAGCAACTGACTGAGACAAATGCAGATACTCACAGCCCACCATTGGATTGAGGTTGGGGGCCCCATGGAAGAGTTAGGGAGGACTGAAGGAGCTGAAGGGGATTGCAACCCTATAGGAAGAACAACAGTGCCAACTAACCTGGAGCTCTCAGAGACTAAGCCAAAAACCAAAGCATACATGGGCTGGTTCATGGCCCCAGGCAAATGTGTAGCAGGGGACAGCTTGTCTGGCCTCAGTGGGAGAGGATGAACTTAATCTTGTGGAAACTTGATGTCCTAGGGAAGAGGGAAGCTGGTGGGGTTGAGTTGGGGGTGGGTGGGCAGGTGGGGGGGGTATGGGATGAAGAACTCAGGGAGGAGGGAACAGGAAGGGGCACAACTTTTGGAATGTAAATAAATAAAATAATTTAATGAAAAAGAATATTCTCATACTGTATCTTACTGTTTAGAATAATATTTAGTTTCAAATTAAAATAGTCATTATCGGAAACCAAATTTCATTTTCAAACTTTATGCCATTTGCTCTTCCAAAATGTCTAAGGTGAGCTAGTAATATTCTTACATGACACCAAATAATGCTTCCATGAGCCAGGAAAATGTTAACCCTGTGTATGCCAAAATGACTTGCTGGGGAACAACATGAGAGGGTTACCATTAAAACCCAGGTAAACTTGGATTATATTAATAGAAAACTAAGAAGAGATAACATCCATACTTGGCTGACAAGGCTATACCTTAAGAAGTGCTTTTTATTGGCATCTTTCATAGGATAATGTTAAGACCAAATATATTTATGTGGTAGAAATACTGGACGTTATACCACACATAGTGTGGTAGAAAACTTGGGAAAACTTAACCAAGAGAAAAAAATCCTGCAAATGGCCTAAATTCCGAGCTCTTTAAAATACAATTTATACTCATGTTTTTAGTGAAAATAAGTAGAATATATATTATTCATAATATAATCAGGATGTTTTATAATCTACTTTTCCTTTTCACTAATTTAATGAGTTCATACTTTGTCAATATTTATAACTATTTACATATGTAATATTTGGACTTTATTTGTACCTACCATATTAATAGGGTTATATTTTAAATTCAGATTAAGATATATTAGCAATTACATAGGTAATAGTATACAATACATATGTTTGTTTATATTAATGTATAAGATAATGTTAGTATATAGCTAGCATATAGTACATGATATATAGTATATCGATGGTATATAGTCTGTACAGTGTGGGTTACTGATTGGTTATCCATTGTTGTCCCATTTTTCTGTACATATTAGTCCTCAAATATCCTTGATTATAGCACTTATAATTATACTAAAGTGCATCTGAAAATTAGCACATCTGGGAAACATCCTAATGAAAACCTCAAAATCCCTTTGTACAGACAATTAGTCTCCAAGGCTCAATGAACATACTTAAGGCTCCTGCTAGAGTCTAAACACCAAAAAAATATCCCAAACCCTCAAACCATTAGCTGATGGCATATTGTTATTTGCAGAAGGGATTAAGCATATTTAATAGTAATAGAATGAATTATTTTCAGGGTGCAAAAAATAATGCAATTGGCACAGAAGGCTAATTTCTTGATGATGTTTTTGCTACAGATGTAATTAGAAAATATACAAATTATATCACATGAAAAAACTATATTAGAATTACAGTTAAATTCTATATTTTTCCTAAGCATATGGAAACACAATAAAACACAGCGATACTTTATGGAGTCATCTGAAATATTCAGTACTTTATGATTAATTTATACAATTATATTCAGAGAAATCTCACAACTTCCAGTTTTAATAACCTCCTTTTTACTCCCCTAACGTCCTGTTTGTTCCCAGTATTTTCAGAGAGTTCATAACAGTTTTCTCTTTGAAAAGATGGAACACTGTGCCTATTTTTTCCTCTAAATAAATTCCCTTCAAAGCATGCTTCAAAATGTTTATAATGAAGAAATGTAAAATGCGTGTCCTGTGGTTTGCTAAGCACACCAATCTCACTATAAAGCTACCAGCAAGTGTCATTTCACTCTCCTAAGAGGCGTTCTTCCGAGACATTTTATACTGGTAAATGTTCATACAATTTGGTCTAAAATATAAAAGTAGACTTTGGAAGTAGATGAGATTAGTTTTCACATTTTTTTAGAGCCTTGTGTTGCTGCTGTGTGTGTGTGTGTGTCTATGTCTGTGTGTGTGTCTGTCTCTGTGTGTGTGGTGTGTGTGTGTGTGTGTGTGTGTCTATCTGTCTCTCTCTCTCTCTCTGTGTGTGTGTATGTGTGTGTGTGTGTGTGTGTGTGTGTGTGTGTGTGTGTGTGTGTGGTGTGTCTGGTACTAAGGATGGATCCTAGAGCTTCATTTATGCTATACTAATGAACAATATTGAGCTATACATCCATAGACTTGGATGCCACCCTTTAGCATTATACCGCAAAGCCCAGAATATTTTTTAATGAAGCACAATATTTTAGGGTTTAAAATATTTTAACTCACTCCAAACAAGAAGTGCTACAACAATTCTCTAGGCTGTAATCCAGTTATTTTTATCCTAGAAATCATGATATAGATTTCTAGGTAATTCCAAACTGTGAAATTGTAGAACAATTGAACCTTACTAAATGGTAATTCAGCTTTATAGTAGATATAATCATTGAACTTGGTCCTAAAGGCTGAGTTGATGTTGACCCCTAGGTGGTGGAGAGAGTAATTTCAGCCAGACGAATAGTTTGTGAAAACATGTACTTATGCAAGAGCTAGAATATTGTTTTGGCTGAATTATAGGGTTTATTTGTTAGGTAGAACAGGATACAGTGAGAATGGCAGGGCAGGCTGCTGACAGATTTTTAAGTGTTTGCTTATAAAATGGATTTTGCTTTCTTTATTGAAGAAGCATTGCATCCTCAGTCTTTATTTGAAACCTCTTCAGCATTAACAGTACAATTTGGGGGCTGGTGAGATGGCTCAGTGTGTAAGAGCACCCGACTGCTCTTCCGAAGGTCCAGAGTTCAAATCCCAGCAACCACATGGTGGCTCACAACCATCTGTAATGAGATCTGACTCCCTCTTCTGGTGTGTCTGAAGACAGCTACAGTGTACTTACATATAATAAATAAATAAATCTTTAAAAAAAAAAAAAAAAAAAGTACAATTTGAGTGAGGAGAGGCCAGAGAGGAATGCTGGGAGATCTGTGGGACAAGATGAGTTGAATGACAAGCTGGTTATGATACTCACCCTTCCTCCAGCATACATCAGAGCACTTGATACGTGCCCGGTATCTGCAGCTAGTTTAGAAGCAAAGGAGAATAAAATAGAATCTTTCTGATTTTAGTGAGTGGAAAGATCTAGGAGAACAAACACTTTCCTTGAAACAGTTTCAAAAGTCACCTCTTTGTCATAATTAGTTGCTTCTTAATCTGTGTTTCCAACATTAAAAAAAAAAAAAAAAAAAAAAAAAAAGCCCTGGCTCTTTGCATCCTTTCCGACTATGGATACAGTGTGACCAGATGGGTGCCTCACCCTCACTGTCCTGGTGGAACACCTTCCCCACCAGAGTGGACTGTGTCCTTAAACTGTACCAGAACAAATTCTTCTTTTCTGGAAATTGTTTCTGGCCAGCTGCTAAGTCACATGGATGGGAAAAGTAACTAACACAGACTCTGTTTCTGTCTCTCTGTCTCTCCCTCCCTCACTGCGCGTGTGTGTGTGTGTGTGTGTGTGTGTGTGTGTGTGTGTGTGTGCGTGTGTGTGTGTGCGTGCGTGTGTGTGTGTGTGTGTTGGCGCACACACAGCATATCTATTTCTACAGTTTCCTAATACACAGAAGGTATAACATACAGGAATAATAACTAAACTGTGCGGAGGTCTTCTCCATCAGTTCTGTCTTAAGCCTACTTCATATTAGTCTGCCTTCCATTGTAGGTTACATAACCAATGACAACAGTCAAGGTATATTCTTATTCCTGTTCCACACTTCTGTGTGACAGTGTTAATAGTTTAAAATTATACTATATTACATATAATGTACATATGATCTAATTTTAACTTATACATATATATTTGTGCCGTAGATTTTGAGAACTGTTAGTGAAGTAATAGTTTTAAGTTATATTGTATATTATACATATATTTATATATGTAATTATAAGAACATAATCTATATAATTTTAAACTATATATGCCATAGGTTTGAGGAACTAGCAATGTTAGTGTTTTGTGGTTTAGAACAAAGGTTATACTGACTTGATATAGTGATGATAAAATCATCCTTACAGTGTGAACTACTCTCTATATGCAGGTCAGGACAGGCACAAGATAAAGGTGAGAGCCTGTAATTAGGTAGTAGAAAAGGAAGACAGAAGGCTGAGAATTTTAGAGACGAGGACAGAGAGACAGAGGGAAGGGGGGAGAGGAAGGGAAGGAGAGGAAGAGATAAGATGGATCCTATAGGAGAGGAAGAGGAACCAGAACCACACAGTCCTGGGAGCCCTAAGTATTGGGGATTTCTTAGATAAATAATAAGTGGGGTACGTTTGCCCCATCTAGCTGTGTAGCTTGTGTTTATTTCAATTGAGTTTTGAGTTCATTGTGCGGGTGTTTTGTGGGTTGAGAACTTACTAAGAAAAATCTGACTGATAAATTACAAGCCTCTAGAGTTTTGATTTTTACCAGGGCTGGGAATGTGAGTAGAATCTGCAGCAAGAGAACCGCGAGATGGGCGGTCACTGCATGGGGTGAGCCATGGAGCAGCAAGATCGATGGGGCAGAGCGTTGCTGGCCATAGCGCGGGACGGTGCCTTTTTAAACATTTCCCACAACATACATCACTAAAAGTTATTCTTGATAAATCCTTCCTAACGTTAAATTTTGACACAGTAAGAACATCAGCAATGTATCTTGTATATTGTTGGCAGTAAATATTGTTAAAGGTGTTGTGAATTGTCTGGTGCTATGATCTTGGTTGCTCTGGCTTTGACTTTTTCTTTTTTCTTTTTTTGAAGTTCTGCTCTACAGATCCACATTTACTTGTCTTGCTGAGTTCATTGCTCTCGATAGGCACCAGATCGTTACCCTAGTGTTCCTGAGCTAACTTTACATGGTATGAAAGATAGGAAGATAGGAGAAACCAGGATGCTAACTCGAGGATACAGTGTGGGAGAATGTGCACGGCTAATTTTGTCATCTAGATGAAATGAAAAGTAGTTGGAGCATTTCCCTAAATATTGCCTTTTTGTAAAACTGCTTGTATAAATGTTCTAACAAATCTATCTACAGTTATGTGACCTTGTCACAGTTGAGAACTACACTAAAGCTTTTACCTTAGAGTTTCAGGGCCAAGATTTATCTATTTAATTTACTGTTTGTCACAACATGGTACTTCTTTAGGACATTAATATTAAAAAATGAAATAGTGATTATTTTGAAAGCTAATAGTGTACTGATTACATATAACACTGTTAATACCTGTCAGCTTGCCTTTTTACTTAAAATAAATAAATCATATTAAAATCACACCAGATAACAGAAGGCCAGTGATTAGACTTCCAAGTTTCACGGATTTTTCTTGTTTCTTCATTTTTTTTTCCTGTTGTGAATGAAGCTGACCTGAGGGAGGGATAAATAGGAACAGAACAAGTCATTGCTTTGGAAAAAATAGAGATCTCAGTGTGGTATTATTTTTGCAAGGCAACTTAGCTTGGGATTCCCCCAGTCAACCCCCAGATGAAAATTCTTGAGTAAGAGATTTGTTCTTGAGGCCTTCCCAGGAGTAATCAGTGAGAGAAGCAAGACTGGGAAGGAAGGAAGGAAGGAAGGAAGGAAGGAAGGAAGGAAGGAAGGAAGGAAGGAAGAAGGAAGGAAGATTCAAAGCTGCAGGAAAGTGCTTCTTGGGGGAAAATCCTTCCTAAGAAAGTCTCAGACAAGAGCAGCCAGAGGCAAAGGAGCCTGGATTGGGAGGGGGCAGCTCAGAGAGGAGCAGAGCAGAGCTGTTGGGATCTGGGAAGAGCACTGAGCCTATTCTGGTGTTTCAGTTGTCCTCTGAGAAGCATTTCAAGTCATGGTACATGCCATAGTCCACACCGGCTGTAAATGAAGACAATGCTTGCAGTGTGTGGGATCTAACGCCCTGTGAAGCTTCAGAGTACCTGCTGGGCAGAAACATGAAAGGTCTGAGTGTGGAAGTGGTGCTTTAGATCCAAGCAAACAGACAGGTGTGGAGGAATTAATCATTAAGAATCTGTATAGGTAGCCGGGCGTGGTGGCGCACACCTTTAATCCCAGCACTTGGGAGGCAGAGGCAGGTGGATTTCT
This sequence comes from Mus musculus, assembly GCF_000001635.26. Classification (NCBI taxonomy): domain Eukaryota; kingdom Metazoa; phylum Chordata; class Mammalia; order Rodentia; family Muridae; genus Mus; species Mus musculus. The sequence goes on along the minus strand of NC_000080.6, from coordinate 77,123,487 downwards.
GAGTTCGAGGCCAGCCTGGTCTACAGAGTGAGTTCCAGGACAGCCAGGGCTATATAGAGAAACCCTGTAAAAACAAAAACAAACAAAAAAAAAAGTGATACTTTCTGAGAATGTGTGTGTGAGAACATTTCTGAGAAAGGAATGTGTGACCCATGAACTAAAATGAAAGTGATCTGGTCTGGCAGAGTACAAAAATTACATATAAGGGATGGACGTGTCCTCAGAAAAAACTCCCCTAAAGGAAGACTCTGAAGAATGGTTGTGCCATGATAACGTCAAGAGAAGATATTTTCAGCCAAGTAGATGTGCTCACAGCTGGCTACATCTGTGCATGAGAAACTTAAATCTGTTGTCCTAGAAGACAGAATAACTTTACAAGCTGTAAGCTGCTACGCTTTTCTATGTAAAATATACAAAGAACTATAGACTCACGGAGCAACTATAGATTCAAAGAGCTTCTGCAAGATAGTTTCAGAAAATATCCTGCAGAAACTCTTTAAGGACTGAATGTCTATCCTACGTAAAACAATGCCCAGAGAATAAGAAATGATAGCAGATAAAGCAGATGCTGTGTCCTAGTTACTTTTGGAAATGTATTTGGACATTTATCTTAGATTGACAGTGTGTTATCACTACCTCTTAACTATCTTGTACTGTGTGAACGAGCAGTGCTGGCAAATTCCTGTAATTTAAGGGTTTTGTTCCAAGTTTGACATGATTTTTAATGCCCGAGTATACTAGGGAAGAAACCTTTTAGAAAGTATTTATCACACGAACTCTGGCTTTGCTTTTGAATTGTATCATCTCATTAATTAGGAGGTTGAAGTCTCCTTACTTTGTGTCTGTCTTCTCAGGATTATGTAAATAGCAATCCTGTCATTACCGAATCATACACTGTTATTCTTTTTCTAAGGAGCTAGAGCTCATAGCTACCACTTAAAGGTACTATGACAAAAAATAAGAAAGTAATGTGTGGCATCTTGTTCTTAGCTATATGTTGGATGGATCTAGTCTCCTATGAGAACCTGCTACCACTTTTTTTTCTTGGTTTTGGTTGGGGTTCAGCAATACTCAAGAGAAAGCATTATACTGTGGCTAATATGATTTAGAAGACCTCTTTTCATTTGACATTGCCAGATTTATCCGCAAAGGACAAAAACGATGCTGTTAGAAATGCATTATAGACAACCGACCACCTTCCTGGTGAGAGCACAGGGGTCCGCCCAGCCCGAGAGGCTTCTGCCTCACGTTCCGCGGGGGCCACCTTGGTTCCGGGACTCCACAGAGGGTGGTCTGCGGGTGAGAGTGTGGAACACAGAGGCCAACAGCTTCTGGAATGGGTGAGAGCCACAGAGCCTCTGAGGCGGCGCCATTTTCGGCTCCAGACAACTGGCCATCTTCCTGGTCAGAGCACAGGTGTCCGCCCAGCCCGAGAGGCTTCTGCCTCACGTTCCTCGGGGGCCACCTTGGTTCCGGGACTCCACGGAAAGTAGTCTACACAGGTGAGAGTGTGGACTACTGAAACAAAGGCTTCTGTGACAGGCCAAAGCAACACAGCTTCTGGGAAAGATCCTGTTTTGGGCCTTCATCTTCGGCCAGAAGGAGGTCCAAACACCAGATAACTGTGCACCTCCCTGAAAGAGGAGACCTTGCCTGCAGAGACTGCTCTGACCACTGAAACTCAGGGAAGAGAGCTAGTCTCCCTGGTCTGCTGATAGAGGGTAACAAAATCACCAGACAATCTCTAAACAGAGACAACTATAACAACTAACTCCAGAGATTACCAGATGGCAAAAGGTAAACGTAAGAATCTTACTAACAGAAACCAGGACCACTCACCATCATCAGAACCCAGCACTCCCACTTCGCCCCAGTCCAGGGCACCCCAACACACCTGAAAAGCTAGACCTGGATTTAAAAGCATATCTCATGATGATGGTAGAGGACATCAAGAAGGACTTAAATAACTCACTTAAAGAAATACAGGAGAACACTGCTAAACAAGTAGAAGACATTAAAGAGGAAACACAAATATCCCTTAAAGAATTGCAGGAAAACATAACAAAACAGGTAGAAGACATTAAAGAGGAAACACAAAAATCCCTTAAAGAATTGCAGGAAAACACAACCAAGCAGGTGATGGAATTGAATAAAACCATCCAAGACCTAAAAAGGGAAGTAGACACAATAAAGAAAACCCAAAGTAAGGCAACACTGGAGATAGAAACACTAGGAAAGAAATCTGGAACCATAGATGCGAGCATCAGCAACAGAATACAAGAGATGGAAGAGAGAATCTCAGGTGCAGAAGATTCCATAGAGAACATCGGCACAATAATCAAAGAAAATACAAAATGCAAAAAGATGCTAACTTAAAACATCCAGGAAATCCAGGACACAATGAGAAGACTGAACCTACGGATAATAGGAGTGGATGAGAATGAAGACTTTCAACTCAAAGGACCAGCAAACATCTTCAACAAGATTATTGAAGAAAACTTCCCAAATCTAAAGAAAGAGATGCCCATGAACATACAAGAAGCCTACAGAACTCCAAATAGACTGGACCAGAAAAGAAATTCCTCCAGACACATAATAATCAGAACAACAAATGCACTAAATAAAGATAGAATACTAAAAGCAGTAAGGGAAAAAGGTCAAGTAACATATAAAGGCAAGCCTACCAGAATTACACCAGATTTTTCACCAGAGACTATGAAAGCCAGAAGAGCCTGGACAGATGTTATACAGACACTAAGAGAACACAAATGCCAGCCCAGGCTACTATACCCGGCCAAACTCTCAATTACCATAGACAGAGAAACCAAATTATTCCACGACAAAACCAAATTCACCCATTATCTCTCCACGAATCCAGCCCTTCAAAGGATAATAACAGAAAAAAACCAATACAAGGACGGGAACCATGCCCTAGAAAAAACAAGAAGGTAATCCCTCAACAAACCTAAAAGAAGACAGCCACAAGAACAGAATGCCAACTTTAACAACAAAAATAATAGGAGGCAACAATTACTTTTCCTTAATATCTCTTAATATCAATGGACTCAACTCCCCATAAAAAGACATAGACTTACAAACTGGCTTCACAAACAAGACCCAACATTTTGCTGCTTACAGGAAACTCATCTCAGGGAAAAAGATAGACACTACCTCAGAATGAAAGGCTGGAAAACAATTTTCCAAGCAAATGGTGTGAAGAAACAAGCTGGAGTAGCCATTCAAATATCTAACAAAATCGACTTCCAACCCAAAATAATCAAAAAAGACAAGGAGGGGCACTTCATACTCATCAAAGGTAAAATCCTCCAAGAGGAACTCTCAGTTCTGAATATCTATGCTCCAAATACAAGGGCAGCCACATTCATTAAAGAAACTTTAGTAAAGCTCAAAGCACACATTGCACCTCACACAATAATAGTGGGAGACTTCAACACACCATCATGGAAACAGAAACTAAACAGGGACACAGTGAAACTAACAGAAGTGATGAAACAAATGGACTTAACAGATATCTACAGAACATTTTATCCTAAAACAAAAGGATATACCTTCTTCTCAGCACCCCATGGTACCTTCTCCAAAATCGACCACATAATTGGTCACAAAACAGGCCTCAACAGATACAAAAATATTGAAATTGTCCCATGCATCCTATCAGATCACCATGGACTAAGGCTGATCTTCAATAACAAAATAAATAATAGAAAGCCAACATTCACGTGGAAACTGAACAATACTCTTCTCAATGATAACTTGGTCAAGGAAGGAATAAAGAAAGAAATTAAAGACTTTTTGGAGTTTAATGAAAACGAAGCCACAACATACCCAAACTTATGGGACACAATGAAAGCATTCCTAATAGGAAAACTCATAGCTCTGAGTGCCTCCAAAAAGAAACTAGAGACAGCACACATTAGTAGCTTGACAATACACCTAAAAGCTCTAGAACAAAAGGAAGCAAATTCACCCAAGAGGAGCAGAAGGCAGGAAATAATCAAACTCAGGGGTGAACTCAACCAAGTGGAAACAAGAAGAACTATTCAAAGAATCAACCAATCAAGGAGTTGGTTCTTTGAGAAAATCAACAAGATAGATAAACCCTTAGCCAGACTCACTAGAGGGCACAGGGAAAGCATCCTAATTAACAAAATCAGAAATGAAAAGGGAAACATAACAACAGATCCTGAAGAAATCCAAAACACCATCAGATCCTTCTACAAAAGGCTATACTCAACAAAACTGGAAAACCTGGGTGAAATGGACAAGTTTCTAGACAGATACCAGGTACCAAAGCTAAATCAAGATCAGGTTAATGATCTAAACAGTCCTATATCCCCTAAAGAAATAGAAGCAGTCATTAATAGTCTCCCAAACAAAAAAAGCCCAGGACCAGATGGGTTTAGTGCAGAGTTCTATCAGACCTTCAAAGAAGACCTAATTCCAGTTCTTCACAAACTATTCCACAAAATAGAAACAGAAGGTACTCTACACAACTCATTCTTGAAGCCACAATTACTCTGATACCTAAACCACAAAAAGACCCAACAAAGATAGAGAACTTCAGACCACTTTCCCTTATGAATACCGATGCAAAAATCCTCAATAAAATTCTTGCTAACCGAATCCAAGAACACATCAAAACAATCATCCATCCTGACCAAGTAGGTTTCATCCCAGGGATGCAGGGATGGTTCAATATAGGGAAATCCATCAACATAATCCTGTATATAAACAAACTCAAAGACAAAAACCACATGATCATCTCCTTAGATGCTGAGAAAGCATTTGACAAAATCCAACACCCATTCATGATAAAGTCTTGGAAAGATCAGGAATTCAAGGCCCATACCTAAACATGATAAAAGCAATCTACAGCAAACCAGTAGCCAACATCAAAGTAAATGGTGAGAAGCTGGAAGCAATCCCACTAAAATCAGGGACTAGACAAGGCTGTCCACTCTCGCCCTACCTATTCAACATTGTACTTGAAGTCCTAGCCAGAGCAATTAGACAACAAAAGGAGATCAAGGGGATACAAATTGGAAAGGAAGAAGTCAAAATATCACTTTTTGCAGATGATATGATAGTATATATAAGTGACCCTAAAAATTCCACCAGAGAACTCCTAAGCCTGATAAACAGCTTCAATCAAGTAGCTGGATATAAAATTAACTCAAACAAGTCAATGGCCTTCACTACACAAAGGATAAACAGGCTGAGAAAGAAATTAGGGAAACAACACCCTTCTCAATAGTCACAAATAATATAAAATACCTTGGCGTGACTCTAACTAAGGAAGTGAAAGATCTGTATGATAAGAACTTCAAGTCTCTGAAGAAAGAAATTAAAGAAGATCTCAGAAGATGGAAAGATCTCCCATGCTCATGGATTGGCAGGATCAACATTGTAAAAATGGCTATCTTGCCAAAAGCAATCTACAGATTCAATGCAATCCCCATCAAAATTCCAACTCAATTCTTCAACGAATTAAAAAGGGCAATTGGCAGATTCATCTGGAATAACAAAAAACCGAGGATAGCAAAAATTCTTCTCAAGGATAAAAGAACCTCTGGCGGAATCACCATGCTGGACCTAAAGCTGTACTACAGAGCAATTGTGATAAAAACTGCATGGTATTGGTATAGTGACAGACAAGTAGACCAATGGAACAGAATTGAAGACCCAGAGATGAACCCACACACCTATGGTCACTTGATCTTTGACAAGCGAGCTAAAACCATCCAGTGGAAAAAAGACAGCATTTTCAACAAATGGTGCTGGCACAACTGGTGGTTATCATGTAGAAGAATGCGAATTGATCCATTCCTATCTCCTTGTACTAAGGTCAAATCTAAGTGGATTAAGGAACTCCACATAAAACCAGAGACACTGAAACTTATAGAGGAGAAAGTAGGGAAAAGCCTTGAAGATATGGGTACAGGGGAAAAATTCCTGAATAGAACAGCAATGGCTTGTGCTGTAAGATCGAGAATCGATAAATGGGACCTCATAAAATTGCAAAGCTTCTGCAAGGCAAAAGACACCGTCAATAAGACAAAAAGGCCACCAACAGATTGGGAAAGGATATTTACCTATCCCAAATTGGATAGGGGACTAATATCCAATATATATAAAGAACTCAAGAAGGTGGACTCCAGAAAATCAAATAACCCCATTAAAAAATGGGGCTCAGAGCTGAACAAAGAATTCTCACCTGAGGAATACCGAATGGCTGAGAAGCAACTGAAAAAATGTTCAACATCCTTAATCATCAGGGAAATGCAAATCAAAACAACCCTGAGATTCCACTTCACTCCAGTCAGAATGGCTAAGATCAAAAATTCAGGTGACAACAGATGCTGGCGAGGATGTGGGCATCATCCTGAATGAGGTAACCCAAACATAAAGGAACTCTCACAATATGTACTCACTGATAAGTGGATATTAGCCCAGAAACTTAGGATACCCAAGGTATAAGATACAATTTGCTAAACACATGAAATTCAAGAAGAACGAAGACCAAAGTGTGGACACTTTGCCTCTTCTTAGAAATGGGAACAAAACACCCATGAAAGGAGTTACAGAGACAAAATTTGGAGCTGTGATGAAAGGATGGACCATCTAGTGACTGCCATATGCAGGGATCCATCCCATAATCAGCTCTCAAATGCTGACACCATTGCATACACTAGCAAGATTTTGCTGAAAGGACCCAGATATAGCTGTCTCTTGTGAGACTGTGCCAGGGCCTAGCAAACACAGAAGTGGATGATCACAGTCAGCTATTGGATGGGTCACATGGCCCCCAATGGAGGAGCTAGAGAAATTACTCAAGGAGCTAAAGGGAACTGCAACCCTATAGGTGGAACACCATTATGAACTAACCAATACCCCAGATCTCTTGACTCTAGCTGCATATGTATCAAAAGATGGCCCAGTCGGCCATCACTGCAAAGAGAGGCCCATTGGACTTGCAAACTGTATATGCCCCAGTACAGGGGAACCCCAGGGCCAAAACGGGGGAGTGGGTGGATAGTGGATTGGGGGGGTGGGTATGGCGGACTTTTGGGATAGCATTGAAAATGTAAACGAGGAAAATACCTAATAAAAATAAAATTAAATTAAAAAAAAAGAAAAGAAAAAGAAATGCATTATATATTCAGATAACGGGAGTTATTTGTGACAGACACGTGACATTTAGTTTCTCATCATTAGCTTTGGCAATCATTAGCTTGATTAATGAAAATTAAAACATTAACAATACTGAATGAGCAACTGAAACATAAGCATATAGCAGATCAAACTAACACATAGTCCCCAATCAACAGACTACCAATATGTCAGCCCCAAAGCACATCAGCACAGGCCTTCAGGAACACTTATGGATGGACAGTCAGTTCTGTACTCAGTTTGAGTGGCACCTCCTGAGTGAACCTTAAAAGGTTGCAAAGCAACATCTATAAACTGAATACCATTTTCCTTAACCCAGATGTTTTCCAGATGCTGATTCTCATGCAGCGTTACTTGTGCTTTTCAGTGCTGCTCAGTTTTAACCATAAAATTTTCTTTGGCTAAATTTGTTTTATGCCTATAGTCTATCAAATGATATAGACAAAAATATCATTGCCTATTATAGTTAAGGTGAAGTTTACTTTTATAATCATTTCCTTATAGTACCATGCATATATACTGGGACTTTGAGCTTCAACTCTGTCCCTATTGAACTGATATCTTAGGCAAGTCCTGTGTTTGCCCACCTATAAATCAGAGATAATACTATGTTCACTCAGCATCTTGCTATTGCTTGTGTTATTTCAGACAGGCAGTGTAGTGGAAAATAGCAGCAGTTGTCAATTGCCTGGAAGAGATCTGGTCTAAAGATAATATGTAGGAGTCATTTATATCAGCCATAAAGGCATCCGAATATCTGTCATGACTGCCTTTTCAATACATGTAATCTGGAACCACTATTGTTACTAAAATTGGGTTTTCAAGAAAATAGCAATCTCTTCACATTGGTTAACTCTAATTTGCCCAAGGAGTACATATTTTGAAAATTAATATTGTGAGGTAGTAATTGCAGTTTTCTTTTCTTCCCACTGTTTTCTTGCATTTATTACCTGGTTCTGATCATTTAGGTCTGAGCACCTAGCAGGCTCAGGGCAGATGCTGCTGAAATCAAAGAGCTCCCTCGCTGGTGTTGAGCTTCATATTAGGATGTTTAAAGTCCACAACAGAAATAATACCTAGAAATCATAGCTTTGGAAGATTGTAGCTTTGGAGAAAGAGAAAATTTGCTGAGTCACACAAAGGAAAAAGAACTACAGAAGAGTCAGTTTATAGCAGACATCAGAATAAAAGAATACAAGGATAGAATAACAGTTTTCAGTCAGATGAAAGTTGACAAGCACACCCAAAACCTGAATGGAATGGGTGAGAAGAGCATCTGTGGTTGTGCATATATGGAGTGTTTTGGAAAAATCAAACAACCAGTCAAGAGACTGGATGTGAAGAGGCGTGATTTTAGAAAATGGAGCATTTCTCTTGTCCATGACTACAGCAGTCACTGCAGGTACAGCACAGCCAGGTGATGTTTGAGGCCAGCTGGAAATACACTTCTGCAGAGGTCACCAAGGTTGAAACATGGCACTTGACCCAAGAGCCTCACCCCTGCTGAAAAAGCGGGAGCTTAAACTACCTCTAAAGAGAAAAAAAATAAGGAAAGCATAATTATAAAAGGAGTGTTTACACAAAAGGGTTTGAAGCTGAAGTCTGCATGAGAAAGGCCTGGTCAGACTTTGGCTAGCACTTGAATGTGTCCCCAGCAGCTTGGGCCTTGCTATGGTAATGCTGCGGTCATAGAGCCTCTAAGAGATAAGGCCTAGTGGCAGGCCCTTACTCCTTCAGTGATATGCCCTCAGAAGAGATCAATACAGTTCTCCTAGAAGTCCAATCCATCCCCAGTGGCTCCTTGAGTTGATATTTGACAGTGTAGTCTGCCTTTCTGCATGTGTTCCCAGCATGAGGCTACACACCATGAGAGGTAAGGAATCCTTGACCAGAGAAGGAGTTGTTCTGTGTGGACTTTCAGCTACCAATACTGAGACCTAAATGATTTTTTTTTCTATAAAAAACACTGGCACTTTGTTACAGTAACAAATAATAGCCTGATATAGTTCCATATGTGCTACATAGGAATAATAATAATGTTAATTTCTATAAAGTCTTTAAGCTTTATTGATGTATTTAAGTATTACTTTTAATACACTTCAAATTTTCGGGATATTTTAGCTTGGTTGGTATTCTAGTTTGTGTCTTATTGCTATAGTTAACAGCATAGCCAAAACCAACTTATAAAACAAAAGGTTTAGTTCATCTTCTATCATAAAGGAAAGTGGGGGCAGAAACTCAAGATAGAAACCTGGAGACGAGGACTGGAGCAGAGGCCATAGAAGAATTCTGCTTCCTGGCTGGCTTTCCACGGCTCGCCAACCTGTTTTCTTACACCTCTCAGGACTCAAAGGTAGCACTGCCCACAGTGGGCTCAGCCCTCCTATACTAATTATTAATCAAGAAAATATCTATGCACAGATTCCCCTACAGGGAAATCTAATGGAGATATATTTTTTTCAATTGTGGTGTCCTCTTTCAAGATGATCCTAGCTTGCATCTCAAGTTGACCAAAAAGACAAAAACAAAACAGAAACAAACAAACAAACAAACAAACCCCAAACCCCAACCAGCAATTTGGTTCTTTAGTTTCTTTGTTTGTTCCTCCATTTGAGATAATGACCCACACTGAAGTTCACTCAGGCTGGCCTGAAGTGCATGATGTGGCCCACAATAGCCTGAAGCTCCTTTACTGCCCAAGTCTAAAGCCTTGCTTAGTGCTGGGATGACAGGCCTCAGCTACAATACCCAGTTCCTGTTTCTTCTTGATTACTGTGAAAGGCCTCCATTATCTGAAATAGTTCTCGTGCTTAAAAAGAACAATATGTCTTTCACATAATTTAACTATTATAAATTGAAATTAAGTGCATGTATCATTATACAAATATGTTGAACATTGTTTTCTCAAATATGATACCTCATCTGAAATAGCTTTATTTAAAAATGGAGTTTCAAACACATAACTGGAAGGTTCCAGTTTGACTAGACTTCAGCTCAGGTCTTGAATTATAATTATTTTGGTTGTCTCCAAGAAGCCCTGGCTTGCCCTCTTACCCCCGGCCCCTGCATTGTTTCCTAGCATAGTTTTTGTTCTTAGATGAACAAAAATATAAGTGTGTTATGTGGAGTTATAAGACTAGATATGGCACCATCAGCAGCATGAGTGTGCCTGATGTTGATGCTAGCTTGAGATAAAACTTAGTCCACCATGGCTTAGAAGAGTAAACTGAGCACTGAACATGCATGTGTTCAATGTCCTTCTGACTGTGGGAGTAATACAGTCAGCCACATTAAGCTCTTGACGCCCTGGCTTCCCTGCCATGATGAACTGTAACCTGAAACTATAACAAAAATTAGCATTTTCTCCTTTACATTGCTTTTGTCTGAGTATGTAAACAGATTAATAGGATAAGAGCCGCCAACAACCCCACTAAAGCATACTTTGCAACCTCGGATGGACTTGGCTCTGGTTTCCTTAGCATCTTCTGCCTGTACCTGTTCTTCCACAGTGAATTTTCCTAAAATGATAACTCAAGCTGTTAGCAATCACAATTAAAACCTCAAAAGGAGATGAGTAAACTATAACTTTTATGTGCATATTATGCTAACACACACCTAGACATGCAGCATCTGGTTCAGCCCGGTCTCCAGCTGAGCACAGTGAGCGCTCCCACAGTCTGTAAGCCTAACCATTTCTATTTGAGTAGCTTGTCTGAGTGATGGAACAAAGCTGATATGTTACAGGAGCAGCCATCTGAACTGTTACCTGTGGTAAGCCAGCTCACCTATGCTAAGACTATTAACACCAGGCAGAATGAGATCCCAGCATTAGGCTTTCTATCAGGTATACACTTATAAGCATTAGGAAGGTGAGACGGTGAATTCAAAACTTCTCAATGTTGCTTCTTTGAAAGTCTTTAATCCTACAAGGGAATATTTTAAAACTGTATCTATAGTAATTAATATTTTAGTTTTGCTTCTCTGTAGTTATGATCAACAGAGCATGAAAGAGAGCAATCTTATCTTCAGAGGTGTTTTTACATTCAATTTATTGCCATTGACAAAAAAAATTGCCTTTCAATGTGGAAAAATACCTCTTTGAAGAGCTTTATTTTATGCCTGCCTCATATGATGCTATAACTTTATTTTAGTCACAATATAGGAATAAAGAATTTATAGACTGAAGAGTAAACACAAATCTTATGTACTATAACACTCTAATATATGTTATTTAATAACAAAGGAAAATGATTGCTACCTTCTGGAGAAAGGAGGAAACAATAAAACAGATAATGACATTATCATGAATATTAATATTTAAGGGCTACTTTGAAGACAGTTGTAAAAAAATTCTTAAACAGACAACTATTTATCTCAGCAACTTACATCATTGAAAATCCAATTGTTTCTTCCAAATTTTTAATTTGTAAGATAGTGAATTCAACAGTTATAAACAAGCATTCAGGAAAGCACATTTGAAAGATGCACATACAGTGTTCTGCTAGTTTCCTGTAAACACTGCTTTTGTCTACCTAGTGCTATGCACTATAGACAGGAAGACACTTTAACCAACAGATACCTGATTCAAAACAGAAAAAGAAGGAAGCGGAGGAAGAAAAGGAAAAAGACAATATCTGTCATTGAGACAGGCCTCTGATACTATGTGTGGGCTGTTAAGAGTCCAGAGGAACTTCACAGTATTCTCTCCCACGGTGCTGCAGGCCTGCTCTGTATTTCACTGGCTTCCTTCTCTCTGATCCGCTTTTTTAACTCAGCTGCAGTTTTTTCCAGTTGTTGGATGTTCCATTGCCACTTCCTCCTATTTAACTGAATCTTGTTCATCTGACAATGCAAACGCTTAAGAATTGCATCATATCTCTTATGTTGTACCTGTCAGAAAACAGTGAGCACGAATCAACGGTCATAACAGACACTCGGACTCCTCTAGAGAAAAGCACTCAATTAGAAATAATTAGAATAAATAATCAACAAGAATTATGCTAACAGTCAACATATTACCAATGCTGAAAGTTTTCAACATAAAATGACCATAATACCTTACATTATGGGTACTATTCCCCACCCCCACCTTGTGTTTGTGTGTGTGAAGAAACTGAAAATCAGAGTAATTTGAACACTATTTCAAAGCTTACAAGCTGCAGTGTTTCAAATTCAGCACGGAGATGAATATCTTCTACTTGTCAAAGTCGTTGTCCAATGTTAAGTAAATGTGGCCTAACATTGCCTCTTTATTGGTTCCTATCCGATGAAATGCAGGCTTGATATGTAAACTGTGAGTTTAACTTAAAAGTATGCATTGATAGCACAGCTGATTCTCACCCAGTGCAGTCGGCATGCTGCAGTAATTCACAGCTGCCAGCTGGTAAGACCATGCCCATTCGGAATGGTGAGCAGCTGGTAAGACCATGCCCATTCGGAATGGTGAGCAGCTGGTAAGACCATGCCCATTGGGAATGGTGAGCAGCTGGTAAGACCATGCCCATTCGGAATGGTGAGCAGCTGGTAAGACCATGCCCATTGGGAATGGTGAGCAGCTGGTAAGACCATGACCATTTGGAATAGTGACCAGTGGAGCGGTTCCTGCATCTCACTTCCATTCATGTCCAATAGTGCTGCTGGCCCACATCTCTCCCAGCTTTCTGCACCTCCTCTGGCTCTGAGGCCTTAGCAGTTCATGAGTTATCCGCTGTTTATTACACTCAGTTGAATTTAATTGCTCTAATGTCTGTCTTATCACTAGTTAAGAGACACGGTTCTGTTTTCTCTATCCAGCTTAAAAGATCTAAGCAGTGGTTCTCACCCTTCCTAACACTGGGACTGTTTAATACAGCTCCTCACGTTGTTGTGACCCCCAACCATAACATTGCTTCCATTGCTGCTACAGAACTGTAATTGTGCTACTGTTTGAATTGTAATGTAAATACATGTTTCCTGGTGGTCTTAGGCAACCCCTGTGAAAGGGTCATTCAACCCCCAAAGCAGTAGCAACACAGAGGCTGAGTGCTGGCCTAAGAGATGATGTGGTCTGTTGTTTCCTTGCCATTAAGTAACTGAGAAAATTGCTTCAGAGCCAGACAATGACACACGGCAAGGTGAAGAAGCAGTGAAATGGCAAGTGATGTGGTGTCATGATGTGGTGGCCAGAAGAAGGCAAAGAAAATAAGGCATTTATCTGCAATTTTCTTCTGTTAACAACTGAATAGAATGCATTGTGTACTGCATTGTCATTACCCATTTATCAGTAAAAGAATATTTAGTTTTTTTCTACTTCCTAGCTAGTTATTGTGAATAGAGCAGCAATGAACACGGCTGAGAACGTGTCTGTGAAGGAGGATGTGAGGCCTTGGGGCATGTACCAAGGGTTAGAGCTAGGTCAGATGGTAGATCTACTGCTAGCTTTTCTGAGGCTTTTCCACGCTGACTTCTACAGTGGCCACACCAGTGTGCGGTCTCACCTGTGAGGTCTCCTTTCCTACATCCTCACCCGGCCTTACTGTTAGTTGTTTACTTGATTTCAGCCATTCTGACTGGGGTAAGATGACATCTCAGAGCACTTTTAATTTGAATTTCCTTAATTGCTAAGGATACTGAGTACTTTAAAGACTATTCTTAACAAATTTTATGTCTTCTTTTTCGAACTCCATGCCCTAATTGGACAATTGTTTTTTAACCATTTTGTTTGAGTTCTCTGTATACTCTGATTAGCAATAATTTATTAGATATAGAGTTGGCAAGGATCCCCTCCTACTTTGTGTGTGAGAATGTAAAGACACCACACACTTCAGATACAAGTCTTGGAGGAAACAAACCGAAACTGACCTGGAAGCCTTCTCCCGGAGGCCTAGCTCTCATGGTGTCCAACCATGACAAGAGAGGAAAGAAACTAAAAGTCTTACCCAGCTGTAAACTCTATGAACCGCAGCAGTGACCATCATGGTAAGACATAATCTATGGTGCAAAAGTAACACTCTTATCTCAGGGTAATCAGCAGCCACCTAACTGGACCCAATGCCCGCTCAATGCTTGGAGAGAATTCCGAGATTCACACCTGTCACTGTAAACCTGACCAACTACTTAGAGCTGGTGAGGTCATGGACCCAAGAGAACAACTTACTGATGCTACTTTCCTGAGCCCGTGTAATTCCCAACTGCATTCTGAATATATATCTATATCCACAGATAAGAATAGCTCTTATCCCTCAAAAAGCTTTATTTTGCAGCAAAATGAATATTTCTACATAACTGATAATCTTGTAGAGAACAATGGAATATGTGGTACCTATCCCCAGCAGATACATCTAAATACAACACCTACACCTAAGCTCAGAGACCAAAGTCACAGAGGGAGAAGAAAGATTATAAGAGCCAGAGGACCAGGGTGTGCGCTACAAAATAGTGTTCCCTATATATGACAGAGCCACATTCATGAATTCTTAACAATATGGTCCCCTAAACAAGAGCTACACAGTGAAAACAGAACATGACAATTCAGTATTGACGGGAGACATCTCATAAGGCCTCACTCCTAAAGGAAAAGCTATAGACAATTAATGATCACTAAGAGAGGGAGAATAGGCCTTCTCCAGGGACAAGCTCCCCGCATGTTATCCAGTCCCAAGCAGTCATCCCTAAACAAACATATATTAATAATTACAGAAGAGCTGGTCAAGAAATTGAGAGGGAGTGAGGGGTCCTGGGAGGGCTTAGAGTGGAGAGAGTATGGGGTGGAAAGGATGTAATTATAGTACTCATGTATGCGGATCCTTTAAAAATAATAATAGCATAACCCCCCAATAATATAAAATTAAAAAACAAAACAAAACAAAAAAGTTTCTATATTAGAACTGACTATACAAAGAACACCTATCTCATTTGTCAAAGGCAGAGGAAGTGTCAGTGAATGACGTTCTGAGTGAATGTATCTTGTTGAAGTGGGCATAGCCCTGTCACGGACACCAGTTCTCCATATGGCCAGCCTGAAGAGGAGTACTAAATAGTGTTTGACTGCTTATGAACAACTGACTAGAGTGTTCAAAGACTAACAACTGCTGCTTCCCCCTCCTGAATGTTTATAGCCAGAGACTACTCGGCCACATAGAACCCCCCACCAAGACTAGCTAACCCCTTTTCCTGTATCTAAGGAACATATGGAGGACCTGATTATGGTAATAGTAGGTACCCTTCATTGGAAGTAGCAGACTCCCCAACTTCATCCTGGCTATACTGCACATGTGCTGATGTCCCTAGTCAGGATTTCACAATGCAAACCACATGGGTCAATACTCAAGAAATAGGTTGTGGAAGTTAAACAATTCACATATAATCCAGACAAACTACTTTTAGCATATTCCCAGAACTACACAAACATGAGCACTATCTGTTTTAAAACATTTTCATTATCCTCCTGAGAACACAAATAACCACTAACAATTAATCCCATTCTCCTACCCCATTCTTTGCACTAGGCAACCACTAATCTAATTTTCCTTTTATTTGCATATTTTCAACATTTCATATAATTAGAATCATGCAAGAGGTTTTCTCTGTGACTGGCTTTTATCACCTAGCATAATCTATTTAGGGGTCAGCTATGATGTAGACACTATCAGTACTTCATCTTTTTTATTGCCAAACAATATTCCATTGTATGATGAATCACATTTTACTTTGATTCACCGTCCAAACTGTTGGTGAGCATTTGAGTTGCTTCCCATTTTTAGTTATCATCATCATGCTGTTATGAATATCCATGTATAGGGCTTGATGTGCACATATGTTTTTACCTTTCTTGGCAATGAACAGAGGAATAGAATGCATAAGTCCTGTTTAACCCCTGAAGAACTATCTTCCAGAATGCTGGCAGCATCTTATATTCCTACTCATAATATATGAGGGTTCCTACTTCTATATACCCTCAAAATATTTATTACTATTTGCCATTTTTGTTAACAGCCATCCTTATGTATCTGAGGTGATATCTCATAATCAAACATTTATTATTACATTTATTTGGTGGTAGTGGTGGTGGTGGTATGTATGTGTGTGGGTGTGTGGGTGTCTGTGTGTGTAATTGTCATGGAGCACGTGTGTGAAAGTCAGGAGAAATTGTGGAAGTTGGTTCTCACCTTCCACCATGTGGATTCTGAGAAATAAGCTTGACAGCAAATGCCTTTACTCACTGAGCTTCCTCATCAACCCAATGTTTACCTTAAATAAAGCAATACAATTATGTAATAATAGGGCTGAGATAGACACCTACTATATATATATATATATGTGTATATATATATATATATAGTATAGTTATAAACATATATAATCTCATATAATTATATTATATATGTATAAACACACAGGTGAATACTGCAACAAGTCAGAATGTGGCAGCTTAAGTAAATTCAAAGTATCAAGTTGTCAAATAATCAATTTGCCCAGTATGTGACAATGACTGACTTGCCATGTCAATGTCTAATAGCTGAAGAGAGCTTTGGGGAACAAGGATTCTCAAAACTGCCCCCAGTCTCTCCTTCTTTGTACTTCTCAGTTTTCCTCCTAGGACTCAGACTGGGCCAGGTGCTCACTCTCCCCCAGCTTCTGTCTCTTTCTCAGTCCCTCTAGTAGTACCCAGGAGTTCTTTCCTGTGTTTACAGACTGGAGATTTCTGATAGTAAATCAATACTGTAGACTATTTCATCTTCATAGAAAATAGTTTTAAACACACAAAATAAAATAGAATGACCAAGGGAAGCAATCATGTTGAAATATTACTATGCATCACAGAAGAACTGGAATGGCAATATAAACATTTCATAATACTGATATAATGTTAGTTGTCAACTAACATTTCAAATAAACTGTAATGAATTATATAATATATACATATATTCAATTCTTGTTAATTTTGCAATTCAGATAATGCATGCTACTTAGCAAACCAGGTTCATTAATATGTTAGCAAAACAAAAATGACTTCATATGGATTAAAAATAGATTAATATAGATCCTGACCAGGTAAACAGGGACCTCACTGGAGATCTTTACCTCTCCTTCTGGATCCTCCAAACCCCAAACCCCAGTCTCATCTACAGCTATGCAGCAGACCAACCAGTGGTGGTTGCCTTCCCCCACCCCTGCCCCCTCTCCAAGAGATCACGCAGCTTTTCCACTCCTAACATCTCTCTACATGTACTGCTTTATCTCAGACCCCAACACCATCAGGCATGTCCTGGGACCCAACAGACTATTCAACCAGGGAAGTAGATAGGCTGACTGGAGATCTTCACCTCTCTCCCTTTGCTCCTCCAAATCCAATGCCCAGTGCCACTCCTAACTCTGCCACATAAAGCCTGCTGCAGTCCCCCTTCCTCCCCTGGCCCATCTCCAGTGGGTTGGATTTCCCCTATTAACCTCCTTACCCCACCCATTGCCTTATCCCTGACTTCAACTCTAACAGAAGTCCCTGGGAACCCACAGGCCACTCTCACAAGTGAAGGAAGTAGGCCAACTGAAGATCTTCACCTCTCCCTCCATTCTTCCAAGTCCAATTCCTTGGTATCATCCATAACACTGTAGAAGACCTTTTGCTGTAGCCTTTCCTCACTCTCTGCCCCATTCCCAGGGAACCAAGCAGATTCTGGTAGAACACCCCACTTTCCTCCTTCCCCTCTCTAGCCCAACTCTATTCTTAAGTTCAGTTTCTATTACCTAGAAACACATTTTGGATGGAACCTTCATTGGTCACACCTAACACATCTCTAGACAAATTGCCTACCAGGCAAAACACAGCCAACCAACTCTCCTAAGAACCAGAGAGGAAACAGAAACCAATGAACAAAACACTCACCCAACAAAAGCAAGACCTCATAACAGCACCTAGGATTGCAATTTTCCTAATCCTACATGCCTAGATGCCAGCATAAAAGCACAATCAATAAGACACTAATGTCTCCACGAGAGCCCAGCAAACCTATGACAGCAGCCTTTGAGTATTCCAACATAGCTGAAGCAAAAGAGAAAGACTTTAGAATAGCCTTTATGAAGATGATAGAGGTCCTTAAAAAGTAAATGAATGCATTATTTAAAGAAATCTAGGAAAATACAAACAAATAGTGGAAGGAAATGAATAAAAGAGTTCAAGAGCTGAAAGTAAGAATAAAATCAATCAAGAAAACCCAAACCAAGGGAAATCTGAGAATTAAAAACTTGTGTACTCATACGAGCATGTCAGAGGCAAACCTCACCAAATGAATAAAAAGATAAAAGAGAGAATCTCAGACATTGAAGATGCTATAGACAAAAATAGATATTTTGGTCAAGGAAAATGTTAAATCGACAAACCGCCTAGCATAAAGCATCCAGGAAATCTGGGGCATTATGAAAAGAACAAATCTAAGAATAATAGGAATAGAGGAAGGAGAAACCCAGATCAAAGGCCCAGAAAAAAAGCTTTAACAAAATCATAGAAAAAATTTCCCCAGCCTAAAGAAAAAATGTCTGCCAAAGTACAAGATGCATACAAAACACCAGATGGAATGGACCAGAAAAGAAAATCTCCTCTACACATAATAATCAAAACAATAAATGTATAGAACAACAAATAAGAAGTGCTTCAAGGGAAAAAGAGCAAATAACATATAAAGACAGACCTATGAGACTAACGCTGGACTTCTTAGTGGAGACTTTCAGAGCCTGCAAAGGTATGCTGAAGACTCTTAAAAGGCCACAGACACCATTCCAGACTATTATATACAGCAAAAATTTCAATCACAAAGATGGAGACAGTAAGACATTCTATGATAAACCAAAATGTATGCAGTATCTATCTACAAATCCAGACCTAAAGAAAGTGTTAGAAAGAAAACTCCAACCCAAAGAGGTTAACTACACCCAAGAAAACCCAGAGAATAAATAATCTCAGGCCAGCAAATCCAAAGAAGGGAAGCAAACACACACACACACACACACACACACACACACACATACACACAAACACACACACACAACACATGCATACACACCACCACCACTACTACCCTGATCACCAACACCACCTTCATCACCACCACTACACTACAAGTAACAACAAAATAACAGAAACCAGCAAACAGTGCTCATTGATATCTCTCAACATTAACGGTCTCATTTCCCCAATAAAATGGCATAGACTAACAGAATGGAGGTGAAAATAAGCTCCATCTGTCTGTTACATCCAAGAAACATGCTTTAACATCAAGGATAGTCATTATCTAAGATATTCCAAACAGTGGACTTAAAAAGCAAGCCTGACATAATAGACCTCAAACAAAAACTAATCAGAAAAGATAGGAAAGGAAACTACAAGCTTATCAAAAAGCAAAACAAACAAACAAGAAACAACCAACCAAACAACACCTACAAAGTGGACATTTCAATTTGTGACACCGATGCACCAAACACAAGGGTACCAAAGTTCATAAAAGAAATATTACTACAACTTAAATCACATACTGACACTCACAAGACTGTTATTGGGAGACTTCATTTCCCTACTCTTGACAAGAGACAGGTAACCCAGAGAAGACTAAACAAAGAAATGCTGGAGTTAACTGATGTTGCAAATCAAATAACCTAACATATATTTACAGAATATTTCATCCAAACACAAAAGAATATACCTTCTCCTCAGCACCTCATGTAACTTTCTCCAAAACTGATTACATACTCAAACTCAAAGCAAGTCTCAACAGATACAAGAAAATTGAAGCACACACACACACACACACACACACACACACACACACACACACACACACAAAAACCACAAGACAGTTAAAAACAATCTAGAATAATAAAAGAACTGAAGGAAGTATCAATATCCCCAATATCAAGTTGTACTACAAAACTATAGTAATAAAAACATCCTGATAGTGGCACAAAAACAGACATTTTGATCACTAGAGTTGAAATGAAGACCTAGACATAAATCCACATGCATGGGTATCTGAGTTTTTATAAAGAAGCCAGAAACACACACTGGAAAAAAGGGCAGCATCTTTGACGAATAGTGCTGGCATAACTAAATAGCTACATGCAGAAGAATCCAAATAGATCCATACTTATCACCAGACAAAACTCAACTCTAAATAGACCAAAGACCTCAACATAAAGGCAGACACACTGAACCAGATAGATGAGAGAGTTGGGAATAGCCTTGAACTTACTGGTATAGGAGACAACTTCCTGAACAGAACACTGATAGTGCAAGGACTGAGGTCAACAATTAACAAATGGAAGCTCTTGAAGCTGAGAAGCTGCACAGCAAAGGACAGTCTCATTAGGACAAAGATGCAGCCTGGAATATGGAAAAAGATTTATACATCTGATAGAGGGCTAATATCCAGGATATAGAAAGAACTTAAAAGACTAGCTACCAAATCAAACAAACAAACGAAAAAACGATTAAAAATGGGATACAGATCTAAACAGAGAATTCTCAAAAGCTCAATAGATGAGAAGCCTTAAAAGTCATCAGGGAAATGCAAATCAAAACTACTTAAAGATTTCATCAAACACCAAAGTGACTAAACAATACAAGAAGCAACAACTTATGCTGGGAAGGATGTAGAACAAGGGACGGGCTCATCCCTTGAGGTGGGAATACAAAAATCCACTATGGAAATCAGTGTGGCAATTCCTCAGGTGGATGTGAATGAATCCACCTCAAGATTCAGCTATGCAGCTCTTGGGCATCTACCCAAAGGACACTTCCTCCTGCTCCAATATGCTTATTGCTGCTCTACTCATAATATCTAGAAATTGTAAACAAAGTAAATATCCCTCAACAGAAGAATGGATAAAGAAAATATAGTCTATTTACATAATGGAGTATTATCCTGCTATTAAAAAATGCCATCATGTAATTGCAGGTAAATGAAAAGAACTAGAAAAAATATTCCCGAGTGAAGTATCCCAGCCACAGAAATACTAATATGGCAGGTATGTGTTTACATGTGGATATTAGCTACTAAGTCAATGATAAGCAAGCTACAGTCTGTAGGATCACAGAGCTTAGGGGTAGAGTAAGGGATAAAATGGGTATACAGATCTTGTTAGGACAGGATAATAGAATAGTTATGGAAGGATAGGGACTGAAAGGGAGGATCAATGAGAGGGGAAAGGGAGAGGTGGATGAAGGAGAGAATACAGGAAGAGTATTGTTCAGCTTGCTCAGCTAAAATTAAGGGACACTTAAGTGGTAATATGGAAACCTAATACAATTCCTGAAAAAAAAAGATATCTAAAGGAATTCTATATGAAACCAACAAATAATGGAAATGACATAATCCCAACTTACTAAATAGATTAAATAATGAAACTGTATCTAAAATAAGCTTTTCAATATATCAAATTTCTTTAAAACAGTGTA
Source organism: Mus musculus (assembly GCF_000001635.26). Taxonomy (NCBI): domain Eukaryota; kingdom Metazoa; phylum Chordata; class Mammalia; order Rodentia; family Muridae; genus Mus; species Mus musculus. Next base: position 77,101,871 of record NC_000080.6, on the reverse strand, counting down.
GATCTGTATAGTGTGCTTTCTGTTGCTGTGATAAAACACTCTGACCAAAAGCAACTGAAAGGAAAGAGTTTCTCTGGTTCATCTGTCCAGTCACAAGTCCATCAGGTAGGGTGGTCAGAGCAAGAGCTCAAGGCAGGAACTGAAGCTGAGGCTATGGAGGAATTCATTTCTTCAACTGAGGGTCCTGCTGCTTACTGCCTTGCTCCTCATGACTTTTCCAGCATGCTTTCTTTTACCTCCCAGAGCCACCCACACAAGGGTAGCACCGCCCACAGTGAGATAGCCCCTCCTACATCAATCAGTGATCAAGAAAATGCCCCCACAGACTTGCCTACAGGTCAAGAACACTGAGGTGTATGTAATTGACTTGATTTTCATACATGTATCAAATCTTGTGATAACGTGGCTTCTAGCAAGGTATTTTCCATAAAGGAGAAGCAGTGACTCACATAAATTACCTATCTCCTTGAAAGTTTGCTTTTTTTTGTAATAATATGGGATACCTGACTCTAAGATGCTAACAATGTTAAATTTCCAAGCTTGCAGACTGAAAAGGAGTTTTGGCCTAGGGGTGACTTCATGAAGAACAGGTCACCTGGTAAGCTTCTTAAAGTCCCTCCAGGTGGTATTATGACTGATAGCTGTAGTAAAATGAAAAGGATGGGAACAGAGAAAAAACTGGCAAGGTGTGAAGGAGAAGGCAGGAAGATGGGTTGAAGACAGGAGAGGCAGAGAGACTATGTAAGTGGAGAAATGCAGATGAGTAGGTGCAGGAAAGAGAGAACTAGCAAGATGTATATATTCTGATGAGACAAAAGCAAATCCACCATAGCTTGACAGTGTACAAAACTGCAAATAACTATAACATACTCAACAAGAAGGAATAACTAAATCTCTAATTAACTCATTAGGCAGAGGAGGGGGGGTGAACGGTGGTGGGGGAGACAAAAACATGACAAACAACAAAAACACCATAAAACCAAAACTTATAAACCTAGATACAAAACAACCAAAAACAAATGACTTGCAATAGAAGACACTGGTCCCACTTTTTCACTCAGTGAAATATGAAATTCCTGCCTTTCCTAGTAATGTCATTTGTAGCACTTTTCACAGGAGATGGGATCAACTGTTCCAATGAAGCCGGTGTGGCCTTCCAGATAGGCACTTCTGTAAATGTACATCTGGCTTTGGATCCTAAGGCAGGGCAGTCATGGTGACTACAGGTCTGGCATCCACTGCCCACTACCGGCTGGGGTGGGCATGTCAGGCTCTTTCTGGGAGCAGTAGTAGGGAGAGGACAGTCCTTTTACAGCAGAAACTCATGGGTGGTGCAGCTTCTGTGGGCTGACTGCCAGCATGCACACACTTTCTAGGCTGGTTCAGAGATGACGCACAGGGAGTGTCCCAAACTGTGGCCCCTGCTGCAGCTGCTGAGCTGCAGTGTGTCAGCACTCACTCACTTCACTGTCCTTAGGTCTTTAAGGATGAGTGGCAGGCATGGCAGCAGTTGCTAGTCTGAGCAGGATAGTGGTCTAGGTGTATCTGTTTCACTTATTATAACCATCCATTTGTTCAGAAGTGGTTTGACTATGTCCTGATACCTTCAATCAACTTCTAAGCAATTCAAGAAAAGTACTCCTTTATTCATCCACATGTTTTCCACTTCAAGTCTTTTGCAGGATCATTTCCTTACTGCATTAAAAATGTTATTTATCATTTTTATGCAAATCAAAATGACCCTGAGATTCCATCTTATACGCATCAGAATGGCTAATATAAAAGGAAAAAACAAACTCAAGAGACAACACATGTTGTTGAGGATGTGGAGCAAGAGGGAACACTCCTCCATTGCTGGTGGGAGTGCAAACTTATACCACTCTGGAAATCAATTTGGCAGTTTTTCAGAAAATTGGGAATACGTCTACCTCAAGACCCAGCTATATCACTCCTGAGCATATACCTAAAAGATGCTCCACCATCCCACAAGGACACTTGCTTCACTATGTTCAAAGCAGCTTTAAAAATAGTAGCCAGAAACTGGAAACAACAAATATGTCCCTCAACTGAAGAACAGATACAAAAAAAAAAAAATGTGGTTCTTTTACACAATGGCGTATTACTCAGCTATTAAAAACAAGGACATTCCAAAAAAAAAAGCTGGGTGTGGTGGGGCACGCCTTTAATCCCAGCACTCACTCAGGAGGCAGAGGCAGGCAGATTTCTGAGTTTGAAGCCAGCCTGGTCTGCAAAGTGAGTCCCAGGACAGCCAGGGCTATACAGAGAAACTCTGTCTCGAAAAACAAACAAACAAAAAACAAAACAAAACAAAAAAAAAAACCAAGGACATTATGAATTCTGCGGGCAAATGAATGGAACTAGGTAACATCATCCAGAATGAGATAACCTAGACCCAAAAGGACATGCATAGTATATACTCACTTCTAAGTGGATATTAGCCAAAAAGTACAGAATACCCATGCTACACTCCACAGACCCAAAGAAGCTAAACAAGAAGGATGACCCAAGCAAGGATGCTTGAATCTCACTTAGAAGGGAGGATAAAATAGTCATAGGAGGCAGATGGAGAGAGGGAACTGGGTGGGAGAGGGGATGGGAAGGTGTGTGTGTGTGTGTGTGTGTGTTTAGGATCAAGTGTGGGGAGAGATAGAAGAGAGAGGCAAGGGCCAAGAGAATGAATGGAAGTTAGTGGCTGGCTGGAGTAAGAGTGTGGGGGTGGGGCAGGGGGAGGGCATCTTTAGGACATGCCAGAGACCTGGGATGGGGAAGGTTCTCAGAAGTCTATGAAGTGACTTTAGCTGAGACTCCTAGGACTGGGGATATGGAACCAGAAGTGGCCACCTCCTGTAACCAGGCAGGACCCCCAGTGAAGGGATAAGGAACCAACCCACCAACAACACTTTTGGCCCAAAATTTACCCTGTCTACAAGAAATGCAGGGACAAAGATGGAGCAGAGACTAATGGAATAGCCAACTAATAACTGGCCCAACTTAAGGCAAGTATCAATCCCTGATGCTATGAATGATACTCTGCTATGTTTGTAGACAGGAGCCTATCATAACTGTCCTCTGAAAGGCTTCATCTAGCAGCTGACTGAAACAGATGGAGAAACAGACAAACATTGGGGGGTGGGGGGGAAGCTCACAGAATCGTACGGAAGAGTTGGGAGAAGGATTGAGGGACCCAGAGAAGATATGAACTCCATAAGAAGACCAAGAGAGTCAACTAACCTGGACCCTTAGAGCTCTCAGAGACTGAACCACCAAACAAAGAGCTTACACCGGCTAGACCTAGGCACCCTCCAAATAAATGTACCAAACTTACAGCTCAGCCTCCACGTGGGTCCCAAACAACTGGAGCAGGGGCCTGTTTTGGATCCCATTCCTCTCACTGGACTGCCTTGTCTGGCTTTAGTAGGAGAGGATGCATCTATCCTGCAGACACTTGATGTTCCAGGGTTAGGTGATACTCAGGGGAGGGCTCCACCCTCTCAGAGAGGAAGGGGAAGGGGATGTTGGGGTCAGGGACTGTGTAAGAGGGGGGCTGGGAGGAGAGGGGCAGCGATCGAGATGTAAAATAAATAAATTAATGAATAGGGGAAAAGAAGGCTATTTAGCATTTCTTAGTGAAAATACACTGGAAATGAGGTTTATCAGCTTGGCTTATTTGAAAATTTCATTATTTCACCTTTACTTAAGAAAGAGCATTTCATAAAATATAAAATTCTTAGTCAATAGGTTTTTTCATTTTAATACTTCAACATGCTTTCTGTTGTTTACTAGCCATCAGTGCTTTTGACTTTAAAAATCATTTATCATCACTCTTGTGTAGTTAATGGTTTTATGCCTGCTGTAAAGTCTGTTCTTTATATTTAGTTTTAATAACTTTAATGACCTCAGATACTTTTTACTCTATTTATCCTGTTTTGAATTTACTGAGTTTCTTAAATCTTCAAGATATACTTTATTTCATGTTTAATTCTTGGCCAATATTTCTTCAAATTTTTTTTAGGTCTCATTTTTATCTCTTTTTGTTTCTGGAACTAAAAGTATACAGATGTCAAACTGTTTAATCTGGCTCCAAGGTCTCTGGGCTGTTCCAATTTCTTTATTTTTTCACTCCTCTTTCTCTCAGTGCTTTGACCAGTGACTTGAACTGTGCTCTAGATTAGAGAAAATCTGTGTTCTGTTGTGTCTAATCTATTAATTCCATTTTTCATTTCAATAATTCCTCTTGTCCATTCTGATTTGTGTGGTTCTGTTACTTGATAGTTCTCTTCGCTCATCATACCCATCAGGACACTGACATTTTCCCTGTAGAATGCTTAATAGCAGTTCTCACTCTCTAGCAACTGCCAAGACAAGCAGAACTGTATTTTCAGCACGCACATATTCCTCTGCTACAAGAGGACCGTTTTCTCTTTCTTCACATCTACTACTATTTTATTATTAACAAATAGGAGTCATATGTTGCAAACTCTGAATTTTATTATTTTTTCTGAAAGTATTGAGTTCTGTTCTAAATTCAATTAAACTATTGGTGAACGTCTGAATTTGTAAGATTTTAATACTTAGTAGAGTATCTATTTCTGTTTTGTCCTGAGATTTAGGTCTTTAGACCAGCTGTTGTCTTAGTTATTATTATGGATGTTATAATTTGAATGTAAATGTCCTCACAGGCTCATTTTGAATATTTGTTTCCCAGCTCATGACATTGTTTTGAGAGACTGTAGGACATTTTGAGCATGGAAGCTACCTGGTTGGCACAGGGTAATAATGGTGGCCCTTAAAGAGTTTCAGCCTGGTCATCCCTCCAGCAGGAGATCTCTGTATCCAGTGTACAGGCAAGATGTGAGGAGTGCCAACTGCATGTTCCTAATGCTATGAACTCTCTGTGTCTTCCCTGTCATAAAGGATGTATTAGTCAGGGTTCTCTGGAGTCACAGAGCTTGTGGAATGTCTCTCTATATTAAGTGAATTTATTGTAATGACATACAGTCTGTAGTCCAACTAACCCAACAATGGTCAGCTGTGAATCGGAAGTCCAAGAATCTAATAGTTTCTCAGTCCCATGAGGCTAGTTGTTTTACCTGGTCTTCTGTATAAGTTGGAATTCTGCAGAAGTAGGTTCCAACAGATGTGCTGGCAAGTAAGTGCAAACAAGCAAAGAAGAGTGAATTTCCTTCTACCTTGCCTGGGCCTAAGGTTTTCATGGCCACTATACCTCAAGATCTCCATGTCAAGATCTGGGTCAGAAGCCTGTGTCTTCCAGCATCAAGATCTGGGTCACAGGTGTGCCCTCCACTCCTGGATTATAGTTCATTCCAGATGTAGTTAAGCGGACAACCAGGAGTAGCCATCACAAAGGACCATACCCCCTGAACTGGGAGGCAAAGATAAACCCTTCCTCCTTTAAGTTGCTTCTTTCACGTATTTGGACACAGTGAGGTGAAAAACAGTTGTCTTTACTACTAGGGCTCCACAGTAGCAGAAAACTTCTCTTAAGAGCAGATGCTGAAATCTCAGCTCAACAACATTCTAACTTTGTTTCCAATTGAGGACCTTGGAATTTCATTCACATATGCAGTTCAAATTACAGATATAGCTTTGTAAGGAACTAATATTGAAAATGTGAGGTTCCTTGTAAGGCCAAATTTAGTATTGACCCAAATAACATCATGAGGAAGCAAGTTTATAAAACAGTATGAAATTATTTTAAATGTAGGACATTTTTGTTCATAATTATTAAGAGAAAGTATATTACTAAAAACTTAATATTAAGAGAAAGTAACAGAGCCTAGATCTAGTACTAATGCCTGGTGCAAAGGATTTTGTGCTATGGTGTTTACTCCAACAGTTCTTTTAATAATGAAATTGGTTAAATGCTCATTAGTTGTGGTAGGGTGATAGAATCTAAGGTGTAGCAGCAATATTCTGGCAGCTTTATAGCAATTAAAATATATATCATATATAGTTTTTTGAAAATAATAGGAACCAAAAATCAATACAATAATAATAATAATAAATTAATAGTCAACATTTGTAATTTCTACTGATTAATAATTTTTTACCACATTATCTTGCCAGAGGCATCAGATTCCCCAGAGCTGCAAGTCACAAGCAGTTAAGAGGTGATATGTATGCTGGGAACCACACGCAGGTCCTCCATAAAGGCAGTAAGAGCTTTAACCCTTGAACCATCTCTCCAGTCCTGCTTGGACAGCTCTTTTATCACCAATAAATACATATATGACCAATAAATAGATTTAAACATGTTCAGTGTCTTTAGACATCATGGAAATGCAAATTAAAACTACTCTGAAATTCCATCTCACCCTGGTCAAATGGTATCAAGAGAAGATACAACAGGAAACACTAGAAATGCTATGGGAAAGAGGAGCCCTTATTTATTGCTGGCAAAAATACAGCTTAGTATAGCCACTATAGGGAACAGAGTGGATGCTTCTCAAAGTATTAAAAATAGAACTTCTATCATCCCTGGCCATACGCACAAGGGCTCATCCTATTGCAGAGATTTATACAGCCATGTTTATCACTACTTTTTATCATAATGATAAAGAAAACAGATGTCTAAGAACATATGAATGGATAGTATAATGTGGTATATATATATACACACACACTCACAATGAAAGTTTATTAAGTTAAACAAGAAAAATGAAATTATGACATTTATGTACAAATATATAGAACTGGAAAATATTATCATTAAGTGATATAATCCAAGCTCCAAATGACAAATACCAGACTTTATCTCCCATATATAGATCCAAGCCTGTAACTGTTAATTATGTGTCTCAAGGTGAGGATAAATATAAAAGCCAGGAAATTAGAAAGGGGCCAAGAGGCTGGAGAAAAGAGCCTTTAATGGAGGCATGGGGAGACAAGAGAACAAAGTAAAGGGGATTACTGGGGTGAAAGTGCACAGAGGTGAAAGGGATGGGAGATGAGGGAGGAAGAAGGAAGGATGGCTATCCAACATGAAATGCATGCGCAAATCACACTAGAAACCTAAACTGTAAGGTAATTTGAAAACAAAATAAAATATTGTTTAAAAAGAAAATACAGGAAAAAATTGTTGAATTGAATGCTCATTTATTTGTTGCTGATTTTTGGTTGTTGTTTAGATATACATGCTTAAATAATTAATTAAGTATTTTCATGTCACATACTCATGGGTTTCCATTTGTTTAACATGTCCTTATCTTTTTCTTCCTATTTTTACGTCTTACAAATATTTCTAAGAGCTGCTCATCTTCTCTATTGCTATGAAAGTAAAAATACTTAACCAACGAGTTTATGAAGGTATTTTTGTCTTTTAAAATGTTTAACACAACTAAAATTATTCTTGTATTTCTTGAATACTCTTAAGAGAGTATGCATAGGTATATGAGATGGAAATTCCACCTAGCACTCTGCACATAGTTAGCCAATGTTGTGTTTATTTGTGTGTGGAGGGGATGGGCATGGTGCAGTGTGGTGTGCCGTGATGCATATGTGTGGGCGAGTGCATGCCACAATGGCTCATGTGTAGAGGTCAGAGGATAACCTGAACTCAGGTTGTGGGGCCTGGCAGCAAGCACCCTCAGCTGCTGAGCCATCTCACTGGGAGTCTAGCTTACTTCACTTCTGCTATTCCTGCATGGGGACTGCTTCCACATCTCTTCTCGGTTTCATTAGTTGCTTTTCATTTCTTTTCATTTCTCTTCTTTTCTTTTCTTTCTTTTCTTTGTTTGTTTGTTTGTTTTGTTTTTCGAGACAGGGTTTCTCTGTAGAGCCCTGGCTGTCCTGGAACTCACTTTGTAGACCAGGCTGGCCTTGAACTCAGAAATCCGCCTGCCTCTGCCTCCCAAATGCTGAGATTAAAGGCGTGTGCCACCACGCCTGGCTTCATTAATTGCTTTTCTATTTTCATACCACTCATGTACTACCTTACTACTTATAACATTCTAATAAATTATTATACAAATAATAGATAAAAGAATATTACAGAACAAAAATAAACAAAATGCCTACTCTAATTTGAATACCTACTAAACTATAAGATAAAATCAGTGTTTTATGTACTGAAAGTGTATAAAGGTAAAGACTTTTTAATCTTCAGATTATTTAGATGTTTTCATATCATGCCATTAGTTACAAATAAGTTAAAATAAACATTTTATTTTCTAAATTGTGTTAAAGGTAAAAAATATTTTCCATACTTGGTCTCTGTCCATACAAACCAGAATGACAAAGTCTAGGGCGCGACCTGGCATGTTAGGAATGAGCTTCCCTTTTGTTTTCATTGCTGCTTTATTTTGGTTTGGAGACAGAGTCTCACTCTGCAGCCTAGACTAGCTTGGAACCTGTGCAATCCTTCTGCCTTAGTATCCCAAATGCTGGGATGATCAGCAAGAACTCAACTTCATCTTCATTTTATCTATAGTTGTTTTGAACTTGACTCTTGAAAGTTGCAAATATCAAACCAAGACATGTTGAACAGCAATGCTTTTTAATGGCCTTTAGTCTATTTTCAAGATTCCAGTGTCTAGAATGGTCATCCCTTTAAACCATCTAAGCCTCTGCTCTCTAGCCATTAATTAGGTACTAAGTGATAGGCAGAATGAGACCTGGAGGAACTGGAGAGAATTCTAAGTCAGATGTCTTTTTGGACCAGGTACTGCTTTATAGACTGGCTTCAAACTCTGTTCTTCCAAGTGCTAGCATTATATAGGCATGTTTCATCCCATGAAGTGTTTAATGTGATCACTTGCTTTGTTTGAATGCTTTCACATGTTTTAATGGAGTGTTATCTCTTGTTATATTTTAATGGCCTATAGTCAAGTTCTTTCTTGTTCCCTAGCTGTTTTGAAAATCAAGAGTAAACTGTGGAAATACAAAGATGGTATAAGTCTAGACATAGTCTCATGAAATATTTAAATATAGATAATTAAGACTCACCTCTATTTCTTTTCTTAATTTTTCATGTGTCTTTTTCTCTTCTTCCACAAAAGACGTTTTCTCAGTGATTGACTCTTTTACTGTCATAATTTTATTCTTTATCTCTGAAATGTCTTCCTGGATATTTGTAAAATTTAAAAGATACAAATCAAAATGAATCTTCCAAGACTTTTTCAGGGCTTTCCTAATTTATGGAAACTAGCAAAATCAAAATTTAAATTTGGAAAGTAGGATTAGAACATTGCTTCTACAGTTATACAACATAAAGAACCACTGTTAGCACAAAGCAAACCTGGATTTCAGACACAAACTGAAAACCAAACAAAACATGAAGGAGAGCAGAGGTGTGCTGATGCTCCCCTGACAAGAGTACACAGGGTGCTTTTTAATGCTTAGCAATGAGTGGTGGGTATTTTAAGTTGCTTTCCCTATGGTCCTCTAGGAATAGTGAGAGGAATACAAAGATATCCAACAGGCAATTATGAATTCAGCTTGTGTGCATTAATCGCATGAACTGATTTGGTCAGCATTCTTCAGAATAGAAGCTAGAGGCTGAACCTTTTAGATTAATTGTTCACTGTGATTTTGACCATATATATTTATAAACCCACGGGTGATCTATAAATACCTTAGGCATCTGCACATTCAGGAAATTGCTATTTAACTTATATATCTGATTGCCATATGTACTAACTTAAGTTTTAAAAATTGAGAAAATAGTTCCTGAATGTAGAGCTATACACATTTTCTTAATTTGATTATTATTGATTAGGTATACTTATAAAAAACAGAAAAGGGCTTGACAAGTAGCACTTCAAACCTGTATTTGTATTGTGCAGTTCCCTTGTGAATCTTGGAGGTTTTCCATAAGATCTTCTTTCATTGTCTTTAGGTTTTTGATAAGATCTCGTTTTTCATAGAGTTCAGTCATAAATGGACATTGGCTTTTTATCTCTCCTAAATTATCTTTATAAGCTTTTATTTTTACATAATATGCATTATATTTTATCATTTGCTCCTCAAATTTTTCTTGGGCTGTTTCTGTATCAAATTTAAGTTTTAAACTTTCTGAATATAAGGACTCAATTTGAGCTTCTAAGCGTCCACACTGAAGTTTAGAGTTCTCCATTGCAGCATCTTGCCGATGCATTTGCCTGTCTGTTTCTTTAGCTTCTTCAGCAATAGTCGCTATTTGTTTTTCAAGCTCATGAAGTTCAATCTGTAATATATTTTATAAATATCATTAATGATTAACTGATTGTTTAAGCTGAGAGGAAAATTATTATTTTGAATCATAATGCACATAAGAAATCACAACATAAAAACGTACATTTATTAGATATAGAGAAATGATTCATACTAGAAGACATGCAATAGCATAATATACACTTATTTTAGAATTATAGAACAGTCTCAGAGTTGTGTATTTCTTACTTGCTCATCTAATTCTAAAGGATTAAAATGATATAATTTTAGCATCTTATGTGTAAAGCAGGTGCTTGATTACTTTAAAATGCTTTTATAGGTACCTGAACTATTTGTTCAAATAGGACAGTGTGGTAAAAATTAAATAGCCAGAGTTAAGTAACCTAGAGACTAGTCTCCTCATTTTTACAATCTCTATGCTCACACGAAACAAGCTTAATTATCCCATCCAAATGTCATTTTCTTCATTTGCAAAATAAAGACAAAGTACCTACTTTGCCTTCAGGGGATCAGCCATGGCTTACTCGTGCCTCCTTAGTAAAACCTTGATTCCAAGTGACCAGTTTTCTTTGGCTCTCCTAACTCAGGTCTTACTATTTCTTCTCAGTGTCAGCAACCCCTTCAAATATGGGACTTCCTCAGTGTTTACTCACCATATTTCTTCTCATCATTCTCTACGTATTAAGCAGTTAGGTAAATGGTCCCATTTTATTGTATTTTCTGCTGACGGTTCACAGACTATATGTGGTTATTAAGTTCTGTATTCAACTGCCATGGGCCACTTCAAATTCATGATGTACACAAATCAGACTTCCCTCCTCCCTCTATAACCTATTCTATTTGTATCAGTTACCAGGTGCCACTACCATAAAACCTCAGTGACATACAAGGCAGTGGTATTTATCATGAACATGCCTGGGAGACACGGGTGTTGCTAGTGCCGCATATGCTTGAGAGCAGGGAGCTCTTCCTGATGGTTCTGCTGATTTTGGTTGGGTTTGCTCTTATGCTCGGGGTTGTACTTCTTTGTTAAATGGCTTTTAGGGGAATTAGACTCTTAAGTCCTCTTAAACAGGGATATGTATTCATCGAGTTCCTTGTCTTGGCATTTCTGAAAAAGGAAAACTAAATTGTCCTATGTGAAACTAAGCATACTTCTGGTGCAGGCTACCCATGTCAAAGGTGAAAGGGAAGGTAGGAAGGCTCCAGTGAGCTGCTAAACCCTCACCATTTACCATTATTATCACTACTGTACAAAGGGTAAAACTGAAGTACAGGGATGTGAAATAGAAAAGGCAACAAACTGGAATCCTGACTGAACCTAGGAATATTTGATCCTGTGGTTTGCAATTTTCATTTTATTTGCTAGATCAATAAACATATGAGGTATATCTTTTTAATAACATATATAGATCGAAAGTTTAGTTAATAAAAATAGAAGTTGGTAAGAATGTTATATCTAGCAAAGCCTTTTTCAAATTGAGAGATAAATATATTTCAAGACAAGCACAAACTAAGGCAGAGCATGACCACCAGCCCACTACTCCACAAGATATTTAAAGGAATATTATGCAAAGAAAAGGAAGAAAGGCAGTCTTGATAATGAGAACATAGAGAAGAATACATTTCCGAAGAGGAATGGCTAAGCAAAGGAATCCGTCATGCTCAACCCGATAAGCTAGTAACCCTCTGGTACTAATAGGAGGGAAAGCACAGACAATTACCCAACTAGCCATAAAAAATAACCAGCAAAGTTACAGGAGATAGTAAACATCTGTCTATAATAACCTTAAATGTAAATTATCTCAATTTACCAGCAAAAGAACATGGGCTATCTGACAGACCTTAAAAACCAGATGCAACTTTCTGTTGTCTTCAAGAAAAACACTTTACTGGTAAGGACACTCACACCGAGGGTCAAAAAATGGAAGATAATCTACCCAGCAAACAGAAACTGAAAAGATATTGGCATATCTACTCTTGTACATGATAAAATAGACTTTGAGCCAAAATTATCGAGAAAAAATGAAGAAGACCACAACATATTAATAAAAGGAAAAAATACACAAGGAAGACAAAATAATTTGGTACATATACATCAAACATTGAGGCTTCTATAATGGGCATAAAACATCAGATAAGTACTGCTACAGCAGTGGTGAGTTATTTAAATCTTTCTATATAAGTCATCTGAACTAAATGAACATAGTTCAAGTAAATATAAGTTAAATTATACCAGACTTAAACTCAGACTTAACAGATATACATAGAGAAGAGTTCATCCAAGAGACACTGAACACACATTCCTCTTAGCAGCTCATCAAATCTTCTCTAAAACAGCCCATATCCTAGAACACAAATGAAGTCTTACCAACTATAAAAGAATCAAAGTAATTGTATCTAATAAGAGCTAGCAAATAATAAAATATGTAAAGAGTACAGAGATACACAGAGATTCAACTGTGCAGTTCTGAATGATGAGTGAGTCAGTGAAGAAAGCAGAGAAGGACTGAAAAGTGCCTTGAGTTGAATTGCGCTGTTTTGAATACTAAAGGACCCCTAGGCTCAGGCACTTACACACTTGGTCCCCCATTCAGGGGTTTTGGGGAGGTGGTATGGCCTTGCTGGAGGAAGCATCTCCCCACTTCCACTTTACTCTTTACCTTCTGGGTGAGGTTAAGATTTCTCAGATTCCTGCCCTACTTACCCAGTGTCACTCCTTATAGCCATTATGGGCTCTCCTCGAGAACTGTAATCCAAAATAAACAATTCCTTTTGTAAGTCGCCTCAGGTCCTGATATTTTATTATAGCAAAAGAAAAGTAACTAATACAGAAGAGAAAATAAAAACACAGCTTACTAGAACCTTTGGGATACAGCTAAGGCAGCTAGGAGGAATGTTTATAATGAATATCTACATAAAACAATTTAAAATATCTGAAATAAATTAATGATGCACCTCAATGTCCTTGAAAAATCAAGAACAATCTAGTCTTAAAAGTAGCAGATGGAAGGAAATAATAAAGATTGTGACATAAATGGAGTTTAAAAGAAAACTCTTACAAGACTACTTACAAGTTCTTTGAAAAAAATAAATAATATTGATAAATTCTTAGCCAAACTAACAACAACAACAACAACAACAATGCTCTGGGCTAGCAAGTTAGCTCAGCAAGTAAAGGTCAAGGTGCTTACTGCCAAGCCTGAAGTCTAGCTTCACAAATCAAATAGTGAAAAGAGAGAATGGGTTCCTCTAAGTTGTCCACAGACCTCCACAATGGGATACGAGTGTGGATACACACACTTTCACAAATAAATAAAAACAATGAGAGAATACATAAATTAGAGATGAAAAGGGAGAAATTACTTAATAAGGCAATAAAATACAAGATATAATTAAGGAGTACTTTGAAACTCAAATGCCAAGAAACTAGAAAATATAGAAAAAAATGGATACATTTCTAGATATAGATGACCTATCAAAACTCAAGTATGGACAGATATTAAGTATTGTGGCTAGCCCTGGAGCTAATTATATTTAATGTTAATTCCGTTCTCCTGTGAGTGGTTGTGAACAAGAACTGAGTCAGCACTCAGGTGATTTCCTGTAAACCTGCTTCCCACCTTCATTTGTAAATTAAAGGAGAGCTGATGATTGGGCAGGTAAAAGGGAAGGTGGAGCAGAAGATGGGGAGAGAGAGGAGAAAATGAAAGAGGGAAAGGACTCAGAGGAGGAGGAAGACGAAGAAAAGCTGAGCAGAAGCACATGGCCTGGAGAAACCACAAGTTCTAAGGGATCTCATAGGATGGGAAGATGGTAGTGTAGTGGCAGATCTGCCCAATCTAGGCATACAGCATGTATTCATATTAACTGAGCTGTGTTTTCATTGCTGGGGCATATTTGGGTTGGAGATTTACTGCAACAATAAAGTATAAACAGATCCATAATCACCACTGTAATTAAGGCAACAAGAAAGAAAACTTTCCACAATGAAAACTCCAGGTCCAGACACATTCACTGACAAATTCTATTGCACCTTTAAAGAGCTAGCACTAAGGCTAGTTCTTTCTTTTAAAGATGACTGAACTGACCATCTTCTATAACCAGGAAAAGCTTCCAACAATGGGACTGGAACACCAATCCAGCTACAAAACCTTCAGCCTATTATCTATCATGACTCCAAGAGCTTCTGGGAGTGTCTGACCAATAGTTGACACTGCCTAGATGGCCAGGAACCGGAGGCTGGATAGCCCAGAGACCCAGGATAAAACAGACTAGGAAAAAATTCTGTGAAATGTATACTAATTATATTCTATAATATATACCCATAGATCAGTGGCTAGCCCAACTATCACCAGAGAGGCATCATCCATCAACAAATGAAGGCAGATGCAGAGACTCACAGCAGACAAACACTAGGCAGAGGGAGGGGACCCCAAAGAAGCAGAAGGATTGCAAGAGCCACAGGGGTCGAGGATACCAGAACAGAGCCCACAGAGTCAACTAAGTAGGGCTCACAGTGTGTCACAGAGATTGAAGTGACATCCATGGGATCTGAGTTAGGTCCTCTACATATGTGTTGTGATTTTGTAGCTTAGTGTTCTTGTGGCACTCCTGAGAGAGGGAGGGGGGAAGAGGAAGGGAGGGGGGAGAGAGAGGGAGAGAGAGAGAGAAGGAGGGAGAGAGGGTAGAGGGAAAGAGGGAGAGAGGGAGACAGAGAGAGACAGAGAGACAGAGAGAGAGAATGGTTGGGGGGAGACTCTGACTATTTTGCTTGCTCTTGGGACCCTTTGCTCCTACTGTCCAACATTTATATAAGGGTTTGTGCCTAGTCTTATTGTAACTTGTTATGCTGTGATCTGTTGATAACCCTGGGAGGCCTGCTTTTCTTTTTTCTTTTCTTTTCTTTTCTTTTTTTTTTTAAAAAGGGAAACAGAGGAGGTGTGGATCTAGAGGAAGTCAGGTGGAACTTGGAAAAGTAGAGGGAGGAGAAACTACTTTTGGGAACTATTTTATACTGTTAGTATAAAGGAAAGATAAAATAATAAAAAAGAATGCATCATTTAAACAATATTGATATCTATTTTAAACATAATTTATAGACACTGTGAGTTCCATTTAGTAGGCTTTTATATAAGGGCATGTAATGATAGTTTTCATATTTTATAGTATGTATATCTGCATTTATGTTTTCTAGGAGAAAACAGTAAATTTTGCTCAGGAAATCAATCATATTATTTCTAAAATTATGTTTTGATACTTCTCCCTTAGCATAATAAAGTGTCACAGTTGCAAACCAACAACCAACCAAACAAACAAACAAAAAACACCAAGGCTCCTCAAGCTGTTCCAAAAATAAAACCAGAAAGAACACTACCAAATGCTTTCTATAAAGCCAGCATCATCAGGATGACAACAGCAGGCAGGGACAGACACAGGGACCAAAGAAAACTGTAGATCAAGATCCCTGAGGAACATAGGTACAAAAACTCTCAATACAGTTCTATCAGCTGAAGTAAAAAACACATTAGGATGATGTGTGATGACCAAGTTGACTCCATTGCAAGGATGCAAGATTAGCACAAAACATGCAAATTGGTAAGTATAATTCAACACACAAGTGGATGTAAGGAAAGAAAACCACACGCTCACCTCAGTCAATGCACAAAATCATTTGTCAAAGTTCAATAGATAATAATAATTCATAATAAAATCACCAAAGAAATTAGTAATAGATGGTATATACATCAACAAAGTAAAGGCTATATTTCACAAACATACAGTCAACAGTATATTAAGTAAGAAAAAACTGAGAGCATTTATTTTAAAATCTCAAGCAAGGATGGCTACTCTTTCCATTCTTTAAAGTCTTTCAATTTTAAAATATTTTGATTTTTAATTACACACACACACACCTGTGGGTGAGTTTGTGCAGACAGGTACACTATTCATGGAAGCCAAAAGGCATAGATTCCTTGGAGCTAAAGTTACAAAGGGATCCATACCATATACAATCACCAAACCCAGCCACTTTTGCGGTTGCCAACAAGTGCATGCTGACAGAAGCCTGTTATAGCTGTCTCCTGAGAGGCTCCATCAGTGCCTGACAAATACAGAGGTGGATGCTCATAGCCTACATTGGACTGAGTACAGGGTCCCCAATGGAGGAGCTAGAGAAAGGACTCAAGGACCTGAAGGGGTTTGCAGCCCCATAGGAGGAACAACAATATGAACCATCCAGTACCTCCAGAGCTCCCAGGGACTAAATCCCCAACCAAAGAAAACACATGGTGGTACTTGTCGCTTTAGCTGCATATGTAGCAGAGGATGGCCTAGTTGGTCATCAGTGGGAGGAGAGGACCTTGGTCCTGTGAAGGCTCTATGCCCCAGTGTAGGGGAATGCCAGGGTCAGAAAGTGGGAGTGGGTGGGTTGGTGAGCCAGGGGAGGGGGGAGGGGGTAGGGGTTTTGTAGGGGAAACCAGGAAAGGGGATAACATTTGAAATGTAAATAAAGAAAATATCTAATAAAAAATAATTTACAAACAAAAAAGGAAAAAATTAAAGACAAGGTGCAAAATTATCAGAGATTGTCTAATTTAGGGAGAGTGAGTATTAATAAAGTTAGCTACGGATTCTGTGTCATCTCTAGTCGTTTCAAACCACTAGAAAATGTACAATTTAGGTAGCAAGGCTGAAAACATTGTTAACTATTAAATGTTAGATCTCTACCTCATTATAATTCATTCTCAAGTAAAAACAGCATAGTAAAACTAAATGGTTCACTTGTCTATATATATAAAAAAAATTGCATGGCTGAAAAAAAAAAACAAATAGTTGTGAGCCATTTGACATGGGTTCTGGGAACTGCACATTGGTCCTCTGCAAGAGCAGTGTGCTCTGTTAACTGCAGAGCAATCTCTCCAGCCCCTTCTTTGCACACCTATTCTAGACAGTGCTCAGTCTTAGCTACTACAGTAAGGGGAGAGGGAAAAGGGGAGGGGGAGGGAGAGGGAGGGGGAAGGGAAGAGGGGAAGGGAGAGATGGGGGAGGGGGGAGAGGGAGAGGGAGGGGGGAAAAAGTCATATTATCCTTACTGGTAAATGACATAATCTAATACATCTGAAAGAACATAAAGATTCTATCAGAAAACTCTTAAAGCTGATAAGTACTTCCAGCAAAATAGCAAGGCAATAAAAAAAAGTCATTGTACAAAGACTAGTACCTTTTTAAGTATAAAAAAATGCACCAAGAAAGATATGGAAGACAAAAATTTATTCACAATAGCTTAAAATACCTAGGAACACTCCTCTTGCCCTCCCCAATGGACAGAAAGACAGCTTGTTGGTGGTGATGTTCTTATTCTCGGTCAGGGGCAGAGCAGGTGGCTGTCCTTTGTTCATCCTAGCTTGATGCCTGGCTTGGTAACTGAAGCTGTTTTATACCTAGGACTCACAAAAATCAAATCAAACCCAGGCAGTGCAGTGTAGAAGGAGGAAGATAAGAGAACTGCAGATGCCATGCCACCCACAGATGTGCCCTCCAGTGCATGGCACTGGCAGGCCAGAGATACCTGCTTGCTGACATGCCACACAGTGTGACTAGAGAATATTGCCCAGGGGACCACGAGCCCCATGGCCAGCCCTATCACTGGGGCTACGGTAAGGTCCCAGCTCCCGCTGACTCTGACGGACACATCTGAGTCCCTGCCTATGCAATGACAGGGCTCAGTGCCCATGTCCATGGCTCATATTTCCATTAGAGAACATGGGGATGCCCTGGTCTGGGTGCCAGGGACCGCCTGGATGTCCAGGGCTGTGCAGAACTAGTGCTGGCCCTCACTGGATGCAACACTCAGGAGAACTGGCCCTATCTCTCACTGCTGACAGCACTGAGAAGAGTTGCTCCTGCACCTTTCTTGGCAACATAGTAGAGTAGTGCTGGCCCTGGTAGAGGGAGGAGGCAAGGGCGAGCCAGCCCTGAGAACAAGAGCAAGGAAGCGCTGGCCCTGCCACTCATCTGCCTTGAGGAGGTGTGGGGGTGGGGTGATGCCCTCCCCTCCACTGCAGCACACCACTTGTGGCAGTTGGGAAATCTGCCCAAGGGGTCATGAAAGCAGGTGAGCTTGCCTTATTCCTTACTGACCGCAGCATTCAGGAGAGTAAACCCTGTAACTCACCTGAGCAACACAGTGGAGCTGGCCCTGATGTCAGTATGGCTGTGAGAGTGGGAGAACTGGTTTAACCCCTCACAGGCTGCAGTACTTGGGAGAATGGGCCCTGTGCTTTTACTAGGCAGCATAGTAGAGCTGGCTCTGGAAGCATGGGTGTGGGTGAGCTGGCCCTAAGGGAATAAGCAAGAGAGCTGATCCTGCCTCCTGCTGATGACTGCTTTGGGTGGCCTAGCCAGAGCAGTACTGCAGAGCTTGCCCTGTTGGTGTGAATAAGGAAGAGCCAGTATGCTGACCAGTTCAGCTACCACCCAGGCCTGGATCCAAGGCTCTGAGACAGCTCACTCAATCATCTGTGAACAGTCAGGATACATGAAAGGGCTAGACCTGCTGTTCCAAAGCTGCAGGATCTTCACGACACAGAGCAACAACAGGATAACTAGGAGTCCTGGTGAGGACCCAATATTGATTTCGAACAGACACCAGAGATTTCGAACCAGACCAATGACTCACTGCAATGAACATTTGCAAGTGAAGATGTGTGGACAGAGGGATATACTGTGGGACACACTGTGACACACTACATCATCCAGGATGAGATGTGTTCTATACTTTGGTTTGGTGTGTGTGTGTGTGTGTTATTTTGGGGAGGATTCTGCAAGGGCATAGGGCAGATATGAAGGGACAATGGGGAGATAAGCAGGACTGGGGTACATGATGTGAAACTCACAGAGAATCAATAGAAAGTTTAAAAAAATTAAATATCCAGGAATAAACCTAGAAAACAAAGTAAAAGAATTCTATAGTGAAAACTCAGCCCTGTGGTAGGATTGGGACAAAGACAAGCAAATCTCTAGAGCTGGCCAGCTAGCCAGCTTAGCCAAGTTGGTGACCTCCACATTTGTTGAGAGACCCTGTCTCAAAATATAAGGAGGAAAATTACTGTGGGAAGACAACTGATGGTGACTTCTGGCCACCATGTGCACATGTGTACACATGCATGGATTCCCACTATGCATGTACACATGCACACACACACACACACACACACACACACACACGCACACACACACACACACACACACAGACAGAGACAGAGAGAGACAGAGAGAGGCATAGACAAGGATTTTTCTGACTAGGTTTCTAATAACACAGGAAATAATTCCAAGAGCTGGCAGGAGACTGACTGGATTACGATGGTTTTGTTCTGCGAAGGAAACAGTCATCAACAAACAGAATGGGGAAAATTATCTTTTCCAACTCGACATTGGACAAGGATTAATGTTAAGGACATACAAAGAATTGCAAACATTAAAAATGAAAACCTCAAATCAATAAATGGGTGTATGGCATGAATAGGCAGTTCTCTAAACAAGAAATACAGATGGCCAATAAATCCACAAAAAAGTATTCATCATCATTAGTCTTCAGTGAGCTGCAAATCAGTATTGCTTTTGGATTCCATATCATCTTGGTCAGAATGGTTTTGACCAGTAAAACAAAAACAAATGCTAGGGCAGACACAGGGAAAGATGCAAGCTCATTCTCTGCTAAAGTGAACGTCAGTTTGTACAGCTGAAAGATCTCTGCAAATAGAGCTATGACTTGAACCAGCTATGCCACTCTCCTGTTCATACCTGAAGTAATCTAAATTACACATTCATGTTTGTAGCTGTACTTACCTCAATAATCAGGAAGTGGAACCAGCCAAGATGTCTATTAGGTAACTAGATAAAAAAAATATAGCACACACACACACACACACACACACACACACACACACACAACATAATTTTATGTAGCAATACAGAAAAATTGAATTATGGCATTTTCAGGAAAATGTATGCAACTGGAAACCATTGTATTGAGTAAAATAAACTAGTTTCAGAAAGACAAGACACATTTTCTCTTGTATGGGGGGAAAGAGTGTACGTGTGTGCGTGTGTCTCTGTGTGTGCGTGAATCTGAGTATGTGTAGGTTATGAAAGTAGAAAGAGGATCACAAGAGAGGAAGAAGATATCCTAAGAGAGGTGGGAAATAGAGGAGATAATGAAATGCATGTAAAGAGAAAGCAGAAATGTGGACTGACTGGGGAAGAGAAGAAACCACTCAAGGGGGAAGAGGTAGCGTGCAGAGGAGTGGGTGAAGGAAATGACTGGTTTTTGTTTTAAATGAGCAATGGCTGGTTGAAGACCATTTAGGCTCGCTTTCATTGGCCTGGCTGAGATGTCTTGGTCTTGTTTATAAGCATTAAGCTGCAGAGACACATCCTTCTCACAACAGCAAACACAGAAAAGTGGAAGTATGACTATGTAAGAACTCTCCTAAGCCTTTGCTTGACTCACTTGGGCAACACTCTAGATAGCCATATGACCAGAGTGAGGCTCAAGGGATGGAATTGTGTCCAGCACAATGAAAATACATAAGAACTATCATACATTTCAAAAGAAAACAGGTTCACTGAATAAAGCTAACATGAATTTGCTCTTCAGAATGAGAGAGTCCCATAATTATTAGGAGAGTCCCAGGTTCACGGTCATAGCCAGCCATAATGAGGGACTTAAAGTAGGAGAGTTACAGCATCATACCATAGACAGCCATGGGTGTGCTCTGAAAGCACGTGTGGGAGCCTTAGGTACCCAGTTCCCTTTCGATCCTGAGAACAAAGGGAGGTTTTTTTAGAGAGGAGAAGTAGAGAGTAGAGATTGGGAAAGCTCCACACTATATGACCTGTCTGGCTTGGCCTGGCCTGCATGCTGTAAGTTAGGAAAACACTGATAAATACAATGCTGTGATTCAAGGTTGTCCGGGATCTCAGGATCAAGGAGCCTGGGCATCACAGTTACAAAAGAATTCTTTGTAAGATCCGTGAGGTCACAGCCCTCTGATCAACTGTGGGCAGCAATTATCTGAATTCTGAAAAGTAACTAGGGATCTGTAAACTGACAATAATAATATGACACAGTGTGTATTTATAGACAAAGAGTTGAGACCAAAAGTATGCATTAGCACAGCCTGAAATCACAAACGTAGGTAACAGGACCCACCTTGAGAAACAATCTTTATTTTGTTTAATCGATATCCTTTTTGTTTATTTCTGAATTTAATTGTTCATTCAATCCCATATCAAGCTGCACTTAAACAACTGCAGGACACTCATCGACCTTCTGTGTTCTCCCTATTACTATTGTCATTCCCTTTAAATCAACTGGAAGTACCAGAAGGATGGCATTGTAGTAAGTCAGTGAACTCCAACTCCGAGCCTTCTATGAGAGACTCCTTCGTTGCTTTCCAGGCAGAGCCATGGCAGCCGCCATATTCAGCAGGTGCACGGCACCCCCAGTGCCCACCTCACAGTCCTTCTCTACCGGTTTCACCCAGACAGTCAGGAGCTGAGAGCTCATTCCTCAGTCTTTCTCTTTACCTCTACAACCTACTTTCCAAAAACACCCGTGATGACTGACACACCAACATAAAATCTAAAATTAAGGGATGAGTGGGAGACCATTTGTATAACATACATTAGGCTCTGGGTTCCATCCGTACCTACATTGTAGCATGTGTGTGCCTGAATCCACATATCATATAAACATGCAATCATCATAAACAAAAATTGTTTAAAATCCTCCATCCCCTTACTATTCATGCTCAGCTGTTCTTATTCCTCAGGACAGCATTGGTTAAATCAGAACAAGAAGTAAGTCTCACGGTCTCCCCATTACTCTCTACGTATTAATCACCCTACCATATTTCCTTGTAACACATCAGCTGTATCTCTTCTTTAACCGTTTACCTCATCTAACTAACTAGAAAGTAAGCACTATGACTACAAGAACCATATCTGATTCTTCATCACCATCTTCCTCTTTAGAGAGTGCCTGTCAAAATGTAGCAGCTCAATAAATGTTTAAAAAATGATAGACACATACATTAGAAAATGGCTGTTGGCCACAATCAGGTTATCAATGATAATAGCATGTTAATTTGGTATATAGAGACACAACATTTCTCCCAATTAGGCCACCTCTTTTCTTTCTTAAACTCATAAAGCATAATATTTTTACTAGTTTTAGCATTTTCTTTGATCTATTTCCACCCTTAAACTAGAAATACCCTGCTACCACCACTTTTCCTTTTCTCCCTCGTCCTATCTCATTAAGATAAAAACAAGGTCAGTAAGTTCCAAATCTTCACATTTTGCAATGTGATGAGTTTTGTGTTTTAAATTTTATCTATCTATCATCTATCTATTATCATTATATGTATAATACTTAATGTGCATATGTGAAGGCTGATGCTAACATCAGGTAGTGTCAGAATTAAACCAAATTGTTTAGATCTAGTTAATATTTGGAAAATTAGAAAATTGGCTCTTAGTGCTGGAAAGTAGTCCAGACAGTATAAGAATTCTAACGCTGTTCTTCAAAGTTGCTTTGGCCATTTTTAAGTTCTTTGTCTTTCTACCTATTTTAGGATCAACTCATCACAAAACAAAATGGAAATAGAATTTTTGCTTGGGATTTGTTTTACTATATGGGCAAAATAAATAAAATACTTGAGCTAACATTTTAATGACTTATGAAAATGGTATAGCTTTCCATTTTTTAAGTCTTTAACTTTTCTCATCAATATGTGGCTTGTTTGACCATTTGTCAAGTTCATCTCTTCTTAACAGCACAGTTTTGGTACCATCATAAATGGTGGGTTTTTTCTTAATTTCCGATAATTTCTTGACCATAAACATACATATAGTTTCAAATATTAATCTTAGTATTCTATTACTTTTAATATTCACTTACTCATATTAATAGCCTTTTCAACATTCTTTAGCATTTTTCTAAAGGTAACTATGCCAAGTATAACTTTTTAAAAAGTTTAATTCGGGCTGGAGAGATGGCTCAGTGGTTAAGAGCACCGATTGCTCGCTCTTCCAGAGGTCCTGAGTTCAAATCCCAGCAACCACATGGTGCCTCACAACCATCCGTAATGAGATCTGATGTCCTTTTCTGGTGCATCTGAAGACAGCTACAGTGTACTTAGTTATAATAATAAATAAATCTTTAAAAAAGTAAAAATAAAAGAAAATAAAAAGTTTAATTCACCCTGCCTGTATACATTCTATTTCTTCTCCTTACATGATGCACTGCTTTGAATTACTGATACCACTTTGAATAAAACAAAAGCAAACTTCTTGCTTTGTTCCTGATCACTAAAGGGAAACACTTGGTATTTCAGCCTTGGGCATATGGTTGTTCTTACACAGATGTTCTTTTCCTTTAGACTGAGGAAATTGTCGCCTATTCCTAATTTGCCATGAGTTTTTGTCACAAATAGATGTTGAAACAAGTACTTTTTATAGACTCTAGAATTCTCTTTCTATAACAAAGTTTTTAATTGAATCTTTGCTTTAAAATGCATGTGGATCTGATCAACTCAGAAATAAATACAAGTCTCTTATTACTGGGTATAGCTCCCCACCACTCCTCCAAACCTTCTCTATGCTATGCTATTTCCCAAGTACCTCGAGTGCTGTGAATGTCCCAGTGCTACATCAAGCCTCGATGGACTCTCTGAAATCTTAGCCCCCACCCCCTCTCTCTGTACACTTGTCCCGGGTAGTCACTACTCCAGCTGTCCTCTACAGCGGGATTTGGAAAGATCACTTCTCTAGTCCTCTAATGTTGATGATGCCATGTGTCAGGCGCTTATTTGTCTAATTTTTTTTTTGTCTCCTCCCCAACAGGGCATGAGCAGTGTAAGAGTAAACACAATGTTCTGTAAAATTTTTACTCAAAAATAGGTTCTCGGCATAAATAAAAAATATGTCTAAAGCCTTATTTTTAAAAGTTGTTATAAGAAATTCTTTAGCCCTTCCGCTCGACTCGAGACTCGAGCCCCGGGCTACCTTGCCAGCAGAGTCTTGCCCAACACCCGCAAGGGTCCACACGGGACTCCCCACGGGACCCTAAGACCTCTGGTGAGTGGATCACAGTGCCTGCCCCAATTCAATCGCGCGGAACTCGAGACTGCGGTACATAGGGAAGCAGGCTACCCGGGCCTGATCTGGGGCACAAGTCCCTTCCGCTCGACTCGTGACTCGAGCCCCGGGCTACCTTGCCAGCAGAGTCTTGCCCAACACCCGCAAGGGTCCACACGGGACTCCCCACGGGACCCTAAGACCTCTGGTGAGTGGATCACAGTGCCTGCCCCAATCCAATCGCGCGGAACTTGAGACTGCGGTACATAGGGAAGCAGGCTACCCGGGCCTGATCTGGGGCACAAGACCCTTCCGCTCGACTCGTGACTCGAGCCCCGGGCTACCTTGCCAGCAGAGTCTTGCCCAACACCCGCAAGGGTCCACACGGGACTCCCCACGGGACCCTAAGACCTCTGGTGAGTGGATCACAGTGCCTGCCCCAATCCAATCGCGCGGAACTCGAGACTGCGGTACATAGGGAAGCAGGCTACCCGGGCCTGATCTGGGGCACAAGTCCCTTCCGCTCGACTCGTGACTCGAGCCCCGGGCTACCTTGCCAGCAGAGTCTTGCCCAACACACGCAAGGGTCCACACGGGACTCCCCACGGGACCCTAAGACCTCTGGTGAGTGGATCACAGTGCCTGCCCCAATCCAATCGCGCGGAACTCGAGACTGCGGTACATAGGGAAGCAGGCTACCCGGGCCTGATCTGGGGCACAAGTCCCTTCCGCTCGACTCGAGACTCGAGCCCCGGGCTACCTTGCCAGCAGAGTCTTGCCCAACACCCGCAAGGGTCCACACGGGACTCCCCACGGGACCCTAAGACCTCTGGTGAGTGGATCACAGTGCCTGCCCCAATCCAATCGCGCGGAACTTGAGACTGCGGTACATAGGGAAGCAGGCTACCCGGGCTTGATCTGGGGCACAAACCCCTTCCACTCCACTCGAGCCCCGGCTACCTTGCCAGCTGAGTCGCCTGACACCCGCAAGGGCCCACACAGGATTCCACACGTGATCCTAAGACCTCTAGTGAGTGGAACACAACTTCTGCCAGGAGTCTGGTTCGAACACCAGATATCTGGGTACCTGCCTTGCAAGAAGAGAGCTTGCCTGCAGAGAATACTCTGCCCACTGAAACTAAGGAGAGTGCTACCCTCCAGGTCTGCTCATAGAGGCTAACAGAGTCACCTGAAGAACAAGCTCTTAACAGTGACAACTAAAACAGCTAGCTTCAGAGATTACCAGATGGCGAAAGGCAAACGTAAGAATCCTACTAACAGAAATCAAGACCACTCACCATCATCAGAACGCAGCACTCCCACCCCACCTAGTCCTGGGCACCCCAACACAACCGAAAATCTAGACCCAGATTTAAAAACATTTCTCATGATGATGATAGAGGACATCAAGAAGGACTTTCATAAGTCACTTAAAGATTTACAGGAGAGCACTGCTAAAGAGTTACAGGCTCTTAAAGAAAAGCAGGAAAACACAGCCAAACAGGTGATGGAAATGAACAAAACCATACTAGAACTAAAAGGGGAAGTAGACACAATAAAGAAAACCCAAAGCGAGGCAACGCTGGAGATAGAAACCCTAGGAAAGAGATCTGGAACCATAGATGCGAGCATCAGCAACAGAATACAAGAAATGGAAGAGAGAATCTCAGGTGCAGAAGATTCCATAGAGAACATCGACACAACAGTCAAAGAAAATACAAAATGCAAAAGGATCCTAACTCAAAACATCCAGGTAATCCAGGACACAATGAGAAGACCAAACCTACGGATAATAGGAATTGATGAGAATGAAGATTTTCAACTTAAAGGGCCAGCTAATATCTTCAACAAAATAATAGAAGAAAACTTCCCAAACATAAAAAAAGAGATGCCCATGATCATACAAGAAGCATACAGAACTCCAAATAGACTGGACCAGAAAAGAAATTCCTCCCGACACATAATAATCAGAACAACAAATGCACTAAATAAAGATAGAATATTAAAAGCAGTAAGGGAGAAAGGTCAAGTAACATATAAAGGAAGGCCTATCAGAATTACACCAGACTTTTCACCAGAGACTATGAAAGCCAGAAGAGCCTGGACAGATGTTATACAGACACTAAGAGAACACAAATGCCAGCCCAGGCTACTATACCCGGCCAAACTCTCAATTACCATAGATGGAGAAACCAAAGTATTCCACGACAAAACCAAGTTCACACAATATCTTTCCACGAATCCAGCCCTTCAAAGGATAATAACAGAAAAGAAGCAATACAAGGACGGAAATCACGCCCTAGAACAACCAAGAAAGTAATCATTCAACAAACCAAAAAGAAGACAGCCACAAGAACAGAATGCCAACTCTAACAACAAAAATAAAAGGGAGCAACAATTACTTTTCCTTAATATCTCTTAATATCAATGGACTCAATTCCCCAATAAAAAGACATAGACTAACAGACTGGCTACACAAACAGGACCCAACATTCTGCTGCTTACAAGAAACCCATCTCAGGGAAAAAGACAGACACTACCTCAGAGTGAAAGGCTGGAAAACAATTTTCCAAGCAAATGGACTGAAGAAACAAGCTGGAGTAGCCATTTTAATATCGGATAAAATCGACTTCCAACCCAAAGTTATCAAAAAAGACAAGGAGGGACACTTCATACTCATCAAAGGTAAAATCCTCCAAGAGGAACTCTCAATTCTGAATATCTACGCACCAAATGCAAGGGCAGCCACATTCATTAGAGACACTTTAGTAAAGCTCAAAGCATACATTGCACCTCACACAATAATAGTGGGAGACTTCAACACACCACTTTCTTCAAAGGACAGATCGTGGAAACAGAAACTAAACAGGGACACAGTGAAACTAACAGAAGTTATGAAACAAATGGACCTGACAGATATCTACAGAACATTTTATCCTAAAACAAAAGGATATACCTTCTTCTCAGCACCTCACGGGACCTTCTCCAAAATTGACCATATAATTGGTCACAAAACAGGTCTCAATAGATACAAAAATATTGAAATTGTCCCATGTATCCTATCAGACCACCATGGCCTAAGACTGATCTTCAATAACAACATAAATAATGGAAAGCCAACATTCACGTGGAAACTGAATAACACTCTTCTCAATGATACCTTGGTCAAGGAAGGAATAAAGAAAGAAATTAAAGACTTTTTAGAGTTTAATGAAAATGAAGCCACAACGTACCCAAACCTATGGGACACAATGAAAGCATTTCTAAGAGGGAAACTCATAGCGCTGAGTGCCTCCAAGAAGAAACGGGAGACAGCACATACTAGCAGCTTGACAACACATCTAAAAGCCCTAGAAAAAAAGGAAGCAAATTCACCCAAGAGGAGTAGACGGCAGGAAATAATCAAACTCAGGGGTGAAATCAACCAAGTGGAAACAAGAAGAACTATTCAAAGAATTAACCAAACGAGGAGTTGGTTCTTTGAGAAAATCAACAAGATAGATAAACCCTTAGCTAGACTCACTAAAGGGCACAGGGACAAAATCCTAATTAACAAAATCAGAAATGAAAAGGGAGACATAACAACAGATCCTGAAGAAATCCAAAACACCATCAGATCCTTCTACAAAAGGCTATACTCAACAAAACTGGAAAACCTGGACGAAATGGACAAATTTCTGGACAGATACCAGGTACCAAAGTTGAATCAGGATCAAGTTGACCATCTAAACAGTCCCATATCACCTAAAGAAATAGAAGCAGTTATTAATAGTCTCCCAACCAAAAAAAGCCCAGGACCAGATGGGTTTAGTGCAGAGTTCTATCAGACCTTCAAAGAAGATCTAATTCCAATTCTGCACAAACTATTTCACAAAATAGAAGTAGAAGGTACTCTACCCAACTCATTTTATGAAGCCACTATTACTCTGATACCTAAACCACAGAAAGATCCAACAAAGATAGAGAACTTCAGACCAATTTCTCTTATGAATATCGATGCAAAAATCCTCAATAAAATTCTCGCTAACCGAATCCAAGAACACATTAAAGCAATCATCCATCCTGACCAAGTAGGTTTTATTCCAGGGATGCAGGGATGGTTTAATATACGAAAATCCATCAATGTAATCCATTATATAAACAAACTCAAAGACAAAAACCACATGATCATCTCGTTAGATGCAGAAAAAGCATTTGACAAGATCCAACACCCATTCATGATAAAAGTTTTGGAAAGATCAGGAATTCAAGGCCCATACCTAAACATGATAAAAGCAATCTACAGCAAACCAGTAGCCAACATCAAAGTAAATGGAGAGAAGCTGGAAGCAATCCCACTAAAATCAGAGACTAGACAAGGCTGCCCACTTTCTCCCTACCTTTTCAACATAGTACTTGAAGTATTAGCCAGAGCAATTCGACAACAAAAGGAGATCAAGGGGATACAAATTGGAAAAGAGGAAGTCAAAATATCACTTTTTGCAGATGATATGATAGTATATATAAGTGACCCTAAAAATTCTACCAGAGAACTCCTAAACCTGATAAACAGCTTCGGTGAAGTAGCTGGATATAAAATAAACTCAAACAAGTCAATGGCCTTTCTCTATACAAAGAATAAACAGGCTGAGAAAGAAATTAGGGAAACAACACCCTTCTCAATAGTCACAAATAATATAAAATATCTTGGCGTGACTCTAACTAAGGAGGTGAAAGATCTGTATGATAAAAACTTCAAATCTCTGAAGAAAGAAATTAAAGAAGATCTCAGAAGATGGAAAGATCTCCCATGCTCATGGATTGGCAGGATCAACATTGTAAAAATGGCTATCTTGCCAAAAGCAATCTACAGATTCAATGCAATCCCCATCAAAATTCCAACTCAATTCTTCAACGAATTGGAAGGAGCAATTTGCAAATTTGTCTGGAATAACAAAAAACCTAGGATAGCAAAAAGTCTTCTCAAGGATAAAAGAACTTCTGGCGGAATCACCATGCCAGACCTAAAGCTTTACTACAGAGCAATTGTGATAAAAACTGCATGGTACTGGTATAGAGACAGACAAGTAGACCAATGGAATAGAATTGAAGATCCAGAAATGAACCCACACACCTATGGTCACTTGATCTTCGACAAGGGAGCTAAAACCATCCAGTGGAAGAAAGACAGCATTTTCAACAATTGGTGCTGGCACAACTGGTTGTTATCGTGTAGAAGAATGCGAATCGATCCATACTTATCTCCTTGTACTAAGGTCAAATCTAAGTGGATCAAGGAACTTCACATAAAACCAGAGACACTGAAACTTATAGAGGAGAAAGTGGGGAAAAGCCTTGAAGATATGGGCACAGGGGAAAAATTCCTGAACAGAACAGCAATGGCTTGTGCTGTAAGATCGAGAATCGACAAATGGGACCTAATGAAACTCCAAAGTTTCTGCAAGGCAAAAGACACCGTCAATAAGACAAAAAGACCACCAACAGATTGGGAAAGGATCTTTACCTATCCTAAATCAGATAGGGGACTAATATCCAACATATATAAAGAACTCAAGAAGGTGGACTTCAGAAAATCAAATAACCCCATTAAAAAATGGGGCTCAGAACTGAACAAAGAATTCTCACCTGAGGAATACCGAATGGCAGAGAAGCACTTGAAAAAATGTTCAACATCCTTAATCATCAGGGAAATGCAAATCAAAACAACCCTGAGATTCCACCTCACACCAGTCAGAATGGCTAAGATCAAAAATTCAGGTGACAGCAGATGCTGGCGAGGATGTGGAGAAAGAGGAACACTCCTCCATTGTTGGTGGGAGTGCAGGCTTGTACAACCACTCTGGAAATCAGTCTGGCGGTTCCTCAGAAAACTGGACATAGTACTACCGGAGGATCCAGCAATACCTCTCCTGGGCATATATCCAGAAGATGCCCCAACAGGTAAGAAGGACACATGCTCCACTATGTTCATAGCAGCCTTATTTATAATAGCCAGAAGCTGGAAAGAACCTAGATGCCCCTCAACAGAGGAATGGATACAGAAAATGTGGTACATCTACACAATGGAGTACTACTCAGCTATTAAAAAGAATGAATTTATGAAATTCCTAGCCAAATGGATGGACCTGGAGGGCATCATCCTGAGTGAGGTAACACATTCACAAAGAAACTCACACAATATGTATTCACTGATAAGTGGATATTAGCCCCAAACCTAGGATACCCAAGATATAAGATATAATTTGCTAAACACATGAAACTCAAGGAGAATGAAGACTGAAGTGTGGACACTATGCCCCTCCTTAGATTTGGGAACAAAACACCCATGGAAGGAGTTACAGAGACGGAGTTTGGAGCTGAGATGAAAGGATGGACCATGTAGAGACTGCCATAGCCAGGGATCCACCCCATAATCAGCATCCAAACGCTGACACCATTGCATACACTAGCAAGATTTTATTGAAAGGACGCAGATGTAGCTGTCTCTTGTGAGACTATGCCGGGGCCCAGCAAACACAGAAGTGGATGCTCACAGTCAGCTAATGGATGGATCATAGGGCTCCCAATGGAGGAGCTAGAGAAAGTAGCCAAGGAGCTAAAGGGATCTGCAACCCTATAGGTGGAACAACATTATGAGCTAACCAGTACCCCGGAGCTCTTGACTCTAGCTGCATATATATCAAAAGATGGCCTAGTCGGCCATCACTGGAAAGAGAGGCCCATTGGACTTGCAAACTTTATATGCCCCAGTACAGGGGAATACCAGGGCCAAAAAGGGGGAGTGGGTGGGCAGGGGAGTGGGGGTGGGTGGATATGGGGGACTTTTGGTATAGCATTGGAAATGTAAATGAGTTAAATACCTAATAAAAAATGGAAAAAAAAAAAGAAATTCTTTAAGAAATCTAAGACATTGCTTTGCATTATATCCTATTTCTCAAATATATTTTTAGGAGTGACTAACATAAGGAGAATATTTATAAAAAATCTATACTATATCTATACTAACAAAATTATCACCATTATGTATCTATGAATATGCTAGTACTTAAATAAATGTCAAAATCAAGTCCTACTGCCCACTGTGTCCCCAGAATAACACCTCACATAGAATTACAAGTTTGCTCTAATACAGTCACTCTCAGTCATCACCTCCGTTTTACAAAAGAGAAGGAAGAGGCAATGGCAAATTCAAGTGTGGAGCTCAATATGCAAATCTAGCCTGGAGAGCAGGGCAGTTCAACTCCAGAGCCTACTCTTCACTCCTGTGATCCATTTTATAGTCTGTACAGACAAGCCTTCCTCTTTCTAATCACATTTCTAGAATGTAGTTATGTTCAATTTTGCTGCATGCAAGACCAAGATGGCCCCCATGTTCCTTGCAGAATGATGAGAGACCATCATGAAGAGGAAAGAACATAGAGAAAAGCTACTTGACATATTCGCTGACAACTAATGTTTTATGGAGGAAACACCACCAGGATGAATTTAAATGAGTCTATGTGATGTGTTGGATTTTATGTATTTACACTACAGCCATGATGACAATGTAGCTGCAATGACACCATATGGGAGTGTAAGAATTTTTAAGCCCAAATCATTCATATAGACTACTGTAGGAGAACAGAAAAATTGAGGGAATAAATATTAATTTAAAATGAACCTCCTAATACTATATTTTTCTTTGTGGTGGTGCTGGTATGTGTGTGTATGTATGTTTCTGTGTGTATGTATGTTTCTGTGTGTGTCTGTATGTTTGTGTATGTGTGTCTCCTGTGTCTATGAACATGTGCATATGTGTGTACATAAATCTGTAAACTATAGGACAACCTCTAGTGTTCTCTCTCAAGCACCATCCACTTTATTTTATGAGTCAGGGTTTCTCAATGGCTTGGGGCTTGCCAAGTAGGCTAGGTTGGATAGCCAGTAAGCCAGCCACAGGGATGGGCCTTTCTCCAAACCCCAAGGCACATGCCAACATCCCGGCTTTATTACATGGGTCCTGGCTAACAAACTCAGGTTCTCCTGCTTGTGTGTTATAGAGAAATGGCCTGAGGTGGCTGCTCCCAGCCTTGCTAGCTCCTCAGTGACACTGAGACACTAGCACACTGGGACACTGAGAAAGCATACTTTCTCAGCAGAGAATCCTGATATTCTGCCAAGTAAGCTGCAGGCCTGAGGAAGTGGCCTTCATGATCTTCTCATGAGAAAAATCTTTTGTTTTACTTAAACTATGCAACACTTAAAAGAATTAGATCACAGACGTATTTCTCAGTCCACAAGGAGGTTTGGGTCACCTTAAGCCTAGATAAACTACTGTTTGAGAAACAGAAGCTGTTGAGAATTAGAAGCTGTGAGAGATCTTTATTGTGCTTGCCTATAAAAGATGCTGGAGAATTCAATTAAGTATGCAGTGGTTCCCAGTTACTCTGCACCCGTGTCCTGATTACTGCGATCCTACCCAGGGACCCCCATGCACTAGACATTGACAGGGTGTCAAGCACATCACTGACTGAACTGTCATCCGTATTTTCTTTGTAAGTTACAGATCACTAAAAAGGGACATTTAAAAGATATGAAATTAATTACCTGCAACTGGAACAGAATTTTTTTATGTTTTTCTATTTCTGATGTTTGTGACTGTTGTTGTTTGGCGACTTGCTCTACAGCATCAGTTAATGCAGATGTGTCTTTGACTGCAGCTACACAAAAGGAAAAGCTATTTAATAAAAATTAAATGAAGACATTTTAAGAAAGTCATGTTTCTTTCTATAAATTCATTAAAAACTTGATTTTTTTCTTATAATCACTAAATTTAGGACTGACAGTCTCCTCTTTAAGTTCTAAAGAAAATCAAGAACAAGGCGATAGTAATGTCACTGCAAGGTTGCTCACCTCAGTGTGCTACCAGTTCTTCACAGGACAGAGTGAATGTGATTTTCTGAATTTCTTAATATAGACATCTTGCACATATATTATAATTACAGTGCTACCATAGTAAGTGAAAACCACTTATAGTTTATTATTTTTCAGTATGGTTGATCCTGACTTTTAAAATCATCCACTTTTTAAAATTACAACTCCAAATTTACTCACTCTTTTCCCCAAATTTATAGCCTTTTCCTATTAATTTTTGTTACACACACACACATATGCATATAAATGCATCACACACACACACACACACACACCACACACACACACACACACACACACACATATTACTAAATGTACAAGTACAGCCTTCTCGGTCTACATAATGTAACTTGCCCATATGTTCTCAAGGCTGACTACTTAGCACTGGATAACCAACTGATGTGCTCTACCCTGGGGAAGACCCCCCACCACCACCACCACACACACACTATCAGTATTTCTTAGTTGTGTAGTCCTATGTTTTAAGTGCTATGTAAAACACATGAGCCCTCTGTGTGCTTATTCTGATGAACTATGACTGTGTCCTTCCTCTCACTTGCTACCGGTTTTATCCCCAGGATGCTTTCATTCCTTTCCATCACTGCTCCTGAGCATCCAGCGGTTTAGCTCAGATCACTTCCTTATCCATTAGGCTAAGACACCTCTTACCTTTTGTAGGAATGACTTCATTCTTCCTTTCTGTGTCTCCTGACATTCTTTGTCTGGTAATTCTTTTCCCTGGATTGGTTTGCTTTCTTTTCTCCTACAAAACAATATATTGATAATGTTTCAATTTTTCTTTCTTCATGTCACATATTCATTATCCTGACAATTGTTAAATACATTACAAGGATAATTAAGGAGTGTTCACTATTACTACCAACAATGAAGTGAGACTTAGGAAGGAAAGAAAAACGATATTTAAGTTTTGGCTTTGTTTTTCAGCTGTTAGGACCTGGAGGAAGTTTTTTTGTTTATCTTCAGTGTCTTCACCTGTGAAGCCCCACAAGGCCAAGGTAATAATTAAAGATATTATAACATAATCTTAAATGTGATGTATGTGTGTGTGTGTTTATTACATAAATATATGTACACACACACACACATACCCATAAAATACCTGACATATGTTGGATAGTTATTCTGGATTAGCAGTAGGAATGTTGAGTACTGTGTTGAAATAGATTTAACCAGCGCATTTCAAGAACATCTGAAAATTTATATCCAGTGTTATTTTGACTATGGCAGGTCCTGATCCTAAGCAGGTTTGGAAGCCTACTTGTCTATCTTTTATTTAGGAGCAACTGATAAGATGAAGGCAGAGGCATTATTCCATCAAAAAGGAAGAGAAAGAATCACACTAACACACGAGCAGCAAGGCTACAGGACAGGAATGCTGCAGGTCTCAGGAAAACATCATCAGAGTTTGCCTGTCCAGAGGAAATGATACAAGGTCTTATGATGAAATAAATGGATTCGATGTCAACAAATTCCACTGAGACCGGACATTATCACCTTTTATTTAGCATTTGTACATGAAGAATTTTCTAGTCAGTTGACTATATGTTAGCAAAAGCCCAAGATTTTTATAGATGTTGTAAATATTATCTAAAGTGATTCCAAACTTTGCATGACAAAACAAAAACAAAAACAAAATAAAACACAGAAAAAACCCTAAGAAACTTTATCCTAAAACTTGGTACATGTGAGAAAACATCCACAGAGAAGTTTCAGCTACCACCATGCATCTTTTGTGAGGATTAAATGCAATATAACACAACACAATACACACACACACACACACACACACACATACACACACACTCACACGTTACAGATGCCTTCTAAGCTAAAACTTAAATGACTAAGATGTGTTCCATAAACAAAAAGAAAGAAAACCAAAATTGCTTCCTAGGTAAGGAGATTGAAACCTATGTATAAATATCTTACACTAAGCAGAGGAACCCTGAAAGTTTAGCTAGCAGTGCCGCAGACTGGACTCAGTCAGCCCCTCAACCCAAAGGAGAATCAGGGTCCCGGTATTTAGGTGGGCAAGGAGTTGGCAGAAAAATGACAAACAGACACTGACACAGAGAGAGTACTGTATCCGAATGTAATTTCTCAAAACAAGCATCAGACTTAAAGAAGAAAACAAGGAAGTTAGGTGACACATTAAGGTCATCCAAGGTACATTGAGGTTACCCGATGCAAAATGACTCTTTACACAAAACAGAGAAATGTGCCAGGCAGTGAGGGCACATGCCTTTAATTCCAGCACTTGGGAGGCAGAGGCAGAGGCAGGTGGATTCCTGAGTTGGAGGCCAGCCTGATCTACAGAGTAAGTTCCAGGACAGCCAGAGCTACTCAGAGAAACCCTGCCTCAAAAACCAAAACAAAACAACAAAACACAGAAATGCATACACAAAAACTGACAGGAACCAAGCAGTATTTACAACTGGAATAAAATTCAGTGTTTACAACTGGGATCAAAAGCAGCCTCATCTAAGGTCAGCTTATTCTTAGAAGCCAGAGGCAAGGGCTTTATGCCCTTGCCATAGTTCCAATTCTAGTCTATTGTATAATCCACCTTCCCCCTAAGCCATTGTAAATTCCTGTGTATGGGAGTGTCTCAGCTGTTGTTATAAGTATTTACTCTAGTTCCTTCTTAGACCACAACCTTCCTTCTTCCTAGGCCATTGTAAATTCTTGCACATGGGAGTGACTTGGCTGTTATTCTAAATTTACTTTGTAGACTAGCCCTGAGATTTCTAGCTCTTTTCCAGTAAACTGTAATGCCTGATTTCTTTCACTGCAAAAACTGGAGGCATTTAATCTGAATGAGTAGCATTCTTACTAAAATCAAAGCCCAAGGTTGACTCAACAATTCCTAGGATATTGGAACACTGGTGGGCCCTAATCTAACTTAGCTATATGTCAAAAATCACTCTTTAAAGGCACTTATAATAAAACAATATTGAAGGACAAGTTTGGAGCATTCATGCTACAGGATGCCAAGACTCCAGGAGACTAAGTTTCTGTGAAACTTTTTGCCTCAGAACCATGTCCAAGCTTTTGGGCCTGTCTTATGGTTTTCACTGGAGTGGGTGTGGCATGGCAGATTGTCAGACTCTGGATATTTTCTTCTCTTCAAGTCACTTCTTTCAAATCTCACTTGGAAGTTTCCTTCCTTCCCACTGTCTCCCTGACTCTGAGTCCATTCCATTGTCATGCCTCTGCTCTATATCCTTCCATCACTGCACACAGAACTGCCTCAGATTAACATTGGTGAATATGATCACATTCTCTAGCTGGCTTGTTAGGTTTTGTGGTCAGAGACTTTAAAGTTCACCTACCTGACTTGAAAGTACAAACTTTCTGCTTAGCCCAGTGCTTTCACTGACTACAGTCCTGAGCTTCTTTTATGTCTACTTGTGCTGGACACTAAGTACTTTAGACCTTTATGTATTAATATAATATTTATTCTGCTCTTGGTAGTGTTCTAAATATTTTATCTATATGAACTCATCTGACTCTATGAGGTAGATATTTATAGAAAAGCTCACTGAGGCACAAACATATAGTCAGGTAGCTATAGTGATGTTACTTGAATTCATTTATTTTGGTACCAAAGTTCATATTCTTTTTTTTTTTTTTTTTTTTTTTTTTGGTTTTTTCGAGACAGGGTTTCTCTGTGTAGCTCTGGCTGTCCTGGAACTCACTCTGTAGACCAGGCTGGCCTCGAACTCAGAAATCCACCTGCCTCTGCCTCCCAAGTGCTGGGATTAAAGGCGTGTGCCACCACACCCGGCTCAAAGTTCATATTCTTAATGTTATGTTAGAGTACTACTTTTGAGAGGGTAGAATCTTCACTTCAGAATCAAGTTAGATTGTTAATCTTTTTCCCTTAGTTCTGGGGGTTTGAACCCAGGCATAATGTCTTTGTGTACACACATCCTACCACAGAGCATCTGCTTTCCCATTCATACTACCATCAGCACTTTTCTGTTTGAGGAACTATTTCAAGATAGTGGCTTCAGCACTCCAATTTGCATGTTTGAATAGGGAACCCAATTTCATGCTATAATTTCCTGTTAGGTGAGTTATCTTCCTAGTAACTTCAATCTCCCTCCTCCAAACCAGTGCCACTGGCACAATCGGCCTAAAGCTGGATATTATACTTAGTATCTATCTTAACTCAGTCTTTAGGAAAAGCCTTCAGGCCTTCAAATCATTCTTTACTATAAAGATGTGTCTCCACTGAGCTTGATACATCCCTCAAATGGAAGCAAGGACATGCCCCAACACATCCTTTGTGCTCCCTGAAACTCAAGCTCCACCTTCAGCAGAATCTCCAAGCTTGCTTTACCTTTTTTTGGTTTAAGTGAAACCCAGAATCAATGCCCCTTCATCAGGTCACTAGGTATAGTAGTGTCCTCAAAGACCTTAGTATCAAAATACACTCCTTCTTTATCTGGTTATGTACATTACCCCAAACCTAACCAACAGGAATGCTGCCACAGTCACACGATGAGCTCTTTCAGATATCAATCCCTTTCTTTAATCCCTTTCTATCCAAGATACTTGCTTTCATTCTTCTTGAGCCCACTCAAGTATCTACCACACCACCTTTAATGCACTTCTGCATGGTATCTATGTCTTCCATGTTTCTACATTCAAAGTTCAAGCTTCCTTTTATTTGACCTATTGACAACATTTAACACATTTGATCGTGAGTTCCTCCTCTGAAACACAATTACCTTGCCTCTTTTGCTGGTTCTTTTCATCTTCCTCACTTTAAAAAAATTTTTTTTAATTAGGTATTTTCTTTTTTTATTTCATTTTTAATTAGGTATTTTCTTCATTTACATTTCCAATGCTATCCCAAAAGTCCTCCATAACCCCCCACCCCAACCCCACTCCCACTTCTTGGCCCTGGCTTTCCCCTGTACTGAGGCATATAAAGTTTGCAAGACTAATGGGCCTCTCTTTCCAAAGATGGCCAACTAGGCCCCCTTCTGATAAGTATGCAGCTTGAGACACAAGCTCTGGGGGGTAGTGGATGGTTCATATTGTTGATCCACCTATAGGGTTGCAGACACCTTTAGCTCCTTGGGTACTTTCTCTAGCTCTTCCATTGGGGGCCCTGTGATCCATCCAATAGCTGACTGTGAGGATCCACTTCTATGTTTGCTAGGCCCTGGCATAGCCTCCCAAGAGACAGCTATATCTGGGTCCTTTCAGCAAAATCTTGCTAGTGTATGCAATGGTGTCAGCATTTGGAGGCTGATTATGGGATGGATCTCCGGTTATGGCAGTCTCTACATGGTCCATCCTTTCATCTCAGCTCCAAACTTTGTTTCTGTAACTCCTTCCATGGGTGTTTTGTTCCCAATTCTAAGGGGGCAAAGTGTCCACACTTTGGTCTTCATTCTTCTTGAGTTTCATGTGTTTCGTAAATTGTATCTTATATCTTGAGTATTCAAAGTTTCTGGGCTAATATCCACTTATCAGTGAGTACATATCATTTGAGTTCTTTTGTGATTGGGTTACCCCACTCAGGATGATGCCCTCCAGGTCCAACCATTTGTCTAGGAATTTCATAAATTCATTATTTTTAATAGCTGTGTAGTTCTCCATTGTGTAAATGTAACACATTTTCTGTATCCATTCCCCTTTTCAGGGACATCTGGGTTCTTTCCAGCTTCTGGCTATTATAAATAAGGATGCTATGAACATTGTGGAACATGTGTCCTTATTACCAGTTGGGACATCTTCTGGATATATGCCCAGGAGAGGTATTGCGGGATCCACCAGTAGTACAATGTCCAATTTTCTGAGGAACTGCCAGACTGATTTCCAGAGTGGTTGTACAAGCTTGCAATCCAACCAGCAATGGAGGAATGTTCCTCTTTCTCCACATCCTCGGCAGCATCTGCTGTCACCTGAATTTTTGATCTTAGCCATTCTGACTAGTGTGAGGTGTAATCTCAGGGTTGCTTTGATTTGCATTTCCCTGATGATTAAGGATGCTGAACATTTTTTTCAGGTGCTTCTCAGCCATTCGGTATTCCTCAGGTGAGAATTCTTTGTTTAGCTCTGAGCCCCATTTTTTTTCCATTTTTTATTAGGTATTTAGCTCATTTACATTTCCAATGCTATACCAAAAGTCCCCCCTACCCACCCACTCCCCCTTTTTGGCCCTGGCGTTCCCCTGTACTGGGGCATATAAAGTTTGCAAATCCAATGGGCCTCTCTTTTCAGTGATGGCCGACTAGGCCATCTTTTGATACATATGCAGCTAGAGTCAAGAGCTCCGGGGTACTGGTTAGTTCATAATGTTGTTCCACCTATAGGGTTGCAGATCCCTTTAGCTCCTTGGCTACTTTCTCTAGCTCCTCCATTGGGAGCCCTGTGATCCATCCATTAGCTGACTGTGAGCATCGACTTCTGTGTTTGCTAGGCCCCGGCATAGTCTCACAAGAGACAGCTACATCTGGGTCCTTTCAATAAAATCTTGCTAGTGTATGCAATGGTGTCAGCGTTTGGATGCTGATTATGGGGTGGATCCCTGGATATGGCAGTCTCTACATGGTTCATCCTTTCATCTCAGCTCCAAACTTTGTCTCTGTAACTCCTTCCATGGGTGTTTTGTTCCCA
The DNA here is from genome assembly GCF_000001635.26 of Mus musculus. Classification (NCBI taxonomy): domain Eukaryota; kingdom Metazoa; phylum Chordata; class Mammalia; order Rodentia; family Muridae; genus Mus; species Mus musculus. Next base: position 77,061,965 of record NC_000080.6, on the reverse strand, counting down.
ATTCTAAGGAGGGGCATAGTGTCCACACTTCAGTCTTCATTCTTCTTGAGTTTCATGTGTTTAGCAAATTGTATCTTATATCTTGGGTATCCTAGGTTTGGGGCTAATATCCACTTATCAGTGAGTACATATTGTGTGAGTTCCTTTGTGAATGTGTTACCTCACTCAAGATGATGCCCTCCAGGTCCATCCATTTGGCTAGGAATTTCATAAATTCATTCTTTTTAATAGCTGAGTAGTACTCCATTGTGTAGATGTACCACATTTTCTGTATCCATTCCTCTGTTGAGGGGCATCTGGGTTCTTTCCAGCTTCTGGCTATTATAAATAAGGCTGCTATGAACATAGTGGAGCATGTGTCCTTCTTACCCGTTGGGGCATCTTCTGGATATATGCCCAGGAGAGTTATTGCTGGATCCTCCGGTAGTACTATGTCCAATTTTCTGAGGAACCACCAGACTGATTTCCAGAGTGGTTGTACAAGCCTGCAATCCCACCAACAATGGAGGAGTGTTCCTCTTTCTCCACATCCACGCCAGCATCTTTTTTTTTTTTCCTGAGCCCCATTTTTTAATGGGGTTATTTGATTTTCTGGAGTCCACCTTCTTGAGTTCTTTATATATATTGGATATTAGTCCCCTATCTGATTTAGGATAGGTAAAGATCCTTTCCCAATCTGTTGGTGGCCTTTTTGTCTTATTGATGGTGTCTTTTGCCTTATAGAAACTCTGCAATTTTATGAGGTCCCATTTGTCGATTCTCGATCTTACAGCACAAGCCATTGCTGTTCTATTCAGGAATTTTTCCCCAGTACCCATATCTTCGAGGCTTTTCCCTACTTTCTCCTCTATAAGTTTCAGTGTCTCTGGTTTTATGTGAAGTTCCTTGATCCACTTAGATTTGACCTTAGTACAAGGAGATAGGAATGGATCAATTCGCATTCTTCTACATGATAACAACCAGTTGTGCCAGCACCATTTGTTGAAAATGCTGTCTTTTTTCCACTGGATGGTTTTTGCTGCCTTGTCAAAGATCAAGTGACCATAGGTGTGCAGGTTCATTTCTGGGTCTTCAATTCTATTCCATTGGTCTACTTGTCTGTCACTATACTAGTACAATGCAGTTTTTATCACAATTGCTCTGTAGTACAGATTTAGGTCAGGCATGGTGATTCCCCCAGAGATTTTTTTATCATTGAGAAGAGTTTTTGCTATCCTAGGTTTTTTGTTATTCCAGATGAATTTGTATATTGCCCTTTCTAATTCGTTGAAGAATTGAGTTGGAATTTTGATGGGGATTGCATTGAATCTGTAGATTGCTTTTGGCAAGATAGCCATTTTTACTATATTGATCCTGCCAATCCATGAGCATGGGAGATCTTTCCATCTTCTGAGATCTTCTTTAATTTCTTTCTTCAGAGACTGGAAGTTCTTATCATACAGATCTTTCACTTCCTTAGTTAGACTCACGCCAAGGTATTTTATATTATTTGTGTCTATTGTGAAGGGTGTTGTTTCCCTAATTTCTTTCTCAGCCTGTTTATCTTGTAAATAGAGAAAGGCCATTTACTTGTTTGATTAATTTTATATCCAGCTACTTCACTGAAGCTGTTTATCAGGTTTAGGAGTTCTCTGGTGGAATTTTTAGGGTCACTTATATATACTATCATATCATCTGTAAAAAGTGATATTTTGACTTCATCTTTTCCAATTTGTATCCCCTTGATCTCCTTTTGTTGTTGAATTGCTCTGGCTAGGACTTCAAGTACAATGTTGAATAGGTAGGGAGAAAGTGGGCAGCCTTGTCTAGTCTCTGATTTTAGTGGGATTGCTTCCAGCTTCTCACCATTTACTTTGATGTTGGCTACTGGTTTGCTGTAGATTGCTTTTATCATGTTTAGGGATGGGCCGCAAATTCCTGATCTTTCCAAGACTTTTATTATGAATAGGTGTTTGATTTTGTCAAATGCTTTCTCCACATCTAACGAGATGATCATATGGTTTTTGTCTTTGAGTTTGTTTATACAGTGGATTATGTTGATGGATTTCCGTATATTAAACCATCCCTGCATCCCTGGAATAAAACCTACTTGGTCAGGATGGATGATTGCTTATATGTATGTGTTCTTGGATTCAGTTAGCAAGAACTTTATTGAGGATTTTTGCATCGATATTCATAAGGGAAATTGGTCTGAAGTTCTCTATCTTTGTTAGGTCTTTCTGTGGTTTAGATATCAGAGTAATTGTGGCTTCATAGAATGAATTTGGCAGAGTACCTTCTGCTCCTATTTTGTGAAATAGTTTGTGAAGAACTGGAATTAGATCTTCTTTGAAGGTCTGATAGAACTCTGCACTAAACCCATCTGGTCCTGGGCTTTTTTCTGGTTGGGAGACTATTAATGACTGCTTCTATTTCTTTAGGGGATATAGGACTGTTTAGATTATTAACCTGATCCTGATTTAACTTTGGTACCTGGTATCTGTCTAGAAATTTGTCAATTTCATCCAGGTTTTCCAGTTTTATTGAGTATAGCCTTTTGTAGAAGGATCTGATGGAGTTTTGGATTTCTTCAGAATCTGTTGTTATGTCTCCCTTTCATTTCTGATTTTGTTAATTAGGATGCTGTCCCTGTGCCCTCTAGTGAGTCTGGCTAAGGATTTATCTATCTTGTTGATTTTCTCAAAGAACCAGCGCCTTGTTTGGTTGATTCTTTGAATAGTCCTTTTTGTTTACACTTGGTTGATTTCGCCCCTGAGTTTGATTATTTCCTGCCTTCTACTCCTCTTGGGTGAATTTTCTTCCTTTTGTTCTAGAGCTTTTAGGTATGTTGTCAACCTGCTAGTGTGTGCTGTCTCTAGTTTCTTTTTGGAGGCACTCAGAGCTATGAGTTTTCCTCTTAGAAATGCTTTCATTGTGTCCCATACGTTTGGGTATGTTGTGGCTTCATTTTCATTAAACTCTAAAAAGTCTTTAATTTGTTTCTCTATTCCTTCCTTGAACAAGGTATCATTGAGAAGAGTGTTGTTCAGTTTCCACGTGAATGTTGGCTTTCCATTATTTATGTTGTTATTGAAGATCAGCCTTAGGCCATGGTGATCTGATAGGATGCATGGGACAATTTCAATATTTTTGTATCTGTTGAGGCCTGTTTTGTGACCAGTTTTATGGTCAATTTTGGAGAAGGTACCATGAGGTGCTGAGAAGAAGGTATATCCTTTTGTTTTAGGATAAAATGTTCTGTAGGTATCTGTTAAATCCATTTGTTTCATAACTTCTGTTAGTTTCTCTGTGCCCCTGTTTAATTTCTGTTTCCAGGATCTGTTCATTGATGAAAGTGGTGTATTGAAGTCTCCCACTATTATTGTGTGAGGTGCAATGTGTGCTTTGAGCTTTACTAAAGTTTCTTTAATGAATGTAGCTGCCCTTGCATTTGGAGCATAGATATTCAGAATTGAGAGTTCCTCTTGGAAGATTTTACCTTTGATGAGTATGAAGTGTCCCTCCTTGTCTTTTTTGATAACTTTGGGTTGGAAGTCGGTTTTATTCGATATTAGAATGGCTACTCCAGGTTTTTTCTTCAGACAATTTTCTTGGAAAATTGTTTTCCAGCCTTTCATTCTGAGGTAGTGTCTGTCTTTTTCCTTGAGATGGGTTTCCTGTGAGCAGCAAAATGTTGGGTCCTGTTTGTGTAGGCAGTCTGTTAGTCTATGTCTTTTTATTGGGGAATTGAGTCCATTGATATTAAGAGATATTAAGGAAAAGTAATTGTTGCTTCCTATTATTTTTGTTGTTAGAGTTGGCATTCTGTTCTTGTGGCTGTCTTCTTTTAGGTTTGTTGAGGGATTACCGTCTTGCTTTTTCTAGGGTGTGGTTTCCGTCCTTGTATTGGTTTTTTTCTGTTATTATCCTTTGAAGGGCTGGATTTGTGGAAAGATAATGTGTGAATTTGGTTTTTGTCCTGGAATACTTTGGTTTCTCCATCTATGGTAATTGAAAGTTTGGCTGGGTATAGTAGCCTGGGTTGGAGTTTGTGTTCTCTTAGTGTCTGTATAACATCTGTCCAGGCTCTTCTGGCTTTCATATTCTCTGGTGAAAAGTCTGGTGTAATTCTGATAGGCCTGCATTTATATGTTACTTGACCTTTTTCCCTTACTGCTTTAAATATTCTATCTTTATTTAGTGCATTTGATGTTCTGATTATTATGTGTCTGGAGGAATTTCTTTTCTGGTCCAGTCTATTTGGAGTTCTGTAGGCTTCTTGTATGTTCATGGGCATCTCTTTCTTTAGGTTTGGGAAGTTTTCTTCTATAATTTTGTTGAAGATATTTGCTGGCCCTTTAAGTTGAAAATCTTCATTCTCATCTACTCCTATTTTCATCTACCTCCTATCCGTAGGTTTGGTCTTCTCATTGTTTCCTCCATTTCCTGGATGTTTTGAGTTAGGGTCTTTTTGCATTTTGCATTTTCTTTGATTGTTGTGCCAATGTTCTCTATGGAATCTTCTGCACCTGAGATTCTCTCTTCCATCTCTTGTATTCTGTTGCTGATGCTCGCATCTATGGTTCCAGATTTCTTTCCTAGGGTTTCTATCTCCAGCGTTGCCTCACTTTGGGTTTTCTTTATTGTGTCTACTTCCCTTTTTAGGTCTAGTATGGTTTTGTTCATTTCCATCATCTGTTTGGATGTGTTTTCCTGTTTTTCTTTAAGGACTTCTACCTGTTTGGTTGTGTTTTCCTGTTTTTCTTTAAGGACTTGTAACTCTTTAGCAGTGTTCTCCTGTATTTCTTTAATTGAGTTATTAAAGTCCTTCTTGATGTCCTCTACCATCATCATGAGATATGCTTTTAAATCCGGGTCTAGCTTTTCTGGTGTGTTGGGGTGCCCAGGACTGGCTGAGGTGGGAGTGCTATGTTCTGATGATGGTGAGTGGTCTTGGTTTCTGTTTGTAAGATTCTTACGTTTGCCTTTCACTATCTGGTAATCTCTGGAGTTAGTAGTTATAGTTGTCTCTGGTTAGAGCTTGTTCCTCTTGTGATTCTGTTAGCCTCTATAAGCAGACCTGGGAGACTAGCTCTCTCCTGAGTTTCAGTGGTCAGAGCAGGCAAGCTCTCCTCTTGCAGGGATGGTGGACAGATATCTGGACCTGCCTCCTGGCAGAAGATGAAGGCCCAAAACAGGGCCTGTCCCAGAAGGTGTTAGCTTCTGTAGTCCACACTCTCACCTGTGCAGACTAGTCTTGGAGGGATCCGGGAACCAAGATGAGTTCCCCTGGTGCTCTTGCAAAGCCCTCCCGGGTTGGGAAGACACCTCTCCTTTGGCAGGGAAGGTGCCCAGATGTCTGGAGCCTGAAACAGGATCTGCCTCACAAGCTGTCCTCTAGGGACCTTGGGGGTGTCCGCTGACTCTGTGCCCAAGGTGACCCGGTGCTGGCGCCGAGTGGAAGGAACTTGTCTTCCTCACTGTTATAGAGTGTCCTGTTACTCATCTTCACCTACCTCCTTTCTGGTCCTCCTGATACAGTATGCCCTCCAGTTCAATTCTTTAAGATCATCTAGTATGCAAAGAAATAGTGGTATGTAAAAACAAAGCAGGATTATTCAGTCTTCAAAAGAATGTGGTCATTTGCCACATTTATTTGTGAAGTTGAAGGGCATTGTGTTACAGACTATGAGCAATTGGAAGACAACTATTGTGTAACTTATAATTAGAACTTCTATCCAACTCACTGGATAGAAGACTAGTAATCACCAAGAATTGAAAGGCAGAAAAAGCTGGAGAGATATTGGCTAAATGACACAAAATCTCAGGTTCCCCCCAAAACAAAAACAAAACAAAACAAAAAAACCAAACCAAAACAAACAAACAAACAAAAAAACAAATCATCTTGTATGAGGCTGAGCGTTCCTAAATCTATATCTCTAACCTGAACATCCTTTTTTACCTACAGACTCAGATCAGATTCCCTACTTCATATCTCCACTTGAATTTTGAACAGGCATTACTATTTTTAAACTCCTCACCTCTTTGTCCTCTCCAGCATTGCATATCTCAATAAATTATAAGTTCATTGTTGTTATTCAGGACACAAATACTAGGTTATTATCTCAGAATTCTCCAAAAGATGGAGATCTCAGGGCAATTTAGATTTTTAAAGATAAAGTGAGTTCCTTGCCCCTTTGTCCTTAAAGGTACACCACAAGTAGAATGTCCAAGGCCAGAGCTCTCTTTGTCTCACTCAAGGGACAAACCAGATTCTGATTATTTTTCTTCCTTTAGATAATACAATTCTTTCTTTTAAACTTATTACTTGGAGTTGGAGATATAGCTCAGTGATTAAAAGCTCTGGCTGTTCTTCCAAAGGTTAGGCCCTGACTTCAATTCCCAGCAACCACATGGTAGCTCACAACCATCTATAATGGGATCCAATGCCCTCTTCTGGTTTATTTAAAGACAGATACAGTGTACTCATATACATAAAATAAATAAGTAAACTTTCTTAAAAACAAAACAAAAACAAAAAAACCTTACTGGTCACCTTTAAGTTATATTGGAATCCAATTTCCCTTAACTGTGTTAACAGGGAATCTTTCCTAACAGCTCTTCCTTAAGCATGGCCTTATTCTTTCATTTCTCTTTTCTTCTTCTGCTTCTGCTTCTTCCTGCTTCTTCCTGCTTCTTCCTTCTTCTTCTTCTTCTTCTTCTTCTTCTTCTTCTTCTTCTTCTTCTTCTTCTTCTTCTTCTTCTTCTTCTTCTTCATGGCCTTATTCTTTCATTTCTCTTTTCTTCTTCTGCTTCTGCTTCTTCCTGCTTCTTCCTGCTTCTTCCTTCTTCTTCTTCTTCTTCTTCTTCTTCTTCTTCTTCTTCTTCTTCTTCTTCTTCTTCTTCTTCTTCTTCCTCCTCCTCCTCCTCCTCCTCCTCCTCCTCCTCCTCCTCCTCCTTCTTCTCTCTCTCTCTCTCTCTCTCTCTCTCTCTCTCTTTCTCTCTCTCTCCCCCCCCCCATCCATACGTGTGCACATGTAGGTGGAGGCAAAGGCAGGCAGACCTTGAGTGAATGTCTTTCTCAATGACTTTCTATGTCTTTGTTTGTTTGGAAATAAACTCTCCCACTGAACCTAACTCACTGGTTAGGCTAGACTGGCTGGCCAGCATGTCCAGGGACCATCCTATCTCTGCCTTCCTAGTGGCATATTACAGGCATATACTACTCTGCTTGGCTTTCTTATGTGGGCTTTGGGGGAACTGACTTAAGTCTTCATGTATGCAAACACGTTACTGACTGAGCCATGTTTCCAACTCTATTGCTTTTAATAACATTGATCATCACTGGCATCTTTTATACCTGTTTTTATATCCTTCAGCCAATGCAAACTTTAAAAGCATAGATACCAAGAAATGCCTGGCACATAGTATGTGCAGACCCATAATCAATCAATCAGTTTGTCTGTCTGTCTATCTATATATCTCTACTTCACCATACTATGACATAATGTTTCTTGAGATAGTTCTGATCATGTCCACTGTGATGGTTTGTATATTCTTGGACCAGGGAATGGCACCATTTGGAGGTGTGACCTGGTTGGAGTAGGTGTGTCACTGTGGGTGTGGGCTTAATACTCTCACCCTAGGTGCCTGAAAGTCAGTCTTCTACTAGCAGCCTTTGGATGAAGATGTAGAACCCTCAGCTCCTCCTGCGCCATGCCTGCCTGGATACTGCCATGCTCCCACCTGATGATAATGGACTGAACCTCTAAACCTGTAAGCCAGCCCCAATTAAATGTTGTTTTTATAAGACTTGCCTTGGTCATGGTGTCTGTTCACAGCAGTAAAACCCTGAGACATCCACATTACAGTCAACCTTTCAATTCAACTCTAATTTAGATACCATCTTCTTCAAAAAGAAAGCATATCTAGGCAGACATGACTCTCTCTTTTTAGTATAGTGTTTCTCTACATACTCTGCTAGATAACATTTTAGGCTCTACAGTGAGACTCTCTCACTTTAAATCTAGGTAGTACCATTTACCTTATTAGGTGAAGTATTCAGCACGTTCCCAACTATTCAAAAAACCCTTTTGTTCTTATACTTTTCATCATTTTCTTCTATTCCCTGTTAGACTATACTCTATAAAGGTAAATAGCATCCTACTCTTTTTGCACTCCTTCAAATATTTGGTGACATATAAAGAATGAAGAAAACTAGATTCATAAAAGAACATAACTGGTATTTCTTGATCTTTATTTCCAAATCAACATCAGTTGAAGAACTCTTACATAATATTTAATAACCAACTATTCTTTTACAAATTTGAAAAAGATTGAGTTGGATTTTTTGTTGTTGTTTTCTTTGTTATTTTTCTCCTAGATCTCTATGGTGGAACATAAAAAAGAAAAAGAAAAGAAAAGAAAAGAAAAGAAAAGAAAAGAAAAGAAAAGAAAAGAAAAGCCATCTACTGCCATCTACTGATATTTTATTAGAATTACATAAATCTTTACAAAGAATCATAGCAAGCTAGATTCCAACCAAAAGAAATCCATAAATCATATTCATTAAAAAATGTATTATAGTGGAAGCTGAGAATATGAATAAACACTTGACCTAGACTGATCATAAGATGGAAGGACAGATTTTCATTCTCCTTCCTGTCTTCCATTTTGATCTCTCCAGTCTCAGGCAGTCCTGTAGCAGATGGCTTGCAGAGGTTATTCTTCCCACACTACCTCCACACCCCGGGGAGTCCACTCTTGTTGGGAGACAACTCAGTCTCCCCTGACTCCAGGCTTCCCTTCTAGCTCATCTCCATTCCTTTGTGTCAGCAGGCAATACCCAGAAACACTTGCTACCTTGGACCAAATACTCTTTCACTTTTAATTTTTACGTTGGGTAGAGGTGAGGTCCATGGTAGAGAATGCTTCCACAAGTTGTTTGGTGACAGAAAGGAATGGGGATAGGATAGGGCAAACCACAGTGGCTTGGACTCATGAAGGTAATTTTTACTACCACTCTGGTTCTCATCATTCTCTGTACAACAGAAATGGTCTTTCAGGAGCTCCTTCTCCCATCTCAACATCATTCACTGAAGACCACGACTGTTGGTATAGATTCAAGATCTCTCTAGCTCTTTCATCCCTGTATCTCCAGATTTAATCTTCCTCTTAATACAGCCTACTTGCAAACATCCCACCTCTTACCACAATCCACTCGCTGGGTTTGCTGGGTTTTCCACCTCTTGGTGTGAACCAGATCCCCCTAACTCTTTGTCATAGCTCCTCTCAGTCTTTCTTCCCTAGCCTATCCCCATTCCTTTCTGTCACCAACCAACTTGTGGAAGCATTCTCTACCAGGGACCTCACATCTACCCAACTTGCCTAGGATCCAGAAAGGACAACAGCAACCAAAGAATAAGACACCTATCCAATAAAGACAAGACCATATGTCAAAACTAGAAATACCTTAATCATCATAATTCCAGATACCTAGACTCTAGTATAAAAACACATTAACTACCAAAATAATATGCCTCTACCAGAAACTAATAATCCTGTTTCAGCTCAGCAGGCCTTAATAAATGTAATAAAACTGAAACACAATCCAAAATAGCAATTATGAACATATTCAAGGATCTTAAATGAGATATGAATAAATCCTTTAATGAAGACCATGAAAACATAAAGAAACAGTTGAATGAAATAATACAAAATTAAAAGTGAAAGACTTCAAAAAAGAAATACAATCACTAATGAAAACTCAAACTGAAATAAAACTGGAAATACAAAATTTAGCAAATCAAAAGCCTCAGAGTTAAGCCTCACCAACAAGACATGGAAGATAGAATTTTGAGTTTTGAAGAGAAAGTAGAAGAAATAAATAGTTCAGCTTAAAAAAATGTTAATGTCTCGAAAGAACAAAAAAAATGTTAAGCATCCAGGAATTTGGAACACTATGACAAGACCAGATTTACAAATAATAGAGATAAAAAGGGAAGAGAAACCCAGGTTAAAGGCATAGAAAATAATTTTTTTAAACAACAAAATTATAGGTGAAAATTTTGCCAACCTAAAGAAGGTGCCAACCAAGGTATAAGGAGAATAGAGATAACAAGGTATACAGAGAATAGAGAACACAAGGTATAAGGAGAATAGAGAACACAAGGTATAAGGAGAATAGAGAACACAAGGTATAAGGAGAATAGAGAACACAAGGTATAAGGAGAATAGAGAACACAAGGTATAAGGAGAATAGAGAACACAAGGTATAAGGTGAATAGAGAACACAAGGTATAAGGAGAATAGAGAACACAAGGTATAAGGAGAATAGAGAACACAAGGTATAAGGAGAATAGAGAACACAAAATATAAGGAGAATAGAGAACACAAGGTATAAGGAGAATAGAGAACACAAGGTATAAGGAGAATAGAGAACACAAAATATAAGGAGAATAGAGAACACAAGGTATAAGGAGAATAGAGAACACAAGGTATAAGGAGAATAGAGAACACAAGGTATAAGGAGAATAGAGAACACAAGGTATAAGGAGAATAGAGAACACAAGGTATAAGGAGAATAGAGAACACAAGGTATAAGGAGAATAGAGAACACAAGGTATAAGGAGAATAGAGAACACAAGGTATAAGGAGAATAGAGAAGACAAGGTATAAGGAGAATAGAGAACACAAGGTATAAGGAGAATAGAGAACACAAGGTATAAGGAGAATAGAGAACACAAGGTATAAGGAGAATAGATAACACAAAATATAAGGAGAATAGAGAACACAAGGTATAAGGAGAATAGAGAACACAAAATATAAGGAGAATAGAGAACACAAGGTATAAGGAGAATAGAGAACACAAGGTATAAGGAGAATAGAGAACACAAGGTATAAGGAGAATAGAGAACACAAGGTATAAAAAGAATAGAGAACACAAAATATAAGGAGAATAGAGAACACAAGGTATAAGGAGAATAGAGAACACAAAATATAAGGAGAATAGAGAACACAAGGTATAAGGAGAATAGAGAACACAAGGTATAAGGAGAATAGAGAACACAAGGTATAAGGAGAATAGAGAACACAAGGTATAAGGAGAATAGAGAACACAAGGTATAAGGAGAATAGAGAACACAAGGTATAAGGAGAATAGAGAACACAAAATATAAGGAGAATAGAGAACACAAGGTATAAGGAGAATAGAGAACACAAAATATAAGGAGAATAGAGAACACAAGGTATAAGGAGAATAGAGAACACAAGGTATAAGGAGAATAGAGAACACAAAATATAAGGAGAATAGAGAACACAAGGTATAAGGAGAATAGAGAACACAAGGTATAAGGTGAATAGAGAACACAAAATATAAGGAGAATAGAGAACACAAAATATAAGGAGAATAGAGAACACAAGGTATAAGGAGAATAGAGAACACAAGGTATAAGGAGAATAGAGAACACAAGGTATAAGGTGAATAGAGAACACAAAATATAAGGAGAATAGAGAACACAAGGTATAAGGAGAATAGAGATCACAAGGTATAAAGTGAATAGAGAACACAAAATATAAGGAGAATAGAGAACACAAAATATAAGGAGAATAGAGAACACAAAATATAAGGAGAATAGAGAACACAAGGTATAAGGAGAATAGAGAACACAAGGTATAAGGAGAATAGAGAACACAAGGTATAAGGAGAATAGAGATCACAAGGTATAAAGTGAATAGAGAACACAAAATATAAGGAGAATAGAGAACACAAAATATAAGGAGAATAGAGAACACAAAATATAAGGAGAATAGAGAACACAAGGTATAAGGAGAATAGGGAACACAAGGTATAAGGAGAATAGAGAACACAAGGTATAAGGAGAATAGAGAACACAAAATATAAGGAGAATAGAGAACACAAGGTATAAGGAGAATAGAGATCACAAGGTATAAAGTGAATAGAGAACACAAAATATAAGGAGAATAGAGAACACAAAATATAAGGAGAATAGAGAACACAAGGTATAAGGAGAATAGAGATCACAAGGTATAAAGTGAATAGAGAACACAAAATATAAGGAGAATAGAGAACACAAAATATAGGGAGAATAGAGAACACAAGGTATAAGGAGAATAGAGAACACAAGGTATAAGGTGAATAGAGAACACAAAATATAAGGAGAATAGAGAACACAAAATATAAGGAGAATAGAGAACACAAGGTATAAGGAGAATAGAGAACACAAGGTATAAGGAGAATAGAGAACACAAGGTATAAGGTGAATAGAGAACACAAAATATAAGGAGAATAGAGAACACAAGGTATAAGGAGAATAGAGATCACAAGGTATAAAGTGAATAGAGAACACAAAATATAAGGAGAATAGAGAACACAAAATATAAGGAGAATAGAGAACATAAGGTATAAGGAGAATAGAGAACACAAGGTATAAGGAGAATAGAGAACACAAGGTATAAGGAGAATAGAGAACACAAGGTATAAGGAGAATAGAGATCACAAGGTATAAAGTGAATAGAGAACACAAAATATAAGGAGAATAGAGAACACAAAATATAAGGAGAATAGAGAACACAAGGTATAAGGAGAATAGAGATCACAAGGTATAAAGTGAATAGAGAACACAAAATATAAGGAGAATAGAGAACACAAAATATAAGGAGAATAGAGAACACAAAATATAAGGAGAATAGAGAACACAAGGTATAAGGAGAATAGAGAACACAAGGTATAAGGAGAATAGAGAACACAAAATATAAGGAGAATAGAGAACACAAGGTATAAGGAGAATAGAGATCACAAGGTATAAAGTGAATAGAGAACACAAAATATAAGGAGAATAGAGAACACAAAATATAAGGAGAATAGAGAACACAAGGTATAAGGAGAATAGAGAACACAAGGTATAAGGTGAATAGAGAACACAAGGTATAAGGAGAATAGAGAACACAAGGTATAAGGAGAATAGAGAACACAAGGTATAAGGTGAATAGAGAACACAAAATATAAGGAGAATAGAGAACACAAGGTATAAGGAGAATAGAGATCACAAGGTATAAGGAGAATAGAGAACACAAGGTATAAGGAGAATAGAGATCACAAGGTATAAAGTGAATAGAGAACACAAGGTATAAGGTGAATAGAGAACACAAAATATAAGGAGAATAGAGAACACAAGGTATAAGGAGAGTAGAGATCACAAGGTATAAAGTGAATAGAGAACACAAAATATAAGGAGAATAGAGAACACAAAATATAAGGAGAATAGAGAACACAAAATATAAGGAGAATAGAGAACACAAGGTATACAGAGAATAGAGAACACAAGGTATAAGGAGAATAGAGAACACAAGGTATAAGGAGAATAGAGAACACAAGGTATAAGGAGAATAGAGAACACAAAATATAAGGAGAATAGAGAACACAAGGTATAAGGAGAATAGAGATCACAAGGTATAAAGTGAATAGAGAACACAAAATATAAGGAGAATAGAGAACACAAGGTATAAGGAGAATAGAGAACACAAGGTATAAGGAGAATAGAGAACACAAAATAGACAGGACCAAAAAAGAAATTCCCATGACATATAATCAAAACACTAAACACAGAGAACAAAGAATGTATATTAAAACCTGCAAGGGCAAAAGACCAATCACCTATAAGCAGGAAGGTCAATTGGAATAACACCAGACTTTTCAATAAAGACTTACAGCATGGATAGATGTTTTACAAACTCCAAGAGACCACAGATGCTGTCCCAGACTACTACACCCAACAAAAATATCAATCATAATCAACAGAGAAAGAAAAGCATTCCATGATGAAACAAAACTTAAGCAACTTCTACCAACCTAACATATAGAAGGCACTAGAAGGAAAACTTTAGTCCAAAGATGTTAATTACACCTAAAACCACACACAAAATACCCCACTAAGTTGAAGAGAGGAGAAAAACCCCACATCTTAACAACAAAACAAACACAGTTTATTGATAATTCTCAATATTAATAGTATAAATCTTCAATAAAAAGTCACAGGCTAACTGATCGGATTAGAAAACAGGATCTTCCTATTGTATTTAAGAAACACTCAGCCGTCAAGGACAGATATTACCTTAGGATAAAAGGATGGAATGAGGAATGTTATATTCCACACAAATGGGCTGAAAAATAAGTAGGTGTATCCATTTTAATATCTGACAAAATAAACTTTAAACCCAAACTGATCAGGAGTGGGAAGGATACTACATACTCACCAACAGAAAAAACATAACTCACTACTGAATGGAAAAATGGGTAAAGAGAGAAATCAAAAGGGAAATTAAAAGCACTTTAGAATTGAATGCTAATGAAAATACCACACGTTCAAACATATGGAACACAATGAAGGCAGATCTAAGAGACAAGTTAATGCTTACATCAAAAAAGTTGAAGAGAGCCATATGAGTAGCTTACCACACACCTGAAAGCTTTAGAAGGATAAGAGGATTGCAGACCCCTTTAGCTCCTTGGGTACGTTCTCTAGCTCCTCCATTGGGGGCCCTGTGATCCATCCAATAGCTGACTGTGAGCATCCACTTCTGTGTTTGCTAGGCCCCAGCATAGCCTCCCAAGAGACAGCTATATCTGGGTCCTTTCAGCAAAATCTTGCTAGTGTGTGCAATGGTGTCAGCGTTTGGAAGCTGATTATGGGATGGATCCCCGGGTGTGGCAGTCTCTACATGGTCCATCCTTTCATCTCAGCTCCAAACTTTGTCTCTGTAACTCCTTCCATGGGTGTTTTGTTTCCAATTCTAAGAAGGGGCAAAGTGTCCACACTTTGGTCTTCGTTCTTCTTGAGTTTCCTGGGTTTTGCAAATTGCATCTTATATATCTTTGGTATTCTAAGGCTGCAACCCTATAGGTGGAACAACAATATGAACTTACCAGTACCTCCCCCCCAGAGCTCGTGTTTCTAGCTGCATATGTATCAGAAGATGGCCTAGTTGGCCATCATTGGAAAGAGAGGCCCATTGGTCTTGCAAACTTTATATGCCTCAGTACAGGGGAACGCCAGGACCAAGAAGTGGGAGTGGGTGGGTAGGGAAGTGCGGGGAGGGTATGGGGGCCTTTTGGGATAGCATTGGAAATGTAAATGAAGAAAATACCTAATAAAAAATAAAAAATAATTTTAAAAAGAAGGATAAGAGAAGACAACACCTCAAAAGAGCAGATAGACAGCAAGAGATCAATAAAACAGGAACAAATAACCACCACGACAAAATGACAGTCAATGAACAAAAAGTTAGCTCTTTGAGAAAATATGTAAAACTGAAAAACCCTTAGCCAAATTAATTAAACAACAAAGATCAAAGATCCAAATTAGAGATGACATTACAACAGACATTGAGGAAACCTAGAGAATCATAAGGATATACTTAAAAAAAAAAAAAAAAACCCTAGATGATTTTCTTGATATATACTTTGATTTTACACCAAAGTTAAATCAAGAAGCATTTTAAGCAGATCCATATCCCCTATAGAAGTAGAAGCAGTAATTAAAAGCCTTTCAACCCAAAACAAAAAACCAAAAAAAAAAAAAAAAATGGATTCAGCTCAGAATTCTACCAGTACTTCAAAGAATTAACATTGCTACTTCTCCTCAGAGTATTTCACAAAATAAAAACTGAAGGAACACTTCCTAATTTTATAAGACCACTATTACCCTGATAACTGACCACACAAAGAACTAACAAAAAAGAAAATTACACACCAATAGATCTTCTAAAAATAGATGCAAAAATTCTAAGTATTGGCAAGGAAGAAGTCAAAAATATCACTTTTTGCAGATGATATGATAGTATATATAAGTGGCCCTAAAAATTCCACCAGAGAACTCCTAAACCTGATAAACAGCTTCAATGAAATAGCTGGATATAAAATTAACTCAAACAAGTCAATGGCCTTTCTGTACACAAAGGATAAACAGGCGGAGAAAGAAATTAGGGAAACAACACCCTTCTCAATAGTCACAGATAATGTAAAATACATTGGCATGACTCTAACTGAGGAAGTGAAAGATCTGTATGATAAGAACTTCAAGTCTCTGAAGAAAGAAATTAAAGAAGATCTCAGAAGATGGAAAGATCTCCCATGCTCATGGATTGGCAGGATCAATATAGTAAAAATGGCTATCTTGCCAAAAGCAATCTACAGATTCAATGCAATCCCCATCAAAATTCCAACTCAATTCTTCAACGAATTAGAAAGGGCAATCTACAAATTCATCTGGAATAACAAAAAACCTAGGATAGCAAAAACTCTTCTCAATGATAAAAAAAATCTCTGGTGGAATCACCATGCCTGACCTAAAGCTGTACAACAGAGCAATTGCAATAAAAACTGCATGGTACTGGTATAGCGACAGACAAGTAGACCAATGGAATAGAATTGAAGGCCCAGAAATGAACCTGCACACCTATGGTCACTTGATCTTTGACAAGGGAGCTAAAACCATCCAGTGGAAAAAAGACAGCATTTTCAACAAATGGTGCTGGCACAACTGTCAGTTATCATGTAGAAGAATGCGAATTGATCCATTCCTATCTCCTTGTACTAAGGTCAAATCTAAGTGGATCAAGGAACTTCACATAAAACCAGAGACACTAAAACTTATAGGGAAAAGCCTCGAAGATATGGGTACTGGGGAAAAATTCCTGAATAGAACAGCAATGGCTTGTGCTGTAAGATCGAGAGTCGACAAATGGGACCTCATAAAATTGCAAAGCTTCTATAAGGCAAAAGACACCGTCAATAAGACAAAAAGGCCACCAACAGATTGGGAAAGGATCTTTACCTATCCTAAATCAGATAGGGGACTAATATCCAATATATATAAAGAACTCAAGAAGGTGGACTCCAGAAAATCAAATAACCCCATTAAAAATGGGGCTCAGAGCTAAACAAAGAATTCTCACCTGAGGAATACCGAATGGCTGAGAAGCACTTGAAAAAAATGTTCAGCATCCTTAATCATCAGGGAAATGCAAATCAAAGCAACCCTGAGATTCCACCTCACACTAGTCAGAATGGCTAGGATCAAAAATTCAGGTGACAGCAGATGCTGCCGAGGATGTGGAGAAAGAGGAACACTCCTCCATTGTTGGTGGGATTGGAAGCTTGTACAACCACTCTGGAAATCAGTCTGGCAGTTCCTCAGAAAATTGGATATAGTACTACCAGAGGATCCCGCAATACCTCTCCTGGGCATATATCCAGAAGATGTCCCAACCTGTAAGAAGGACACATGCTCCACTATGTTCATAGCAGTTTTATTTATAATAGCCAGAAGCTGGAAAGAACCCAGATGTCCCTCAACAGAGGAATGGATACAGAAAATGTGTTACATTTACACAATGGAGTACTACTCAGCTATTAAAAAGAATGAATTTATGAAATTCCTAGGTAAATGGATGGACCTGGAGGGCATCATCCTGAGTGAGGTAACCCAATCACAAAAGAACTCACACAGTATGTACTCACTGATAAGTGGATATTAGTCCAGAAACTTAGAATACCCAAGATATAAGATGCAATTTGCAAAACCCAGGAAACTCAAGAAGAACGAAGACCAAAGTGTGGACACTTTTCCCCTTCTTAGAATTGGGAACAAAACACCCATGGAAGGAGTTACAGAGACAAAGTTTGGAGCTGAGATGAAAGGATGGACCATCTAGAGACTGCCATACCTGGGGATCCATCCCATAATCAACCTCCAAATGCTGACACCATTGCATACACTAGCAAGATTTTGCTGAAAGGACCCAGATATAGCTGTCTCTTGGGAGGCTATGCTGGGGCCTAGCAAACACAGAAGTGGATGCTCACAGTCAGCTATTGGATGGATCACAGGGCCCCCAATGGAGGAGCTAGAGAAAGTAACCAAGGAGCTAAATGGATCTGCAACCCTATAGGTGGAACAACAATATGAACTATCCAGTACCCCCCGGAGCTCGTGTCTCTACCTGCATATGTATCAGAAGATGGCCTAGTCGGCCATCACTGGGAAGAGAGGCCTATTGGTCGTGCAAACTTTATATGCCTCAGTACAGGGGAACACCAGGGCTAAGAAGTGGGATTGGGTGGGGTGGGGGAGTGGGTGGGGGAGCGTGTGGGGGACTTTTGGGATAACATTGGAAATGTAAATGAAATAAATACATAATTAAATAAAAAGAAAAAAAAGAACAGAAGACTTAACTCGACAATTGAAGGAGATCTAGGTGCCTCAATTAGGAAAGGGAGAAGTATCTTGATTTGCAGAAGACAAAGTTTTATATAGAAAAGATCCTAAAAATTCCACAAGGAAATCTCTAAGACTCATAAAAATGTTCAGCAAAGTAGCAGGAAACAAAAATAACACAAATAAATCAGAATCTTTCATATATACAAATGGCAAATATATTAAGAAAGAAATCAGGGAAGCAGCACTTTTTACAGTAGCCTCAAAAAAAATTGGTTTATTGCCATAAAGAGACACCATGAACACAGTAACTCTTATAAAGGGAAATATTTAATTGGAGGCTGGCTTACAGCTCAGAGGATTAGTTCATTATCATCATGGTAGGAAACATGGCAGCATACAGACAGACATGATATTGAAGAGGTAGCTGGGAACTCTTTTTTTTTATTCGATATTTTTCTTTATTTACATTTCAAATGTTAAACCCCTGGTTTACCCCCTCCTAGAAACCCTCTATCCCATCCTTCCTCCCCCTGCTTCTATGAGGGTATTCACCCATCCACACTCCCACCTCCCTGCCCTCAATTCCCCTACACTGGGGCATCAATCCAGCCTTCATAGGACCAAGGATCTCTCCTTCCACCGATGCATGACAAGGCCATCCTCTGCTTCTGCTACATATGAAGCTGGAGCCATGGGTACTCCTTTGTTGATGGCTTACTCCCAGGGAGCTCTGGGGGAGTCTGGTTGGATGATATTGTTGTTCTTCCTATGGGGTTGCAAACCGTTCAACTCCTTCTTTAACTCCTCTATTGGGGACCCTGCACTCAGTCCAATGGTTGGCTGCGAGAATCTACCTCTGTATTTGTAAGGCTCTGGCAGGGCCTCTCAGGAGACAGCCACATCAAGCTCCTTTCAGCATGCACTTCTTGGCATCTGCAATAGTGTTTGGTAATTGTATATGGGATGAATCCCCCAGGTGGAACAGTCTCTGGATGGCCTTTTCTTCAGTCTCTGCTCTACACTTTATCTCCATATTTGTTCTTGTGAGTATTTTGTTCTCCTTCCAAGAAGGACTAAATCACCCATACTTTGGTCTTCCTTCTTCATGAGCTTCATATGATCTGTGAATTGTATCTTGGCTATTTGGAGTTTGGGGCTAATATCCACTTATCAGTGAGTGCATACCATGTGTGTTCTTTTGCGATTGGGTTACCTCACTCAGGATGATATTTTCTAGTTCTATCCACTTGTCTAAGAATTTCATGAAATCACTGTTTTTAATAGCTGAGTAGTACTTCATTGTGTAAATGTACCACATTTTCTGTATCCATTCCTCTGTTGAAGGACATCTGGGTTCTTTCCAGCTTCTGGCTATTATAAATAAGGCTGCTATGAACAAAGTGGAGCATGTTTTCTTATTATATGTTGGAGCATCTTCTGGGTATATGCCCAGGAGTGGTATAGCTGGGTCCTTAGGTAGCACTATGTCCAATATTCTAAGGAACCGCCAAACTGATTTCCAGAGTGGTTTACCAAGGTAGCTGAAAGTTCTACATCTGGATCCATAGGAGGCAGGAAGAAAGAGTGACACTAGGCCTGGTTTGAGCATTTGAAATCTCAAAGCCCACCGCCAGTGACAGACTTCCTCCAGCAAGGCCACATCTACTCCAAAAAAGCCACACCTCCTAATAGTGCCACTCCCTATGAGCCTATGGGGGCCATTTTCACTCAAACAACCACACTAAGCAAGTGAAAGACTTGTAGTTTAAGACACTGAAGAGAGAGACTGAAGAAGATGCCAAAAGTTAGAAACATTTCCCATGGATTGGTAGGATTAATATTGTAAAGTATCCACCCCACCAAAAATAAAATACAGACTGACCAAAATTCCCATCTAAATTCCAACACAATTCTTCACATCAACTGAAACAAAAATATTACCTTCTAATGGAGACACAAAAACCTTGGAGAGCTAAATAAAAATCCTGAATAATATAAGGACTTTTGGTTCTATCATCATATCAGATTTTAAGTTGTACCAAAACTCTATAGCAATAAAAACAGCACAGCATACCAGAAATGTTGATCAATAGAATTGAAGACCCAAAGATAAGAACATACATCTATAGACACTCCAGTTTTTACAAAGGACCCAAAAATATAAACTGGAGAAAGACAGCATCCTCAACAAATGGTGTTGATCAAACTGGATGGTTGCATGTAGAATAGTTCTAATAGACCCATATTTATCACCTGCACAAAACTCAAATTGACCAAGGACCTCAACATAAGACCTTAAATATCTGCAAGAAGAGAAAGTAGGTTTGAACTCATCAGCACAGGAAAGACTCTCTGAACTGAACTGACAGTACGGGCTGTTGGAACAACAACTACTATATGGAACCTCACAAAGATGAGAGGCTTCTCTAGGCCAAAGACACCATCGTGCTGGCAAAGTGCCAGGCCATGGAATGAAAACAGACTTTACCAGCCATATGTCTGATTGTGGGATAACTTCTAAAATAAAGAAATAAAAAAAAACTAAACATTAAGAAAACAGATAACCCAATTAAAAATGAGGTTCAGAACTAATCAGAAACTTCTCAAATGATAAAATTGTTAAGAAACACTTAAACAAATGTTCAATATCCTTAGCCATCAGGAAAATGCAAATTAAAGCTACTTTGAGATTTCATCTTATACAAGTCAGAATGGCCAAGATCAATAAAGCAAAGGACAGCTCATGCTGGGAGGATGTGGGGCAAGGGGAACACTTATTCGGTGTTTGTGGGAGTACAAGCATGTACCGCCACTATGGAAATCAGCGTGGCTTTCTCAGGAAGCTAGAAATTAATCTGCTTCAATATATAGCTACAGCATATGCCCAAAGGACTCTAGCTCTTACTACACAAACACTTGCCCATCCACATTCACTTCTGCTCTAGTCATAACAGCCAGAAACAGCAAACAGCCTAGAAGCCCATCAAATAATGAATGGATAGTGAAGATGAGGGATAGTTACACAATGGGATATTAATAAGTTACTTTAAAAAGCAGAAAAACAAAATTAAGAAAATTGCAGGTCAATGGATGGAGCTAAAACAAAACAAAACAAACAAAACCTCATCTTGACTAAGGTAACCCCTCCACACCCCCAAAAAGCCAAATACTGTTTGTATGTTTTCTCTTATATGTGGATGTTAGATTTAGCTTTTAAGCCTTCAATATGTGTGCTAAAATTAGTATAACCACAGAGGTTAATTACTAAGTAAAGGGGCTGGGGGAGGGGGGAGTTTTCCCAAGGAAGGAGAAATAGAATTTATTACTAAGGACAGATGTGGAGGGGAGACTGGAGTAGGAGGAGAGGTATGGAAGAGATGGGTAACTGATGGAATATGGGGAGGGACAACTAACACTAAAGGCCACTTGAGGGTCAATATGGAAACACTACTAAAGAAACTTACTATTTTAGGAATGTATGTATTATGTGATATGCATATGCATATGCATATGCATATGCATATGCATATGCATATGTATATGTATATGTATATGTATATGTATATGTATATGTATATGTATATGTATATATATTGCAGACAACACTTTTATACCTCAGCAAACAGAGAAAAGTCAAGCTGGTGCCTAACTAAAGGCTTCCCCTCTACTGACTAGTACTAGTTCCTGGTTACTAGTACTAGATTACCTTCTAAGGTAATCTGCATTCTACCAGAGGACAAAGGTAATCATAACCTAGCATGAACTGTGCAACCTACAATGGTGACCTGCCTATGTGATATGCTGCTGTAATAGTGACAAAGATGTGACAGTAACCAATCATTCAGTGTTACTTTGGTCTCATATAGCTTTGTTTGGGACTTTTTCCCCCCTTACTGGCCTTTGGTTTTCAATTTTGAGTTTTTGTGAGGTGTGTGTGTGTGCTTGTTTTTTAAAGAGAGAAAGAAGGGATCCGGGATTGAAGTTGGGTGGGAGGGGAGGATCTAGGAGGAGTTAGGAAAGGGGAAAAGTATGATCAGAATATATTATACGAAATTTTTTTCAATAAGAAATGATAGGAGAACAAAAACCTTCAAATGATACAAGGTCAGTCTTGGCAACGCTTCATTTACTATTTTTGTCTCTATAATTGATGAAGATCAAATTTCTGTTAAGTCATACAGTTTGTGGTCATTTGTTTTGGCAGCCCCAGCAAACTTAGCAGGGGATATTAACATGGAAATTTGTATAGGTTACACGGCCTATTCTGAAAAGACACAAAAACTTTCATTCAAATGGCTTAAAAGTAACTGTTTAGGCCAGTGAGGTGGCGCAGTAGATAAAGATGCCTGAAGCTAACCCTGATAGCCTGAATTCAATCGCTGAGATTCACACAGTGGAGACGAGAACTAACTCAAGGAAGATGTCACCTGACCTCCACATGCATGAGCTTGCTCTCTGTCTCTGTCTCTGTCTCTGTCTCTGTCTCTGTCTCTCTCTCTCACACACACAAATACTCACAAAATAAAGATTATAAACATTTTTAAAAATTGATCACAGCTTTCAAAATTTCTACCATCTCATAAGATTTACAATATAGTATGATATATAGCAATTTCCCAAGAGTTTTCCTCAATAATAAAGTCCCCTAAATACTGCCTCTAAGACATACCTTCAAATAATTAAAATACAGAGGTAGTCTTAGCCTATCTACACTTGGCTTCTAACCACCTCCCTTTTCCTACTCCCTTTGTGAGTCCTAGGTGGTTAGTTCCCACAGCACACCTAATGAGCATGGTTAGGAAACTGCTCTCAGGCGTGTTGTCCTGGTTTGGTGCTACCAGTTGAACTATACAACCATATCATAAATTATATGTTTGCTATCAAACCTGTTCATGCCAGCTATACTTGACACTATGCTCTTATAACTTAAGTAAATATGAAGCAAACCAATTATATGGTATAGAAATAAAGTTTTTGCTTCTCTGTAGTCTGTTTAATGATTTCTAAAGACACAGTAAAGGGCGTGAGATAGCTATCAAAGATTCTAAAGAGTAAGCATGCATTCTGATGGCTTCAAAGGTGCCTTTAAACTATTTTCCTCTTCAAGAAACAGAATATTGGGGACTCTTTTATGTTTAGACATAGGTGTGTGCTTTACGCAAGAGATGCAATACAGGAAAATAAGTTGATCATGTACAAAAAGGCTCTGGAATTTTTCAGTTGATTGACACATGAGCATCAGCTAGATTAAAATAAGTTCACGATACTATGCTACATTTGTTGACAACATTCTGGCTTAGTTTTGTCTTCTTTTTAAAAGCTTTACATAGACCAAACCTCCATAACCTGTAAGAACTTTCATTCCTATAAAATGTGTGATTCAGGGTCTAGCCAAACTTTGCAGTGTACTGTTTGGCCCTGAGCTCAGACTGTGTCTATCAGAGGGCTCCTCGTGCATGAAAATCCCAAGGAAGCTATTCTGCGAAGTGAGGCAACCAGGCCTCCAGGAAGGTTATGTTTAAGCTTGAAGGGTATTGAGCAACCGAGAGCAGGTCAGCTCACAAAAGAAACGTGTTCAAAGGACAACAAGCAGCAAATGTAAAGAATTGTCGATGGCCTACGATAGAACAGCCTTTACTTGCATGGCTTGAGAAGGAGTTTGTTGTTTGTCTTCCAAAATGAATTATGCATGTGAATCATCTGCGAGATAAAAATAAAAAAGCAGAACAAAACAAGCCCAGGCCTGACTCCCATAGACTCTGAGTCAATCTGCAGCCGGGGTGTGGGGTACCTACTCTACTATTAAGTTCTACTTGTTCCCATGTGCAACCAGGATTGAGAGGCTCTGTAGTAGCCTGGGAAAGGGGAGAGAGTGTTAAGAAATGCAGCCCAGACAGACCAGATGCTGAAGGAAATGGTATGTAAATACATTATCACAACTTCCCTAACAACTTAGCTATTTTGAAAGTTTTGTTACTGCCAGTGCTGTTGCATGAATGAATCCTGAGCTCTCATCCTTGGACATGAAAACAAGAAAAAAAGCTTCTAAACTTGCTTTTAAAAAAAAAAATCCATTTTCCTTAACAGACAGCAAGTTTATGCCAAGGCATGCATGTCTGATCAGATCTGTGTTATCTATCCCTCAGGGTTCCTGGAAGTGTCCAGCGAGCATTCAATGTGTGCCCTCTGAAAGTGATCACACGGCCTGGAGTAGGTTCTATGTGGGCTGGTTACCTTGGCCGCTAGTCAAGTTGAGATGGGTGCACACTTAACAAGACTTCTAGACTCCCGGATCCCCTAGAGTCTTCTCATTCAGGAAACACTTGAGCACTTGGAGGAAGACCAAGGAAAATGAAGGCCCTCTCCTTCCTCCATTGCCAGTCCTCAGAAAATGCGCTTTCTCTTACCTTCTCATATATTTTGAAGAGTGGGTATTTTTCCATTTACAACAGTACTTGATTTTCAAATTGTTGTTTTTAAATAAATAACATTAAACCCTTGGGGGACAAAGGAGCCTTAATTTTTATCTTATTGCTACTGTAAGAATGAATGCATTCCGTCCTGTGAGGGGACACACTTGGGGGGGGGGGTAAGAGAAATCGACGTTGCCAACACAAGTGAACAGTCAAGGATGTTGGTCCCAAATGAAAGTACAGAATCAGCCGAAAGGGGGAAAAAATGAAAACTAACTAGAAACTTAAAAACTAAACAAAAAGTGAAAAGAAAAAAGAAAAAAAAAAGCCACTCCCCCACAAAAGTCACCAGAGTCCCCTTACTTGAGCCCGGATTGGAGGGCGCTAAGTGACAAGCTGGCCACACTGCTGGGTCAGCAGATCCTTCTGGAGTCGCCACGGCCCGCGGGGAGAGGGGACGCTTCTTCCCTTCCCTTCCGGGCGCCTCACGGGACGCGCTCGCCCGCGGCTCTCCGGGCCCCCGCGCCTCAGCGCCCGGGCCTCAGGCGGCCTCCACGGTGACTGCGGGCGCTGACCCGGAACTGCTGAGCGGCGCGGGAATCCCCCGCAAGGGGCTCGGCCTTGCGTCTCCAGGGCGCCACCTCGCGGCCGTGGCGGGAACACCCAAACCCGGGCGCACGCCCGCGGGAGCCCGAGGCCGCCGGGAGGCCCGGGGACGCGGTGAGGCGGGCGGACCGGCCGGCCGGTGACTTTGGGAGCCACTGGGGTTCGAGCGCCGAGCCTGCAGCTCACGCCCCAGCTCGCGGCCGCCGAGGAGAGCGCGGGAAGCAGCCCTGCGGTGAGTCCCGGGCGGAGGGGAGGTCGGCGCGGCGACGGGACGGACGGACGCACACCGTGCAGTCCAGGCTCCTCCGAGGTCGCCTGCACGGCTGGCGGAAAGAATGAATGAAGGCGCCAGTGCCCTACGGGGCGGGCGGAGGTTGGGGTGGGCGTCGGGGTGAAGGCTCAGCAATGGTAGGTGTCAGAATTGGGGGTCACAGGGTCGGCAGAGGGGAGCTCCAGCCTGGACAGGGAGTTCAGAGAATCTGCAAGTGGTCAGAAATCGACCCTGATCCAAGTTGCAGTGGCTTTTGGGATTATCCCAAGTGCGGAGGACTGTGTAAACCTGGGGGGAAAGCCCAGCCTGTGGGCTAGCTTTTACCTTTAAAAAATGAGTGTGTTTGTTTGTTTGCTTGCTTATGGTGACAGACACCTTTACTCTTCTCTCTCTCTCTCTCTCTCTCTCTCTCTCTCTCTCTCTCTCTCTCTTTCTTTCTTTCTGGTGACATACACCTTTAATCCCAGCACTTGGGAGGCAGAGGCAGAGGCAAGCAGGTGTCTGAGGTCGAAGCCAGCCTGGTCTACATAGCTAGTTCCAGGACTGCTGGGGCTGTTAGACAGAGAAGCTCTGCCTCGAATCCCTGTCCCAACCGCAACCCCAAAGAAGATTGGCTGCTGATACTGCTCAACTTAATATCCTAAAGGTGAGACCTCAGTATTTCATGAGATGTGATCTAATCTTATAGACATGATGGGGATAATGACATAACAGATTTACATCCTATAATTAAAAAGACTTGATCTCAGACAACAAGTAATTTTGTACTTAAAATCTGCTATAAGGAAAACAAAGCATAATTTCTATTCTATAAAAATGTACCCAGCTGTTCACAAAATAAAAGATGGCTCTGCCCTTAATTGTCAGGATGAATGGTGCACTGGCTTTTCTGCTCTGCACACTACATTTATTTTGGTTACTTTTTGTATTGATGCAATTTACTTCCTATTTTTATTTTTATATTTATTTATTTATTTTTGTTCACCACAAATTTCGGTTGTATCTATAAGAAGATCGAATTTATTGTTATTTGTGATCACTTTTCTTTACAGCTGCTATGGCATAAAAAGTCTTTGGGGCAAAAAAGACTGCCTGATTGAAGAATGGCAGAAGCAGTCTTGATTGATCTCTCTGGTTTACAATTGAATGCACAGAAAAACTGCCATGAGACCTTACTGGAGACACTGGATGGTATTCACTACCACCACGCTCCCAAGGCCAAGTTCCTTTGCATAATATGTTGCAGAAATGCCAGCAAGGAAAAGGATGGGGAGTATGGCCTCTGTGAATTGGAAGCAGGAAATGGCTTTTCACGTCTCGCGGGAAAATTCGAGACTGTTAGCCATCCCTGCCTGGCTGCCTCTTTGTATACAATTAAACAAAAAATTGATGAAGAAAATCTGAGCTGCATTAAGGTGATTGTCCCCGAGCACAGGAAACTGTTAATGAAGGCTTACGTTGGTCAACTCTTCACCGAGGTGTATGAGTTTGAGTTTGAAGATCTACAGGGAGCTTGGAGGGATAGCCTTTTGAAACCATCCACTGGAATAAACGTGACCACAACTCAAGAACTAGAAGACATCCAGCATGAAATAGAAACATACTTGAGAAGCCTGCCAGCGCTGAAAGGGGACCTAACTATTGTCACATCTCCTCTGATCCCAGGTACCTTCCACACTGTCCTCTGTATTGCACTGAAAACCCAGACTTTCTTCAGAAGTTCCTCACTTCCCTTTCTTTTCTCTCTGTTGACTCTTGTGAACTGTTCATGTTTCGCAACATGGGGAGTTTAGGACCTGTGGGTCAGCGGCTTCAAAGGATGACTTCATCAGAGCTGTTCCTAAAAAACAAATCTGCACTATGCAAATTCAGCTCTAAGGCAAATCTCCCAACACTCCTAAAAAAGTTCTTTTTTTCTGACCTGGAAAATCTTTTACGTAGACATGCTGAAACCCCAACTCTCTGGGCATTTTAATAGAAGAGTAAACTTTCAAATAATCCTCCTTGGATAAGTAGGATTAATTGTGAGCTGTATGTTACTTCTACCAGATGAAATGAAAGTACCCTGGGAAGAGAGCAGCAGTCCCACGGGGAGGTAAAACACACAGTACTGTGTGACATCACACGGAGGTACAAAGAGCAGCCAGAGTTAGAAACAAGATCAATTATTGCAGGCTGGGGTGACCAGGGAGGCCTGATGGAGAGGCTGTCTTTTGTATGCTGTTTAGCCTTTTGTAGAACATCCTTTGACTTGCTCCCACTTATCCTCAATAGACAACTTCCTGCATGGATTTACCACACGGACAGGGGGCATATCTTCCGTACCCACTCTCAGCTCCCTCAATCTTTTCAGTAGTTCCAAAAGGAGAGATCCCAAAGTGGTTGTTCAAGAAAATGTTCGCAGGTTGGCAAATGCTGCCGGATTTAACGCAGAGAAATTTTACCGAATAAAGGTAGATTTTTGTTATCTATTTTGGTCTTGTTCTCAGTATATTTATATAACCCTTAAGCTATTTAACTTTTGTTTCTGGTGCTTCGTCTAACATTTACGATGATGCTGAAATTACTTTTTCTCTATATGTGTGTGCTCATTCATGTGTGTTTGTGTTTCATCTAGACCGCCTCAATTCTAGAAGTATGGTTAACTTTTGAGAGAGTATAAGACCACTCAGACCCTTTCAATATAGAAGGTCCCTGAGTGATCAGGGAAAAGTTTGGAGCCTCACTTCTTAAGTGACAAGCAGGAGGACTAGGGCCTAAGAGAGGAGAAATCTGTTAAATAAGAACTCTAGATAGAAGTGAGTCTAATAAAAGGGGGGAAATCACTCACTTGGTACTTTCACATTTCTGCAAAGAAAGTGAAACTTGCCTTTTGGGAGAAGTACTCAGAGCGAAGATGTGCATATCTCTGATGGGGGATGGTCAGGACTTCTGAGTCTACTTCCCTAGGAACCACATCTGCAGATGTTGTTATATTTGTCATTTTATCACTTATGGAAGCGAATGATCATATCCTGATTACCTCATTTTGTGACCAGTTCTTGTAGAAAAGCTCGCATGTAAGATGTTTCGTTTTCCAGACATTTTGCTCTGTGTTTCGTGTTAGACTGATCACGCCAGTGAAGTGTGGGTTATGGGGAAGAAGGAGCCTGAATCTTACGATGGGATCGTCACAAATCAGAGAGGAGTCACAATCACTGCTCTTGGCGCCGACTGTATACCCATCGTCTTCGCAGATCCTGTGAAAAAGGCATGTGGGGTTGCTCACTCCGGTAGGTGTGTTAATCACTTAAGGTTTTCTGAATTTGCAATACAGGGTGGTTATCTCATTGGCATAGATGTAAATTGCATTGCTTTGTGGTAGGATGAGGCCTACATAATCTGACTACTGAAACAGATACAAGGAATATACAACTCAAATTAGACGGATCAGACTAGAATTCCCTAAGAGGGTGGTATCTTGTGATATTCAACAATCTGTAGGTTTAAGATTGTCAATATTTCTAAGCAAAGCTATAGAATTAACATTTAGGGCAAGACAATCCTGAAGTGCAAACTAAATTATCTTTAGTCCTTGCAGTTTTTAATGTGCATAATAACCATAGTTATTGTAATAACCAAATAGCAACTCTTCAAGTTTTTCAGGATACTCTGGGCACCAGGGAATAAGGAATGTTTGGCATGTTATAGAAGGGAGTTCACAGAGGCAGAGCAGCATGAGTAAAAGCAGTCAGAGGAAAGCAAAACAAAACCAAGACCATGAGACATGCTTATCTCTATCCATGAGTGGAGAAATAGACTAGAGAGCCCACACGCTTCAGATAACTTCACTGCAGTTGAAAGCTTTTCAACAAAGATGCCAAACCAGTTATTCAATGAGGAAAGAATGGTCCGTTCCAGCAGTGGAGCGGGGAGAAGCAGACATCCACGTGCAAGAGAAGGATCTGGCCCTTACCAGAGCACTGTGTATTTAAAAAGTCGGTCAGAATGGACAAGGACTTAAGTTGTAAGAGGCAAAATTATAAAACCAACATTGTAAGTATTTGAGTCTTTGGATTAGGTAATAGAGTTTTTCGGTCTCCAAAGCAGGAAAAAAAAAAAACCAAACAAACAACAACAACAACAAAAAACAAAATCAACCCCCACCCCACAAAAAAAAAAAGCATCAAAGGAGTCCAGAGGCAGAATTTTTTTTGCAAAATCCAACACCTGAAATTATAGTAAAACAACGGCTGGATTTTAAAGTGGGTAAAGGGGTTGGGGTGTAACTCCACTGGTATAGTGCTCACTTGGCAAGCATGACAGGGTCTGTTCCGTATCTTGCATCAATAGACTGGGTGTGGTGGCACAAACCTATAAT
Source organism: Mus musculus (assembly GCF_000001635.26). Classification (NCBI taxonomy): domain Eukaryota; kingdom Metazoa; phylum Chordata; class Mammalia; order Rodentia; family Muridae; genus Mus; species Mus musculus. The sequence continues at coordinate 77,032,097 of NC_000080.6, read as the reverse complement.
CCCAGCACTCAGGAGTTTGAGGCAGGAAGGTCCGAAGTTAAGGAATAGAATTTTTCCCCTAAAATGATTTGCAAATGGCGAAGAAGCATAAGAAAAGTTAATCGACACCATTCATAATGAAAGAAAATGCAAATCAAAACCACCATCTCATCATTCATCCATTAGTGTGGTCTAGAAGACAAAACACCTCTCAGGAGGTGAGTGTGACCGAAGTGGGGAGTCGCTCTAGAGAGACATTCTGGGTACAGTGACACTTCAGTCTCAGCTCTTGGGGGACAGAGGCAAGCAGATCTCTGAGTTTGATCTACAGAGTGGATTCTGGCTACATAGTGAGACCCTGCCTCCAACACAACAACAAAAACTGTCCATTCCTTAGCAAGCTCAAAATAGAGTTGCCATTGGAGCTAGCGATTCTGGGTCTGTGTCCAAGAGAACTCATGTCTGCGTGTATAGCACCCTGATTTATACGGTCTGCAAAGAAGAAACAACTTGAATGCCCAGTGACAAACGAGTAAGTAGCAAAATGTGATGTGTTATATGGGATACGATGTTTTACCTTAAAAGGACAGTACATTCTGACACACGCTGCAACACAGATGAACCTTCTGGTGTTCATACTCGGCGCAGTAAGGCAGTCGCAGAAAGACAAATTCAATAGGATACCCTTCCCACCATCAAATCCATAAACAACAAACACAACATTTATAAGAAGGGAGAAATGATTTTGTTTGTGAATATAGTTTCAAATTTGCAAGATGAAAGAATTCTAGAAATTGAACACTGCAAATATGAATACTGAGTTGTGCACTTGCAGTAGTTTAAATGTCACATTTCATGTGTTTCCTTACCCTAGAAAGAAAGGGAGAGGACTGAAAGGACATCATTCCTATGGAGGCTAAACATCAATACCACTTTTCAAAAGAAACTCCCATTAACCGTCCATTCTGTAAGGTGCTCTGTGTGGTTCATCGAATGGTAAAGTCGGTACTGTAATGGAGTCATTAGTTTTGTGGCTCATCTATTATACCTGGACTTTGAACACATAAACCACAGCTGTTAATTTTTCACTGAGTCATGAAAGCAGTTGCAGTTCTACATTTTTTAACTTCCCTTGTCTTTTCTTCCCGTTTACCAGGCTGGAAAGGTACATTGTTGGGTGTGGCTATGGCTACTGTGAATGCTATGATAGCAGAATATGGCTGTGATGTGGAAGACATTATTGTTGTTCTGGGACCGTCAGTGGGTTCTTGCTGCTTCACTCTTCCCAAAGAATCAGCAGTCTCCTTTCACAGTCTTCATCCTTCATGTGTGAGACACTTTGACTCACCGAGACCCTACGTTGACATCCGAAAAGCCACCAGGTGCGTTTGATTGCAATGTGATGCTGAAAGTTTGATTACTGCGTATTGTTTCTGAGGTGAAAAGGACCGCAAGGAACAGTAAGTAACTTCCCACACAATTCAGGTAGCAAATACTTAAGGAGCTGACATGCACACATGGAAAAAAAAACATTTTAAATAAGGTATCTATTCTCACGTTTGTATCACAGATAGTTTCATGATTTTTTATTTATTGAGGTAAATTCCAAGTTGAGATCTTCAGAAATCTACTTAAACTTTGTACAGAATAGCTGATATACAATTTACTTCACAGCTATTGCTTAGGTCAACTCTCCTAAAACAATATGAAAGTTGATATTTTGAAAGTATTCTTATTATGTAATTAACTAAAAAACAGTTCTTGTAAAATAATAGGAAGTATAAGTATGTAACTACTTGTATTTGTGGTCCTGTGCTTTTTGGATTTATGAATTTGCTCTTTAGTCTCTGTTGAAAATTGTCATTTGGATAAAAGGAAACAGATGAATTGAGTTACATTTCTCTTCCAGTCAGCAAAACCATAACCAGACCCATTTAACCCATGAGTAGGAAGGACTCAGTAAATGGGCATTGACTCTTAAACGTGACTTGTGAAATAAGTACACCTAATTTTTATTTCTATTTATATCAGAATATTTTTAAAGAAACTTTTCTGTGAAAACTAGTAAATAGGAGAAAAAAAAGATGAGAAGATTGGATGATTAAAAATTATAACATGTCTGAACCAAAAGAGTTTTCTATACAAATGCTCTGTCCCTTGAGAAGTTTATTCCAAACAGGCATTCAGTGTTCCTTACACTGTCCCAGAGCCAGCACGTGTCTGCAGGGCAGTGTGGAACACTACCAGCTCACATTTGAGATGTGCTGACAAAAGCTCCCATTTCCTGACTAGCCCCTGCTGTGGAGTGAATAGCTATTCCTGTTGTTCTGAGCTCTTTCCTGGAATGTGGCCACACAAGTACCTTTTTCATGTGCTTTCACCAGTTGTAAAATAAACTCTTACTGTCTTTTGAAAAATCTTCCTTCTAAGGATTCTTCTAGAAAGAGGAGGAATTCTTCCACAGAACATTCAAGACCAGAAGGAAGATCTTGACCTCTGCACGTCCTGCCATCCTGAGAAGTTTTTCTCCCATGTCCGCGATGGCCTTAACTTCGGTACACAGATTGGCTTCATATCCCTTAGAGAATGAGGTACAGAACAGTCTCTGCTGTAGTGCCTCCCTCTGCACTCTCCATAGCTCCTCCCACTCACCTCCCCCTCTCCTTCTTTCAGCCTTTCTCTGCCTTCACTGAAAAAGGAGTTTAATAACATTCCTTCCTCTCTGTAAGAGTATCAGATCTTCATTTTATTCACTAACTGATTGATTGATTGATTGATTGGTTGGTTGATTGATTGAGTTTTTGAAACAGGGTTTCTCTGTGTAGTTGTGGCTGTTCTGGAACTCTGCTCAGTAGATCAGGCTGGCCTCAAACTCAGAGATTCACCTGCCTCTGCCTCCGGAGTGCTGGGACTAAAGGTGTGTGCCACAACACCCAGCTCAAATTTTAATTTTTAAGTGGAAAAATAGCATAGAAAAGTTCATTTTCAGCAACCTTCTCCATGGTGAGTAATGTTCATTTCTTTTTCTAGTACATAAAGAATAATTAGGCAGGTTTATGTTAAAGGCATAAGGTAATTTACTCTTTAAAAGTCATCTATAAATAAGTCTTTGCCTCTGCTCTAACTTGAGCTATGCATGTTCTAGTATGACATCTTTATACCTTTCATTATTTTTTATTTTCTGAAAAAAAAAAATGGACTAATACTGTAGAAATGGCGATCCTACCAAAAGCAACCTACAGATTAGATGAAATCCCCGTCAAAATTCTAACACAATTCTTTGAAGATCTTGAAAGGACAATGTTCAGCTTCATGTGGAAACACACACGCACATACACGCGTACACACGCACCAAAACAGGAATGCTTAGCCAATCCTGAATAATAAAAGAACGCTGGAAGTGTCACCATTCTGGATTTCAAGTTGTACTACTAAATTATAGTAATAGAAACCACATGGTTTTGGCATAAAAGCAGACTCCTTGATCAGTGGAATCAAACTGAAGACCCAGGCACCCAGGCATGCACCTACATGATTATGGACATCTGATATTTGAAAAGAGGCCAGAAATACACCCCGGGGGAAAAAAAACCCAAAATCTTCAACAAAAGGTACTGGTCAAACTGGGATAGGTGCATGTAGAAGGATCAAAATATATCCATACTTATCACCCCACACAAAACTTTACTGCAAATGGATCAAATACTTCAACATAAAATCGGGTACACTGGTAAAAGAGAAAAGGGGGATAGCTTTGAACTCACTGGCCCAGGAAAAGACTTTCTGAACAGAATGCCATTGGTACAGGCACCAAGATCAACAGTTTATAATGGGCCCTCAGGAAATTGAGAAACTTCTGCATGGCAAAAGTCTTTATCATTTAGACAAAGTGGCAGCCTACAGAATGAGAAGATTTCCCAACTCCACATCTGATAGAGCTAATATCCAAAATATATAGAGAACTCAAAAAATTGGTTACAAAAAACAACCTATCTAAAATGGGGTACAGATATAACAGAGAATTCTCAATAGAAGAAACTCAAATGGCTGATAAACACTTGAAGAAATGTTCAGCATCCTTAGTCACCAGGAAAATAGAAATCAAAACTGCTTAAGATTCTATCTTATACTTGTCAGAATGGCTAAGATCAATAATACAAGTGATAGGTCATGCTGGTGGGGACATGGAGCAAGGGAAATACTCCTCCATTGCTGGTGAGAATGCAAACTTGTACAAGCACTATGGAAATCAATATTCCTCAGAGCAACGGGAGTCAATCTACCTGAAGATCTAGCTATACCACCATTGGGCATATACAAAGGATGCTTCCTTCTACCAGAGGAATTCTTCCTCAGACATAGTCACTGCTGTTCCATTCATAATAGCCAGAAATTTGAAACAAACTACATGTCTCTCAACAGAAGAATATATAAAGAAAATATTGTACATTCACATAATGGAGTATTAGTCCTCTATTTAAAAAAAATAACATCATTAAATTGATGATGTTAGAAAAAAATCACCTTGAGTGGTATCTCTCAAACGCAGAAAGACAAATATGGTATGCAGTTACTTAGTGTGTTTATATTAGCTGTGAAGACAATAATAAGCAAGTTAGAAATTCTAGAACCACAGAGGGTAGGCATAGAGTAAGGGACTAGAGAGAACAGATCTTGTTAGGAAAGGGAATTAGAATAGATAGGTATGGATGGAGTGGGGATGTAGAATGAAGATAATGGGAGAATGGGGAGAGGAGAAGAGGTTGTGTCAAGGAATACAGGAAGAAACTGCTAAAATAAAGGGGGACATTTGAGAGGTACTATGGAAACTCAATACAGTAAAAACTTAATAAAATATTAACATATGTGAATGCAATGTAAATGAAATCAAACAAGGGGAAAGGCAGAGCCCCAGTGGCCATCTCTTGTCACCAAATGAAGCTTCCAGTACTGGGATTGGGTTACATCTAATTGACTTGTTGGCTAAAGGAGCCCCACAGGAATCCCCCAAACAACCCCAGGCTGTTGCCAAGACTTTAGGTTTCTCTCCACAAGCTGACAGCAAAGCTCTATTGTTGAAAACAACACCCACACAACTCATTAAGAATGGAGATGACAAACCAGCACCTATATAGGAGAGAGAGCCTTCACCCCTATGTTCCAGTGGTTTTTATTACAAGAACATACTCTGCATGTTCACAAAAAGAGACATAAACATGAAGACGGCCACAAAACCTTTCTCTATAAAGATACATTGCCTGCAAAACACTAGAAAGCAATGGTGGCACAAAGCTGTTGTGAGGAGTAACCAACCAGTAATTGATTTGGCGTAAGGCCCACTCCTCAAGATGGAACCAATACCTGACACTGCTTGAGTGACTAAGAACCTAGGACTAGAGAGCCCAAGAACCTAGGACAAAAACCACATAATACTGGTCTAAAGAAAAAAAAATGGAATAATGGAATGACAACTCTTATGATATTCGGCTATGCTCATAGACTAGCAGCTTGCTCGGCCATCATCAGAGAGGCTTCCTCCTGCAGCAGATGGGACAAATACAGAGACACCCCCCCTCCCAGCCTGACATTATACAGAGTGAGAGACCTTGGAACTCTCAGTCCTAAGTGGGATGTCTCCATCAAATTCCTCCCCTCGGAGCTTGGAGAACCTCAGGGAAGAGGAGATGGAAATTGCGTAAGAGCCACAAGATGGAGGACACCAAGAAAATAAGGCCCTCTAAATCAACATGAGCCAAGCTCATATGAACTCAGAGACTGAAGCAGCATGCGCAGGGCCTGTATAAGTCTGAACCAGGTCTTCTGCACATATGAATGATGGCTTCCAGTTTAGTGTTTTTATGGGATTCCTGAGCATATGAGTGAGTGGGTGGGTCTCTGACTCTTGTGTCCTCTCTTGGGCTCCTTTTCTTCTGATGGTCTATCTTGTTTGGCTTTGATGTAATAGGTTTTGTCTTATTATATTTTATTTTGTTACAGTTTTTTTGAATGAATGAATGAATGAATGAATGAAAGAGTGAGTGAGTGAATGAACCTAGCCACTAGGGTAAAGGTTAACAACTGAACTGTCTCTTATACCTGAGAGAGAAAATCAGTTAGCTCCAATGGGGTGACACTGAGTATGTCAACTATTCCAAAACAGGCCTCATGTTCAGGAGGAGTTAGCAGACATAATTGGACTTCATAGGTATTTTTATTTAATTTTATTTGGTTACAGTATGTTAGGTTTTGCTTGTCTGTTTTTCTTTTTTTAATGTAATTTTATTTTGTTTTGTTTTGTATTTGGGGGCTTTTGTTATATTTCTCTTTCATGAGAAAGAACTTAAATTTGGGTAGTTAGGGGAAGAGCAACTTGAGAGAGGAGAATAATATGATCAAAATATATTTATAATTGTTTTAAATAATAAAAAAATAATAAAACTTTTACATAAAATTCTAAATTATAGAATAAAAAATTACAAATATATAATATAAAGTAACTTTTCAATATACTGAATAACTCCTGCCAAATATGGTACTGTTGGAATTTTTCTTTAAAGGGGCAGGGAATAAGTTATTTTTAATATTTTGTACTCTGTGTGTGTGTGTGTGTGTGTGTGTGTGTGTGTATGTACGCATGCACTCATACATACCCATGGCATGTATATATGTGAAGGTAAATGACAAGTTTCAGGAGTCTGTTCTCTTCTATTACTGTAAGGCTTCCAGAGATCTGACTCAGGTCATTAAGATTGGGGGAAGAGCCTTTATCCACTGACTCAGCATCTCTTCGACTCAATAAATCTTTTATGTTGTGTAGAGCATGGAGTTTCTGTCTCATCTAGTCAGCTCGGGCACTGGAGAGCAAAGGCAGATGCTGACAACAGAAATGAAGGCGTCCTAGCTCCCATTCAATGCTGTTTACAGAAAGAAAGTCCTCTAGACTTCTATAAGGCAATTTCATGGCAGTGACTTAGCACATACTCAGTTTTTCTATAGTTTAACTCAATTGGTGTATGTTTTTACTCTTTAGAATGGCTTTAGTTTGTAATGTACAAAACATTTTAATGGACTTTATGATTCTTACCTTGATATTCTAAAAACACTAGCTAGGAGCTAACATTTTATTTCTGTGTGTATTTTACAGGTTCTTGGCTGGAGTTTTGCATAAAGGATGTTTCCTGCATCCTTCCACACTGGCTGCAAAAGAAAATACTTAGCTTTCTGATTTATATAAAACCATGAGGATTACAAAAGATAATTCATCTTTAGGGTATGCTCTTACTGTTACCCAAAGCCCAGTGATCTTGGTCTAATTCTTATGACAACTGATCAAAAAACCCAATGTGATGTCATTCCTGAAGGTCGTTCTCTGTATTTGTCTATAAATCAAGGCCAGGGCTGTTCAGTTAAGTATTTGGTAGATGCCAACTTTTGTTTAGGCATGGAGCCCAGCACAGGGAATTGAAATGAAGTCAGCTTTCTCATTTGAAGCAGATGCAGCTGGGAGATACCTGTTCCCTTAGGTTTCCTTATGGCATTCTCAAGCGCCATGTTTTTGCTGATCCTTCCCTCCCCTTCCCTGTCCCCTGTGTCCCCTTCCACTCCCGGTAGCCCCTCTTTCCTGTCTCATGGGCTTTAATACTTCTCCCTTGCTCAGTCCTCTCTTTATGTTCCCTTTCTAGTATCAACACCTATATCCACACCTATGACCACAAATTTACAGATCCATATATATGTATGTTTACATAAACAGTAAAAGTTAGAATTTATATTTATATATAAGAAAAAATACATGCAGTGTTTGTTATTCCCAGTCTGGATTATTTTGGTCAGCATAAAATAATTCCAGATCTCTCAATTTTCCTACAAGTTTGATAACTTCATTATGGCTAAATAAAATATTGTGTGTATGAACTGCATTTTTGTTATCCATTCCTTTGTTGATGATCAATGAGACTAGTTCCAAATCCTTGCTATTGTGACTAGAATAGGAATAATTGTGCAGGGTTATGTGTCTTTGTAGCAGGATAGAGTCTTTTGGGTATATGCCCGGAAACAAACTAGCTGGGTCACAAAGCTGTTCTGGTTTTTGTTTCCTTTATGTATAATCTTTTGAGAATTTAATGCATGTTTAGAATGAAATATGATCATAACCACCCTTCACTCTGCCCTCCAACTCTTCCCCAGATTGTCCCAGTATGTCACCCTCCCAACGTCATGTCCTCACTGTTTAGTTTGTGTGAAACCTCCATGCTGATTTCTACAATGGCTGTCCAGTATACACTCCCACCAACAGTGAATATGTGCTCAACTTTCCCCACACCCTCATCAGCACTCGTCATTTTTTCTATTTACTTATTTTTACATGTGTAGGTATTTTATCTGCATGTATGTCTGTGCACCACATGTGTGCCATGACCAGAGAGGCCAGAAGAGAATGTCAGATCCCCTGAGACTGGAGCTGTCCCGTGGGTGTAGGGAATCAAACTCAGACGACCAGAAAGAGCAGCTTGTGTTCTAACCCATGGAGCCATCTCTCCAGTTTTGTCTCTCCAGCTTTGTCATGCTTTTCTCTTGGTAGGAGACATTCTGACAAGGGTTATGTAGAATCTTAAAATAGTTTTAACGTTCATGTCTCTGCTGGCTAAAGGTGTTGGATGTGTTTTCAGTATAGTTCTGGACATGTGTGATTCTTTTGAGAAGGATCTGTTCATTTCATGAGCTCATTTATTGACAGGCGGCTTTATCGTTTGGTTTTATGCCATGGATAAGGAGAGCTGGTGAAGGCTCTGTACTCTGTAACCTGCTTGTTCTCCTGCTCATGGTTCCCTTTGCTATGCAAAAGTTTTTTTTTTATTTCATGTAATTCGTTTGCAAATTCCTGTGCTATTAGAGTCCTATTTTAAGACTTCCAATATCTGCTGGCTTTTTGGAATATTTTTCTCTAGCAGTATCAGAATTTCAGGTTAGGATCTTTGATCCCTGGGCAGTTTAGTAGTGTTGCTGTCCTTTTTACCTGGTGGGAAGCTTGGCAGTGTTGGTGCTAGACCTTCCTTAAAAGACTGGTAGATTTTAGCAGTGACTCCACACGGACCCAGGTTTTCCTTGGGGGGAAATCTCCTTAGCACTTTGATCTCTTGCTCATTACAGGTCTGTTTAAATTGTTCCTATCTTCTGAATTTAATTTTGGTAAGTCATAAACATTCTTCTTCGGAAGCCCTTGGCTGTGTTTTAGAGAGTATTCAATCTCTGTTCTGCTAAGTGTGTGCTTACTGTCTGTTGGATGGACACCACTTAGTTCCAGGTGATCTATGGTATAATTTAGCTTTGCAGTTTCTCTGCTAACTTTAGATTGGGAGAGCTCGTGTCTACCTTCATGATTGTGTCAGAATCTGTGTCAAGTAGTTTTTCTACCTTTCAGCGTTTGTCTTATGAAATTTCTAATCCTAACATTTAGTGAGTGATATTTGCAGTTGTTCTATCTCCCCAGTGAATTGTTTCTTTTGTTATAGGTAGTGGCCCTCTTTATCTCTAGTTTTGGTTTGATATCTACCTTAACAGGTACAAGAATTGCTACCCTAGCATGTACCCAGCTTCCATTTGTTTGCTATGCTGACTTTCACCTTTTGACTCTGTTTTGTTGCTGTTGTTGTTATTTTTGTTTTTATTTTTTGTTTGTTTTGTCTTTGCTGGATAAGTGTATTTCTTGACGACAATAGATGTTCTTTGTTTTATTAATTCCATTAGTTATTCTGTGTCTTGATAGTTGAGATCATTTGTACTTAAGGTCATTCCCTATGATGTTGTTAGTTGATTTTCTGACTGGCTAGTTATTAATATTTCTGTATTCCTCCTCTGTTAGTAGTAAGGTTTTCTGGTTGTGCTGACTATTTTCTTCCAAACTCTTTTTGGTCTCTTATGGAATATATTCTTTTCTGTGTCTCTGTGGATGAGACTTTGTTTTTCCTACATGTTTAGTATTCCTTTAAGATTTTTCTACAATACTGCCTTTGTTGATAATAATTGCCTTAATTTATCCATCAGGTTAAAATATTTTTGTTGGGTCTCAAAACTTTGTTCACAGTCATTTTCTTCTAGAGCTTGTACTGTGTAATTCCATACACTCCCGCTTTCATGTTTCTTATCAATGATTTGCTGTTGTGTGCCCCCTTTGCAGGTTCCCCCTTTGAGCTAGAACTTTTCCCCTGTGTTTTTAGTCTTTGTTTTGTGTATGTGACGTATGACTGTGGTATGTTGTGGAGAGTTTCTCTAATCACATCTATTGGGTTTCTAGTGCCTTTGTGTTTAGATGCTGATTTCTTTCTCTAAGTTTAGGAAACTTTCTTCTGTAAGTTGATTGAATAAATTACCTATACCTTATGACATTATCTCAGTTCCTTCTACTTCATTGGTTTGGGGGTTTTGTCTTTTGAATGTACCCCAGACTTTTTGGAATTATTGGTTGTTTTTTATTTTTTATTTTAATTTTTGTTATATTTTTCTGAATGTAGTATTGCCTTAGCTTAAAATTCGTTCATTCTAATTCATCTTAACTATGAGTGATGCTCTCTAATGGGAGTTGGACTTGATTGTTTCTTCCATTCCCAGAATTTCTGTCTCATTCTTTGTTGATTCAGCATCTTTGCTGGACATTTCCTCCATGTTTTAAAATTTCTTTTTGAGATAAACTGTTTCTACGACTAAAACTTAATTTTAAAAACAGATGAGTGCTGAAGGCACTATGGTTAGTTTTTACAGAAAGGAGCTATTATAGAGAAAATTATCTATTATATGGGCCCAAAACATGTACAGATTTTTAAAAGGGTTTTAAAATTTACATATATTTGTATATATCTCAGTGTGTCTATATGCACAAATGTATGCAGATACCTGCAGAGCTCAGAAGAAGGCATCAGATCTCCCAGAGGTGGAGTTACAGGGTTGCTGTAAGCACCACGCAACGTGCGTGCTAAGAACCCACAAGAGTAGCAACCACTCTTAACCACAGAGCGTAGTCCAGTGGTTCCACCCTTCCTAATGCTGCAGCCCTTTAATTCAGGTCCTCATGTTGTAGTGGCCTCCACTCATAAAATTATTTTGTTGCTACTTCACAACTATAATTTTGCTGCTATCATTAATCATAATATAAATATCTGGGTTTTCTGATAATCTTAGGTGACCCCTGTGAAAGGGTCCTTTGACTAACCCAAGGGGTCATAACCCACAGGTTGAGAACTGCTGCTCTTAGTCTTAGTTTTTTGACCAAGTACAGTCATAGCAGAGAGAGAGAGAGAGAGAGAGAGAGAGAGAGAGAGAGAGAGAGAGAGAGAGAGAGAGAGAGCACCATGAAGCAGGACGTGAAACTGAACGTTTATAATCTACCCAAGGCAGAGAAGAGTGTCAGGAGATGGACAGCGTGGAACTAGAACAGGGATCCCCAGTCACATGGCAGAAAAGGGGAGCTTACTCTTTTGGCAGTGAATAGGCATCAAATAGAGGCTCTCCCCACTGCACAGCATCTTACTTAAGGAGACGGATTTAAGCAGTGAGTGACCAAAGACGTTGAATGGAAACAGAATTTTTTTTTTTAAAAAAAAGAACTAACAGTCTCAGTTGAGGCTGTAGAATTTCAAATGGATCCGAGGACAGATAAATTCAACATTTCAGAGGGGAGTTCAATAGATCTCTTCCAAGACCATGGAAGTGCGAGGTGGAAAAGAATGGAGAAAGTACTTCTTTCTCTGAGTTTTGCTTAACCAACTACTGAGAGCTGACCACACAGCGTGGGAGGAGGTTTGGGACTAGAGGAGAGATAAAGGGTTTCACCTCATCCAGGATGAATAGCATCCGCATGGAAACAGTCAACAATTGCAAGTACCGACCTGGACCTTACAGTGGAGCCTGGGGCAAAGCTGACTGTGAAGCAATGGCACTTGAGTCTCTTGCATCCGACTGGATTGTCTGCATGACAACTAGAGTGAGTACTGAGGTCCTAGGATAGATCTCACACAACACGCATTTGAAGAACAAGAGATAAACCAGAAAAAATAACTCAGTCCTAGGATTTAAAAGCTATGACTGTTTAAGACCATCAACAAATGTGTGAAAGGTACTCAGAAAGCTTCAGAGGAAAAGTGGGAACTGAACTGAAAGCAGGGAATTCAGTGTGGTAAAGTTGTTCCGAGAGCAGGGATGGGCATGACTAATTTTTAAATTTCTTACAGAGTTCCTATTTGTGCACACAGACTATAGTTGTTGGGTTTTTTGTTTTTTGTTTTTGTTTTTGTTTTTTTTTTTTGGTGATTGCAAAGGATTTTTCTCATAATTTACTTTACTGTGCCTTTATAGTTTCTATAAAACCAGTAGGTCAGGTATTGACCCTTTTTTCCAAAGGAGAAACTGAGCCTCGTTGAGGTAAAGGTTGGAATCGTATAATTTGTGATGACCTGTTTTACAACGTATAATTTCCTTTCAGGTTTTATGCCCACTAAAAGATCTTTAAATTCTACTTTCCACTTTCTGTTAGTATTCTTTTCATGTATTTGGTGCTTGGCTAGGTGAAAAACAGTTATGTGGCCATCTGGAATGGTCTACCCAGTGCAGAGTAGCAGTCAGTAAGGGACTGCCACAGCTGGAGAGCCTTGCCTAGTGTGATCTTCTGGGACTCTCCACATGCATTGAATAGAAAAATAAGATAGACATGTCACATTCATATCAAGTATCCTTTTCTTTATGAAAACATAAAGATTAAAGATTTGTCTCACACCTTTGAAAAGACTGAATATTTCTAAGTCTTCGCCGTGTATTATTTTGTTTGAAGCTTATAAATTTAGGCAGCCATACTTTGCATTATATATGATATTATAAAAATAAATAAAGTTATGTTTCATTACCTATGCTTTTGGATTCATTGTATATTCAACTTTTAATTAATTTTTTATTGTGTATACTTAGACACTTTCAAAAAATTACCAACTTTTTCATGACCCCCTCCATTTATAGTCAGTTGCCTTTTCGTCTGTTGCCACCCACTGGACGGGCTTAATAAAACAAATGAAATTATTTTACTACTGGGAGGCAGTAGTCAACGTTTTAGAAGTAGATCGGGTGTTTCTTAAAAAAGATAAACAAGTGTTTTCTCTGTTATTTATTTGTGCAAAAAAGAAAGGTATTTAAAATGAATGAAAATATTTGTATTCCTTTAGGCACAACATATTGTAGTTTAAATAGAATCACTTAGGAACTCCCAACAGCCTCCACACTAGTGCTAGTAGTTGCCTTTCTCTAAGCAGATTGTGTACATGCGTGCAAGCTTGCATGCCTCTGTGAGTGTGTGTGTGTGTGTGTGTGTGTGTTTAGCAGAGGGAAACTCAGACATTTAAATTGTGTCACATGACAAAAATGTAAATACACACTGATTCAAAAGCTTTGATAAAAGGATAGTGACATATAAACTATATGATATTGTATCTCATAGTGGGATTGGTTTTCATCTGATTGCCCTAAATTTTTACTAATAATAGATCCAATATCTTAACTTTTGTAGGAACTCTCAGAAAATCCAAGCACTTTAAAGAATCACTGGACGGCCATCAGTGTGCTGATGTGTGCATATGTATGAGTTTATATGGATTAGATATGAAACAGTAGTATATATGTTTCCAAGTTCAAGATTCAGCATCTTTCAATAATGCAAATTCCTATACACAAGCACTGGATATATTATAATTAATTTTTTTAAAAAGCTTAATTGTAGTGATGAAGGGAGGTACGGTATGTATGCTTACTGGATGTGTTTTGGAGACCCCTGTGGTGGGCTGGGTACCTTTATATTACAGTGACTGTTTTTAAAGTTTACCTTAATTTCAAGGTTGAGCCAGCTGCCATTGGCTGTGTATTACCCATGTCTCAGGCCATTGCTTAATGAAGGAAAAAGCAAGCTACCAGTACAACTTTTCCCAAGTTACATTTATTTGAAACACAATGATTGCATGTCAATTGTGTTGGGGGACGTTTTTGTACTTATATTTTCTGTGCAGAGAAAAGAAGGACTTGGGTCACACTCCCTGTGTCTTGGTCCAGATATCCAAGGTGAATCAAGACACTTCTGCATCTAAAGCTGACTTTGTAGTTCTATGTAATTCTATGCAGTTACTCTATTAAGCAGTTAAGACTTCTAGAAAATTCTATAGCTCATTTCCACGTTCCTTTCTACTCCCCACCCCCTTAAGGACTTATAATGAATGAGAAACTTTTGTAGAAAAGGAATTTCTGAAGGTGACAATTAAAAGGATTTATTTTTCTGTAGGCACGGGTGTATTATGTGTTCATGAGTGTGTGTCCATGTTCATATAGATGCACATGTACAGGGAGCTAGTACCTTCCTTGATTGCTCTCCACCTTTGTGGATGAAACAGGGTCTCTCAGAGAACCCAGAATTTACTGATTCTGGCTAGCAAGCCTCCTGCCTCCTGCCTCTGCCTCCCGATGTTGGGGTTAGGAACAATCCGCTGTGCCTGGCTTTGGCTTTCATGTAGGTGCAGAGGATCCAACTCATGCTTGCAGAGTAAATGCTGTCCTAAGCCTTTTCCCCAGCCTCTGACACCTGGGGTTTTATAACCCTTATTTTCTGAGAACTCAAGTCATACCTGGCACATTTTGCATTTCGCAATGCTTTGCTCCTCTGTTATCTTTTACAGCCACGCCCCTTACAGTTGTGAGCTTCCCTAGGCTCGAGTCATCGTTAGTTTCCTACTTGCTCTTCCACAGTCAGAAAGTGATCATTCGAATCATTTTCTACATAGATTTGGTGACAGAGTGACTTGTGGGCCATATCCTGTGACAACTCAAAGTAATCTGCAAATTTAACTTGTCTCCAAAACCCCTGCATGTTGTGTCTAGGTTCTAGTCTAGAAAAGCATCTTGGAAACCTGGAAGAGAAGAGGGGGCTAGGCGGCACGAGAGAGAGATGTAACCAAGACAGTCAGTCTGATCAAGGTTCAATTTTACTAATTCCGACACTCAGTTATGAAGCAGGGGAAGGGGCCGGATTCCCGCCAAATCATCTTAGAGTAAAGTTGCAGGTGAACACGTGATAGCTCCGAACAGCTAGTTGGCAGGCAGCGGCAGTGGGAGTGGCAGGACGATAGGGCGGCAAGCTCTGCCCCATGCTCTCTAACACTGAAACCTGAGCAAACAGGTTTCAGGCTGGCGAGGGGAGGTTACACCTTCACATCCATCCCTCTGGTGTTCTATATCATAAGTGAAAGCGTTCTTCAGAGTTTTCAAAGCCATGTTTTCTTCTGATTTCTGTTCTTGTGTCCCACTTTGTGATTCTAGACATAAAAAGTTTTCAGTCTCACTTTTCA
Source organism: Mus musculus (assembly GCF_000001635.26). NCBI lineage: Eukaryota > Metazoa > Chordata > Mammalia > Rodentia > Muridae > Mus > Mus musculus. The sequence goes on along the minus strand of NC_000080.6, from coordinate 77,016,750 downwards.
TGAATCGATCTTTAGCATCCTTTAAGGCTCATGATCTCAGAGAAGAGGTTACCTCTTGCAGAATGTTTTCCTTCGCGGTTTCTCTCAGTATCTGGTCTGAATATACTTTTTAAGCTGTACCAGACAAGGGTCTCATTGTTGTTTTCCTGCAGTATGGAGATGGAACACAGGGCCTCACACATGTTAAGCAAGGGCCTTTTCTTTGAGTCCCTATGTCCCTGCTCTGCTGAGCACTGTAGTCCCTAAATAGTTGGTGTGTTCATCAGTGAACTAGTGAATATGAGTTCCATCAGTGTAAAGACCATGTCTAATTCATTTTCATACTTTCAGTACCTAGGAAAGATTGTATAATATATATAATCATGTAAGACCCAAGGAAGGAAGGAAGATGAGAAAGAGATCCTTTAATGATATAAAAAAGGTCTAGAATCACATAGCTAATGAATTATTTTAGAGTATATCTTTTGTTAACTGTAACGTATCTATTCATTATTTACTTGAATTTATTGACATAATCATCACATGTTAAAGTCACTCCAAAGAAAAGAATATATTATGAACCTATTTTTTTAAGTATTCGGCTCTGTTTACTCATAACCTCTCTTGCAGCTTGAATAGCAACATAAACTTTAAAGTACTGCTTTAAAATATATGCCTTTACAGAAATCATGTGTGTTAGAAACAAATATTTATTTTATAGACTAATCCCTTCCAGTTCTACAGGAATTTTTAGTATCATAGTATACTCTGTTATCAGAACTTACTTATTTATATGATTTTAATAAAAATATCAACTATTGAATCAACTATTTATGACAGTGGCCCAACACAGAAGATTAAACATACAGAACTTTCCCATAAAAATTCTGACTTTTCTCTTGGTATTTGATAGTAAAGAATAAGAGAATTTTAAAAATTGAACGCTAGTTTTAGAGCAGTTCTTGACTGTTACTGCACAACAGAGTAACCTGGCAAATGTAATAAACCCTGATATCTAAGCCACCCTCTAGGCCAAATAAAGAATAACCTGGGACAGGAAAAGCAACAATAGGGTTTTTTTAAAGCTTTCTGGAAGATTCCAATGTGTAATAAATTTTAGATGAGATTGTACATTTTAAGGGACGTTTGATATCCTTTGGGTGTATATATCCTAAGAGTGTTATAGTTAGATATTATGTTTGTTCTACTGTTAGGATTTTTGGAAATCCACCCTTGATTTTCATAGCAGATGCATAAGTTTGCATTCTACCAGTGGCATTAAAGACAATTTTAGCTTGGCTGAGCCCCTTAATTTCACAAGAAACTGTTGTCGCTACAAAATTCTAATGTCCCAATTCCAGGAATTGGACTGAGGGTCACTGGGCTTATGTGCCGAGTACCTTTACCGGTTAAGGCGTCTAGCCCTCCCTAGTTAAATGTTCAAGTTATAAGCTTTCGTTCCCTTTAGCACCTGGGAAGGTGGGAAGAGACCAGTGATTTTCTTTAAAAACATTCTCACAACTCTTTTCATGCTAGGCCTTGATCTCTTTAGATAAAGAATGTTGATGGGAAGGGGATAGATACCTCTTAGAAAGAAGTTTAAGGTAAAGTTCTTCTGTGGAGATTGAAGCCGTTGCTTTTAGTTTGGAGCCCTCAGGAGGAACCACATTGTAGGAGAAAAAGTCCCCGTGTCATGGTCTGTTGTATAACTTCACAGCTTTCTGATGTCTTCATGATGAAACAAAGATTACTTTTTTTCTTTTTCTTTTTTTTTCTTTTTCTTTTTTTTTTTTTCTTTTTTTTGTTTTTGTTTTTGTTTTTTTTTGGTTTTTCAAGACAGGGTTTCTCTGTATAGCTCTGGCTGTCCTGGAACTCACTCTGTAAACCAGGCTGGCCTCGAACTTAGAAATCCGCCTGCCTCTGCCTCCCGAGTGCTGGGATTAAAGGCGTGCGCCACCACGCCCGGCTCGAAACAAAGATTTCTATGTAGAGACCACCCTGATTTATCACTCTTTTTACTTCATATTTTGTGATATATATGTGTGTGTGTGTATATGTATGTATGTATATGTATACATACACACATATATGTATGTATTTATGTGTATATATACATACACATATATGTATGTATTTATGTATATATGAATATATATATATATATATATATATATATATATATATATATATATTCATAGCCTTTTGGGAGTGCATCAATTTGCAGTGTGTGAAGAAAACTTGGACCTAATAATGTTCAACCATTTATTGCAGATCTTCCTCATCTGAAGGCTTCTATGGTTATTTCTTTCCTCCTTACCTTGCATTTCCCTTCCAAATCTGAGGGCTGAAAGGATTATTGGAACATGTGGTCCCAGATCCACAGATTTAAAATCTCATTGACCTTTTTCTTTTGTCAAGTCTTGACCTTCCCAGCCCCGCTTTCCTCTGCCCATGCTAACACGATGCTTCTATTTATCCTTGACAGGGTTGGCATCTAAATTCCACGATCAGCATGTTTAGTGATAGGAACCTATCATGGCACATGCACACGCACACCTTAAGTTATTTGACTGAGTGGTTTGCTGTAAGAGTTTATAGGTCACAGTTTCAGGGCTCCAACTATAAACCAAACAGACTAAAAATACAGCAAAAGAAAGAGTAGTAATAACACTTCAAATCTCTGAAAATGTGAGTGGGTGTGGCCTACTCACCCCCAGAACATGGATGGGTGGGGCCAAATCACCAAGAGGAGCAGGACTCAGGATGAAGATAGCTATATTGTAAGAATCACCGAAATCACAAAACAAAGTGATGGAGAGATGACTCAGCACTTAAGAGCACTGACTGCTCTTCCAGAGAACCAGGGTTTCCCAGTATCCACATGGTGACTACTAACCACCTATCTCTCCCATTCCAGGGGAACTGATGCTTCCTCCTGACCTCCAAAAGTACTGCATGCATGTGCACACAGACATACATGCAGGCAAGACACCCATACACATAAAATAAAATTAATCTTAAAATTTTAAATAAAACGAATCTGTAGTTTATAGAAAATAATAATAATGAGAAAATAGCAACACCCATGGATTCAGCAGAAGGAACACAAATTAAATACCTTTATTAATAAATGGAAAAAATTAAATCAAATATTCGACTCAAAAGATTATAAAATGGAAATATTTTAACCTTAAAAAGGAAACATGGAGTAAATGACTGGATTGATATATAAAGTAGAAGATTGGACCTGTGTTTCGTAGGAGATGAGCTATCCAGAAAATTTTTTAGGATAAAAAGAGAGAACTGCTTGGACAGACACACACAGACACACAGACAGACACACACACACACACACACACACACACACACACAGACAGAACAGGACATGGACAGAGAGATCTCTTAGACTCGCAAGCAAGCAGAGTTTAGACAGAGAAATCTCCAGAGAGCAAGCAGAACAGAGAGAGACGCAGGCTGGAAAGGCTGTAACAAGCAGAACACAGGTCATCAGCTTGGATCTACGATTTGACTTCGAGTCATTCCTTTCACTGCTCCCAGAAACCCCTTCTCCACACTGAGGCTGGTCCTTGGCAGATACATTAGGGACTTTGGGCAGAGAACCATCTTGTTTGCCGTTTATTACAAGAACACTGGATTCCATAGACCAGCATTCTCAACTAGGACACAAATGGACTGTGGAATGGATATATATATATATATATATATATATATATATATATATATATATATGTATGTATATATTTGTGGTTTTCAATGGTGCCTCCCTAGGACTTGGGGGACAAAGGGAACAATGTAATGTTCATGCAGCTGCTAACAGTGAACAATGGAGTCTTCTGTCTCTATCCCAAGCATCTCTTGCTTTCTACCAATATCCATAAAGTAGTGACAGGCTAATGTGTTAACCTGTAGGTAGTGCGAGATCGAGGCATCCGAGGCATGGTGAGGGAGAAGCACAGTATGGCATGGCTTTCCCTAGCTAGAGGTGTTCCAAGAGGATAGGTAAACCTCACTGCATAACAGCCGTGAGACAACCTCTTAGCATTCCTGTGGACGTTCAGTGTTGTTCAAATCACACACATTCCATTATTTGATTTTAGAGAGCACAGTAGATAGGTTTCAGCTTCCCTAGAGAATTCTAGAAGGTTCTTGGATGGTTACTTCAAACGAAGAATACTGCTGTACCTGAGTTGAACAGCTAGGGATTTCCTATATTAACCTGGCTTCGGCACATATTAAAATGACCTGACTTCTATCCAAGGGAAATTCAAGGTATTATGTCAAGAATCTAATAAATACATCTTTACTATCATGTCAGAGCTAATAGCACCTCTCTAATTGAGTCTCTCTAATGTTTGCCTCGGAAGCTTGGCTTTTTGTTTGTTTATTTGTTTGAATTGTCTTTTTTTTTTCTGTTTTTTTTTTTTTTTGACTTGTGGTAAATAACGTGCCCTTGGTTTGTCTTCCTAGACATTCGCAGTCATGAGTTTCATTTGTATTAAAGAGATTTTATTATTTACTGAGGTGGTAAGCACAGATCTCACATATTTTTCTCTCACTGCTTGAAAGGCCCTGCTCAGGCCACTTTAAAAATAAATATATTAAAATTTACCCTAGCATTGCGAATGAGTGATGTCATCCAGAGTGTTACTAGGGATGGCAGACAGTCTTCTCTGAACACAAAGCTTGACAAGAAGCCTCACAGTGAGAGCCTCAGCCTGAAGCATTCCTGTCAGAACCTCACACTGCCTTTGTTTTCGCCTTGGCCGTTCTTTGTGCACTGTGCATATTCAGCCACTGGGTGGCAGTATGTGCTTAAGAATATTTAATGTTTGCCACCTTGTTTTGACAGAATTTAAGAAGTCAGGTTTTTGTTTGTTTGTTTGTTTGTTTGTTTTTGTTTGTTTGTTTTGTTTTTTGCTTTTCAATCTTGCAAAATGACCATTGTATTGAATATAAGAAATACAAGTATTTTCTGAATGCAACAGCCTACTCATAAAGTGCCTGAAAATACTTCTTTTAAAAATATATTTAATTTGAGTTTTACAGTTTCCGAGGATTGAATTCATGACCACCATGGTGGGAGACCATGAGGCAGAGAGAACTAACAGGGAATGGGGTGGGCATTGGCACACTTCCTTCAACAAGAACACATATCCTAATCCCTCCCAAACAGTTCCACCTCCTGGGGACCAAACGTCTGAATGTACATGCCTATGGAAGTCACTCTTGTTCAAATCTCCACAGTTAAAATGTATGGTGATGCTCTGCTTGGCTTTTCTCAAAGATGTTGGAACCCAGCTAACTTTGTAGGCCTCCTCTCTAAGAAGCTTCTATTGCAGAATTGGGAGTCTGTAAATTCTATCAGAACACCACACACCTTCTCCAACTCATGGGAGTGGTTTTCTGACACCAGGTCCTAGTACTGACAGGAGACACACACACACACACACACAAACACCCATCCCTAACTCAGACGTGATGTTCACTGATGACCAATCGCAAATGGAAAATCAGTTCTTGCTAATGAATCACAGTGGAATCACCCATAAGGCCAGCCACCATGCCCAGCTGTAGCTGGCCAACACAAAACAAAGGAATTGGCATTGTTGGGGGTTCTTTGTCTCAGAAGGTTTTAACAAGGCTGGGGCATTGTTTGTTTTATTACCTTGTAGGTCCTTTGCATAACATCAGAGCTTCCTGTTTTCTGTGTGCATAAACATGTGTGTCTCTGCATCTACATGTGTATCTCACGCTCTCTCTTCGGCTCTTTTCTTCTGTTTGTGTCTTTGTTTTGTCCTGTATCTGCTTTTGTATATACATATATACAATTTTGTGTGTATATATATATATATGTATATATATATATATGCGTGTGTGTGTATACATATATATGTGTGCGTGCGCGTGTGCACACACACACACACACACACACACAGAATGCATTCGGTTTGCCTATCTGGCCTCTGGTTCTTGGCCACTCAAGCAGTGTTAGGGATGGGCTCCATTGCATAGGCTTTAAGTTAAATCAGACGAGCTTTCTGCCACAATTGCACCGGTATATCTTGCAGGAGAATCAACATTGTAGATCACAGACTTGGTAGCTGGATTTGGATTTATCTTTCTCCTTTCATGGCATGCAGGGTAGCCTCCAGTACCATGAACACTAGTCTCTAAAGCTGAGAGCTCTGGGCAGGCTCCAGTGCAACTTCTTTGTGCTTGATAAGCCTTGTAGGTGTTGTCTTCAGCCCTGGTGCTCTTACCTCTCTGTCTGTTGCCTGATGATGGATTTTTCTCCTTCCACGATGTTCCCCAAACGTCAAAATACAGCCACAGTGATATCAGGAGCTAAGCCATTAGTCTAGCACCACAACTTTCTGATATTTTCTGTCTTACCCTAGGCATGATACATGGATACGTGCAGATGTTGAATGTCCATGCACTTAAATTAATTCTATCCCCAAAGCAGAATGAGACCAATTAATTTGTTCTGAATATAATTTCTCTTCAGTTAAGACAATGCTTCCCGACCTTCCTCATGCTTCAACCCTTTAATACAGTTCTCCATGTTATGGTGACCTCCCCATCATAAAATTATTTCATTGCTACTTCATACCTGTAACTTTGCTACTGCTATAAATCATAATATAAATATCTGATATGCAGGATATCTGATATACAATTTCCAAAGGGCTTACAACCCATAGTCTGAGAACAGCTTAACTCAAAACACTATAAACATGGAATTATCAAAGTGCATATTTTTCTCTTTTGGTTGTTTGTGGATTTTTCCTATGTTTTACTTAATAAAAATAATATTTACTCTTAAATCATGTTTTATCTTTCTCACTTCTCAAGTGAATGTTTCTTGTTTCTCCTGTATGGTTTGCTATCTAATTTCCCAAGAGTCATTTAATAATATTTTGGTGTTTCTTTGATTCACCACATGGCACTGGTTATTGCTGATTATAATGGGAGATCTGGCTCATTTTCTTAAAACATTATTCAGAATAGCTTTCACTTTTACCGAAAATTGCAAAGATAATAGAACGAGTCATATTAACCCCACTCCTAGTGTCTCTGAACATCTTACATTAGTTTGATTTACTTCTTGAAATTAATGAACTGGTGTTAATACACTATTATCAAATAAAATCCATACTTCAGTAAAATTAAATTTCTTTTCACCTAATGTCTTTTTTTTTGATGACCTAATATTTCAGCCTTTTCTTTGGGGACCCCATCTAGGATCCCCCACTGCATCTAATCAGAACTCCTTGTGTTGATCTTAGCTGTAACAGTTTTATGATTCCAGGATGTTGCGTGATCACCGCAGCATTGAGCTGTGTTAGTCAGGTATTTTGTTGAGTATCTCTCAATTTGGCTTCATCAACTCTTCCTCCATGGTTTAATGTACAATGCACTGAGTTGTGCTCAATCTCAGCGAGGGGTGTGGAATCCGCACAAATCGTGTGAAACCCTATCTGGGACGTTTACTATTTATCTCATCATTTATAGAACATGGTCTTTTGAGTAGGTATTGTTGGGTTATAGACATATTGGTTTATTTTTGTGGCCCCAAAGAGCCATTTGGAGCTTCTGTAGACGGATTCCCACGCATCTTTGATATAATCCCATCCTTATTCCTTTTGAACTACAGAGCTATAAATCACTTTATTTACTAGGATTACCTGATACTTTTTAATGCATCACCATGATTCAATTTTTAAAAACGTTGAGTGTCTATTGAAAGCAGGGCCTTGGATTAGAAATATTTTTTAAATCTCTTATGGTGTCTCTTCAGATTTAAGAACAGGTGTGTCCTTTTCAGTGGAGAATCGTTTCAGTGACACCGAGGCCCACACAGTTTACTCCAGCATGACCCAACTTGGGCGCTTTATTTACCTGGCTGTGTTCATAACCAGAGAATCTGCATGCAAATCTTAAGGACCCCTTCATTTTCTTCATGTCTAAGTATGCATAACAAAAGTCCAGAACTTTGGGAGTTGGGGGGGGGGGTGCCAGCCCTGGGTCCAGCCCCAATACTACTTAGTTTCATGACTGTAGTGACAAAATAACACAAATTACTTTTTTTTTTATGATACCTTGTAGATACTGGGTGCTGATTTTAGAAAATGCACATCATTGAGGATGTAGGTGTCTCATGGTGCCCTTAAACTGAACACAGAGATTTGACCCTCTTGGTTTGCATGATGTCATGGGGCGTGGGGGGTGGGGGAGCGTTGTGTTGAATGAGAAGGAGCCATGCTTAGCAGTTGAATAAAACATTGGGTAGACTGCCACCAGGTGGCAGAAGCACTCTGATTGGCAAGGACACTCCTAAAGGACTTGCAGGTAATTAGCCAGCTCTTCCTCTTAGTCACTGCTTCAAGTTCAGATGACAGGAACAGGTCTGAATGTACAATTGAGCTTTATAATTTCCTATCAAGACACCAGCGATCTTTCAGGTTCCCAAGCAGAAGTCTTTGAGTTATTTTTGTTACATCTGATCTTTTATTTATTGAGAGATACTGCCTGTTCTGACCGGCTCCCCCGCCCCCCCCGCCCCCTACTTCTTTGCTCCTTTCGCAAAACCTCTGATTCAGATGTACCAAGAAAAAAAAAAAAAAAAAAAAAAACTTTAAACTGAATGCAACTTTCCAAGTCTGAGTCACTGCTTGTGAATTTTTTTTTTATTTGAGACCCTTCTTTCACCTCACCCATGCTCTGCAAATAGGAGTTACTTTTATGGTTCAGGGTTGGAGGTATTGTATGCAATATATATATATATATATATATATATATATATATATATATATATATACATACATACACACACACATATATACACACACACAATAAATATATATATGCACAAAATATATATGTACTATATATATATATGCACTATATATACACACATATATACACACATATATACACACATATATACATACACACACACACACAGCCACTCTTACACCAGACTCTATCTCTTCCCTCCTAGTAGAAAAAGCCTTGTCACAACATGGAGCTCTGCTCTGTTACAGGCAATGGCTAGGCACAGTAGGGACTCATGTGCTTCTTGCAGAGGAAGTCACGAAAACATTGGTCCTGAGGTTGAGTCTGAAGGTAATTCAAACAGTTGAAATGATCATAGAGGTGGGTTGAGGGGAAATGGCGTGATCTTTCAAAGCCCGACACTGTTATTTAGGTGTATAGGGCAGTGGTTAGAAATGATATTAAAATAAAGGGGCAAGAGACCACATTATGGGGGTGGCTGAACGACATGCAAAGAAGTTAGGACTTTATCTTTTGGGCATTGTTGTAAGGTCTAGAAAGAATAATAAGAAAGATAGACTTGCATTTCAGAAAGATGCCCCCATGGTTTTATAGAGATTCATGAGAGGGGAGTAAGATCTACCGCATGGAAACCACATTGGAATGACCACAGAGCCTGGATGGGTGGCGGGGATATTTAGACCTAAAACAAAGTAAGGAAAGGGCAGAATAGCACTTGTAAGTCAGCAAAGAATCAAGTCTGATTGAGGTAAATGGCTGGGTGGCCACCAGGTTCCTGGCTAAGGTCACTGGATGAGTGGGTGGTGATCTCATTCATTAGGACAGAGGATACAGCAGCTAGGAAGATTATATTGGTGATATGAGAAGCTAAATTTATTTTGGGAGCATTTTTATCTTATGTATGCCAATCAGCTTCACATATATATATGGAAGGCATCAATAAATGATGCATTATTGAGCATTCATCCTAAAAAGTCCCAAGGCTGTTTCTTTCCCACGGGTTTCTTCTTTCTTTTCCCACAGTCTTCCCAACATGAAATTTCTGTGGCTTATTTCGTGTACCTTTTAAAGCTTTTCTCACAGGGGAGTTCCTCAGTCATTGTAAAGGTTTCAATATAAACTCTACAAGCAAAGAATCGGTCCTTAGTCTAAAGGAGCTCGGTGTCCATGGCAGAACTGTGGCTTGGTTAACTGCAGTGTTTTCATGGGACATCTGGACAATGGGGATCTATCTCCTTTTGGGTAGGAGGAGTTGGAGAGAGCTGCTGGGGAGAAGCTAGGCCTGGGTAAAACACTAACAGATGACAGCGCTGGAAACCTAAAGGATGCGCAGATGATCAGCATTAGGAAATGTGCAGCTGAAAATGCCCTGCCTCTGTGTATTCAGCCGTGGCCCGTCTTTGCAGTCTTTTCTTTTGAGGCGGTGTCTAGAGAAACCTTTCTATCCCTGGCTTGTTGATCATGAGTAGCTTTGAACTCGTGATCTTCCAGCTTCAGCCTTCAAATTACTATATGCCACCGTGTCCAGGCAGCCTTGAGCCATCCAGATCAGCCTTTGGGTCCGCTCTCAGAATGACTGTTCATTTGACAGGTCATATGACTCTTATTCCTGTCCTCCTTTACCCACCCTGTACTCACGATCCATTTGGTGGTGGGTTTTAAATGCCAATTTGTATCTTATTCTCAGCTTAGCTATTCTGGACTCACTCCTAAAAACTCTTTGTAAATTTTACCACTTCCAAACCTCCCTAGCTTCCATTTTGGTCATGCCCCATTGGCCTGGGAGGTCCTCATGCGACCTTGTGAGGCAGTATTCCTAAAAGAAACTAACTGTATAGTAACAAGGTATTTCTATAATATGTTCTGAGGAGTTTTTATAGACTAAATAAACTCCTGATATTGAAAATCCATGGTGACACCGGAATGAGTAGCAATGCTCCCAGCAAATAAATATTCAATAAATCTTACGGAATGAGGGAATTTTACATAATAACCTGTGAATAATCCTGGCTGCAGCGACTTTGTTGTCTGTCTTGCATACACACTTCTTACTGCCAGAGCAATGAGGACAGCAGGAGTGGTTGACAGGGGGAGGCAGTCTGCTGGCCCCATGATTCTACAGATGATTTCCTCTGTTTCTCCTTTAGTCAAAACAAGTTCTGGCTCCCTGGGGCTCTGAGGTGAGCTGAGGGTCAGAGCATTGGAAGAGCCAACCCTTCTCTCAGGGGCTCCCAGCTCGGGATCTTACTTTGTGTTTTCGGAGGAGCCGGTGTTCACTTCTGCTATCTGTTTAGAAGAACTCCGATGCTTTCAAAACAGTTTGTCCTTTAAAACAGATAGGCATTCCCTCTATAATTTGTTTACACTGCTCATGAATAAATTACCAGTGCCACTGATATAGACTCATAGACTCAAGCTTAACTAGCCTTACTGTGGCAGTTGATCATAAATTAGCAGTGTCTACTTAATGCGATTTTATTATCTACATAGACATGTGTCTTCACGGTATATGCCTATGAACTGAGAATCACTGCAATTTAGTGTTAGAAGGAAGCAAAAACAATTCGGCAGGCTGGGGTTGTAGCTCAGTTGGCAGAGTGTTTGTTTAGCATGCACGGAGCCTTGGCGTCAATCCACTGCACCACATAAAATGAGCATGGATGATCATACAAACATGCAATTCAGCACTAGGGAAATGGAAGCAGAGAGGTCAAAAGTTCAAGGTCAGCCTGGGACACATAAGAAGACCATGTCTTCAAAAAACAAAACAAAACAAAGAATAATTCTGCATGAACCTTACACTGTGCAGGTGAAGCAACGAACAAGTAGGAAATTGTTCTTTTTCTTCTACTCAAGAGACTAGCTCTATTTTAAACACAACTCCAAGTCTCATTTAGAGAGATGATTTGCTGCGATTCTACGCTCTGTCGAGCACGCTGCCTGTTACCTAACGTTGCTGCTGTGTCTTCTCAGCTCACTTGAGTCAACAGACACCCTGAAGACAGCTGTGTTTTATTTATCTTTCCATTCCTCATGGAGCCTCCCTGGCTATCGAAACTAGACAGTACTGGATTGGGCTTGGGCATTAAGCTGCAGGCAGCTCTGATCCTATACTGAACAGAAGGAAGCAGACACCAGATGCTAGGTCTCCAGGGTCTTGAAAAGCGTCCTTCTGCTATGTTTTCACTGGTTAGCCTTGCTTAGAGCCCTTGTCCTCCCTTTCTTTACCAGAGAGATAGAAAGATGAGGTACTGTGCCTCAGCCTTTCTTCTCTATTGTTTCCCTAACCCAAGCCACAACTTCTTGAACTAGGCTGGATTTTTGCTGCCGTTGGCTTACACACTTGACTCTGTGTCTCTCAGTTCAGCCCTCTTGACTTTTGGTATTTTGTGGCAAATTAACTCAGACCACCTGCCGTAACAACACTGAGAGTTGAACTTCTTTCTTCCTTGATACTTTTGACCTAAATAAGCGGGGGTTAAATTATTACAAATTTGGACATCAGTGATTCATTTGGCAAATATTTATTGATCACTTAATGTGTAGCACAGTAGAATCTGTTCTGTCTGGTGAAGATATGAAGTAAGAAATAAAACCAAGTTGTGCTTTCGTGGAGTATACATTTGGGTGGAAAATGGATGGGGTAAATGTGAATGAACAGATATGCACTGTGTAGACACCACCAAAGGGCAAACGCTGTGAAGAAACAGAAAGGGAGAAAAGGACATAGAGAATCAGAGGATAAAGTGGTAGTCTTGAGAGGAAGACTAGAAAGGGCCTGGGTAGAGACCTTTTGAAAAATCCTCTGTACATAGGTGGCTTCTGAAGTCATATAGCAAATGAGACCATCTGGACACCGATGCAGTCATTATTGAGATGTATAATGGCGTATCGGCTCTAGGGCATTTAGAGGCAGAAGATGGTGAGGAAGATTCAGAGGGCAGGTTGATAAAGAACAGCCAATGATAAAATAAGCAGTCGTGTTAAATATTCAAAGGCAAAATTGAGAAAGTAATTCAAAATCGAGCACTATCAAAGAAACCCGAAGAGAAAAGACAACTGAGAGACGAAAAGCACATCACATCTCTGGGATCCACTGCTGCAAAGAAATCAGAAAATGAGCAGCATCTACAGAGGGCTGAGCAACCAAGAAAACCATTTCTCTCATTTCTTATTTAACTGTGCATGTATGTGTGAGGTGGGAGGGTGTGGCAGGTCGTGTGTGTGGGCTCGAGCTCGTGCGCACACGCGTATGTGCATGGTCACAGAGGTCAGAGGTCAAATTTTCTAAGTGTTCCCCCAGTGCCATCTACCTTATTCCTTCCAAGACAGAGTCACTCATGAGCATGGAACTTGCTGACAAGGCTATGCTACCTGACCACTGAACCTCAACACTACATTTGTCTCTGCCTCTCCAGCCCTGAGATGGGAAGCATGAGACACCATGCCCAGTCCCTCCACCTCACGTCTGGGAATACATTCAGGTCCTCACGCTTGCCGAGCAAGCACTTTATACACTGAGCTATCTCCCTGGCCTATTCATTCTCGACCTTCCTAATGCTGAGACCCTTTAATGATCCCCACGGAGCTGATCCCCAGCCACAAAATCATTTTCATTGCTACTTAATGTAATTTTGCTACTGTTACGAATCATAATGTAAGTATCTGTGTTTTCCAATGGTCTTAGGCCTCCCCTGTGAAAGGGTCCTTTGTAGGGGGTCACAATCCATAAGTTGAGGACTGCTATCCTAGCTGCAGCTTTGATTTTTCTAAGAAAGGGGAAATCACAACATTTTTATGCACAGAGAGCAAAGATTCAGCAAGGAGGGAAAACTGGTAACGTACAGTAGCTGTTTGCTAGCACACATTCCATCTCCACTGTGCTTTTCTTTCTTGTCATTGTAAAGAGAAACTGCCCTGGCCATAAGCGTGTCATTCCACAGGAACTTAGACAGGGCTCTTCAGTGAAGTCAGCGATATCTTAATGAATTATTTGCAGTTTCTAATCCCAACACAATTTAAAATTCCTCCTCCCCCATGTGTGATAAGTAATCCGTCCTATTATTGTAATTAGATCACCATATAATTAAAAGAACGAAGGCCTTTTCTCTGTGTAGTGCTTCTGTTAAATGTAGCTTCTGTTCCCTGGATTTAAAAAAAAAAGTATTGGAAAACACAAATAAGAGAAAGGTATGTTCCTAGGAACAGAGTTAGAAACTGACCTAATGTCATATCTACTTTCTACTTTTTCTGTATGGATGAAAACTCCAGAGAACATACATAACAAACAAGAGTTTCAAGACACCAGAAAGCCAGCTGTGGTCATCAAGTGTTCCTGTTTCCTAAGCATCAGTGGGATATACTCTTACTAATGTAAAAACAGAGCTTTCTGGATCTAAAAAAGAAGACATTAGAGATTTCTCTTTCCAGCCATTTATCTTACAAATGACCAAGCTCTTACAAATAGTTCTTATACAGAAGCAGAGATGTGCTAGAGGGAAGGCTCAGTGGTTAAGAGCACTTCCTGCCCTTGATGAGGACTGAGTTTGGTTCCCAGCATCCACAGGGTGGCTCACAACCATCTGTAACTTCAGTTTGAGGGGTTGTGATGCCCTCTTTCTGTCTCTATGTGTATTGCACATACCTAGTACACATACATACTTACTTGCAAACACACACATCAAGTAAAAATAAATAACTCTTTTAAAAATGATGCATATGTGACTTGGAACTATTAAGGGTAGTTTTATTACAATTAAAAACATTATGATAATATTTACTATTTCTAGGTCCCAAGCATAGTGCCAGTCACTCTAAATTCATAATCTCATCTAAAATTTAGAGCCACTGTGTGGTGCAAAGTGGACCTTAAAAACAAAAGCTATTTAACTGTCTTAAACAGTTAACCACTTGTCTCTACTTCCTTATTCATACAACAAAATGGGCAGGGGCTTTATCATGCTGACACTCAGGCATGTCATCCGTCCATACTCACGCATGCTTTTGTGGTCATCGATATCACCTGAGAACTTAATAAGTGTACATTTTCACATCCAGGTGGTCCACTGAATCAGGAACTCTTGGAATGGAATTCACAATCTTCATTTTAAAACCCACCCTTCCTCTGGGTGATTCTGATACATGCCAAGGTTTTTGAAGCACTTCTTTAGAACAAAATGTTTTATAGGCACAAAGTAGAAGTTTCTAGACTTTCTACCTGGTCTTAAAAGTATAAGCCAAAGCCATACTGCACCATTTCATATTGACCGTAGGGATCACTACCTTAGACCATAGGGACCATTGCTACCATCAAAGACTTAGAACCTATGGTTGTTTCAAAAAGTTGCTATGCTTTAAATATGTCATCCAAAAAGTATGCTTTAAATTTGATCCCCAATATACAGGTTAGAGAATCTGCCTCATGAGAAGTGTTACCCTCATGGATAGATTAATGTAGACTAGAAAAGGGCTTAAAGCCTCAATTCCAGTCTCCTACTCTCTTATCCTCTCACCCTTTGCTATCGGATAACGGGGAGAAACCCAGCCCAGCTTGATGCTACACTTTGATGTTGGACTTCCTGGCCTCTTACTAAGATGTATGAATTTCTTTTTAGGCTATTATCCAGCCTGTGGTCTTTTCTTACAGAAGCACAGAATGAACTAAGACACAGTGATTCACCATCACATTTTCATGAAAGGCATCATTTCATGACGTTTTCGTGAGTGATAATGGTTTAGTAAAACTCACTCAGTAGTCACTTCAGCCAAAGCTGCTAATGTCTGTATGACCTTCTATATTAAAGCAAATGGCTCCTGACACTAAATTGGCCCTTTTACCATATTAAAAAAATTAACTTGGTCAAGGATAACATAAACTCTGATTCTATGTCAAAACTACTCCCCAAAGGGCCTTAATTGTTTCAATAGCCTCTCATAGGACAACATATTAGTATACTACACCTAAGGTATCATGTTGGTAAAACCCACATAGTAAGAATGACAAATACTCCAAATACTGATAGGCCAGTGTGTAGTAAGTATGCGGCAGATAAAATACATGAAAATGTAAGTAGCCACTATCTCAGAAAGTTCTAGAGTCAACTGTCTGCGTCAAGTGCTGATCTTCTTCCCAGAGGAAGATGCTGTGCTCCTCATTTCCTATGACTAGGAGAGAAAAGCGAGGTTAGGACATATTTTTGAATTCTTTTTTTTTTAAGGATAACATATTTGCTTATATGAAATGTATTTATTTATTGAGAATTCCATACAAGTATCTAAGGGATTTTGGTCATATCTATTCTTCCCTCCTAATCCAACCACTTTTCTCAATATTCATACCAACTTCATGTCCTATTTTTATTTTATATTTGATAACCCACAGAGTTCAATTAGTACTGCCCATGTGTACAAAGGTGTTCGGTCACTCACTGGAGAGTGAGCAACCTGCCGGGGGCCAGACCCCTGAAGAAAATGTACGCTCCCTCTCGCAGCCGCCAACTGCTAATAACTCCTCAGCTAGTCATGAGCCCCTCCCTCACCCACGCTGCAACATTGACTGGCTCGATCTTCATCAGGTCTTGTGAAGGCAACTGCAGCTATGGTGAGCCCTGTCATCTCCAGAAGACGATAGATCACAGCCGTCCTCCCTTGTCTTCTGATTCTGACAACCTTTCTACCTCCTCCTGGCAATGTTCCCTGAGCGTTGTGGAGAGTATGTAAGATATAGATGTCTCACTGAGGTCTTATTACTCCACAGTCAGTTCTTTGCTACACTTTGGCCCATTGTTGGGCTCTGTATTAGCCACCACACACTGCAAAAAGAAGCTTCACTGTTTAGAGGTGACAGTCTCACTAATCTATGGATGCAAAAATAAGTCTGTAAGAGACAGCTTAATAGTATGCCTATTTAGTAAATTCACAGCAATTGGTTTTTCCCCATGACCCACGGTCTACCCAGATATCAGTTCTTGGCCAGGTTTTCGGTAGCAGACATTTTGAGTTTCTTCCTGTGTAGTGGGCCCTAACTCCAGCTGGAACGTCACTGGTTACCTCCCAACTTTCATGCTGCTATTATGCCAATGGGTATACCTTGATGGGTTGGTCATTATTCTAGCTCACAGGATTTACAGCTGGGTAAAACTATTGAGGATTTTTTTTTCCACTTAGCAATCTACAGAGCCCCTTCCAGTACTATGGAAACTGGCTACTAAGAAAGAAGATACTTCTAGGCCAGTTACAGTTTGATTTTTGTATGTCCTGTGAGCAAAGTGCACGGTGTTTTCAGTGATAAGGTTTTATCATTAAGTTCTGGTAGGCAACCAAGAGCAGTGACACTTGCCTATGTTGTTTTGGAGGGTCTCTGAACATCCCCCTTTGACCAACAATAAAAAGAAGCAACTACATTTGTTGGTTCTGCTATGACTCATTCAGGCACTGCCTAAAGATACTTCCAGCCTTGAATGGAGCCTAGATCAAAACAGATAAACAAACCTAAAAACAATAAAAACCATTCCATGGTCTGTCAGATACCAATGTAAGAGTTTCTGCAATTTAAGATTTTTTTAAATGAGTGGACATATGGTTGTTTTATTTGTTTGTTTGTTTGTTTGGTTAGTTGATCAGTTAGTTGGTTGGTTTTGTTTCTCTGGCCTGGAACTGGCTATGTATACCAGCTAACCTTGAACTCACAAAAATTTGCTAGCCTTTCACTCATGGAGTGCTGAGATTAAGTGCACATGCTACCACACCTGGCAGCTTCTTTAAACATCTGGGGTAGTTGAAGAATTTGAATGGAATCCATAACAAGAAACAGACAAAAGAATCAAAACTGTGAGCCTCAAGAATTTTGAAGCAAGGCACATTTTCCTTTTGAAAAACAGGCTGTTACTTGTTACTGAGTTCTAAGAGGGATGAACACCAAGCCATAGATTGGTAAATGAGTTTGTGACCCAAACTTTCTAGTGTGAGTTGGTTGCTTTTGACCAAGCTTATCATAAAGCCAGATACTCCTAGAGGGGCTCCATAATCAAATGGAATGTTATGTAGGCCATTAAGCCTAAGTAGACCTAAAAGCTGTGGTAAAATATTAACATAACTCGTTCCATGGACATTCACACTCATTGCCTTCTGTCCTTCAACTTGTGCTCATGGCCCCATGGGGAGTTCATTCCCTGTATCTTACAGGACAAAGGATTTGTTTTGTTTTACAAAACAGAGGATACAGTCTATCATTGTGGAAAGGCACTGGGACAGGAGCAAGAGGTGGATGGTCACATTGCATTTGTAGTCAGGAAGTAGACTGCAAACAGGAGGTAGGGCTAGGTTATGATATCTCAAAGCCCTCCCCAAAGGATACATTTCATATACTAAGGCTCCACCTCTTAAACAGCCTTCCCAAACGACCTCACCAGCTGAGGGCCAAGTGTTCAAATACTTGAGCACATTGAGGACATTTAATGCTCAAACTCAAACAAGTTCTAAACCAACCTGGACCAAAGGACTCTTGGACTGAGTAGACTGCAGACTCATCAGCAAAATAAGTTGTTTTCTTGTTTTAAGTGTCTAATTTTAACATTGATTACTGTGCAGCCCTATATAACCAGCACAGTTTGTCACAAGATATTTTCAGGTAGACTAAGCATTAAATATGATTGCTCCTTAATCCAGTATCAATTTTGAAATCTAAGAGAACAGATTGAGTTTAAAAGAGGCTATACTTTGCAGCAAACATAATTGGAGTTTAGTGCTTTGCATCAGATTCAGATCAGTACCCTGGCACGCTTAAAATTAAAAATGTCAACAGAAGCTAATCATAGACAATTCAAATGATAATGTTCTTACAAACCATAGCTGTGTTAATGTTACTTAGATGTATGAGCACAGAGGTGACCCAGACCACATGAGTCTTCAAACTACACTTCTCTATATCCTTTCTCCAGTAGAAAAAAAAAATGGAGTTGATGATACCTTATTGATATTTTTTGTCCCAAAATACTAGCATCGGAAAAGTGTTATTTGTTGTTGCTGTTGTTGCTATGACAATATATACAATTTGAAAGGAGGGGTCATTTTGTCTTATGGTTTTGAGGGGACACAGTCCAAGGTCAGCTGGCTTCACTGTTTCTGGGCCATTGGCTGAAGGGCATCCTGGAAGAGAGTTGCCCCTTGCCTGGTAACCAGGAAACAGCAGACAAAGTTGGACCCTGGGACAAAATATTGCCTTCAAAGGAATGGTTCTAGAGACCTTCTTCCTTCAACTAGATCCTACCTCCCAATGTTTCCAACACTTTCCAACAATGCCATCAAATTATGTATTCACTGGGTTAGTCCATTCATTAAGTCAGAGTTTTCATGATCCATTTGCTTCTCAATGGTTAGGCTCATCAGCTGAGAACTAAGTCCTCAACATATAAACCTTTGGGTAGACATTTCATAACTAACTCATATGAAATATGAGCAATAGTAGAAAGAGGAAATCCTCACATTGGCTAAACCATTTTAAAACAAATATTTATTACATGTATGGTGTGTGTGTGTGTGTGTGTGTGTGTGTGTGTGTGAGTTTATGTGCACCATGTACATGGAGGAGCCTGTAGAAGTCAGAAGAGTCTTTTGTGTCTTTGGATCTGGAATTACAGATGATTATGAACCACCATTTTTGGGAATAGAATCTGAGTCCCACTAAAGAACAATTAAATGCCCTTAGCTGCTGAGTAATCTCTCCAATCCCCAAACTAAAACTTTAGTTCAAGTCATGGCAAACTTGCTCGAGAGAATATAATGTTTTTTTGCTTTTTTAAAAAATATTTATTTATTTATTTATATATTTATATATTTATTTATTTATTTAATGAGTATGGGTGTTTTGACCGCATGTTTGTCTGTGGTTCATATGTGTGCCTGATGACAAAGAAGGACAGAAGAGGGTGCCATATCTTCTGGGACTGGAGTAACAGACATTTGTGAGCTTCCATGTGAGCACTGAGAATTGAATCCTAGACCTCTGGAAGAGCAACCAGTGATCTTCATCACAGGGCCATCTCTCTCTAATCTCAGGAAAATGTCTCATTAGAGAGATTGGTCTTAAGTCCTCAGTTTTAACCAGTGAACTACTTGAATTATTAGGCGCAAATGGTACATTTACATCAGTAGATGATTCATTGAGTTCTATTTGAGAGATGGGCTGGTGATTGTGACAGTATAGCCTATATTTACAACTCATTCCATAACAAATGACGCACATGCTCTGACAAAGCACTCTCTGTATTAATCAACGAACTGAAGTATAGTAGCAGTCTCTAGCTCACCACTCAAAAGAAGTAGTGCAGGATAATCAGCATTCTTAGTTGGCACACACCACTCACTTCAGAGTTGGCTGACCTAGATGGCCTTCAAGGAGAGGTCAGCAGCTACTGCATCTCATTTCCCTTGGACTAGTGGCTACCTATGGCATACTCTTCTCAGGGTGAAAGACAGGGTTCAGGAAAGCAAGCCTAATTATGCAAGGCCAGCTAACACATCTGTTCATGGCCATTAACATTCCATTAAGCAAGTTAAGACTCATAGGAAAATCTAAATTCATGGAAGAAGGAAATTTCCCATTGAGGGTGCGCAGAGAGTGAACAATAATGTGAACTTAAGACTGGTACTTTTGACTTGGCAAAAGTATTATGAGTTCCGTGTCGAAGAGCTGCCATGATGTGAGCAGCCTGTTCAATACAGCTTAGCAAACATTTCTACAGTGCTCTGTTTTATAGGGGCTGTTTTAGGTACCAAAGACACAGAAATCAATCACACACAGGCACTACCCTCAAAAAAATCAGACACGGGACCATTATGGCTATAAACCAATTAAAATTTGATGTGAATGACACCAAAGCATTTATAACTCTTAGTATCATAGTTACCGTTTTATAATTTAAGTAGCCAAGTCTCAGGGTGACCAAATAATTTGCCCACTTTTAGTACAAAAGACAAAAACTAAAATCGATTCTCTTTGATGGTGAGAATGAAAATATCATACAACTCTCCTGTTGGTCCATATACTTTGCCCAGACGGTGAGCAGAGAGGTGATCCAGCCCAACGGCTCATTTGATGCTGAGAACTCTTATCCTTAATGCTAATGAACTGGGGCCCGTGATAAGGGCTGCAGAATGAGTTACGCTTGCCTCAAAAATGTAGTTCTGTTTTTTTTTTTTTTCCTACAGATGCTGCTTATTAAACTACTCTTTATCAAAAGTACTGGCTGAGATTTACATATATAGGCTAATAGAGATATTAGATACTACCAGATATTTTTAACCAATTTTGAAGTATGAGACTCATAGGCTTTCTCATTGTGTTTTATGTTAATGTAAACTATTTTGATAATAAAGAATCGAAAAGTCACTGGGTCCTCTGTTCCTGAGAAATCAGACAAGTTATAGCCAGTTTTTAAAAAAGCATATGCATAAATATGACTTTCAACCCTGTTAGATACTGTGAAACTATTACTGTAACCTTTTATTGAACTATTTTATGACTGTATTATACCAGTGTCAATGTGAAACAGTTCTTCATATTTGTTTAGAAGAGTTAGCTATGAGCTTGAATACATGCCATAACTGTTATGGTAAATCAAAGATTTTATACTATCACTCCTCCAAGAAGAAACAAAAACTGGAAAGAGAAAGAGCAACGAGAAACACAGGATTGATTAAATCAAGTGACAAGTCACTGGGGAAGCCAGAGTTAGGTCAGGCATCTAATGATTGCTATCCTGGGCAGCAGATTTTTGACTATTTGGAAAACAAAACAAAACAATAGTAAAAAAACCAAAACAACAACATACTCTTAGGGGAACACTAAGGACGACAAAACAAATCCAAGAACTAGGGATTAATTTTATGTGGCCTGTTAGAGAGATTTAGTGAATGTGTTTAAGGCTGGGGTGAGAACCTGGATAATTATGAGTATTGGAAAGGGCTCAGTCTTGATGAATAGCAGTCAATAACTGTCTTCCTGTGCCATCATTTTCTATTAAAGAATGTTTGTGCACTTGGTTTTCACAATGAGTTTCATGTTGCTTGCTTGGAGTCCGGATTTTGGCCCTTTCCACATACAGTTAGGGTAAGACTACTGCATGCCAGTATCAAGTCACTTTTTCTTTCCCTCTCCCCAGAAGGACCATGCCCAAGTTGGCTCAGTACTGGCTGTCTGCCTTGGTGTAGTGAATTCCAGAAGACCAGGCTAGACTCTGAACATTGTTTGCCTTCCTTGAACCTGAGCATTGGAGCTGGGTTGGACCTTATTTCCCAGTTGCTTTCACTGTAAAAGCTGTTACAAACATTTCAGTAGATCGCTGATAGAATAAAACTAGGAAAAAATGTGCATGGCTCAAGTTCTGCTTCCATAATGGCTCAGAGAGTGATTTACATAATCTATAGGAGATGAATATCTTTGGAGAATGTTGTCTTCTTACTACTTTTAATTTTTATTTTGTTTTTAACTATTTACTTATGTATTTTTGAAGCAAGGTCTTGCTTTGTAGCCCTGGCCTATCCAGAACTTGATATGTAGCCCAGGTTGGCCTCAAGGAGGAGATAATCCTCCTGCCTTTGCCTCTGAAGTGCTGGGATCGCAGGCATGCACCACCAGACCTGGGTTCTTAATACTGACATATGGTCAAACATATTTATGGATTGTAGTTTGCTATTGCAGGTATGTGTAGAATGTATAATGATCAAATAAAAGTGGTGACTACTTCTCCCCTTTTATCATTTCCTGAAGCGTTTGAATTTGTCTTTTCTAGTTCTTCATAGAACATATAATAGATTGAAGGGATGTCTAGCCTTTTGATGTTGTGTCACAAATGATGTCATCTATAAAGTTCATGACTGAAAACCATTAAATAAAATTACAAAAGAAGAAAAATGAAAAAACAAAAAAGCAACTTCTCATAAGGTTTCGAGTAAGTTTTCATGGTGAATCACATTCATAGTTACCCTGAAGCCAATGCAGTCCGCGGGCTTTAGGTTGGGCACAGTGTAAAACAAACTTGCCTCCTGGCACTTTAAAACACTGTGAATTATTCTTCCCATCTAACTGCTTGTGTCCGGTATCTAACCTTCTTTATTTCTGCTCCCTTTCCTAGGCTCTAGTAACCACTGTCTACTCTTCTTGAAGCCTAATATTCTATCATTCAAGATATATAGTATTTGTCTTTCTGTGCCTGGTTTATGTCATTAAGTATAAAGTCTTTTGGTTTGATCCATTTTGTTGCAAATGACACAATTTCCTTCTTTTTTGTAACTGAATAAGATCCAGTTGTACATAAGTCTCTTAATATATGCTGGTGGATATACCTGTGTTGATTACCAATCTTGGCTATTTGGAGTAGTGCTGCAGTAAACACGGGGGCGGGGGTGTCAGTTACACCCTTTGGATATTTATTCAGGAGTGGGATAGTTGAATCCTATGAAAATCAGAAATGGAGTCTCAGGTTTGCCTGGCTTCTGAGAATGCCATCATTTTTACAGTAGGAGGCAAGGCAATAGAATATTTTAGAATAGCATCTCCGTAAGTACATAAGTAGGCCATAGATGTATGGTACCAGGTCTAGCAAGAATTGAAACACTTCAAGCTCAGTATGGTGGCATGTATCTATAATCCTAAGCACCGCAAGGCTGCGGCAGGAAGATGGCTTTAAATTCAAGGCCATCTTGGGCTACATAGTGAGTTCCGGGATAACCTTGGCTATAAAGAAAAAGCTTCTAGTGTTTGTTAACTGAAGACTGCCCACACTCCAGAACCAGCCTGCCTTCTGCAGCTCAGCCAGCAGTCACATCATCACCAGCCACCAACACCACGCATTTCCACTGTCCTTGTGGGGTGCATACCCTTTATGAAACCCATGCTGCACAGCTTGCCCTCTTCTTGTCCATCCTCAGTCTGAGGCAGCCATTCATTCTCTCCACCACCCACCCCAATAAATCTCCTGCGCTGGGTCCGTTCTGTGCTGTGATCTTTGCGACATTCCTTGCCCTCTGATTGCCTGCAAATCCCTAATACCTAGTTGAAAGAAAACTATGCATCCATTAGCTATGCATGTAAATAAATGCATCTATATGTATACATGCATGTGTATATGTTTTACTGTTCTATATATTCTTTGAAAGAGATAAATAAATGGAAAATGTTATTGGCCTTGTTCCTTTGGATCAAAGATTTCTTTTTTATCATGACATAAATCACTTGATACAGATAAAGAGCCAGAGTAATTTCAGAGGAGAATGTTCAGCCTACTTCTATGCTAATAATGGATCCTACCTCATGGCTATTTTTGAAAAACTCCTCAGCCTGTTTAAAAAGGCTGGAATTTATCAATTTGAATATTTCCATGACACCAGCTTTATATTTCTCCATCTGAACTTCACATAATTGCTTCTGACTAGAAGATAGGTAATTTGCCTAGCTTCTTTATTTAAAAAAAAAAAATCAAAAACCAACAAGGCAAAATGTGGAGAGTTTCCAAGATTATTTCTATTCTTTTCTTTACCTTGTTAAAGCTAAACTACTTAAATAGCCAATTCCAACTAATATCTATTCTCTTAACTATTCTGAAAGTTTGTAGGATTGTAGTTTTTTTTTTTTTTAATTGGGATCTACAGAAAACTTGTGTAACTTACACTACCTTCTCTTAGAAGTTGCATCCTGGGCTGGAGAGGTGGCTTAGCGCTTAAGAGCACCAACTGCTCTTCCAAAGGTCCTGAGTTCAAATCTCAGCAACCACATGGTGGCTCACAACCATCCTAACAAGATCTGACACCTTCTTCTGGAGTGTCTGAAGACAGCTACAGTGTATTCACATATAATAAATAAATAAATCTTTAAAAAAAAAAAAAAGAAGTTGCATCCTTTTTTTTTTTTTTTTTTTTTTTTCAAGACTCAGCCATGTCTCTCCCATAAAGACTGAATTGTTTTGCAGGTTTCCTACTTTGGAGTATTCTATCAAATTTCCTTCAAGCTGTTGATTCAATCATTGCACCCTGCATTGTAAGTATGAGTCAACTAAACTTATCATAATGTCTTCCTTCTCTTTATTTTGAGGAATTGGATTAGCATGCTAATGGATTTCTTTTCTGTGAGTCAGCCTTATTATTTTTATGGTGAAAGTTCCTGCTTTGTTTGGACATCTCTGGATTTAATTTCATTGATGAATGGTGGTTGAACTTTTCTTTCCCTTGCATGAGATCCTTTGTTTTGTCCTTTCCTTTTCTCTTTCTTCCTATGTAGGAGTCCCATGCTATTGCTCATCTCTGAAAGATAGTTCACACATTGTTCAGGTATATAATTCCAGCTTCCTTTGTCCTACAGTATGAAAAAAAAAACCCAACAACAATTAGATTAAAAGTCTTTGAAAATGAATGCAAGAGGTTGAGAGAAATAACCTGAATTTTCTAAGAACTTTCAGTATGTGAGCATCAGAACCAGACCCCAAAAGCTTTCCCTCTGATCTCAGGTTCTTTTGTTGTGGGTTGTGTTGTCTCTACGTTGAAGGAGAACAATGGCTGGGAGACAAAAGGCAAAGGAAGATCTTCCAGTATAGATACTGCCTTTCCCTTGGGTCACTGAGAGTCCATTGGTATTCTAAAGGAATGACATTACCATTTTTATCAATCATCCATTAATTACATATGCTGCTATGGGCATGTAGGGATGCAGATACCAACCGATATTTACTGAACAAAACCTTGTCCAGGAACTTGCCATATCATCTAATTTCTCACTATTATCTTTTAAGAGGATAACTGCTAATCTCATTTTCCAAACAAACAAAGAGACACAGAAATAAAATGACTTCCCAAAGCCATAAAGCTAGTAGTAAATATGTAAGTTCAAGAACTCAGGTGACCCTAAATTCATTTAATTTTTATTGTATAACAGAGCATGTTCATTAACACCTTTACATGTGCCCAAATGTCACATGTTATCTGATCCAAGTTCTACAAAGCACTTAGAGTAGATATATCTGTAGACCTAGAAAGTAGCTTAACAGTGCTTCTGCCCAGGGTAGAGAGAAAGGTCATGTCTGAGAATGGGCACATTCCTTTTTGTAAGCAAAGACACAGTGAAACCACAAAAGTAAACTGCTCTGTGGGTTGGTTGAAAGAAAGGTTTACTGGTGACCAAGCAGCCAATGCTATCTCATAGGAAGGGGAGGCACAGGAAAAAGCAAAATGGAAGGAAGAAAGAAAGAGAGAGAGAGAGAGAGAGAGAGAGAGAGAGAGAGAGAGAGGAGAAGAGACCATGACAAGGAAGTAAGCTCAGGAAGGAATTTGACATTAGAGCATGACAAAAGAGTAAGTTCAGGCAGGGACCTGACATTGGCCAAGGACAAGGAAGTAAGAATCTGGTTTTAGGGTAGAACAAAGAAGTAGGCTCAGATATCTTGATCATCCTTAGAAACAGCCGGAGTGATCACGGGGCTTTGTGTTTATTGTCTTGCTTGTTCCTTGACTATTGTCTTTCTAGTTGCTTATTGTACTGCTCACCCTTAATACTTGCATGTAATTAAAATGGTATAAAAAGCAGATTGGGAAAATTAAATTTGCCTTCAGTCTCAGAATTGATGGGGGTCATGCTACAGTGTTATCTAACTGTCTTTTTTCATTTCCCCCCCCCCTTTTTTTTTTAAAGATAAGCATCTATTTTCTTTTTTTTCCCAATTTTTATTAGGTATTTTCTTCATTTACATTTCAAATGCTATCCCAAAAGTCCCCCATACCCTCCCCGCCTCCTACCCACCCACTCCTCACTCCCGCACTGGAGAACCTGTTGACTGACTGAGCAGGCTTGGTCAGAGACACCTTAGGTAACAAACACACAACACCAGAAAAGAAGCCCTTCATGTTGTATTGTAGTTAAAATGCTTCATGTATAGAGCAGAGAAGGAATATTGGCAGGAGAGAGACAGACAGACAGACATTGGGTTATATATAAAACCATACCCATAAGAGTAAGTATGGAATTCTCAGTAGAAACTCTTAAAAGCCAGGAGGCTCACAATACTGGGCTTTAATCTCTGAAAGATAATGTCAACCAAAATTACTTTACCCAGCAAAACTATCCTTCATAATTGAAAGAGAAAGAAATACATTTCCACAATAAACATACAACAAAGAAATGTATAATCTCCATACCAGCAGAATGCCTGGAGGAAATGTATACAGTGAAGATAAAGACATCTATGAGTTTACAAGGCAGAATTAAACTCTACAAGAAGACTAAATATAAAAGATGATGATTAGGAAAATATCAAATACTACAAAAAATGGATGACTGGTTACAGCTCCACAATACACCTGAACATTAGTAATCTCAATTCTTCAATAAAATGATACAGACTAGCAGGTTGTATTAAAATTCAAGATCCAGCCATTTCTTGCCTGCAAGAGGTATTTGTTTTCCCTCACTGGTGAAAATGAACAGAGCTTTACAGTAAAAGGATGGGAGAAGGCATTCCATGAACAGAGAACCAGGAAGCAAGCAGCTATCAGTGTACTGAGGTCATCATACACAGCAAGCTTCGAGCCAACAGCAGTGAGGAGAGAAAACAGCTACTTCATATTGATCAAGGGAACATTTCACTAAGATGATACAGCAGCTCAGTATGTGTTTACTAGATTTCAGCAATCCACTTTCATAAAATAAACAGGACTGTATGTTAAGACACAGATCGGCCTTAACGTAGCTGTAGTGGGTGACTTCAGTACCCCATTTGCTCCAATATATGAACTATGAAGACAAAAAAAATTAACAGATAAGCATTAGAGTTAAACAACATTCTATATCAAATGGACCTAAAAAACCATCTATAGAACAGACTACCAAATATTTCAGAATGCTCATTCTCACCAATGCATGGGAGTGTTCTTTCTCTAAAATAGGCTGTATTTTAGGTCATAAATCAAATCTTAACAAATACAGGAACATTGAAATGATTTTTGGTATTCTATCTAATCACAGTAAATAAAACTAGAAACCAACAGCGAGAGAAACCACAGAACTTTGTGCAAACGCATGGAAATTGAACAGCACATTATTAAATGAGGAACAAAAAAAATGGGGAAACCTCAGGGAATCTTACATCTTCCTCTGGCCTCCACAGGCACCCACACTCATGTACATACACCCCCACACATGCACAAAATTAAAAAGAAAATATCTTTTAAAGGAGAAAATAAAACAAACCCAGAAAATCCTCATAGAAACACAAAAGACCCCAAATGGGCAAAGCAATCCCAATTAAAAGCAGCAATACTGGAATCATCACAGTATCTAATGTCAAATTACACTACAGAGCCATAGTGACCAAAACACAGCTGAGACAACAGGGAAAAAAGACACACAGCTACAGCTACTTGGTTTCTGATGAAGATGCAATAAAACCTATATGGGAGAAAAGACAGACTCTTCGATAAATGATGCTGCAAAACTTAGTCCTCTCACTCAACAGATAACAAATCAATAATAAATAGATCAAATGACTTCATGTACAATCTGAAACTCCAAAAGTGTCAGAGAAAAGCATGTCAGGCGTTAAACACAGCCAAGGACCAAGAGAGGGCATTCACTCCTTCCGTTCTCCTCAGAAAAGGGCAGGTCTCCCACAGATATCAACCAGCCTGGCCACATGAAATTGCAGTAAGAACAGGCACATCTTACTTACAGATCCGGAAGCAAAACCAAGGATTGACCAATGGAATTGCATGAGATTAGAAAGCTTCTGCAAAGCAAAGAAATAACAGAGAGGAGGCAGTCTACAGAATGGAAGGATGCCTCTCCACTCTGCATCTGACAGACGATTACTATATAGAATGCGCAGAGTACTAAAATGCTACAAACCAAAACCCCCAACAACACAAACAACAATTGGGCTAAAGAAACGAACAGCTCTGAAATGATAAAGAAAACACACACACACACACACACACACACACACACACACACACACACACACACAAAACCTTATTTACCAGGGAAATAAAACTACTTTTTCATTTCATCTCAGCCTACTTTAGTCAGAATGGTTACCACTAAAAAGTCCATAGGGGCTCACAGAGACTAAACTGACAACCAAGTGAGCATGTCTGGGATTGACCTCTGCACATATGTGACAGTTGTACAGCTGGGTCTGGGTCTCCATGTGGGACTCAGAAAGTCAGAGCAGGGGCTGTCACTGACTCTATTGCTTGCCTTTAGATCCCCGTTCCCTAACTGGGCTGCCTTGTCTACCTCAAAAGAAGTTGTGCCTGTTCTTACTGCAATTTCATGTGGCAAGGCCGGTTGATATCTGTGGGAGACCTGCCCTTTTCTGAGGAGAAATGAATGGGTGGTGGTGGGGAAGAGGAGGAGAGGAGGGAGTGGAAGCTGCAATCGGGATGTAGAGCAAATGATTAAAAATGCAAGCAAACAAACAAATAACAACTCAACTCTTGTTGGTGAGAATACTGAAAAAAAGCTAGCGGGTATCTACTGCTAGTGACTGGATTATAAATTAGCCTGTCAGGTATGGAATCAGTGTGGAGGGTCCTTAAGCACCAAGCTAGAATTACCACAATAATAGTACTATTTGGGTTATCTAAACAGGTAATGATTTTCTGGCAATTACTAAGAGATGGTGCTGAAATCCCTGGCTCTGCTTCTTTCCCCAGTATTTATTATCAGGCTGTGCTTAATGGTTTTGAATCTCTGTTACTAGATTTAAAAAAATTAAAATTGTTATGGCCTCTTGATGAATTGTATCTCTGGTCGTTATAAGATGACTTTATGTTAATTACTTTCTTTGAAATATACTTTGCCAGCCTGACTGTCATATTTAACGGGGGTTTTTCATAAACATCCTGTAGTTTTTTTAGTTCTCTGAATTGAAAGGCTATGCTTTATACTCAATATAGCTGGAACAGTAACTATAACATGACATTATTAAGTTTAAGTAGTGTTTATGTTTTAAATTTTTAAGATTATAAGAAAGCATATATTATAGAAAATTGACTAGTACTGTACATATCAAGAAATTCAGGAAAACTAAATTTCCAAATAAAATAATTACCTATAATGGTTAATCTTCATTATCACAAGACAGGAGTTAGAATCGCCATGAAACTGTAATTCTGGGTGTGTCTCCAGGGTGTTTTTAGGAAGTGTTATCTGAGCATGGAAGTCCCATCCTGAATGTGAGCAGCACCATCCATGGGCTGAGGCCTGGAATCCATAGCCAGGACAAGTGAGCTGAGCAGCAGGCCAGCATTCACCTCTCTCTGCTACTTGACTGTGGAAACAATGTAACTGTTCACCCTCCAACCACCATGCTTTCTCCCCAGGACTGACTGCATTCAGGAGCTATGGGCCAAAATAAACCATTTTTTCCTTACCTTGCTCTGGGCATTTTGTCACAGGAATAAGAGAAGTAATGGACCCAACACCTGGACATACCTTTAGCAGTCTATTCTTTACCTTTTCCATATAACAATCACTATTGTATTATTGACTACAGAAATGACTTTAAAATCCTGCATACCTTCTAGCGTGATTAATAAGATTGCATCCATGCAATGGAGGAATGGGTCAGCAGTTAAGAGCACTTGTTATTCTTGCAGAGGACTCATGTTCTGTTCCCAGTACACATATCAGGCAGCTTGTGACCACTTATAACTCCAATTCCATGGCATTCAATACCCTTTTCTGGACTTGCAGGCACTTGGGCATATATGGTACACATATAGACAAGTAAGCACATATACACATACATAAAAGTAAATAAAATTAATTTCTAAATTTTTATCCAACTTCCTTTTGCAGCCTTTCCTTCTAGCACATGCCCGATCCTTTGTAACTCCACTGGTCTGCAGAACATCTTTCTATAGCAGATCCCAAGCTGTCATACCAGGCTGGGACAGGGTGGAACTCCATCCTCTTTGCTGTCCTCTATTCCAGTGTTTTCAGATTTGCTCTTAGTCCTGCTGCAGCCTGCTTGGCTGAGCCCTTCCTCCCAGCCCACCTCCACCCCCTTGGCACTCAGTAAAATAACTAAGCAAGTCAAACAAAAATCTCAGAGATAAGCCTCACCAACAGATTAAAAGACACAGAAGAGAGGATTTTAGGTCTTGAAGTCAAGGGAGAAGAAATGGAAACTCGATCAAAGAAAATGTCAAACTAATAAAAAAAAATAGGCACAAAATATTCAAAAAAATCTAGGACACTGTAAAAAGACCCTGGTCCTCTGCAAGAGCAGCTAATGCCCTTAACCACTGAACTATCTCCTTCCATCCCCAGGTCAGTTTTAAACAATATGTTTATAATTCCTTGAGAATTTTGTACAATGTATTTTGAGCATATTTATCCCTTCCCCAACTCTTCCCATCCCACCTTCTCTATCCGCTTATCCCTTCCCTATCAACTTTTAGATTTCTCTCTCTCTCTCTCTCTTTCTCTATCTATCTATCTATCTATCTATCTATCTATCTATCTATCTATCTATCTATCTATCTATATCTTTTTTTTCTCCCCCTAAGCAGTCCAGTGACAGTGCCCAGCTAGTCTTGGGAGCAAGGTCTACCCTGGAGTCTAGTCAAGCCCACTAGTGATTACATCATTAAAAAACAATAAGATAAGACATCAACTCTCCCTTTCCCATGAGCTATCAAACACCCCAGGCAGCACCTAAGCTATGGTGAAATTTTGTCTCTAAGTCTTTTTTTTTCTTCTTGTCTTTCTTCCCACACAGTCACTATTCTACTCCTCAGTCTATCTTTTCCTGATCCTATCTTATTCTTATCCATCCTGTCTCTATCTCACCAGCAGAGCGTATTGTCAGAACCAAACATTTCAGTAACTCATCAATGGCATGTATTCTCTCTAATCTTTAGGTTCAAAATGAAGTGACTTGGCTAGGCAGGTGTCAGGCTCCCTGAACTGGCTGCTGTCCCTGCATCTCTAGGTTTGTTTGTCTACACTACTTGGTCCAAACCACCTGCCAGACGGGACTCTTACAGCTCTCTAAACAGTGGGCACATCTGCTTCTGAGTTTCAGCATAACTGTGTTCTCTGCTTGGTCCATCTTCTGTGGCTGTTTCTCATCCCTCTGCTCATCTGTCACCAGCCTGCTCAATGTCACTAGCACCGGTTTCATTAAGACATCTGTTATTGACATTGTCACCGATACACATTTAACTCCAGACACACCACACACTTCTTTTTTTTTTTTTTAACATATTTGGATTTTCTACAATGGTCATTATCTTTACATTTTAATAAAAAGGTTTTAATAGAACATTTGATTGATACTGGTAGAATTTACCTGCAGAGGAGCAAGGCGTGGAAGTAAATTGAATGGCAAGATAGATATTTTTGTACCCGTTTTTAATTATCTGCGGGCCTTCATGGAAATGAATTGAGATGTCCATCTGGTGGAGGTTGCCAGAAACTGATTTCCTCCACCATAAAATGGTTGAATAGGAAGAAATAAGCAAGTCACTCCTGTGTCTCTTCAGAAAGGGCCCCCTCTTCTGGGTAGGACCAAATTTCTGTTAGAAGAGGGAGTTCCTTTCTGGGGTGTTAGGGCCAATGGTCTACTGAGGTCTCTTCCACTCTTTGGGTTTCACTATTATTTTGTGAAATGAGAAATTGACTGCATACTTATGCCTTGAAAACAGTCTGGCACAGGGCTCTTCAGAGGTGTCTATGGAAGCCAGAGGAGTACAAGCCCCTCCCAGAATGCAGGTGGAGGCTCTGTTCTTGTGAGGGGTGCTTGACAGGGGCCTTTTTCTTCTTCTCAGAGGGATCCTACCCCTGGCATTGCACATGTACCTGTATCGTGTAAGTGGACAAGTTTTGTGGATCCTGTATCTTTCTTTACATATTCTGCAACATTCCCTTTTGCAGTTAACTTATTGGTGTAAGGAGGATGAGGGATGTGCAATTACATCTTATGTCACCTTCGCAGCCTTAGTATGAGCTGCATGGATAATTGTTAAACTAAATTAAATTTAGGCAATAGATAAACAGACACACACAATCCAATGTATTCCCACAACCTACTAGGAGGATTAAAACAAACAGCATAAACACGGAATCTAGGTGTACTCTGGCACACACAAAACCAGTTTCTAAAGTGTGGCCAATTGGCAGCGCTGGCCGGTCTGGAAGGCAGGTAAACCAATCACAGGGTGGGAAGGTGAAGAGTGCTCTGAGAAGCAGCCTCAGCTTCACAGGCTGAGCCCCTGTGTCCTCCCTGAGTTACGCTCAAATGGTCCTGAGAGGAGTCACTCAGCCAGACCAGCTGGATTGCAGGGAATATTGGAAACCCAAGGAATTCAGCTCATTTTCAAGGCTGTCCAGAATCACACCTAGTTCGAGCTGGGAAACAGGATTCACAGGGCAAGAATGTCTCTGTCCACTTGGTAAGCATCTGACAATAAAGAATAGCAAGTAGTCTCATCAGCAGAATCAGGTTTTGGCATCTGGGCTTTCCCGATTTTTCTTTCTCCTTTGGTTTCTACAGCAAGCATCTCAGAGTGTCTACTGAGAAGCTATTTATCTAGAAGGCCCCTAAAGGGGCTGGGTTATATCTGAAGACAGCAACAATTGCTTTTCTTTTTGAAGACAGAGAGAGGTCTGAGAGATGATGTGGCAGAGATAGAGATTAGTGGATGAAGGTAACCGTGATTGGGATGCAGAGAGATACTGCTTGTAGGTGGAGGCAGACCAGTTGGTAATGGTCAGAAACCCAGCGGGAACCTTGACAGCACTGCCGCAGCCGCAGAGATGAACAATCAGGAGAAGCTTCTTGAACAATGGATCAGAGAAAGACACCCTGCCTTCTAGTTGACAGCATTGCCAGGGTTTCGGGTTCCAGAAAGTTTCCAGTCAAGGCTGCAGCTGAGAGATGTTTCTAACAGGGAATGGCAACATATGTGTCTCCATTTGCCTTCCTTGTTCCAAGAGAAACAAGTCACTTCTCTATATGACATCAAAATCCCAAGGATACTCTTTCTTTCTCATTCTTTCATATACATGACTGTAATTCCACTCCTGTTCATGCATACATATATATACACATACATCATATACATGTATACATCATATACATATACGCATACACACATACACAAACACACACATACACACATATACATACACATACACACACATACACACACATGCATAAACATACACAAACACATACACAAACACACACATATACATACACATACACATATACACATGCATAAACATACACAAGCACACATACACATACACAAACACACACATACACAAATACACACATACACAGACACACATACACATACATGGATGAAATCAGGTCTAATAGACACAGAAATCTCTTTGTACCTTTTTCTCTAATATTTCCTGGACTAATAATTAACTTCCCCTTTGTCCCCAAATTTGATATTTAAAATTCTGAGCCACCCTAATAAGACAAAGGGTTTTTGTTGTTTATTCCTAACTGCCACTAGCCCAAAAGGAAACGCCAACTGGGTATTCCAAACAATCTTTGGAACCAGAGATTTGTTCAGAAATAAGTGAAATGACTTCTAGTTGTTCACAGTGGTAGCATTGAAGAGAACAAAAGGCACCTGGAAGTGCAGAGCTTGCTAAAAGCAAAACCAGCCTCCTTGCTTTCTAATTGTAGCTTGTGTTAGCTTACTTCCTAACGTGGAGGTGTTGCCAAGGCAATAGTTTAGCAATCTTCTGCATGGCTGCTCTCCGCAGCCATCCATACACTTTACAGACATTAATCTGCTCAATACACCTTTGCAATCCAAAAGAAAGGCTTTTGGTTTTGCTTTGTTTTTAAGATATATATGGTAGGAAAAAAACATTAGAAAAAGTATCTTTCTTGGTTTTCTCTGCATCCCAGGGCACAGTGCCAGCATCCATCATGGATTCTGGCATGGCCTCAGGATCCTAGCACCGTACCAGGGAAAAGGTTGGAGAAGGGGGAGCAAGAGAACAGGACACATAGAGGGGATGTATATAGTAACTCAGCTCAGGGACACAGCTTTTGGTCTTTGTGGGAAGTCCAACTATTGAGGCAAGTTGGAAGCCAGGAGGCAGAAGCCCCCAAAAGAGCCAGAGACAAAGGACAATGAATTAGCAAAGCTCACATCCAAAACACAAAACACAAAACACAAAAGAGTGAACGCAATTGAGCATCACTGTGTCAGCATCCAGAAGGGGCTCTAGTGAGTACTCTGCGCAGTACCCACTTTTCCGTACTATGGAGAAGTTCTTTGGAAAGTATTCTTTATACGTGGCTCTAGGGCTGGAGTCACAGGAAGCTGATTAAAATCTTGCCAATCTTGTTCTAGGAGAAGACAGATTCATAAGAAGCCCATGTAGATATTTCAGGAGTCGTAATGTTTACGGAAGACATAATATTGAGATGTTGAGAAAGGACCTATCCCAGAGCAGGCAAATGCAGTACTGCGACTGCAGATTTTTAGCAGGTGTTCCTTTTTAGGGACTAAAGATGCAGAGGCCTGGAGGCCTAGAGAGGCAAAAGGCCCATGCCTGCTGAGGCAGCACTGGGCACAAACACAAGAGCACTTGGAGTTGGCAAATCTATGCGGCTGGTAGAGCTCTTTGAAACCAATTATCCATTAATATTTAGAGACTCTCTGGCATCTCCTATAATAGGAAGGGTAAAAATAACCATAACCAGATGAAACAAAAGTTTTGCTCAGAACCATAGTTAAGACATTTATTTTTATCCACTTCCTGGCCAGAACATTCTAAGCGCCATCCCAAGAGGAGCCATTTCAAGAAGAACTAAGAGGAAATTTCTGCAAGGACTCGTCGAAAAATAGATGGTGTCAGAACTGACAGTGGGGAGAAAGGACTGGCATGAACCCCACCATAGTACTCATATTCTTCATTTTAGTTTCATCTAATAGAGGCAGTAACAAGTGTACAATGTATACTGTATGTATAAGTAACAATGCAGACAACCTATGCTTGTTTCCAGGTCTTCTACACAATTTGTATATCTGACTTGAGTGCCCACAAGTGATCCTCTGGAGGCCAGCATTTAAGCCATTCTGCCCAACTCTGCTCTCAACCGGGTGAGAGGACAAGGAAAACACATGATCAAAAGGACCACGTACAACCATCTGATTCTGATTGAGACTGACAACGGAGCCAGGCTCGAAATCTGCATTTTCAACCTAACCGAGAACTCTCTGGCCTTTCAGACCTGGACGTATTTTTTTTTTCCTCTCATTTTTCCCATGGGGCTCTACAGTTTGGGTTGTATCCCTCTGTTTCCAGGGTTGTTATCTATTATCCACATTGACAGTTAGCTGAAGACTTGCTTTAATAATTCACAAGGACTAGAATTCTTTTGGGGCTCTCCCTTTTCTTGGGCATCTCAGTGAGGCAGATAGATGACTTCATGGTTTTTTGTCAGTGAAATAGGTCAAGAGGTCTGAGACACCTGAGCTACCCTAATACTGAAATACTTATATTTCCTTTCAATACACAGTGAGCTAAAAAGCGATACAGGGCAAGCTCTGTGGTAAAGCCCTGGTTCTGGCAGGCTCGGTTCCAAAAGAACAACTTCTCCCCAGCTCCTCCAGAATGCCATCTTGATTTATGGGAGCTGCTGAATGTCTTGACTTTCCAGTTGCAAGGAAGAGAAAGCATCTAATGGATACAAAATGAAATCCGAAATTCATGTGTGTATAAAATGCTTACAGCATTTGTTGGTAATTATGATAACAACTACCGTGCATTAGCTATGTAACTGCAGAACATGGTTCTTTTCATAAGAATTATCAGTCAACAGAAGAGCAAAGGGCCTCATGGGGACGGTTGTTGCTTTAGGATCCTTCAGCATCGACTGTAACAAGTTCTGTGTCTGTGCCGGGCCCAAATCCCCAGTCTTCCTCGGTCCAGAAGCAGCCCTCATTAATTTTCAGACAGAGAGGAGGAAAGCGCCTCCTCCCGCAGCCTGTTCCTCTCCCTGAGCAAACTACACTGTGTCTCAAAGGTAATGCAAACCACGAGGTCTACAGCCAACTTCAACACGTGGTTCCTTCCTGAAGTCAGTAGCTGGGCCTGTTCCATGTGGTGGGCACACACCTCTGGATAAACAATATTTTCATTTAGGTGCACACAGAAGCCAATGAAACGAGAAAAGGGTGTACAAAAAAATCCAAGGCTGGCTGGCTGCCCCGCTGTAGACCACCAGTGTTTATGTATACCACTTTCCTAGACTCGGCACTCCTGGACTCGTCAGTGTGATTTTGGCACCAGCTCTTTCCCTAGACCTTCCTGGCTTACATTTTCAGACGTTATTCTCAAAAGTAATCAGATCTGGGGCCTTGTGATTCAATTCAACAACAATGATGCCTTTGTAGAATAATTTCTGTATTACAGATGTCTATATGTAAAGTGGCATCTAAAATGATTTTTTATTTTCATTTGCTGGTAATGGTGAGATCAAATCCAGGGTGCTGGGTATGCCAAGAAGGAGCTCCACTACTGAGTTTCGTCCACAGACCTTTAAATCTTTTTGGTTGATTATTTTTGTTTTTGTCTGTCTGTCAGGCTTGCCTGAAACTCAGTTCTCCTACCTCTGCCTCCTAAATACTGAGACCAGAAATCATGCCAAAACGCTCTATTTTTAAACCATAACATATTAACCATACTTATATGTGGCATTCTTTTAGGTAGTTAGAGAAAATTGGCCTCAGTTTCTCTTGGCTTTCAGTAATAACCTGGCATCTCACTTTTCATGTAATCTAAAGATGAGCTAAAAGAGCATAATTGTTCTTTGTTTTTGTTAAAATGTAATTTGAAATTGGAGTAAAACAGAGTAAATGTCAGAGGAGGCCAGAACTCAGACTCTTTACTTAGTTTACCTTGTGCTAAGCCCTGGGGAACTAAAGCCGAGGTCCTTTGCTGTGCTCCAGTAACTCCGGCCACCAAACTCATAGGCTTTGCTCTTTATCCATCCACTGCATTTTATAAGTCTTAGAGAACCCAAAAGGGCTGTAGCTCATTCTTGCAACTTTCTCCAGGCTAAAGATAGAAGGGATCCCTAAGCACCTCCAAGACTGCACTGCTCCATGCTTTGTCTTCCAAGGGTAAACTTCTTCCTGTCTAACCTATCTGGCTCCAAAGCAGGAGATATGGTCTAGCCTACAGTGGAGGGGCTTCTGGAGAAGGCTGTGCTGCTCAGATGTTCTAACCCAGGGGATTCCCTCCCAAACCACACTAGATGCTAGCAAGCTACTCCTAAAGTCGAATTCTCCCCTTTCTCCCATTCTTACCCCTCTCCTTTTTATTTATTTATTTATTATTATTCTCTAGTCTCAATGTTGTCCAAAAAGTAAATAACAGAGACACCGGAGCCTTCTTCAGCCTGTGCACTCTGCTTTTTAGTCAGAAAGAGACAGATAAACTGACAGGAAGAAAGATGGATGTCACTGTGATAGGCAACCCTGACTTGTTTCCCAGCCAATTATTGGTTGTGTAATAATGAACAAGTGCGCTTCTCCTTGGGCCTTTGTTTCCCATAAAGACAGCAATGCACCTACTTGTGAAGTCACCGGGAGAGGGGGGTGATCATGGGGTTCAGCAGCAAAATGCACACTTAGCATGTCACCCTACTCCTGACAGAGGTTCCTCGGAGAACTAACTGATGTCACAGCTCTTAAAGAGAATAGTCCAGCGCCTTATTCAGACCACGGCTGTCTATCTTGTTCCCAGCCTCCCTTTCTCAAAAAGCCTCTCATTTGCAGATTATATCAGGATCTCTAAAATGGGCCTTTAGAGCATCACCATGTATGATTTTGGTAGCTTCCGAGTGACTCTAATGAGCCACGTGATGGGGTAGTTTGAATACTGTTCAGAAAACACACTGAGAAACGGCTAGTTTGTAAGGTGAGTTACTTATCCACACTGGAGACTATTCAGCATCCCGAGTTCAGCCTGATTCCTTGGTTCTTCGCTCATCTTTCCTTTCTTGCACCTTTTGTGAAAAATAAACTATGTTTTATGCAAAATACTCCCTACTAAGCAAAGGAACACATGGGAAAAAATACTGAAATCAAGCAGCAAATAGCACTAATGTAGAAAGAAAAAAGTTTTAAAAACCCATGAAATATACATCTACTTAGAAAAGTACAAGTTTGGGATAAATTATGAAGGTGGAACGCCACATCAGCAGGAGCTTGGATCTATGGTACAAATGCATTTACCACATGCTCAATAAGGAAAGGCGATTCACAAACTGTTTCAATAAAATTTCCAGACAGAATTTGTATTATTGGCTATATAAATGAGTCTGTTGCTCTATTTATAGAATTATAAAGGTCTTTGGGGGTCAATTAAAGCTTTAGTAATACTTGACTGCATTTTATGGGAGGAATTCTGTGCTATAATGGTGTCTAGAATTTGGGGAATTTACAAACGTGTCAGGACCCATCTTTTAAGAATTCCAAGTTCTGTTGTAACACCATACTGTTCTACAGAACAGCAAATTATAAAATGTAGACTGTGAGACCATTGGACAAGTATTCCTGTAGGGAGGGGGAAATTGCTTCTTTAATTTTTTTGTTTTACAATGAGATTATAGCAATTGTCAGAATGTCAGCAGCAATGGGGTCTGGTCGAGGAGGCACGGGTCCTGCCTGCAGCAGCCTTTCTTTCATTTTGGGGACCTCTAACTCAAGTGAAACCAGGGTTCCTGACTTTGATGCAGAAGATGATTTCAGGATGAGTTAGTATAGAGCAAGTTGAGGTTTATTAAGAAGACATTTAATGTAGGTTTAAGCATAGGCTTTAATAAAAAGAGGCGTGCTTAGGAAATGGTAGGATAAACCATGTGTAGTCATGGGTTATTAAGTTTGAATTGCACTTGGATATCTCATTAATAGCCAGAGACATGATTTTGATTCTTGCTTCTGATGTTACATTGTTCAAAGCTTTCTAGCTTTCAAGCTGGGCCCTGCATTGATTGATTGATTGATTGATTGGGTATTGATGGTATTTAAGGGTTGCTATAACTGTATCATTGTCATACAAGAAAATGATCTTTACAAGGTTGCCATTGAGAGCAATGCCAGCCCCCTTACAAAGTTTTCATTGACAGAAATGCCAGCCCAGCATCAAAGGTAGAAGAGTAGAAGTCACTGTTAAAGTCGCAGGAGACAACCTGGTCCTCAGTGTAGCCCATGATACCCTTTTAGTGGCCCTCGGATCCCTGCTTCATCACCTTCTTGATGTCTTCATACTTGGCAGGTTTCTCCGGGCAGCATGTGAGATCTATGACGGACACACTGGGGGTAGGAACAGGGAAGGCCATGCCAGTGAGCTTCCTGTTCAGTTATAGGATGACCTTGCCCACAGCCTTGGCAGCAAGCACCAGTGAATACAGGGATGATGTTTTGGGCAGCCCCACGGCCATCACACCACAGCTTTCCAGAGGGGTCATCCACAGTCTTCTTAGTGACAGTAGTAGCATGGATTGTGGTTATGAGTCCTCTGTGATACCAAACTTGTCATCCAGTGAGACAGACCATTTGACAAGTGACTGAAGGGGTCTTGCAGTGTTTTGGAGATGCCAGTACCATGAGATGACCACCAAGAGCAGCAGCAGCAGTGGAGTACAGGCATCTGGAGCCTAGAGGATGACGTGTGTGCTACAAAGGGCATGGCTGGAGAAGTGATCCAAGCCCTTGGAGGAGCCCAGAAGATCGTGAGTTGGATCCCAGACATTGGACGGTTGGAGATTGACTTTTGCTTTTGATTGTGACTGTGCCCTGATATTTTCCCTCTTGAAGGAAGAAACTGTTTTAGTGGAGCCCACAGTTAAGAGACTTTTAATTGTAAAAAGACTTTGGATTTTAAAAGAGATGGATAGCTTAAAGAGATTGAAATTTTAAGAATATGTAAAGACTATGGGACTTTTAAAGTTATTTAATGCCCCTGAGATCGTTAAGGACATTAATGACTAATGTCATCAGAGAGTAACAAGCAAGGGTTATTTTCATCCCATACCTAATGACTATACAGATTGTCATTGACTCTTGAAAGTCCTTTCAAGACTTGTCAGGAATTCATTTGTAGTCTTGCAGTTTTCCCATTTCCTTAGGAAAAGCATGTCTGTCTCTTCATGGTGCCCATTGGAGTTGGAAAGAGAGTGTAATGTGATAATTATGTAGTTTTAACCATAGGTGGACCATCATCTCTGTCCACCTTTTCCTGTGTGCCAGGCTCCATCTTTTGCACAGTGTCACCCTTCAAGACCTCCCTTCAATGTCTTCATCTGTCCCTGCTATCACTGGCTTACTTGATGGGATAAGGTGATTGGATGTAAATTGCACCAAAGCAGTTGCAGAGAAGTCACAAAAGTAAAAGATGTCATGTCCAAACTTGAGGTGCTCAGTGCAAGGCTCGTCAACCCAAGGAGAAGCAGGGACCTAGCATACAGGGCTCTGTGGAAACATTTTGGTTCTGTTTTGCCCAGGTTTTCTTCGTGCAGACTTGCTAAAAGAATTGACCGGGTTCTTCAGGAGGAACATGTAAAGGTTAAAACATTAGGA
The DNA here is from genome assembly GCF_000001635.26 of Mus musculus. Classification (NCBI taxonomy): domain Eukaryota; kingdom Metazoa; phylum Chordata; class Mammalia; order Rodentia; family Muridae; genus Mus; species Mus musculus. The sequence goes on along the minus strand of NC_000080.6, from coordinate 76,975,338 downwards.
ACTATGAGCCTTGCTAATGACTGAAAGCCAAGTAACAACAGAATAAAGGCCATTTCCAGTATGTTCTTACCTTGAAGATGTGCCTTGTTTCTTTACTTCTAGCCTATGAAAAGATTATACTATGGCAAAGTTAAACACAGTCTTAACATATGATGGAAAAATTGTGCCCCCAGGTATTTAGTAAAATGGGTTGAAACCATGGCCTTTTGAGAACTTTTACACAAAGGTCTAATGAATACATGCCCCCCCCCAATGGGGTCTTGACACAGGGTTCCTCTCAGCTAAGGGTGGTGAAGCAAGCAGGACTGGGCTTTGCTTCCTTCTCTATTCCTCTTGTGCCAGAAAAGGGAGAGAAACCCTTATCACAGGAGACAGAGGGTTGGTGCCCAGACCAGTCTGCAGAAAGACTTTACTAAAGTAATTCTCACCTTTAATTATGTCTACCACACATATTTACCTTTCCATAATTTACTGCTCCTGAAGCCAAACACCATCTTTTGTTTTGTCACATTGCCACATGTTAAAAGGTATGTAAGCCTCGGCTTTAACTGCCTCCCTGGTTCTCTGCTTATTCTTCTTTCCTGTGAAGCCCTGTGTGCAGGCAAAGCACTGCGCTTTGTTTACTTAATGTGCGCTGACCTAGAATGTGGTATGTGTTGTTAAACATGGAAAAAGTGGGATGTTTTTAAGTTGGATGGAGGTGTTCTCTCTTGCTTTGGGTTTTAATTAAGGAGTTAAGAGTGTCAGACACATGGTCACACTGAAATCAGTGGCCTCAAAAATTTAAGGGATGAAACTCATGGACAATGGGAGAATGGGCTTTAAAAGGCAGTTACTGCAGGTCTTTGGGACCTTAGGTAGGAGTTTGGGAGACAGAAAGCAGGACACCACAGGATAGTACGAGAGTGTCCCCAACATGGGTGCCACTGAGCTGTCAATCTGTGGACTTTTTTAAAATAGGATTTATGGCAGAAACTAGTTATAAATTATAAATTTATGACATTGGAAGATTAACTGGTCAGTCCAGTAGACCCAATATCAGGTGACCAAACACTTGCTCTCTGTTTTGCTTATGTTCTCATGTATAGATTCTGGGAAGGGCTGCTCATGTAGCAGAAGAAAAATTAAAGAGAGAGAGAGAGAGAGAGAGAGAGAGAGAGAGAGAGAGAGAGAGAGAGAGAGAGAGAGATCCATTTTTTGGAACCACTCCATAGTCTGGGCTAAGGCAGAATGGAAGACATTTGGATGAACATTACTGGCATCTCTGACATTCAACAAAGACAGGTCCAAGGAGTTTTGGCTTTTAGCAAATAAAATACTGTTTTCTTTCAGGGCCCCCTCCCCAAATACTGCCAATTTCTATTTCCTGTTTGTATCAGTACTACATCAGAAATCTTACTTCTAGGGGTGCCTGATGGACCAGGCTGGCCACTCAGCATCTTGAGAGTCTAATCAGAGAGAGGAGTTGTGAAATAATAAAGGAATTTATTCAGTTTGGTTATAGTAGAAAGGAACTGGAGAAGGAGCATCTTTAGCCTTGGGAATATCCATGGGATTAGAGGAGGAAGATAAAGGGGGAGATAGTGTGAGGCATACACAGAGTCAAACAGTCTTAGGCAACTGTAATCTGGTTAACTAGTCTCTCTGCTTCTTCCAGGTTCAGCTACTCCCAGATGAGATGATTTCCTGCAAGTCTCACTGTTGGTAAAACTTGAGGCTAACTGGGAAGAACAGACAAGGGCAGAGGACAGATGGAGTGGCTGCAGGCAGTTGAGGCAGTGACTGCATCCTTCCCAGGCTTGAGAGAATTAATGGAGTCTTCTAAGTGCTGTTCTCTGTGGTCAGGAATAATACATGATAAAAGCTGGTAGTTGATCATCTGTTATTTAGTGTCTGTATAAATCATGAGAATTCTTAGTTACTCTTATTTTAGTGTATTAAGTCTTGGATGGAAGATTGTCTGTTTTAGATATGCATCTCTCTCTCTCTCTCTCTCTCTCTCTCTCTCTCTCTCTCTCTCTCTCTCTGTGTGTGTGTGTGTGTGTGTGTGTGTGTGTTCATGTATATAAACAAGAGTGCACTATGCGTGCATGTGGAAGTTAGAGACTACCTCAGGGGTTCAAGTCTTACCTTTTCACAATATGTGAGAGACAGGATCTCTTCTCTAATTAATAAGACAGCTTGCTCTCTAGCTTCTAGAAATTCTCCTGTCTCCACCTCTCATAGGCCTGCTGGCACTACAGACACTTGTGTTACTATGTCTGGCTTTAATGTGGGTTCTGGAGATCCTAACTCAGCTCAGCAAGCCTGAGCAGCAAGCACTTTTACCTGCTGAGCCATCTCCCCAGTCCTCCCTGAACACTGTTTAAGTGATTAGCATGTCTATGTGCAGAACTGAATAGGAGTCTGACCCATACCTTGGAGTGAAAAAGGAGACCGCTGAAAACTGAAAACAGAGATGCTAAGTTTGTGCCTTGCTTTTAATTAAGCACTGGGCATCTGCAGGCCCAAGCGATGAGTAGTTACATCCAAGTGCCTGTTAACATTCAGTAGAAATCATAGTTCGAGTTCTGATCTTTTCCCAGGTGAGGCACATGCAGTATGGCACTCTGTTGGTGCTGGGCCACAGTAGTGAGTTCCAGGTTCTAGTCAGAAATAGAAGACCGGTTCCCATGGTATCACATTGTCCATGGGGTAATTTGAACTCAAGGCTTTAAACATTCTGCACGCTCACAGTACTTTCAATGGTGCGCATTAATGATGAAAAAAAATCTTTCTAGCACTTCCATTTTCCCCCTTTATTACAGTATCCAATAAGGTTGCATGAGAGATTCATGTCACCATCAAATAGGCTCCGTGTCAGCTGACACTGCCCCACTATAAGCTAATATAAGTGTTCTAAGCATGTTTAAGGTAGGCTGGACTTAGCTGTGATATTGATGTGAAATGCATTTCCAACCTATATTTCAACTCATAATATATTTGGATATAATGTGTCTTACACTGAGGAGCCACTTTTTCTTTTTTACTTCATCTTTTATTGTACTGTGCAGATAAGTCAAAGAACCTAAATAAAAGAGAACTTTTTTCTATCTACATAATTTCATTCATGGATGTTTAAGATACAAGCAACCCAGATGTGTGTGTGTGTGTGTGTGTATATATATATATATATATATATATATATATATATATATATATATGGTGTGGTATATTCAAACAATAAAATATTTATTGATAAAAGGAAATGAGCTATCAAGTCATAAAAGGTTTTGGGAAAACTTAGTTTATATTGAAAGTAAAAGTCAGTGTATAGGGATACATATGATGGGCTGATTCTAACTACGTGACATTCTGAAAAGATTAGAATAGAACAATCTAAGGCAGCTAAGGGTTTGATGTGAGCTGGAGAGGGAAAGAAAGCAGACAAGTAGTGTATGGGACATTTTTCGGGCAAGGAATCCAATTCTTTTTTTTTTTTAAACACAATTTTCAGATGGTGGACAAATGGTGTTACCTATATGTCAGACCCCACTGAACTGTATGGTACACAGAGTGTTTCTTATGGTCAGCTATGGACATTAATAATAACAATAGTCCACCAGTGTTAGCCCATCAACTGTGCCATACAACAGGATATGCTAACACTAAGGGAGACCACATGCAGAAGAGAAAGGGGAAGAGAGAGAATGTAGATATGCAAACTGTGTCCTTTCTGCTTGAGTTTTCTGTAAACCTAAAATTCCTCTAACAATTGTATTGAATAATCAGTTAAACGGCGGGGAAGGTGGCACAGTGGTTAAGATCATTGGCTGCTCTTTTTATAAATGACCTGGGTCCAGTACCCAGCGTCCACATGGTAGCTCACAGCTAGATGTAGCTCTGGTTCCAGAAGATCTGCTGACCTCTTCTGGATTCCACAGGTACTACCCACAGGTGGCGAGACATACATACAGGCAAAATACCCATACACATAAAATAAAAGTAAAACTTTTTAAAAATCACGGCCAACTCATTATTTGTCTTATTAAGTACAGCAGATATTGTTAGAGGGAAAAGAAAGAATAAAAATAATAAAAATAGCAAGGCAAAGGGAAATCCAGAAAAAAAATCTATTAAAAAAAGGACAACCAGATAAAAATTTAAAGTTTATAAATTCGTTCTTTCTTGGGGGATGAGGAGTTCTGCAAGAGAGGACTATAGCACAGACTTCTGTATGTTTTCTCTGAGAGCATGCGTTCTTTGGAGGGCTTGTAGAGGCCAGTGTGACTGCCAACTATGTCTGTCTATCTGTCTGTCTGTCTGTCTGAGATGAGTAAGAGGAAACAGGTTGAGCACAGTTTCTGGGGCTCAGAGGAGGAGGTTTCATGTGACATCAGAGGTCTGTCATGGGCGAACATGTTTTCAGCCTGAGATCTAAAGAGGACACAGGCCACACTAGGATCTCGGAAGTCAGGAAGAATGTTAATGCGCTCAGAGGGAGACAGGAGAATACAAAGGGGAAGAGAGGATGCTCCCAAGCATACTTTTTGGTTCTGTGGAAGAAGTCAAACTATTTTTATTTGCAGATGATATGATAGTATACAATAGTGATGCTAAAAGTTCTATCAGGGAACTCCTGCCTCTGACTTTTATGACAGTACTGCAAAGATGATAAAACTACTTATGAATCTTATATAAATGAAAACACACACACACACACACACACACACACACACACAGAGAGAGAGAGAGAGAGAGAGAGAGAGAGAGAGAGAGAGAGAGAGAGAGAATGGGGCTGAGTCTGTGAAGTTCATACTCATTCTTTGGTATAATGGTGACGCACTCACTTTTTAAATGGTATCTTACTGCATGAAAAGACCATTGTTTGTTTCCACTTAATTGTTGTTATTTCCAATGTTTTGGCTTTAATTAATACATCTGCTACAAATATTCTGGCACACATCTTGGTTAACATTTGGATCAATTTCTCTTTTGTATTTTCCAAAGAGGAGAAAGGCTGTGTAATAGCACAGGCTAATCATCCACCCTGCCCCCCCCCAATGTGATCATACAATTAAATTGCTACAAACAACACAAGAGAGTTACAGCTGCTCCAGAGAGTTTAACTGCCTGTAGTATTGCACATCTTTTATTGTAGTCATTCTCCTGGGTGTAGATTGCTGTCCTGCTCTTAATGCTCATCTAATGAGTAGTAAAATTGGAAAAATTTGTAAGATACTAAGTCAATCTGCTTGCAGACTACCCACACTGATCATGATATACAGTCTAAGACTGTTGTCAAATATTGTGACAAACCTTTTCACTGTCTATATTTACCAATCCATCCATCCATCCATCCATCCATCATCCATCCATCATCCATCTGTCCATCTATCCATCCATCAGCTATCCATCCATTCATCCATCCATCCATTCATTTGGGGCTACACAATCACCACAGTGTGAGTGTGGATGTACAGGGCAACTGTGTGAGTCAGTTCTATCCTTCTGCCATGTGGGTTCTGAGGATTGAACTCAGGTTCTAATCTTGGCAGCGAGCACCTTTCTACACTAAGCCATCTTGTTGGCCCCTTTCACTTTCTTAATGGCATCCTTTGTTTGAGAGACATTCTGAATTTTGGAGAAATTTAATATGCCACTTTTATTTTATAATTAATAATTTTGTTATACTATGTAGACATTTTCATGTGCTAAATATATAATTATATTATTACTTTTCTAAGTTTTATATCTTACTGTTGAATTAATAATATACAATTAATTAATTTTGGTTTATAGTATGGGATAAGAGTCAAGGTTCATTTTTCTCTCCAAATACACAGGGAATCGATCCAGAAACATTTATTAAAATTTCTAATATTTTCTCTCCAAATTAAAATTATGTAATTCAGATGAACACTCATGTATGGATCTCTTCTCCATCACCCTTTGCCTCAGTATTGATTCTCTGTAACCCATGTCAGCACCATACTGTCTAAGTCACAATGTTTTATAAAATCACTTGTTATATACTGATAATTCTAGATAGTTTGCGCTGTCATGTTCATTTTCAAAGCAGTGCCAATTAAACTCGGTTTCACATTTTATATGATTAAGTCATTGGTAGAACATTAACTTTTGGATTTAATTGTACTTTATATTTAATGTTAGTAGTGATTTTATATGTTTGTGAGAGTGTGTGCCAGTACCTTCAGAGGCCAGAGGTGTCAGGATCCTTAGACCTGGAGTTATAGGTGCTGGTCATCCACTTGACAAGGATACTGACAATGGAATTTGGTCCTCTAGAGGAACAATATGTGCTCTCAACTGTTGTGTTATCTCTTCAGCCCTCCGTTCTACGTTCAATCAATGCTACATGTAAATACAGTTGTGAAAGCTGCAAGAGAAAATGGAAGTGACATATAAAGGAAAATGTATTAGAATAACAGCCAACTTCTCAGTGGAAACTTTGAAAGTCAGAAGAGCCCAGAGCAATGCATTCTAAATCCTAAAAGACTAGGGCAGCCAACGGAAAATAATATATCCAGAAAAATATCTGCCAGGATTGAAGCAGAGAGAAAAAATTTCCACTAAATAAGCAGCCTAAAAAAATGAAACCAATAAACCAAAGCTAAAGGAAATAGAAGAAACAATATTTAGGGCTAAAGAGAAGACAGGGCACAGTAGAAAAATGCAAGTAACACACAAAGCAAATGTATTAGAATAGCAGCTGATTTGTGGCGATTTTGCACCATTTCCACAAAAACTGTAGAAGGAAATATGAAGCCATAATTATATTTTAAAAGCAGGCAAAAATACCAGTGAGAACATAAACACTACCACCATCAACAACACAATGACCACAAGTAACACACATGTTTCAATAATAACTTTAAATATAAATGGCCTCAACTTTCCAATCAAAAGGCACAGACTGACTGACTAGAGCAAGACACAAAATCCATCTACCTACTGGTGTACAAGAAGTATGTCTCAGTTTTAAAGATCAACACTGCCTTAGGTGAACAAAATGCTCCAACCAAATGGGAGGAATCAGGAAGCAAGCAGGCAGTGCTACTCTAGAATCCAGAAAAGTAGAGTTTAAACTAAAACTAATCAGAAGACATAGAGACAAACACTTCATTCTAACCAAGGGAACAGTTAATAGTTAAATGATGCTACTACGCCAACATACATGCATCAAACTCAGGGGCACCCAATTCCGTAGAAACTCTACTACTAGAATTAAAGATTAACAACAATCCATTAATAGGTGATTTCAGTACCCCACTCTCTCCAATAGACAGGTCATGTGGGCAAAAATAAACTGAGAAACATCAAAATTAGGCGACATCGTACATCAAATAGACTTAACAAATATCTACAGAATACTCCAGTCAAATGCCAAAGAATACATATTCTACTCAGCAGCCATGGAAACCTTTTCAAACTAGACCATATCCTGGGACACCAAAGAAACCTTTATAACTTCAAAAAGATTAAAGTCGTTCTGTGTACCCATCTGAGCACAACACAATAAAGCTTAAGTAAGAATGTGAGAAAAGTTCAAGTTTATTTATCTCAACATAACAAAGGACAAATCCATTTCAATTTTATATTAAAAGGTATTTTTCTAAACCCAGTTCCATAAAGTCATACATGATAAAAAACAAAGATTTCTTTAAAAGCTCACATCTAAAAGAGAGTTCTTACAAAGAAAAAAGCCTTACGCTTGAGAAACCATGAAAAAGACTATGATTTGTTATAAAATCAAACCGGAAGAATAAACACCCAGTAAACATTTGCAATGTACCAGGCTTTGCCTGGAGTCTTCTAGGGAGAACAAAGATGTTCTTAAGATGTTGGAGATATAAATAAATTTAGGAACTGAAAGTTGGATTGTTGGGATGGTTCAGTGGCTAAAGGTGCCTGTCCCCATGCTTGCTTGATGAGCCGAGTTCAATTCCTGGGTCCCAACACACACACACACACACACACACACACACACACACACACACACACACACACACACCAACTTGCCTACATTTGGAACTAACAAAAATTCAAGTGGCTGGGCACACCTGTTAGGGATTTTTTTTTTCTTAATTAAATCATCTGAGGTGGGAGAGTTTACCTTTAATCCAGATCGTTTGAGGCGGGAAGACTCATCTTTGACCCTGATCTTTCGAGGTGGGAAGATCCAACTTAAATCTGGGCTACCCCTTCCAGTGCCAGACGTGTAAGGGACAAAGCAGAAGGTGGCTTTTCCTCTTTGCCTCCTTGCCTTCACCCTCAGCAGCTAGCTCATTCCTTCAGAGAATCCGAGCCTACTTCTATGGGATTCCAGTTATACTGAAGGCCTGCAGGGTTATCCAGTCTAATGGACTGAACAGCTCGTGGAATCTTGGGCTTTCCTTTGGTGGACAGCCTTTGTTGTAGTAGCTATAGCTGGCGCCAGCCTGTAAGGCACACACGTGCATTCAATCCGTTCTTTCCTCTGAGAGCCCCAAACTAATACAGGAAATAAGTCATTTAACAAGTACAATAACTTTTAAAATAACCTAAGAGTTTCACTGACACCACAAAATATAAGAAAAAGTGTAGAGGCCGTGATGGGTGAGTCACACCAACATTCTTTGGGGAGCAGAGCACCTGCGGATTGTAAGAACCCAGGCTAAGGGACAGGGCTTTATAAAGAGTGGCAAGACCTGGAAAGATAAGCTGAGATAAGACTGTAGGCTTTGAAATTCGGTGTTTAAGAAGAGTCTAGCAGATGCTGGCATGGATGTGGAGAAAGAGGAACACTCCTCCATTGTTGGTGGGATTGCAGGCTTGTACAACCACTCTGGAAATCAGTCTGGCGGTTCCTCAGAAAATTGGACATAGTACTACCGGAGGATCCAGCAATACCTCTCCTGGGCATATATCCAGAAGATGCCCTAACTGGTAAGGACACATGCTCCACTATGTTCATAGCAGCCTTATTTATAATAGCCAGAAGCTGGAAAGAACCCAGATGGCCCTCAACAGAGGAATGGATACAGAACATGTGGTACATCTACACAATGGAGTACTACTCAGCTATTAAAAAGAATGAATTTATGAAATTCCTAGCCAAATGGATGGACCTGGAGGGCATCATCCTGAGTGAGGTAACACATTCACAAAGGAACTCACACAATATGTACTCACTGATAAGTGGATATTAGCCCAAAACCTAGGATACCCAAGATATAAGATACAATTTGCTAAACACATGAAACTCAAGAAAAATGAAGACTGAAGTATGGACACTATGCCCCTCCTTAGAAGTGGGAGCAAAACACCCTTGGAAGGAGTTACAGAGACAAAGTTTGGAGCTGAGACGAAAGGATGGACCATCTAGAGACTGCCATATCCAGGGATCCACCCCATAATCAGCATCCAAACGCTGACACCATCGCATACACTAGCAAGATTTTATTGAAAGGACCCAGATGTAGCTGTCTCTTGTGAGACTATGCCGGGGCCTAACAAACACAGAAGTGGATGCTCACAGTCAGCTAATGGATGGATCACAGGGCTCCCAATGGAGGAGCTAGAGAAAGTACCCAAGGAGCTAAAGGGATCTGCAACCCTATAGGTGGAACAACATTATGAACTAACCAGTACCCCGGAGCTCTTGTCTCTAGCTGCATATGTAGCAGAAGATGGCCTAGTCGGCCATCACTGGAAAGAGAGGCCCATTGGACACACAAACTTTATATGCCCCAGTACAGGGGAATGCCAGGGCCAAAAAGTGGGAGTGGGCGGGTAGGGGAGTGGGGGTGGGTGGGTATGGGGGACTTTTGGTATAGCATTGGAAATGTAAATGAGCTAAATACCTAATAAAAAAATGGAAAAAAAAAAAAAAGAAGAGTCTTAATTCTCACCTTCAGCGGAGGATGCACAAGGATAGGAACATGCGCATTGGTGAACCCAGCTGCAGACAGGGTAGAGAAATGCCGGCTTCAACTGCGGTAGAGGCCTCTGCCAGTATGAAAAAGTAATACTTAAAAACAATACAGATAACAACATTTAAAAGGGGGATGGCTAGTCCTGGTCGCTTTTCAGATGCATTAATCACCACACAGAATCCAAAGGGGAGCCAGACTATTGTAGTAAATACAGCGTTGGGGTGGGGGTGGGGGTACACTGGTGTGAGAGGGGAGAGGTAAGTCCCGCCTTAAACCTGTGATTGATAGGACATTTCTGTCTAGAATTAGCACAAGGATGTGAAATATTCAGGTTATAGGTCTGCGGGTGGAGGACCTTCAAAATGTCAAGGAACAGCTCTCTGGGGCTTTGAAATAAACATTCTGACAACTCAGCCTTCGGCCTACTGCGTTTCATTTCAAAAAGATTCCGACATGTCGCTTACGTTTTAGAGAAAGCTCCCAGAGAGATGCAGAGTTAAGTGGGAAGCGGCAAGTTCTAGAACAGGATTGTAGGTCTTTATTTTTATTTTTTTCCGTTCCTCCAGTCCATGTTTGGTTTTGAGAGGAAGTTCTGGGCGCTAAGAATCATTGAGGGAGACTGTCTTAAATGTCCATTCCTGTCCTGGGGGCCCCAGATGTTCTGCTTGACGAGACTTTGATGGAGCACAGGAACATGCGGCATGGCAGGTGAGGAGCGCTGCGGCGCTGCCTTCCTAGGGGGAGCACAGCAGCAGGTGCCCCAAGGCTTCCTGCAAAGTCTAACACAATCACAGTCACCCGGCAGCTTGGCTGTGTGGCTGACTCCTTCCTGCAGAATGGCTCTTTTAAATTCTGCACCCATGAAGGGTAAGGAAGCAAAACTAAAACCAAGAACTTTGGGGGCTTCTAGCTTCTATGTGAATTTCTCAGCGCTTGCATGCTTGTTCCAAGAGGCTGCTTAACAGGTATCTTCTATCTTAAATGTCAACATGGAATCCCATTTACACCCTACAGAACTGAGGTTCAGAAAGACTCAGTGAGTTGCCTAAGCAGCAAGCCAGGAAGCCGAAGCCAGGTTCCAAGCCCAGTGATATTTACAACAGACTTCTATGATTAACCATGACACTCTGTTTACTGCCAGGAGCGCGAAGTGTGCCTTGCGATCTCACTCACAGGACGGAGAAATTAAGCAATCACCTACTTCTCATATTTTGACAGTAGAATAACATGCTGACCTGCTGTCATTATGGCCCCTGTTTCCCACAATAGAACTTCCCTCATTGACAGACATGGCTGGACTTCCAATAGGTCTCTGCAAGAGCCTAGCTTTGGTAGGGGCTCCACTGGAAACAAACATGGCCAATTTATCTCCCCTCCCCTCCCCTCCCCTCCCCTCCCCTCTCCTCTCTCCCTTCTATCTTCTCTTCTCTTTCTTACTTTTTTCTTTTCTTTTTCTCTTTCTTTTATCTTTTTTTGCAGCAGGTATTTTCTTTTTTTAAAAAATTGGTTATTTTATATATTTACATTTCAAATGTTCTCCTCTTTCCAGGTTTCCCCTCCAAAACTTCCCTATCCCATCCTCCTTCCCCTGCTTTTATGAGGGTGCTCCCCCACCCACCCCGCCTCACTGGCCTGACATTCCCCTACACTGGGGCACTGAGCCTCCACAGGACCAAGGGGCTCCCCTCCCAGTGATGCCAGATAAGGCCATTCTCTGCTACATATGCAGCTGGACCCATGGGTCCCTCCATGTGTACTCTGGTTGGTGGTGGTTTAGTCCCTGAGAGCTCTGGGGGGGTCTGGTTAATTGTTGGGCATTGGGCTATACACAGACAGTCTGGTCTCCAGTTGAGCTGAGGTTTGAACCCTGGAGTGGTGTTAATTCACCTACATGGCAGGGTAGGCGTTCCCTCATGCTCCTGGAACTCTGGCTCCTGTCTAAGTTACCCCCCCCCCACAGCCCCCACAGGAGAAGCATGGCTACCAGTCACGTAGGCAATGACCTTCAGGCTAAACTCCTCCCCAGTTACCTAGCAACAGTAAAGACCATAAGAGGAGCTGCTTAGCCCCACCTCCCTCTCTTACTTCTCACTCTCTCACTCCTCTCTCTTTGTCTTCTCTCCTCTCTCCGCTCTCTTCCTCTCTCTCCCTCTTATTCTCTAGCCTTTCTTCTCTCTCTCTCCTTTTCCCCCTTCTTTCCTCTTGGCCATGGCTGGTCTCTCTCTCTCTTTTACCTTCTCTCTTTCCCACTGCCTTTCAATTATAAAGTTCTAAAACCATAGACTGTCTCTGAGCTCTAATCAAGGCCTGCTGTACAGACTCTTGACTGTGTGGGAACCTCTCTCCCTATTCCCTCTCTCCCATAACCCCGGGGCAAGAGGGTGTTGCCCCGGGCCCCTGGTTTCGGGGGCTGCCCCTTGTCCATCCCCCATCGAGTGGGATCTGAGGCTTAGATGCCCACCCGGGGCAGAGTGGAAAGTGTCTAGCAGCCCTCCCACGTCTGCCTGCCCAGAGCATAGGAGGAACTCTGGTTGGGCGCAGGTTATCCTCCCTTCCCCTTCTTTCACCTGGCCCCTTTTAGTTCCCACAGTTAATTGATATTGTTGTTCTTCCTAAGGGGCTGCAAACCCCTTCAGCAGGTATTTTCAGGACTCTGACAGGAGTGGGGGTGGTTGTAAGAACATGGGTGACAGAAAAGATGACTTTCCTTGGAGCTAGAGAGGTATAGAAAGCCCAGATCATACAGAGCTTTGAAAGCTGAAGTCAGAAATGTGCATTTAAGGGGATGGGTAGTTTGATTTTGACTACAGAATAGCATTTTAGTTAGGATAGTGAGAGATTAAAGGTTGAAGTACAAAGCAGAGTAAAAAGCTTATATCATCTCTTCAGTATCTTAAGTTCCTAAAAGCTCCTAGAGAAAAGGAAACAGAAGTATTATGGGAAGAAAATCTTAACCCTGCACGTGGAGGCTGTGTCTGTGAGAAAAGACCAGATGATGAGGACGGACCCCCCCCAGGGATAGGATTAGTGTCTTGTAAAGGGCACCTCTTCATGCTCTTCAATCACATGAAGAAACCACTTAAAAATGGCCATTTGCAGACCGTAAGGCTAGTCCTCAGATCTTGCACCCACTGGCCCTCTCATGGAGAACTGGCTCTCCCAGAGCAGTAAGAAATAAGTATTGGTTACTTAGGACATCCGGTCGATGGTAGAGTTATTGTTGCAGTCCAAACAGATTAAGGGATGAAAAGATAGTTTTAGGTTGCATGAAGCAGAGACTCAGGAGAAGATTCTATAAGTTCCCTCAAGTCTTCTCCACACGATGAATACGTTTTCAGAGAAGGTAAGTAGTGAGAATATCACCACCATTGGAGCATTTTCTGATTTCATGTTCTTTTTTGATCCTTCTAAACTTTTAAGACACAACCCTGCTATAACTTCAGCCACGTTGACTTTGAAGTCTGTATGATTGGCAGATGTTTAAGAGGATGATGATGATAATGATTTTTTTTTGTACAAGACTATACACACACACACACACACACACACACACACACACACACACAATTTTTCTGGTCAAGCTGAAGGAATCCAATTCTTTCCTGGATTGTAGATGAGAACCTAGCTCTCTAAAGTCATATGCTACCACAAAAAGTATCTGGGGAATGATTTCAGTCTGGTGTATCAGAAGAGAAACCTAGTTGGGATAGAATAGCTCTGACTTCTTTGAGAGTGGTATGGAGTGCTAGGTCCCAGAGGTCATGAGTTTCCTCCTACATTATTTAGTATCCCTTTAACTACAACTGACAGAGTGTCAGCTTGTATCACTATGCTGGAGTATCAGTAATTGGGATGAATGTGTGGTGTGGAAACTAAGGTACTGAAAACAACTATTCTGGGACACCTAGAATTAAGTCCCCAAAGGCTCCCCTTCCCATCCTAGACTCAGTTTTTGAGCTTTATGTATCATTCTTTCAACTTTATCTACACAAACTATTGATGCTACAATTTCTCAGAGTTCAAGATGCTAAGAAAGAAGTCAGTCATTTGATTTCCTCTGTTCCAAGCCCAAAACTTCAAGGGAATGAGGTTTTTTTGGGCTACTTCCATTAAGGTCTTACTTTAGGGGCCCATTTGGATAAAAGAAAGGTAACACGGACAAACAGAGAATGTGCTGGTGTAATTGGTATTACCTGTGGCTAGCTTGAAGTGGCCACCAGGAAAACTACTCAAGACAGGTTCAAGCCAATAGAAAGTCTTTAATAGTAGCAGGTCAGTGCCTACACTGGATGTTCTAGATCTGAGTACAGTCCCAAGCCTTTCTCGGAGTAAGCTTTTAAATACCAAAAATATACCTTGGGTTGATAGACCTCAGCTAGCAAGAACAGTTAGCCAGAAGCAGAGGCCAAGAAATGAAGGTTAGTACATTTAGGGACTTTCCCAGACTTTGATGGCCTCTGTTTTGGCAGGTGGTACTGTCTACATGCTGAATTTTATGGTCTGAACAGTGCTTTCATCATGGCTTCAGCTGTGTTAAGGTCTGGGGACCTATTATAATGTAAACCCTCCCAATTTACTGTTGGGAAAGGTAGCAATCCAAGTTTCCAAGGTTCTCCAAAGAAGTCAAAGCAATGACAGGAAGGGGGAAGGGCAGAGAGAAAGAGGCAGAGACAGGATGAGATATTGATTCTAGCATTTATTCTGGAGGGGAAACCCAGGGAAGGATCAACTTGAATGTTAACCTTAACCCCCACACCCAATACCAAAGAAGCATCTAAAACAAAGCTCCACCCAGAGCCTAGGGATCAGGATGCATCTAACAAAGGGTAATGCAATAGAGACAAGGCAATGCAAAGGGGACAAAGGCGATGCGATAGCTTGTGAGGCCAGGCAGGGAAGGGTCCTAGAATGCAGAAACCCACAAGGACACTTTTGAGTGACCTGAGAAGCTGAGATATTTGCAGTTGTATTGGAAGAAGGAAGGCGTGCTGGGGAGACTGTTGATGAGAGAAAACCTTGCTAGCAGCCATAGTAGTGACACTTCCCATGTGTCATTGGGCATCAGAGGTTTGGGAGCAAAGTGACCATGGCATGTATACTTGGAGAAACAGCAAAGCTCTAAGTCACCTTCCCCCCTCCTGTGACAGAATGTCACTGACTTCTTACAGTGCTTTTCACAGAGGTCCTATGCCTGCAAAAGCTGGAGCAGACGTACCCAGGTATAGCATGACTGTCATAGGTCATGCAACCATGTACCAGTAGAGTTTTCACAATGATTGTGACAGTATAAGGATGGGGTTAGATGGACACACACAGGCAGGGAACACATTAGTGTGCTTTTGAGCCAATTCTTGAATGAATCTGGTGCCTAAACACTCTTTTTTTTTGTTTGATTTTTTTTTTAATTGGGTATTTGCCTAAACACTCTTGATTTTTTTGCTATTGGCATGGAAAGAAAGTCTCTAATACAACCGATGTCATTCTGTGCACTTGAGCCTTGTCCTCCCCCACTGAGATGAGCTGTTTGCTAAGACCCTTAAATGATATGGTGCTCACCAAAGAGTTTTGATTAGAGAACCAAGGAACTATAGAGAAAGGTGCTTTCTCCTGCAGAAACAGGTCTTGTGTAGCCCAAGCTGGCCTCCAGCTCACTAATTAATCAAGGACAACTACTTGTTCTCCTTGAGAGATTAGATTGTAGGTGCATGCTACTACACACAGTCTGTGTGATGCTAGAGGCTGAATGAACCCAGGGTATACAGCACACTGGCAAACACTATCAACTGAGCTGTACCCCACCTCAATTTCTTAGTAAATATCTCCACTATATATGTTTCTTCTCTCAAGTCTGCGATCCAGATCACCTGGCTCTTTATCCTCAGTGATTACCCTTTTGTCCCTTGCCTGACCCTTCCTGAATCTCCACGTCCCCTCTCTTCCCATTGATGTCTCATTGATGTTACAAAGAACAGTTTCACACCCTTCT
The DNA here is from genome assembly GCF_000001635.26 of Mus musculus. Taxonomy (NCBI): domain Eukaryota; kingdom Metazoa; phylum Chordata; class Mammalia; order Rodentia; family Muridae; genus Mus; species Mus musculus. The sequence continues at coordinate 76,959,435 of NC_000080.6, read as the reverse complement.
AGCTATGCTCCAAACTACATTCTATGCAACTGGTTTGGAGAATGTGCTAGACTCTCAGGTCTAATCCAAAACAATTTTTTCCCTCCAATACCATCTGCAAATGCTCTGGTGCCACCTTTGCCTGTCCCTTTAGTGACAACCACAGATCAGTTACAAAGGAGTGAAAAGGCTAAATTCCCGTAGCAATAGAATAGATATGTCATGACTGGAACCATCACAATGTGAGCAGAGAAGCTTAGAGTTGAAGGCTGTTGGAAGTCACACAGGAATAAGCCCTGAGCGGGAACTGCAACAGACATCACTCCTGCACACTGTACCGATTCGTGACTCAGCCGAGATGTCTGGGAAACTGGGCACCAGCTGCGCAGCTCGAATTTCCACACTTATGATTCAAGAGCGCATGCTTCCCTTTTGAGTTTCGCTGGTACTCAGCCCAGGAGGACGTTGATGTGTTCATGAGTTTAGGGGAAAATTCATTTAGTTGCTTACTGTGTGTGTTGGTCAGTCTTTGTTCCCAGTGACAAAAGATGTAAACAAAACAACCTAAGGGAGGGAAGATTTCTCAGGACTCATGGTGTCAGTCCATCACAGCAGGGAGAGTGTGGCATAGTGTGCATAGAAGCCAGGAAGGAGGACAGGGAGGGAGGGAAAAGGGAGGAAGAAGACAAGGGGAGGGTGGGGAGGGAGGAGAGAGAGTATATTCATGGATTGTAGCACTGGGCTCTCTCCTTTTTGACTGCTATGCCTTCTGGGCACCCAGTCCATGCGATGGTGCCACCATATTCAGGGCAGATATTTCCCACACAACTGACATTGTCTCTAACATCCTAATACTCACATGTAGGCATGTGCTTTACCAAACTCCTAGGTGCTTCTCAACCCAAGCAGGTTGCCAATCAAAACTGTTCCAATATTCATTGATTTTCATCCCCTCTCTCGGAGACATCTTTCCCTATGTCATGGATGGGTGTCAGGGCTCTTTCCAGGGACTGACAAGTGAAGACAAGAGCTTATCATGAGCACAGTTGCCCGTGGATTCCACAGAAACCTCTTTCTGAAGTGGACTCAGGAAAACAGGCCGAGCATGAATCATGACAAGACTGTCTGAGTGAACGGAGAGAAAAAGCATACACAGATCTGCCCCTGTGCACCTTGGTACGAACCCTCCCAGGAGGGCCATGCAGTGATAGAAGACCTTGGCTGGGTCCTGTCGCATGAGAAGGAGAGGGTTGGGGTGACTCACAAATCCACCCTGTGCAGTAGCAATGCCAGCCGAGCAGTGTGATTTTGAAGAGTTAATAAAACGATTTTGTTAAGTAAAACGTGTTATGCGAATGTCTGTCACTGGGAAGGCAGGAAAGGTAAACTATTTGGGGAAGATGGCTTGGAGAGATAGTGAGGGTGAATACAAGCAAGCAATGCACAAAGAAGATATATAGATATCTTCATAAATATATACATATATGCATATACATATATACATATACATATATATACATACGTATATATACATATACATACATACATATATATATCAGAATGATACTATTATTGCATGTGCTAATTTAAAAAAAAATGAAACAGTTACTGGATTTGATTCTCTGAGCTGAGGGTTAATAAAACCTTGGAGTATTAATGTAATTAAGCATTCAATTATGCAATTAATTATGTGTATGTAATGACAACTTTAGGTCAACATTTAGAAATTCTTGAGATGTGTCCTACAGTTATTCTGTATTCATAAAATCTACATCTTTCCTAAGTATAAGTAGATTCTACATTGTTTATTTATACACATAGTATAATATTAGACTCATTCCTGGTGAAAAACAGAGACTTAAAGATTTTCAAGTAAGAAGCTGAAATTACAAAGTTTTGAAAAGACTGGCTTCAAAAATCAAAATCCCTTTTAAATAAGCAGTACTGTTATTAAAACCACAGAGAACCAGAGATCTGACAGTGTAAGAGGGACTCAGTCTGTCAGGTCTGCTTCAGAAATGCAGGAGAGAGGCCATGGTTGGGGAAGGAGGGTGGCCTTCAGGAACAGGACAAGACAAAGGTCAGGACCTCCAGGAGGGAGCACAGTCCTGACCCTTGACCCTTGACCCTTGACCCTTGACCACCTCAGGGTTTGTTTCCTGTGTGAGGCATTAGACCCGCAGACTTGGAAACATAAAGGACTTGAGAACTAGCACATTTTGTCACAGTGGTATTCACAGTTTAAAGTCACAGGAGCAGGCTCTATCTGTGCAAGCGGCTCTTCTAAGAGTAGCATGGTTTCACAGATCTGAGTGTGATGAGTGTCTGCACAGGGCTTGGCACTGATCAGAAACAAAAGGCTTGGAAAAAAGTGGGACGTAAACCGATAGTTTCATTATGGATTTTACTCTTCCAAGGCTATGAACAATGGAGGGTACCAATGAAGGCTGGTGAGATGCTAGAACATAAAAGGCTATGAACAATGGAGGGTACCAATGAAGGCTGGTGAGATGCTAGAACATAAAAGGAGGGCCAGGGAGGAGAGAACGAACAATGCCCACTTTGCCAAAGAAAAATCTGGGATTTATGCTAAAGACTGCAGGCATTCTGGAAGGCCTTTAGCATTTTATAATTTCACTTTAGGAAAACCTCTTTTCTAAGGGCTGGAGCATCACCCTGGCTCTTACCAGGACAGATCATGGTTCTGTTTGGGTCCTTTCCTTGCTCCTTCCTTCCTTCCTTCCTTCCTTCCTTCCTTCCTTCCTTCCTTCCTTCCTTCCTTCCTTTCTTCCTTCCTTCCTTCCTTCCTTCCTTCCTTCCTTCCTTCCTTGCTCTTTCCCCTCTTCCCTCACTTCCTTTTTCTCTCTTCACTATGAAGACAAACACCACAGGTTCAGGGGAAGTCCTCCACGCATGCATTTCTGATTTTCCTGTCACCTCTTGCAATTACCTTTCTCTCTGCCCAAGCTGTTACCCACCCTCACATGTGATAGACAACCATTTGTTCTTCACCATGGAGAATATTCTCTGCCCTCTCTGGTCCCCACAGGGAACCCCATTTCTCTTCGAGACTGCACTGTACTTTGTGTTTTTGCTCCTTGATCAGATCGCTATGTTGACACCAGTTTTCCCTCTTTTTTTCCTTGGTCTGCTGTTGGACTTCCTCAGGTGGCATTTTAAGTGGCTTACCCTTCTGTATGCCTGCCTAATAAAGGTATTAACTCAAAGAATGAATGAAAAGATTTCTGAAGCCTTCTGAGGTTGGTATGTTCCTACACGTGTAGTTCATCACATGAGCTGTAGCATGTAGTTCATCTACCTGGTGCAATGTGGTACTGTAAGCCCAGGGCAGGGAATCACCATGTCCAGACCTCAAGTGATATGAGACACATTAACCTCACTGCAACCTTTCCCACATTCTGAGTTGGTAAAGATGAGACGGTGGGATTAATCCATAGGAAGCACCAGAAGGATGAGGTGGGACAGTCAGTCCTCGTAGGGACTGAGAGTCCAAGCTATCAGTACACCACACAGACACACATGGATGCGTAGACACAGACATATAGACACAGGCACACACACACTTGCACACACACTCTCAATATACAGTAACATGCATGCATGCACATATTCTCACCCCAACTTATTAAACAAATAACATGAAGAGTTTTAAGTTGACAGCCGAAGATCATTAATTCCCTTGTGCAGGGTCTGTAGGGACGTCCACGATTAATGGCACATGTTGCTCTTCCAGAGGACTCAGATGTATCTGTCAAGGCACAACTACCAGTAACTCTAACCCCAGGAAGTCGAATGCCCTCCTCTGACACCCAGTTATATATGCTCACACATAAGGAAAACTCATTGTTTACAAACAAGCTTTAAAATCACTGGTACATGGAGCCCTTGTGCACACGGTACACTGTGAGACTCTCCCGCTGCTGTATCTGTGCAGTTGGCCCTGCTTAGAAATGTTCCACAGAAAGAACAAAATAAATGCACATTGATATGTTTAAAGAATGAAAATGAAAATGCTGTTTTATTTTATCTGGGCTGAATTAAATTTTGTCACCACAACCCCCCGCCCACGCCTCTGCCTTTTTTTTTTTTTTTCATCAAAAGCACTATTGAATTCTCCAAGGGCTCACTCCCAACAAACTAGTTTTTCATGTTTATTTTTAGTGTAAAATTAAGATGTTACAATGCCTAGCAAGTCTGGGTCTGATAAATGAGACTATTGTACTTTGAAATTTGTCTTTAAAAAAATATATTTTAGAGCCTTAAAGTGGTATGGGGGAGGAGTTAGCTTATTATTTCTGATAAATACTGGAATCCCAAGTCAAATTGTTATACTGAAAATGATCTGAGCTTGACTAATTGTCATGAAGTTCCACTTCTAGAAACAAGTATAGTTTTGTTTTGTTTTGTTTTGTTTTGTTTACTTTCAGGAAAACCAGCATCTGGACATGACCCCTCATGGCATAGCTGCTGTACTTTGTTTTCTGGCTCCAAAGAAAACCATAATCTTAGCATGTGCCTAGTATGTATTACAATGTGCTCTGACTGCAGGCACCTGGTTGCTGCTACAAATTCAGAATCTAACACACCGATGCTTCAGGGGGGTAAAGCTGGGGAGAGTGGAGTCTTAACAATACACAGCCTCAGTTTGTTTTCTTGTGTCCTACCACCTTCTGACACAGTCAGCACAGCTGGGTTGGGCATATTGTAGCAGCTTATATAGCACCAGAGGCAAAGAGGATGGTAGGAAGGGAATGAGACCCCGAGGTCAAGCCAGACAGAGGCAGCTTAGGTGAATAGGAGAGTTATCTGTGTACATAGACAGGTCTAGAAATCGTCCTTTGATGTTCCAACCTTCACATGCTTAAACCTCTCAAAGAACACCTTGTTAGGAAGTCAGCGTGATGGGAAGACAAAGAGGGTTTCCGAAGGTTGGCTGGTATGCTCAGATTCAATAGCAAGATGCAGAAGGTTTCTATTGGCTGAAAAGAGAAGGTTGTTACATATATTGGGAGCTTGAAATTGGCCATGGAAATTGGTATATGCTATAAATTAAATGTGTCTTATACCCTCACCCATTGCCTAATTCAAACATTTCCATAGAAATACCCTTAGGCATCCTTTGATTTCCTGTCTTATCTTTTCTGATGCTTAGGTAGCACTTTCACTACTTATTATTGTTATTTATATACTTGCCTTGATACCTAACCATAGGGACTACAATATCTAGCATATGTTCAACAAATGTCTCTGGTATCAAGCACACACACACACACACACACACACACACACACACACACACACACACACACACATTACATTTTTTCAAGCTTCTTTTAAAACTAAGAAAGCATCTGCCACCATCCATAGCATCCCCCTCTCTCCTGCCTTCCCTTCAGTTGTGCAAATAGCATGCAATGAGCTTCTATCACTCAACTGTACTATGCTCTGGGGATTTACCAAATAGCAAAGTATGTTGCTTTGCTTCAAGAGACTCCCAGTTTACTGGACTAACACCTTTGTGTGTGCATGTGTGTGTTTCCATGTTATTAAAAAAAGTATATTTGTTGCTTGCAGAGTCATAATATACTCCAAGATACAACCATTTATATAGAGAGAATGTTTTGAAAGGCCACAAGTTGATCATGAACACTTTATTTCTTGTGGGAACGAGATGGGTGTACCCTAGAGGCAAATATTGTTTTCCCCTTGTGCCATTTACATAGTTTCAAGTAGAAACTATTTTATACAAAAATAAGGGGAATTAAGAAAAATTGGTGTGGTTAACAGTCAAGGATGCATGCTAGAGAATGAGGTAGTTGTGTAAGGAGTGTTTTTGATTTTATGCCTTTTAAGCTGAAGAATGGCCTGATAACTACAGGCTGCCCTTGTGAGGTAGAGTGGGTTTGTGGGTTGGATATTTGGCCTCTGTTCATATAAAAAGACTCTGACTGTGACTAGCATCAGTTGAAAATAAGCTGCAGAGCAAGCATCTTGGCAGTGGTACCCAAAACCTTCTATGGCTATGAAACAAGCTGTTCAGACACTTGGTCTGTCCTTTCAGCCCTGATGTCATCTCCCTCATGTGGCCTGGCATCCATTAAGCTTCCAAGGTAGAAACTAAGTCTGCTTCAGAGTCCTAAGCAAGCAATTGCATCAAGAGAAAAGGCAGATGCCTGTGGGGCCGGGCATGGCTGGCAGGGCCAGGGACGGGCTCCTTGATGTTTAGTTGGTGGCAGGATATACCCTGGGAGTTGTTAATTGAGGGTGGTTTTGATTGTCCTCAGTGGCACTGTCTTCCTGGCAACTGAACAGGGTCCTCTGAGTCATAAGGAAATCAAGTTTTCCTTCTGATGACTTTCAGGGAGCAATCTCCCTACTGGGCTCAGGTGGAAATGGCTTTGTGACTGATTGTCATTCCATCCACGGAATCTGAAGCAAATGATACAGAATAAGATAACTAAAGAGCTCCTTATGCCCCTCGCCCCCCGCCGCCCCCCCGTAACAGAATAGGCAGGCAACAAGGCTAAGCGCCAGTTCTATTATTGACTGGACTCTAGAACATCGAGACTAGGTCTAATGCCAATCACTGCATTAAAGTGAAGCAACCAGACCCAGAGTATAACCTACACCATTCTCAATTACAAGTTCCATACTCCACCCTGACACCTGACACCATATTACACCACAGCCACCAGAGCAGCAAGAATCCCCCATCTCTGCACTTCTGGTAAGACCCACCTTCTATTTCTAAATCAAACAGGAAGAATCTACGGGTCCCATCTTTTTCTGCCTTCATGGTAACTTTGGTCTGGACATTTTTTTATCTTCTCTGCTTTGGCCCCTTTATTCCTCTAACAATAACCACCTAAATCAGTCATCCTCTCAACAGGAAGTGAAATTATTGAGCACTAATGATGATCAAACATATGAAGCATGAGAAAAAAAGATTAACAAAAAGCTCTTGGTCCTATGTTGCCATGTAAGTTTAAATCCTTGAGTGGTGTTGGATAGTAAATGAAGAATCATAGTATAAATACAGAGCAGTAACTGTGATGGGGAGGTGGCAGAGAGGCATACAGTGTGATTACATCCACAGAGAGACATCTAGGAGGAAAGCCAACCAGGAAGACTTCACAGGGAACACAATGACTCCACCGAGCTGGGCTCTCAAGGATGGAAGAACCTGGAGTTCTTGGCAAATTGGTCTTTTCCCTTATGAGGCCATAACGCAATACCTCCTAAGTCAGACTAGAACCTGAGAAAGCAAGGATCCTGTCAAACACGAGGCTCTCGTTCAACAGGCTCATCTACCCATGTTGGCACACAGGGCCTCTTCATTAGAGAATAAAAAGACAAGTTTCACTAGACTAAAAAGACTGAGACAGGCGCTCTGCTACGGTTGCTGAAATGCTGCTTGATAATTATATAATATCACTGAGTCCTGTCCTGCCATAGAGAATTGTCAGTGACTTTCTTTAAACATTTTCCTCTGATGGCTTTTCTGTAGCTTCCCTACTAACGCCTACTTCCAATCACTTCTCCAAGAGTTCAAGGACATTTGGGGCTTTAAGGAGTAGCTATTTCCTTTCTCCTCACAAAGAAATCTGCTTTTAGCCCACAACTAGAATGGACTTGGCTATTTAATTCCAGTCCCAAAGGAACGCTGATGTGTAAGTATAATTGTCAGGTGACACATTCTGCTTTCTGGAACTCCCAGGATAGAACTTAACAGCAGTGAGCAAGGGGACAGTTTGGCATTTGTGGTTGGAGAGTCTGATTAACAAGCTCCTTTCTAGGGAACAAGGAGTGCCAGCTGCCTGGCACTGGCTACTGACGTTCTGTGAGGGACCTTGGCAGGGATATGTCGCAAACCTCCCTGCAGAATTCCCCAAGCTAAGAGAAGCTCATGAGTCACAAGTTAGACTGCTCTGGCAGGCTCCTCCTCTTCGAGGGAAACTTGTGTGGCTCAGGAATTATAAAAAGGAAAATAAAAAGCAGCTATAGATTGGGGAGGCAGTACAAGGATGTGTGAGTATAGAACGGGGGTTCCCAACATTCCTAATGCTATGACCCTTTAATGCAGTCCCTCATGTTGTGGTGACCCCCCCCCACATGAAATTATTTTTGTTGCTACTTCATAACTGTAATTTTGCTATTTTTATGAATTGTAATGTAAATATCTGTGTTTTCCAATGACCTTAGGTGAGCCCTATGAAAAGATCATTCAACCCCCAAAGGGTCTCGACCCACAAGTTGAGAACCACTGGAGTACAGAGATGGAACGGGATACAAATGTGTAGATGCTGAGTCCCTATTCCCAGGGAGAATGAATAAAGATCAAACTTTAGTTCAGACTGTTTAACATTTCTTGCAATTGATCAGTGAAGTCCAAGTCACACCCCAGTGCACTCACACATTAAACAGGGTTGATGGGTTGTCAAATAAATTAATGTGTGAAATAATCAGCTTAAGAACTTCACATGTAGGAGGAATTCAAATCATTGCAAAAACTAGTGGGGCTGGTTGATGTTGAACACAGGAAGAGAAAGTTTAACTGTATTTACCTAAACATACACACACACACACACAAATTTTGTTTAATTTTTCACATGTGCTGTTTCCTGTGATGTCACTGTGACTTTTCTTTGTCCACTTTGATGAATTTATTTAGTTTTTAATTTCTAGTGCAAACAAAACATGTTCATGAATAATTCAGAAGCTAGAAAGCAACAGAAGGGAAGAGAGAAGGTCACAGGGAAATTCTAACCCAGGTGAGTGTTCTTGAGAATGTTGTCCACGTCCCTGCAGGAACCTCTGTGTGTCTCTAGAATAGACAGTGATTTTTAGCTCCATACTTGTTACAAGGTAAAACGCTGTCATGGTGGAGTGAACGCATAGACACCCTTTGTTCCTTTTGCAACACAGCAAAGAACTCTTGTTCATTTAGTATGTCCTCGGTGTGCTTTATCTTTCAGATGATGGTTCAGTGAAGAATTTGCTCATGGAAGGGGGAAGATGGAGGTGGGGTGGCTCAGAGGGGTCTGACTCTTCTGCAAATGATAGTAAAGTTTTTGGTTGACAGTAGAGAAGGATGCTGAGGAGAGACCACCTATTATGATGTCGATAAGAGAGAACACAGGCTCTGTAGAGGTGTGCTGCTGTGGGTTAGGAATCACACATCCCTTCTCTGGTGTTTTCTGAAAGTTTGCTAACTTTTTGTTGTCAGGCTGTTTGTGTGATGCTACTAGATTGGACCACAGTGTCATGTGTGACTTCTTTGATTTACACATAAGTGGGAGTTTCTCAGTTTCATCACTATTTCATTCCTTTGGTCATACCTGTGTGATAGAACTTCTCTCAAGTCAACAAGTACAATGTACAAGGCCTGCTTCTGTAGACACACTGCATCTCCTGTAGGAATACCTCCTTTTAAAGAAACGAATCCCCCATTGGTAGACATCTTGTTTGTTTTTAATTGTCCTGAATACCTTTGCCTTTCTTTGACTCTGTATGTGATAAGCTCACTGAATAGATAAAGTCTAAATTTTAGTACATAATGCCAACAACAACAAAATCATGCTCTTCTATTGCATAACCCTACCCCCACACAACCAGATTCTCATTGTCATTGATCGGTGCAATTCCCGTGATTTTGACAATATACCCAAGCATGCATCTAAAGAAGATGAAATCAAGCAAGATGAAGAGGCTCTGGCCTAGGGTGTGAGAACTGAGAATTCTGGCTGCTCTAGAGGAACTGTGGTGCTGAAAAGCCAGATGACAGCAGGTCTGCTAAGTCACACACAAACCAATGCAGCCTGAGGAACGAGTTCCAGCCCGATCCATCTGTGCAATACTGGCCTGCATGCCACGGCCATGCCATGACCTGAATAGAACTAGTTGGCACTAGAGAGGAAGCCCCTCCTTTCACCTGGATAATTATGTTCTCTGTTTTAGGTAACAGAAGCATGGGTGGAGGCAGGGGGACTTGAGGGCCATTTAATCATGCAGAACCTGATGGCCAAATTCCTCATAAATGCAGTATTTATTACAAAAAGTGCTGACATTGGCAGTACTAATCAGGATCCCTTTCCCTCATTAAAAACAAAGCCCTGCAGATTAAAGGCCAGCATGTCCAACTCCGAGCTGCTTTTAAAGCAGATGTGCTGCACAGAACGCTCTTCCCAAGTCTGTGTCCCTGGACTGCCTCTGACCTTGGCCCAGGAGGACTGCTGGCTCCATGCTCATTTGTGCTTGGTTTGTGTGTAGAAGCCCAAATCCAGACGGTTCTTTCTGAGTTTATTTTACTAGCTCAGGTCCTGCTGGACTCTTAAGGACTTCAGGCACCAGAACAGCTGTGTTTAACAGTGTAGATTAAGTCCCTGCCTAAGAGACCCATCTGACTTGGCAGTGTTTCTCAAAACACAAGTGGCACTAAATTATAAATGGAGAAAGAATCAGGCCTAAAATAAACTGTCACCAGACAGGAGATAGCTCCCTTCCATCTCCCTCTTTTCTGTTTAAAACAGGGGTTTATTGTTTTGTTTTACATCTTCTTCTTAGGTGGAATGCACTGTTTTAGACTTTTTAAAAAAAGTATTTGTATCATAATTTCTAAACACTCATAAGGAGGAATGGGTCTGTTAGCTCTTTGTAGAGGACAGAACCCGATGAGATGGCTACGGCTCTGCTTTTAGTGTTCTTGTTTTGAAAAAGCTCACCACAGTCAAAGTGGATAGAGGACTTCACAATTGGAGCATGACTTGCGTTGCCTGGTTACGAGGTCCTCTCTAGGGAGTAGGTTATCAGGATATTTAGATGCACACAAAGCAAACAGGCAAAACTCATGCCGCCTGTAATTCCCCTGGTAGGTTAGGGGCAGCTTACAAGACAAGAGGCCTAGGTGGGAAAAGAAAGTTGACACAGGGTGGTGACGAGCATTTATTTCTGCTAGGTAGGATGCTCACCATCTGAGACCCCATGATGAGTTTACATAGCTCTAATCTTTGGGACTGTCCATACCTGCGTATCTGCAAAGACTTCCTGTAAAAGTTGTAAAATAAGAGGGTCTTTTGGTTTTGAAAGAAGTTAAAAAAAAAAAAAAAGGAGGCAGTTAAGTATACCTAAGGAGGGCACTATAGGTTCTTCTTGGACCATAAGAAAGGAAACAGAAGCCTCAAGTCAGGCAGAATAAAATGGAACATACCCACAGGGCAAGCCTCATGCAAGCTTCAAATACTGATGAAGGTTTTGTGAGATACTGACTGCCCTGCAGAATAGGTTATCAGTGAAAGGAGGTCCGTGATGTCATACCCTGTGATTTGGAGTACCATACCTGGATACCACCTTGAGAGAGAAACTAGAATTTGAAACCATTTAAGCCACCAGGTAGAGTGATAAAAATTTATAATCCTAATAATTGGAAGAATGAGGCAGGGGGATTACCCATTGGAGGCCTGCTAAGCTAACAGAGTAAGTTCAAGGTTAGCCCAGAATTCTGCCTCAATATAAAAAGCAGCAGTTGTCAACCTGTAAGTATTGACCCCTTTGGGGGTCTCATATTAGACATATAGATGTTTCCATTATAATTCATAACAGCAGCAAAATTACAGTTAAGAAGTAGCAATGAAATAATTTTATGGTGGGGGTGGGGGTGTGTCACCACAACATGAGAGACTATATTTAAGGGTCGCAGCATTAGGAAGGCTGAGGACCACTGATAAAAAGGCACAGGGATGGGTATGGATACAGCTCAGGGGTGACATGCTTGCCTGGCACGTGGGAAGCCCCAAGTTCAGTCCTCTATAAGACAACAATCCGAATCCAGAGGTCCTGAAAAACAGGAGCATTTGTAAGTCAGGAGGGGGTGGGGGGCTTGGATTCAATCACATCTTCAGGGTGAGAAACAGCCACAGGAGACAATTATGGAGAAGAGAGACCTGAAAGCTGGCACCGAAGCTTGCAGTTAGCAAGGAGGTTCAGCTTAGGCCATTGAATGCACAGATATCAGTTCCTACCCTCAGAGGCTGATCTCAGCGGAGAGGAATGTTGGGGTGTGGTAAGTCCAAGCCTGAGGGCCACAGAAGGTCAACTTCCAGGGCCACTTACATGCCTTGAGGCTCACAGTAGCTAAGACTAAGAACACTGGGCACCCTGCACTGCGTCATTCTGGCACACTGATTAATGCTTGCTGGGATTTAAAAAGAGAATTCTACATGCTCAGGTCTCAGTACTGTTTCTTACTTGGACCATTTTCAACATATTTTAGAGAATCTTCCTGCCCCAAGCTTGACCATTAGTCACCCCAGGGTGTCTATAAGTAGGGAATAATCAGACAAAAAGAAAAACCTTACCAGCCCACAGACTGCAAAACTGAGTGGCCAGCAGAGGCTTCTAAAGAAGGGAAAGTATTTAAATAGAACACAGAGGGAACTCAGAATCTCAAACACCTAAACAGTCTTCCAAACCATCCAATCAGGAAATGGGCAACTGAACTGATCAGAGAGTTCTCAGGGGCAAAAGTAGAAATGCTTAGTAAGTATCTGAAAAATTGCTCAACATCTTTAGCAGTCAGGAGAATGTGACCCTGTGAGAATGGCTCTATCAAGAAGGTAAGTTCTGTTCAGATGTAGAGGCAGAAACTATTATTGCTGGCAGGGATGTAAGCTGGGACAACCGCTATGAAAAATCGTTTTGAGGTTCCTCAGAAAACTAAAGAGAGCTGCCCTATAACCCAAAGCGTCGTTTCTAGAGATGTGTCCTGAGGGATCTATATTATCTTAGAGACACGATTTCTGCTGGACTGTTCACATCACCATTATACAGAACAGCTTTAATGACCATCATCACATGAGCAGGTAATGACAATGTGGTATAAGTACACAATGAAATTCCATCTCACTAGAGAGAAGAATGAAATGTCATAGAAAAAAAGATGAACTAGGTGTTCAACATGTTAAGCAAATTAAGCCAGTTCAGAAAGACAAATAGTGTGTAGTGTGTGTGTGTGTGTGTGTGTGTGTGTGTGTGTGTAAAACTGAAAGTGGAGGGGGGATTACAAATATAAAGGAAGAAGTCTAAAGGGACAGGGGGAAATGAATGAAAAGACAGAGGAAGAATAAGGCAAAGAGCTACTATATTATCCTATATACCCAGAATACAAAAGTGTGTGTATGTGTGTGTGTGCTTGTGTGTGTGTGCTTGTGTGTGTTCTATGTGTTCTATATGAAAACTAAAGGGGTACTAGTTGGGCATAGAAAAGGATGAAAGGTGAGAGAGAGGAGATATCAGGAGGGTGATATAGGATAAAAATAATCATAGCACAAAGATATACATATGTAAGAATATGTCACAATGAGACCCATTGTTTTCAATGCTAACTAAAACAATAATAAAGCTAACAATAATAGGAGGAACATGGTATCATTAACAAGACGTTTAGCATTTAGTGCAGGAAGCCTAGAAGCTTCTTTGTCATGTCAGTGGCCACCGGACGTGTCTCTAAATCAAGCAACAAGACCAAGTTTATAACGTCACTAAGAAAGATGAATTGGGTACATGTCGGAAATGAATACTAAGGTTAACTGGGCAGTGTTCCAGGGCTTCAGCTATCAGTGAACCACCTACAGAGCTGCCCCATTAGGTCTTACAATTCTTCAGAGCTGTGCTGACCCAAGTCTGTGTTGCCTGCTGCTTTACTGGTAGGACATGGGCTGGGCTGGGATTGTCCTCCAAGTGAACCCAACACAACAGGGAATTCCGCTAAAGGAGCTAATTCCCAAGGAAGGATACATCTTACACTTGGCAAAGAACAAGGAACAAGATGCCTTCTATTGATGCATCCCATTTCTCCTTGTTTTTCTGCAAGCACCCAAAGTTATAACACCCTACCCCCACTGCCAGGTGGCTTTGTGCTAGATCATGCCATCCGTTTATAGGTCAGAGACAGTGTGATTTTAAGCTCTTTGGATCTTTTTGCATCTACATCCAGCACGGCTCAGGAAAGCCTATGCTATGGTTTGCATGTGACATGTCCCTACCACGAATCCTGCCAAGGTTTGGGCAGTGTGAGACAGGGACACTCAGTGAGCAGAAGCAGAGCCTTTGTGAATGCATTACAGCCTTCTCCAGTGGCCTTGTATTTTGCCTTCATGGCACATGAAGCCCTTCCTCTTTTCACCATGACTTGAAGCAGCACAAGACCAAATAGATGCTGATGCTATGTTCTTGGATGTCCAGTCTCCAGAACTCTCCTTCAAATAAACATATATATGTGTGTGTATATATATATATATATATGTGTATATATATATATATATATATATACATATATATATATATGTGTGTGTGTGTGTGTGTGTGTGTATAATCTAGCCTCAGGTGTTCTGTTGCCACAACAGAATGCAGACTGAGCAGACAACACTTTACCTATCCAACGAACATCTATTTTTTGAATTCCACTATGTGTTTGGAAGTGAGCAAAGTGCTGAGGATGCGTGATAAGTAAGATAACCTCTGTCTACCCGAAGTTTACAACTGGTTACAAAACAGTCCCACAAAATAATGGTTTGGTTTCAGGAATGAATTTTGGTACCATTGAAAGCGTGTCATTTAAGTTCTAAGTACACGTTTTGAATTTTGTTTTCTGGAAGGTCTCTACTGTTGTTGACCTTCCAATAGGAGCCTTACTGCTATTTTAGACAAAAGAGTCTGTTGAATGTTCACCCTGCTTGACTTTGTTTAGATATTCAAAGCTTGGGGATAGTTTGGGAGCATCCCAGTTTCTGATGATAAGAGTTGTCACTTAGGATGCTGATGAGAGACTGTGGGGTAATTCTATAGCCATGGGTTCCTACAGTGGTCACCTCTGAACTAAGTTTGATGAAATTCGATGAGCCTTACTGCTGTTACGTTGAAAAGAAACGCCAAGGATAATGTTGAATGTATTCAACTTCCACATGCCTGTCATCTGACAATACTTCAAGGCAGACAGTTCAGAGAACGGGAAGTTATTGGCAGATTATCTGCTTTCTATTTCCTTCCAGAACAGGATAATTGTATCTCATATGAAGAAATGTCTGCTTTTAATTATTCCTGACTCGTTGTCAGGGAACACATTATCCACTAAATATGACCAGAGATTTGTACATGAACACATAATCAGTTCTTCTCAATGTCTTTGACCTAGGTTTACTTGCCCATAGTTTTAAATGGAGTTGAGTGTGGTTAGAAGCTGTGCCATGTGTGGGATTCCAAGGGACACTGAATACACAAAACACACTTGAAAAAGAACAAAGCCGGAAGGCTTGTACTTTCTAACTTCAGAATTCCCCACAAAGCTCGGGTAATCAAAACAGTATGGTGCTGACTAAATGATGGAGGATAATGAATAGTGCAATGGCTCACAAAGAAACCCTGAACAAGAAATTCTGACAACGAGCCTAAGATAATCTAATAGATAGGGGAAATTATATTTAAAAAGATATACTAGGAAAACTTGACACATACATACACACAATAAAGAAGAGGAAAATATAGTTGGATTTTACAATCATGAATTCACTCAAAGTGGGTCAAAGACTTTGTTCAACCCAATGCAAGTCTTAGAGGGGAAAACAAATATAGGCTCAAACCTTCACAACACTGCCTTTGACCGTGTGTTTCTAAGTATGGCATTAAAGGCATGGGTAACAAAAGGGGAGAAATCATACAAATTAGACATCTAAAGAAAATTTAAATTTGTACACTAGAAGAAGCCATCAACAGAGTGAAAAGGTGACCCACATAGTAGGAAGACAGATTTGCAAATCATGTCTGAGAAGAGATGAATATGCAAAATATATAGGGAACTTGTTAAACTCAACAACAAAATAGTTTTGCAGTGTTCAGAGGACTTAAGTGGACATTTCTTCAAAGAATGCACACAAATGGACAAGTATTGGGTGGCCAGCATTATCATCATTAGAGAAGAACAAATCAGATTTACTGTGAGTTACTAGGTCAAACATGTACACATAGATCTAAAGTAGGAAAGGCAAGGTAGAAATGAGAGCCCTGTGCATAGCTGGTAGGAATATATGTGTATATTTGTTGTGGAAAAAAACTATAGCACTTACTTTAAAAGTTGGAAATAGCATTTATGTATGAATCAGTGACTCTACTTTTTCATTTATTTTCCAAAGAACTGAAAAGTGGGATCTTGAAGAGATAGTTATATATGCACATGTTCATCATAACATTATTTCTCAATAGCTAAAACACAGAAACAATCACAAAACGGATAAAAATGTGCTATATACATATGATGGAATATTGCTTTGTCTTAGGAAGGAAGAAAACTCTGCACCATGTTAGACATGGGTGCACACTATGATAAGAGAAACAAACCAGTCTAGAGAACATGGGTGCTGCATAATTTCACTCACATGAAGTACTTGGAGCACTAGAGCTCATGGAGCCGTAGAATAGTGGGTTGAAGCTGGTATAGAATCAGTTTAAAAGATGAAAGAGTTATGGAGGTGAATGCTCTGTGGTCACTTATATTATAAACATATTTAATACCACACACTGTATTCTTAAAGATGGCTAAAATAGCACATATTATGTGAGTCTAATATATGTATTTTACCACAATAAAAATGGGGAAATGGAAAAAGGAATTCATAGATACTCCTTAAAAAATAGAGAGACACGGTTAGAGCTGAGGATGTAACTGGGTGGTAGAATGCTTACCTTATACGTACAAGACCCTGTATTGGGTTCCCAATTCAGAAAAATAATCATTATTAAAGCTGCACCATGGGCTACATGTGAACAACAGGTTGACTGACATCACTAGTCACAATGGAAATGAAAACCTCAGGGAAGTTTTAGAATTCTAGCTCTTTAAGATGTCTAGAATAAAAATTCAGATTGCCACATGTACTCATAAGGATGCAGCAAAACTGTTACTCCCTTCTATGGGTGGCAGAACATATGATGGTCTTCCTTACAACCTTCCTTTGCAAAACTAAGAACTGAGTCTGTTGCCTGGAGGTCCTATTGCCCACCCCTGCAACAGGAAAACAAAACAAAACAAACAAATAAACACAAAAAAAGGAGAAGAGACTGAAACAAGAGGAAGACATAGTTTTCCTAAGTCTGGAAAATGGAGCCAGAATTGTTTCAAAATCGGGTGTTCCCCAGTTTTCAAAAGGGAAGGATCTAGAACGTTCTGTGCGGCAGTGGGTGGAGGAGTCACACTCGGCAGGGTTCTCTGCATGTGGATATTTTCTTGCTCTATCCTTCCCTTCCAATCTCCCACGTCCATGTAATTTTATAAGTAAGAACTGTGAAGGGTAAAAGGAGAGATCATCTCATAAACGCCCGACTCAAACCAAATGACACCAGGGAGAGGATTGCACCTCAGACCGAAAGTGGAAGCTCCAGTAGCGTGGCTTCACTGGGCCCCTCCCTTAAGGAAAGCCCATTTCCTCCGGCAGAGCACGGCTATTTTATAAGTTCTTTTTAATTCTTTGATTAATTCTTTTTAGTCTGCTGTGGTATATAATTAGCATTCAAAAGAATAAACCTGTCAATCGCCTGGAAAGGAAAAGACCTCCAGGGAAGCCATCTGTTCTAGGGACTGTAGAAATAGTCTAAGTCTTGCTTAAGAATTTAGGTGGACTCCATGGTCTTTCTGGCCAATGTCCACTCTCCCAGTGACAATATTTTCTTCCCCCAATGGTCCCATTGGCCATCACCAGCTCTCACCTTGGACAGTGACCTGCTTAGTTTGTAAGAAGTCTTGTCTGTTATGTCCTGTGAGACTGTTAGAAACTTCTGGACAGTGATACTAAGGACCAGCAGCCGAGTAGAGTCCAGAGGCAGAGCCCAGTAACAAAAGGTCAACAAAGTGTTGTACATCACTATATAAGGATAGTGTGTGAACCTTGAAACCATCAGGTTAAGTGGGAGGAGCTAGTTACAACAGAGCACATGGTATACGTCACACATAGGCAATGTCCAGAGTAAATCAAGTCATAGACAGAAAGTAGGTATGTGGCTGCTTAGGACTGGAAGAATAAGGAATAAAAGATGCTAGCCCAAGGGAAAGAGATTACTGATTTCTTAATGGTCACATATAATCTATAAATATATATAAGTGCATTGAACTGTACCCTTAAAAGGCATAAATTGTACAGTTTGTGGCATCTTGGTAAAATTACTAACCACCCCCTACCCCTGAACCCTGTTGTGGGACTCTCAGAACTCATGGACAAATCTGATGGCAGGTATCCAGAAGTCCAAGAACTTAGTTACTTGAACTGGGTAGTAGGCATGGAAGGGACTGAATTGAAGTCAGAATGTCCCCAGAATAAAGAAGCCATCCTGCTTAGCTCCCACTAACCCTGCACATAAGCTTATAGAGGATTATGCCCTGTATACATGATGCAGCCCCAGGGATTCAAGATAACTGACTGACTTTGAAGAAAAGTTGGATGTCAACATATTCCTTTTTTTCCCCTAATATTTTGTTTTGTTTTCAATTAATTCAAAGGGTAGGAAGGAGGAAAGGAAACAGGTTCCCTTGTAGCTACAATTCAGAAGGGATATAGAAGCCCTTTATTCCTATGGTAGCAAAGAGAAGCTGTCCCACAGTACTTAAGTCATACTTTTCTACAGAGCTAGCAAAAAGCAATGGACTCCCTGAAGCCCTAAAGAACTCACTTCCAAATTTAATTTTGGCTGAGGAAACAGAGTGAGAGGATGGCAAGGAGACAGGAAATAGTCTAACAACCTTATTCTTAGAAATCCAATTCCAGGACTCTGAGCTGATCCGAAAAAAAAAAAAGCTGCCAGAAAACCAAATTTTCTTCCCTCAAATACTGACAAAATCAAGTAGGTAGCGGCAATGAAGTTTAGATGGTACTCGGCATCAATTTTCGAATTAAATCAAATTCAAGTTTAAATCACACTGAGGTGCCATTCCACAGGCACAAGAATGGTCAAAACTAAAAAAAGAAAATGCTAGCACCAAACACAGGCAAGGATGTAAAACCCCTAGCACTTTTGTGCATGGTTGAGGAAGAGAAGACCCCAGAAGCATTCCTTACCAGGCAACACACAGCCACCACACCCGACTAAGAAACACAGAGGGCCACAGAAACCTAGAGTGAGAAGTTTGGTTTCTTTGAAAAACACAGACCTAGTATAAGAATATGTTTTCACTGTGATGCCAGGTGTGGGATGTGGGACTGTGTAGGACTCTCCACAGTAGCTGGCTGATTTGCCTTATCTTCCGGCAGAGACGTAATTTTTGCCAGCAGCAGAGAGTTTCTGCAATTGTGTGATGTTTGGGATGCTGGAGACTTTTCAGAAGATATATAAACACTAGGACCCTGAGAGGTACTGTTGCTATTGTTGGGTTGTTGGTGGTGGTCTGTTGGTTAGTTGCTGGTTGGTTGCCGTTGGTTGTGGCTTCTTAAACAGTTGTGCGCAAAGAAGAAACTAGGAGAAATTAGATACCCTAATAGCAAAGAAGATCAAACTTGACTAAAAAAATCTGACTCTCCTAATCAGCAGGAAATAATCTAATGATAATTTTGCCACTTTTCCCCTCTATCCTTTTTTTTTTTTTTTTTTTTTTTTTTTGGTTTTTTGAGACAGGGTTTCCCCTGGCTGTCCTGGAACTCACTCTGTAGACCAGGCTGGCCTCGAACTCAGAAATCTGCCTGCCTCTGCCTTCCTAGTGCTGGGATTAAAGGTGTGTGCCACCTTGCCCAGCTTTTTTTTTTTTTCTTTAATCCTTTTCTCTCTATTATCTAGTGTCAGAGGGTTGAAAGGGTGTAAAGGGGGTGGAGAAGGGTGGAAGAAAGAAGAACCCACAAAGTAGACAAAAGTCTGATTACAGAAACAAAAAAGAAAACACCCACCCAACAAAGACAAGACCAGATAGATATCAGAACCTAGAATTACAATCATCCCAAATCCATGTGCCTACATGCTGGTATAAAACCACAGTCACCGCCAGTCAGGACAATATGTTCCCACTAGAGCCTGACAATCTTACTACAGCGGGCCCCAGGGATTGCTGAAGGACAGCTGAAGCACAAGACAGGGGTGGCACAGAGCTTGCAGGAGCAACCAACCAATATCTGATTTGACTTCAGGCCTACTCTACGAGATGTAACCCATACCCAATACTGCTTGGGTAAGCAAGAACCTGAGCCCACCGAAATGGAGAAGTATTCTTCTTTCTCCACATCCTCGCCAGCATGTGCTGTCACTTGAGTTTTTGACCCTAGCCATTCTGCTTTGTGTGAGGTGGCATCTCAGGGTTGTTTTGATTTGCATTTCTCTGATGACTAAGGACTTTGAACATTTCTTTAAGTTGCTTCTCAGCCATTCGAGTTTCTTCTGTTGTGAATTCTCTGTTTAGCTTTGTAACCCCCTCCCCCTTTTTAATTGGGTTATTTGGTTTCTTTGGAGGTTAACTTCCTGAGTTCTTTATTTGCCTTACAGAAGCTTTTGAGTTTCATCAGTGCATGAATGAGTGGGTCTCTGCATCTGTGTTTCTTGTGCTGTGTTTTGGGCTCTTTTCCTTCTGTTGGATTGTTCTGTCCTATTCCAGTTTGCTTTTGTTTTATCTTACTATATTTTATTATTTTATTTTAATATTATCCCTTAGATGCGTGTCTGTTTTCTAATGAGAGACTGAAAAGGGGCAGATGTGGATGGGAGAGGAGGTGGGGAGGAACCGAGAGGAACAGAGGTAGGGGAACAGTACTGAGAATATATCATGTGAGAAAAACAATTTTTAATAAGAGGAAAAAATCTGGTAATTTACTGTTTTCCATGGCAATGTCTGCTCTCATGTGTGGGCTACGCACTTTCTGAGGAAAACTCTGGCCTGGCTTTCTGTTCTTGTTATAAAAAAAAAATTGTTCAAGTTTTGGTGTCTTAGGACTACAAATTATGACTCTGCTTGTCAGTGGCCCCACATCCATGCAGATATGGGAAACACCAACTGGGAAGGGGGGGGTGAGATTGGGAATGGATTTGGAGGTGCCAGGGAATATTGAGGTAGGAGGATGTGAATATAATAAAAAAAACATTGTATGTACATATAAGAGTCTCAAAGTGTTTTAAAATTTTTTATATTAAATTTAAAAAAACAAAGAACAAAGTAATATCTTTTTTTTTTTTTTTTTTTTTTTGTCTAGAGAGGGTCTCACTATACAGCCATGATTGTCCTAGATCTCACTATATAAACCAGGCTAACCTTGAACTCACTAAATCTACCTGCCTGTGACCATAAATCTAAAGCTGTGAGCCACTTACACTTTTGTTGAGTCAGAAATCAGGCAGAGTTCTCACAGGGATAAGACTAAGATGTCCGTTGGGCTGTATTCTTTCAAAAAGCATCCCTGGATGCTTCCGTCTTCCATGTCTTTACAAAAATGCTCACGTGAGGATTAGCCATGGCAAGGCACACACATGTAGGCAGAAGACATGGCTCAGGAAATCAGTTCTCATCCCCCACCTTAGGAATGCACAGACTCTCTTCTTTTTGCTCAGGGGCACTTTGGTTTGCTGTCCCAACAACTTCCCTGGATTCTCTTATGGCTGTCTCCTGTGGAAGCTTTATTCTGCCTTCTACAAATTGCATTGCTGCCTAAAGGGTACATGATTCAGAGCAGGACCCCCTACCAACACTGTGTTTGCCTGGTCCTGCCTTTCCTCCCAAATGATGCTGGCCTCAATCTAGACACCTTTCTGCCAGATGCTGCAGGAACTCTGTAAGGGGCAATCTGCTCCCCTGGCCATTTCACTCCTGGCCAAGTCCTTCTGCAGACCTCAGCTCACTCCCGTAGGACCTCTCCATTTGCCTGCCTGGTGACACAAGTCTCCTCAGCATTTGCCTTCAGATTATTACCGGCAGTTGTTAATTTTGGCTTTGAGTCTGTCTGGATAGATGCTAGTGAGCAGCACTGGTGATCTGTATATTTAACAAATACTAGACTTTTTGTGACCATCAAAGGACCCCCCAGATGTGACAACTGAACTCTGCTCACTTTCTTAAGGGATCTTTGCTCCTAACGTGACAGGGCATGGAGAGGTCACATTGTGACTTTGCTTCCATGGTTAACATCTGGACAATACAAAAGGTATTTTTTCCCCCTCACAACAGTCTCTTTGGTAAGTGATAATGTTTGTCCCCTGACATTCAGTGGGGGATCAGTTTGTTTTCTGTCTCAGGGAACTGAAGTAAAACCAGTTTAAAGTTATCCACAAAAACGACTTCACCGAACATTAATTCTTTCAGCACATTATTACAATTTCTAACTGCACCTTAACTGCATTTTTCCAAACTGTATGATCTAGAAGATCTTTATAGAAATAAAACTATGAAACCAAGAGCTGGTACAGGCAGCAATTGGGGCCTACCAGTTAGCTCTCATTTGTAGCATCTTCTCTTACTCACTGAACGTAAACCTAGAGGGAGAAAATACATTGCTTTTTCAAACATTTTTCCTAACACCTTTTGCAGGAATGGAATGTACTCATCTCACAGAGTCTGAGTCCAAAGGGTAGATATCATTTCTGTGCTGGCAACCAAAGGAAGAAGGCATGTGGGGTGTCAGGGCACTGTGCCATGTAAGGATGACAGAAGTCTCTCTGTTTTCTGAAGCCTTTTTTTTTTTTTTAAATAAGAAAAATATAGGCCAGTGAGATGGCTCCAGAGGTAAATGCCATTGTCACCAATTGTGATGACCTGAGTTTGGTCACTCCACCCGACCTCTGACCTCCAGATCCACACGGTGAAAGGAGAGAATAGATTTAAGTTTTCTCCACATGTGCACCTCCACTACACACACACACACACACACACACACACACACACAAACACAGAGTAGACAATAAATAATGTTAAAAAGCTGACAAAGATACATAAAATAAATTGTTTTTAAGTCTGTTTCATGTACACATGCCTGTGTATGGTGTGTGTGTATGTGTGTGTGTATGGCAGGTGGAAAGAGAGAGAGAGAAACAGAGACACAGAGAGAGATGCAGAGGAGACACAGAGAAAGACAGAGAGGGGGCAGAGGGAAAGAGGGGAGAGGGAGAGGGAGGAGGAGGGGGAGGGAGGACGTTACACATAAGCCAAGTCAAGGTTAAAATCTTGTAGAGCACTGCCGGGAGCCATGGCCTCAGCCATGGCCTTGTGGATATTTTCTAGCTTACATAAACAATCCTGAGAGAACATTCATGGTCATAACAGTAAGAATGTTTGTGAGAAAAGAGGACACTGTGACCGTTGGTTCCAGGAGCTGAAGATTGCCACCTGACCTTCAGAGAACCCCGGGCTCTTTCCCCCTTCCTTGGAGCCTCCTCTTGCTTATGCTTACATTGCCACTCCTGAATAAAGTTTTCAGAGCTTGATCAGTATGATTGACTTGCTCTCATTCTTCGTGTCTCTTCCTCTCTCTCTCTCTCTCTCTCTCTCTCTCTCTCTCTCTCTCTCTCTCTCTCTCTCTCTCTCTCTCCTGCCCTGGGTTCCCCGATTGTCCCTGTAAGCTCAGGGAAGAGCACCATGGCAGCCCTGCAGGGCTTCTTTTGTATTTGGCAAGAGTGTGCACATGTGTGCAGAATAACACACATGTTATCCTGTTAAACTCTGTTAGCAAAACAACATGTGTTCTTTTCCTTGATATTGGTCTGGCTGGTGTGCGCTTGGGTCTAGAGAAGCATTCCCACAGATACTGATGTTTAGCTCTGTGCTGCCTGTCAGACTGATGGGTGGGAATGAGTTGTGAATGTCTGTCAGGCCTGCTTCTGAGAAGTCTGCCAACCAGAAGCTTCGCTGGGCTGACTTCACCAGAGAGGCTCAGCACTACCCAGTGGAATGGCTGCTGGGGGGAAGCTAAGCAACAGAGAATCTCAAGGAGTGTGGGTAGCAGTGACTTTGCAGGGGAAGAACTTGATAGCATGGTAATTGATGAGCAGTTGATGCAGTTTTTCTTGATGTTGTCGTAATTACTTTCCCGTGCAAATGAAAGAATAAACAAGAGGCAACAATGAGCTTGCATGATCCATTTTTTTCTTTGTTCTAAAATCATTTCATGCATAAAGCATATTAATATGATTTGTTGGGTTTATTCATTTCTGGATCTTCAGAGATGTACTAACATTGCCCAAGAGGAGGGGATTGGTTCTCTCTCTCTCTCTCTCTCTCTCTCTCTCTCTCTCTCTCTCTCTCTCTCTCTCTCTGTCTCTCTCTCTTCCTCTGTCCCCCTCTTCCCTCCCTCCCTCCCTCCCTCCCTCCTTACCTCCCTCCCTCCCTACCTCCCTCCCTGCACCACCCAGCAGGTAAGTTCTACATCTATTAATGTAAGCTGTTTTGCTTTGGGTGATACTGCATCCTATGTAGATATGAGCATTCCAACTGTGTTGGTCTGCAGCTTGGATAAAACAGCACGCCTTTGGAACCAAGCTTCAAAGAAGAAACCCCACATGGGGTTTTGTTTGTTTTTGTTGTTTTCGTTTAGCACCATCTTTTAAAGGGAACTATTTGTCTGCTCAGTTTTGACTTATTGTCTTAGAAAATGGAGAGAGTTGTGTAGTCTCCCTTTCTTAAAAAAAAAAAAAAAGACTGGAATCAGTACAGGGGGAGGAGGGGGGTCTCTGGCACAAGCAAGAAACCTTGAACAATGGAAACTCCCAGAAATCTATGAGGGTGACCCTAGCTAAGACTCCCAGCAATGGGGGACATTGAGCATGAAATGGCTATTTCCTGTAACCAGAAAAGACTTCCAATAGAGAGAGTGTACACCAATCCTGAGACCCACAATTTGTCCTACCTACAAGATGTGCAGGGATAAAGATGTAGTGGAATTTGAGGGGATGGACAACCTAGCTCAGCTTGAGACACAGCTCATGAGAAAGAGAGAGAGCCCTCCATTGACACTATTAATGACATTCGACTCTACTTGCAGACAGAAGCCTAGTATAACTGTCATCTCTGATGCTTCCCCTAGCAACTGATGGAAACAGATGCAGCGACCTACAGCCAAACGTTAGGAAGAGCTTGGGGAATCCCATGGAGAAGGGGGGAAGAAGGATTGAAGGAGCCAGAGAGGTCAAGGAGATCACAAGAAAACCTACACACAACTAACCTGGGTCCACAGAGGCTCACAGAATCTGAGCTGCCAATCAAGGAGCATGCATGAGATGGACCTAGGTCCTCTGTACATATGTAACAGTTGGGCAGCTCAGTCTTCATGTGGGACTCCTAACAGCAGGAGCAGGTGCTGCATTTGATTCTGTTGCCTGCCTCTGAATCTCTTTCCTAACTGAGCTGCCTTGCCTAGCCACAATAGGAGAAGATTCACCTTGTCCTACTGCAACTTGATATGCCAAGGCAGGTTGATATCTATGGGAGGCCTCCCCTTTTCTGAGGAGAGAGAGAGGACTGGAGGATGGGGGGGGGGTGGGGAGAGAGGGGAAGATGCAATCAAGATGTAAATAAAAAATATTAATTTGAAAAAAGAAAATGCATTCTCATTATATATCATTTTATATAATATATACACATTTGTGTGTATGATATGTGTATGTATATATGTGTGTATATACACACACATGTACATACATGTATATAGATGTATATATGTACATATAGATATGTATAGATATAAATATATGTATATATGTGTATGTATATATAGAGAGATATAAATATATATATGGATGGAAGGATGGATGGATGGATGGATACAGTTGGAGGAGGAGATATTCCTCAGCTCTTGGTACTCTGTTCCAACTGTTTTCTGGATCAAGCTGTGTCTGAAGCAAGAAGGTGATGGGAGACAACCAAAAGGGACTTGAAGCTGACTTCTCAGCTCCCCTCTCTGCCATCTATTTTTTTTTTTATTTTCCTGTTCTCATTTGTTGGGATCAATGACCTCCCAGAGCAGGGTAAGAGGTAGAAGAATTGCATAGCATCTAAGAAGGCAACCCCAGCTACCCACAAGCCAACATGCCGTAATAATAAAACTAACAATTTCCTGCGAAGTGTAAAACTGGAAAGTACTCTTGGGGTTAATGAAAAATTTAATTAATTAATTGGTGTTACTCTGGTTCTTGTCAGGGTGAAAATGACCCAGGAGAACACACACATGAATTTACTGTTAATAAATTCAAACCAGCATTTTTATGGCCTAAGAAATAAGTGCGGATATCTGAGATGAAGCTCTCTGGCAAAGCCCCGAAACAACACAGACAACTTGTCATGAGAGAAGGATGCTCAGTGGAGCAGATCCCGGGAAAGAACGCTTCCTGGGATGCCACTGCGGCTTTCTGCTCCAGTGGCTCAGAACTCCTTGTGCAGCAGGATAGTGGTGTCACAGGTAGCAAATCTGAAGAAATTCTAGTTCCGTTTAGACCTCAACTGACCTCATTCACACCATGATCTTTAGAGCTTGCTGGGTAATGTGAATATAATGGTAACTGTTTTCATCTACCTGAGGATGTGGGCTGGCCCTGGTTTTAGAACTGCTGGCACCTTCAGAGGCAGGCATTGCAGTCGTACAGTAGCACATAGCTCCTTGTCATCCCAACCTTTGAATGTCACATGTGGACTTTTTTTGACCTGCTGTTTTTGCTGACAGAGCTACCTGTAGGTATCTTCCACATCTGAGGTGGCTTCTTGCTCAGTAACAACTTCTACAATGTCACTTTTCTGGCTCTTTCCTCCTGTGAGAAGTATAGCACCTATCAATACACTGGTCTTTAGAGATTTGGTGATGTAGAAATTCTATCTATTGTTAACAATCAAACCAAAGGGGCTGACTAAGGGTCTGTAATATACAACTCTGGAGGCAATGGAATCAGATCTTGCAAGGATAAACTTGCTCTTCAGCTTTCTGGAGAACCTTTGAGTAAAGCTCATACTTAGGACTTACTATGCCTTCTTCAGTCAAGCAAACAGTTGCATGCTCACGGGTCCTCTTGGTGGGCTTATGCCACTCTGAGGAGCTTTTTCCTTGGTAGCTAGCATCTTCACTCCTTCAGATTTTCCCATTGAAAACATCCCCTGATGTTTCTGGCTTCCCCAAAACCTTTGCAGATCACTCCTCTCTAAATCTCTGGGTGTGTTGGAGATAGCTCAGCAAGTAAAGGCCCTTGCCACCAAGCCTGATGACTTGAGTCTGATCCCCAGGACCTACTTGGTGGAAGGAGAGAGCCCCCACTTGTACATTATCCTCTGACCTCTACACTCCAAGCCTGTGGGCATGTGGACATACGTACACACACACAGTCTTCTGACCTTCATGCTCCAGGCCTATAGACACACACACAATAAATTCACGTGGAGAAAAAAAAATCCAAATCTCTTCATATTCAGTTGGCCTAGTCTAAGCTTGTTTGAAGCCATGTTAGAACAATTGATACATTCAATTTGATTTTTTGTTTACACATTACTATGTTTTTTTGTTAAGCCATACATTCTACCCATTCCAGGTGCATAGAGAGTATAGTTTTAGATGTCACCATAAAGTTGAAAACCACAAGTTCTGCACATAGTTTATGATATTCAGGAAAGCTGATCGGTGCTCTGGGGTATGGGGGGGGGGTCATATTTAAGTTGGCTGAGAAGACAGGAGACATGATTGCTGGAGGAACGGAAGGCCACAGGGCTCCCTTTCCAAGCTGTATTCCATTGAAAGTGCCTGTTCAAAGCAAAGGAGAATCATTGTGACTCAAAGCCCTGATAATAGCATGTGACAGATATTTGACCACTTCCTGCTTTGAGCTCTCAGTCCAGCTCCTTAAGAACATATGTCAAGCAGACCTCAAAACACACTCAAAGAGGAATTTCATCTATAAACAAAGTCTTCAATGAAGTAAAATCCCATACTGAAGGCAGAAAGGCCACTCTCTTCAAGCTTTGTTGTTCCCACAGCACAGGGAACATTTTGTTCAATTCTTTGATTGAAGATGGATGGGAGGAATGAAACCCAGTTTGGTTTGGGAACTTAGCTACAGTATCATTTTGTCAAATTCTGTAATACTTTACATGTAGGATTCCATAGACCTCACCTGCTACTGGAGAACCAACGGGCATCATGGGAGAGAGTCAAACAGTCAGTCTGCATGGGCAGTGGAGAGCCTTGTGTTAGAAGCATTCAGGACTAGAGAGGGAAAGGCATGTCCTACATTCTCATGCACACGAAGGCATAACCTGACCCAGGTATATTCCAACTGTGAATGAAGAGGTGCTTATAACAGGGTTTAATTGTACTCATCTGGAATTTCGCCCCTCCTTGCAGTTGTGGGATTTAATTAATCCTCACCCAGAGGCCAGGCTCTTCAAGGCAAATGCCATAGAAGGGCAAAGAGTTACCTCAATGTGGCTTATAGCTAGATTCAGCCAGTTTCTATTTTATTACTATTCTCTATTGTTTAGAGAACCTTGCTGAACGATTGGATTGTATTTGTGCCTTGGGGCCCTTGAGAGCAATTGGAAAATACATTATAGAATAAACCACAAGATTATTAAAATGACTTCAAGCAGTAGGAATCTAATTTTTAGAGGAGCCTGTAATGTCTGTATTTATTCACATTCCATCCCTTAATTATTCATGCTCCATATTTTGAGAATAAAACGTATGTGTTCTCATCTAATTATCTCATCCCCCTCCACTGCGTAAGCCCTTCTTCATTTCTCATCTGTGAAGCAACCCTGCCCTCTGACAAGAAATTTCAGGGGGACAAGTAATATAAATGACAACACCAGAATTCCTCTCTAGTCTGCTTATCCTCCAGCATGTAGCCATTTCCCTCCTAAAATGGATACTCCCTTAGCCAAGTAGAGCATGGCAGACCTCACCGTAGTAGGAAAAGGCTTAACGCAAGGATTCCTCCTATTGCTCTTTGTTTCTCTTGGTTCGTATCCATCTCTGCCCCTTTCTTCTCTGAGGTGATGGTCATTGGGCTGTGCTACCATTTGATTCTAAAAGGACTCATGTGTTAAAGGCCTGGCTACCAGATGACAGCTTTCTGAGTTGTGATTGAAACACAAAGGTTACAACTTCTTCAATGGTTTGATTTGTTGATGGGCTATAGGGGAATGGGCTAGTTAGGAGGTAGGTCCTGGTTGGAGCTGGTCCCTCAACACTGCCTAGGACCTTAGGCAGTGACTCTAGCTGCTCACTGAGCTACCTTGAGGCAAGAAGATTTCTCTACAGTGATTTTTCTTTTTACCATTTTGCTTCAACATAAGCAAGTAGTGAACAGGGCCAACCTACCTATGAAACCCCCAACCTCAGTAAAAACAAGACAAAACAAAAACAAAAATCCAGGTTCTGACAACAGTACTTGCCACTGAACAAGACTGGTAAGGAGGCCTAGGTGATATCCTAATTTGGTTTCTGTTGCTAAGCAACTCAGAGAGGGAAGAGTTTATTTGGCTTGTAGGTTATATACAAGCCATCGCTCCAGGAAGTCAGGACATGAACTGAAGGAGAGGACTTGCTGGAACGCTGCTCACTGGCTTGGTCCCAGGCTTATAATCAACACTCTTCCTGCTACCTCTCAGGCCTACCTACCTGGGTATGACACTGCACACAGTTGGCTGCTTCCTCCTGCATCCATCAGTAGAAAATGCCCCTTCAGACTTGCCCACAGGGTAATCTGATGGAGGCAAGCCTTCACTTGAGAACCCTTTTCCTGTGTAAGTCAAGTTGAAAACCACAATTAATTAACACAGGGGAGCAACAGCTCTCGGGGGAGCAACAGCAAACCAAGAAAATGTTTGTCTTTTTCTTAGCCTACCACTACAGGAGGGGACAGTAAAGTGATTTGTCTCAAAGGTTGCATGTAAACCAGCATAATGGTACATATTCATAATCACACCACTCAGGAAGTGGAGACAGTATGGTCAGAACTTCATGGTCACTCTTGCCTACACAGTCAGTTTGAGACCAGTCTAGGATGTAGGAAACTCTGTCTCAAAAAGAAGGGAGTAAAGAAAAGGAAGAATGGAGGGAGGAAATGGTAGGAGAGGAAGGAGGGAGGGAAAAAAACTGTCTGACAATTTATTTTAGACCAAACACACTTAAATATTAAGTATATATTAAGAAAAAAGTAGATATTATGAACTTGGAAGGAAAGATAAGTAATCAATAAAGTCTACCCTTTTTCATTAATTGATTAATTAATTTATTTACTTTATATCCCACAGCTTCCCCTCCCTCCTCTCCTCCTGGGCCCTCCCTCTCACCTCACCTCCCTCTGTCTCTGATCCCTTCCTCCTCAGAGAAGGGGGGGCCCCCACTGCTGGTGGGAGTGCAAACTTGTACATCCTCTTTGGCAATCAATTTGGAAATTTCTCAGAAAATTGGGAATAGTTTTACCTCAAGACCCAGCTATACCACACTTGGGCATATATCCAAAATAGGCTCCATCATGCCACAAGGACACGTGTACAGCTATGTAATAGCCAGAAACCGGAAACAACCTAGAACGATGAATGTTCAACTGAAGAATGGACTTTATCCTTTTTCTTTAAAAATGTTGCTCATTTACAGACTGGGATGCTACTCAGCAATTCAAAGCAATGACATCACAAAATTTGCAGGCAAATGGATGAAAGCAGAAAAGATCATCCTGAGTGAGGTAACCCAGACACAGAAAGACAAACATGGTACATATTCACTGATAAGTGGATATCAGCCATAAAGTCCACCTTTTAATCATATTCATATATTTAATACATATATTATATTCTCTCTCTTTCCTAATTAAATTTTTTTCTATTCCTATTTCTTTTCTCACTTTATATAACCTGTTATAGGTACATATTGTAGTAAAAATATTTATCAAAATAGTTTTGTTTATAGTTAGATAAATGTTGGCTATAGAAAGATGTTTCGCCATGAAAACACAAACTAACTTGCTTAAGTAAGGTGCTGAAGCATAATGAGTTCAGGACACACAAACTACCCAAGTTCAGGCCTAGCATTCCAATGAACTACAAGGCCTTAACATCACAGTACTCAGTACATACTATAGGAGGGCATAGTGTGTGTCCTATACTACTATAGGAGAGCATAGTGTGTATCTTATACCAGCAGTGTTGACCTTGGCCTTGCCTTGGTGTTGTGTTTCTTCCAGAAATTATATCATGCAAATAATAACAGACAATACTTCTGCTTCTAGCATGGAGTCAGGTGTTCCGTTCCAATTTCTTTCTCTGTCTGAAGCAAGGAGGTGACACCAAAATAACACCAAAGGGGACTTGAAGCTGACTTTCCTCAACTCCCTTCTCTGCCATTTAGTTTTTTATCATCTTGCTCTCATTCCCTAGAACCAATGATCCCCCAGAGCAGGGTAAGAGGTAGAGGAATTGCATAGGATCTCAGAAGGCAACTTCAGCTATCAGCAAGCTGGTCAGACATTGCCATTTTATTTGTTAGATATTTTAAATGTCCCTCTGGTCTGATTCATTAAACACAGTGAAAGTCTTATACTGGCAAAGATGGTGGGGGAGTAGTAGGAATCTTGCTTGGTCAGGCCCTCCCCAAGCTCTTCCCACATGGAGTTGCTTTATTGAGATGACCACCGAGAGTCTGCACAGCTGTCTCTTTCCCCTAAAGCCCTTCTCACCCTGAAGCAAGCTGTCTTCCAGGAACCTGCTGAGTGTTCTTCATCTACCTTCCTTGTGTGCCCTTGCATGAGTTTGTCCAGGCTTAGAATTCTTTGCTGTGTAGCAATGGCAGTGATGTAATTGTATCCCACAGATTCAACCAGTGGCTCTGTTCTGAATGGGCATGAGGGCAATCATTCACCCAGAGATGCCCTTTTCTTCCCGAACAGACTCTCCTCTGATATGTCTCACACCAGTGGCTACATTCTCCCTCCCTCGGCCTCCCCTCTGCCATGCCTGGACTCATGACCTCCAAACAAATCCAGAGGCCACACTGGAGCCACTAAAAGGGGAAGTAGTTTGTTGGAGAGTCTTACTGTTGTCTGCTGAGTTCTAGCAGCATTGTGAGAACAAGGTGTGGTGGAGACCAGGGTCTCATTGTCAGTTCTCAGGCTTTGGAGGAAATGAAAACTCCAATAGGTTAGGTCTTGGGAAGGTTCAACGTGAACATATTCTCACACGTTGTTAACACCACCCGCCTTACAAGTTCCTTATAAAAACATTTCTGTGTTTTTCTAAAAGCCCTGCAGTACAGCTTGCTTGCATCCCTTCCTTTGGGATAGAGTTCTATCCCATATCCTTTGGAATATGCTGTCTACAGTGGCCAGGATTGTCTGCACAGGTCTCTTCACTGTTTAATGCTCTCAGGCTTAGGTAGGCTGCATGGATTCCCATAGTCCTCCACATGACTCTGTATCACAGTGGTTAGCTGCTTTGTGCATGATGTGCCAATCCCTTGGCCTCCTCCCCTGTCCTCCTTTGGAGGGAAGAGGCAATATTGGTACTACCATCATCTATGCAGGTTCATTGTCCTGTTCCTCACAGCATTCCCTGCTAATCATAAACAAAACGATTACCACACTAGAACTCTAGAAGCATAGGGTAAAAGAATGCATTGGTGTGATTGATGGAGAGGCAGCCTGCATGTCTAACTATGTTAAGAACTGAGCTACCATTCTGTCTCCATGCTGCTGATGGAGCTACGACCACCTCCAGCAGGACCTTTGGATTTATTTGAATGTCACAAGTCTAGGCTTGGCAGAGAGGGGATTGAGGAAGAATGAAGCACTGGAGCAAGACAGAGCGTCAGAGGAAAGTTTGTTCTGGAAAAAATGGGCTTCTCTGGGTGAGTGCCTTCTTACCCAGTTCAAAAGCGGGTCACGGGTTGAATCTGTGGGGCGCAATTACCTCACTACCTTTTGCTAATTACACATGGAAGAATTTAACTGGAATGGAGCAAAGTCATGGACCCTTGTTCTGTTCCTTCCTGGGCTTGACGCTTGAGTTCCCAGCTCTGACGTGTAGCTATTAGTCTCTTGTGACCTTTGTGTGCTATCTCTGAGCATACTGGTTCTGAATAAGATTTTTGCCACCATCACCTAGTATTTTTCTATCTTGGTGGGTAATGTTCCCAACTAGTCTATACCAAAACTAAAACATATTGAGATACACAGAGATTCTTCCTTGTTTACTCTGGTGGGGGTCCATGTTTCATATCCGCTCTTGCTGTCTGTGTCCATTTCACTTTCCCCCAGCCCCAGTAGAATTGCCTTCTGATATCACCTTGGTTGCCTCAAGCCCACTGCAATCCCTCCTCCTCAGGATCCTAATGTATCCATCTTGGTGCTAAGCTTTAGCTTCCTCCATCCTGTCTGGCCTTAAAGCAACCCCCCACCTGGAATTTCCTACCTTAGGCTTGCCTCAAATCTTTCTTGAAAAGTGATTAAAAAAATAAAATGCAAAATGTTTTTTTCGAATAACCACCATACACGATCCAATAATTGAGCTCAAACATTTCATTCCCAGAACGCTGGTCCTCGGGTGGCAGGGCAGTGGTTCGTTCCTGGTTTCTTACAGGCCTAGACTGAACACAGACTGCTCCTTGTGTGGCCTAAAAGCTGCTGGCATGGGAGGACAGGGGGAGTGCCCTCTGCTTTCCATTTCCACAGTCTGTGTGTGGAGGCCCTGCTATGTACAGTCAGTGTTGCACCCTCCTCCCCGGCTTGCCTTGATTACCCTGCAACCACTGTGCCTCAGATCATTCAGTCTGTGACTTTCTCTGAACTGTGCACTTAGGCTGCCATAGTCTATATTTACTGCAAACTACAACTGTTCTACCCCCTGTGCTGAAAGTTACTCCAGGATTTAGATTGGACATGAACATAGGTCTTTGTTCTGTTTGGAATAGTGATTGACATATTTTCTGGGTGAAGTGTGGCTTCCCCTGAAAGGTTGAGATTAATAGCCAGGAAGAAATGGATATACATATGCCTATTCACAGATAGGTAGAGAAAGACCAATTCTTGCTTACCAGAAGTGGGGCAATTAGCTTTTCCTTCCAGTGCCTCTAGCCCTTTTACCCAATAGCCATGTCCAAGTGTGGACTTACCCATCCAATGGAGTCATATTGATTTGTCTGCTTGACATAGAACAGAGGGCTTTCTTAGCAACTTTAGCCAAATTGATAGGTTTTAGTTTGCTCTGGTGTGATCAAGATCAGGAAGTGATGGCACCTAGACCCTAGGCACTCAGGAAAGAAGAGATACAATTGGGCAGAAATGCAGTTAATAAAGCATAAGAATACATTGCTATGGTAACTGCAGACACTACAGTTGCTGGCCTGCCAGGCCCAAGGTCTACCATAGAAGTCTCATGTGATTAGACTCAACTTTCTGATGCTTCGCTGAGAGATGGAAGGCTGCTCGCCAGCTGGACCTCAGGGGTCATTCAAAGTAGATTTTTAATTCATTATTTTCCAAAGAACTGAAAAGTAGGATCTTGAAGCAAGAACTATAAACATACATGTTCATCATGACATTATTTCTCAATAGCTAAAACACAGAAACAACAATAGCTATGATTTCATTTTTCCATTATTGATTATATTGTCATAATTTTCTCATGTAGCCTCATTTAGTTCTTGAGACATTAAATCACAAAACCAGCACACAGTGAGAGAGATGAGATTGAAGGTAAGCATCAAAGGTAACATCAACAAAAGTCTTTGTTAGTAAGAACATTACCATTGGAGTTGGTCACCAGTGTCTTAGTCAGGGTTTCTATTCCTGCACAAAATGTCATGACCAAGAAGCAAGTTGGGGAGGAAAGAGTTTATTCAGCTTACACTTCCACATCACTGTTCATCACCAAAGGAGTCAGGATAGGAACTCACACAGGGTAGGAACTTGGAGGGGAGTAGATACAGAAGCCATAGAGGAGTGCTGCTTACTGGCTTTCTTCCCACGGCTTGCTCAGCTTGCTTGCTTTCTTATAGAGCCTAAGACTACTAGCCTAGGGATGGCACCACCCACAATTGTCTAGGTCCTCCCACTCTCGATCACTGATTGTGAAAATGCCTTACAGCTGGATCTCGTGGAGGCATTTTCTCAAGGGAGGTTCCATTCTCTATGATAACTCCAACTTGTGTCAAGTTGACACAAAACCAGTCAGTACATCCAATGTTCCCTTTTTATATTACTAATAAAAGACATTAAGACTTATCAGGATATTTGTTTCAATCTGCTGCAAAATACCAAACTCCAATGTATATCTGCTGCCTCTTAAACTCATCCCATCCCCTTTCAAAGCTGGTACTGGATTGAGGAGTAATCATGTTTAATCACTGGGTGACCTGAAGATGTCTTATGACAAATTGCACTGGCTATATAATGCCTGATAACCACCCTACAATTAGATAACTAAAACGTAAAACAACAAATCATTTTACTTATTAATCTGCCATCTTGTCAGGTTCACCAAGATCAACTAATCTACCGGAAGGTCCACAGCAATGATTTGGGCTCTGGATCCATGCTTTCGATTGTATTTTCACATGTCTGGCAAATTGGTGGAATCAAGTGAGGAGTGGAGGAGGTGTCATCTCAGGGCTGACATCCTTTCCACATGCATCCTTATAGCATGAGCTTTGCATCCCAACTGAGGAAGCCAAAGTCTAGTATCTTAAAGATGTCCAGCATGGTATTTGTCTGATTTGATTAGTCAAAGAGTCAGAAAGTCTAGACTTAGGAGAGAACACAGACCTGCCCTGACTTAAGACTCTCAAAGAGTTCTGGGGCCATGTTTTAAAATGCCAGGGATTTCTTTCATTAGGCAAATAAAACCAGACTCAAAGACACATAACACATTTTCTCTCCTACATGGACTCTAGATTTAAATCTGTAAGGATGTGAGTGTGTGTGAAAGTGTGTGTGTGTGTGTGTGTGTGTGTGTGTGTGTGTGTGTGTGTGTGTAGGCCATTGAACTAGAAAGGAGACCATGAGTGCAGACCTGAAAGGGGACAGGGATGGAGTGGAGAAAGTAATGGAGTGCTTGGGACTTGGAAACAGAAGGAAGATGACTGGGTAGGAAGAAGGGCAGTTGGCAAGGGGACACAGGAGGATGGGGAAAGCAGGAAGGAGAGAAAAAAAGAATAACATAGGCAATGAAAACCCCATAATGAAACCCATTACTTTGTATGCTCACTTGAACTTAATTTTAAAATTCCAGTGATTCAATTTTAAATCCTGCCTCTATAAATAGAAGTTTACTAGGACTTGAATTAAAATAATAGCAACACTGTAAGACCATAAAAGTAGCTCTATCATCATCATCATCCTTATCATCATCAATCTCCTTCAAATTGAAGTACTCTGGCTGAAATTATTCAATGCAATTGTTAAGATATGTAAATTCTTGTGGTGACTACATCAAATACCTTCATAGAACCAGCAGCCCTGACCGTTGGTTCGTTGGTCTCAATCTGTGTCATAATAACCCTTGTACCCATCACCATAGCTAGAGTATGGGCTGAATTTGTTAAAGACTTCTCAGCCAAATGCTGCCAACTACCCCCACCCCGTGTGAGAAATGGCCCCTAACTGGAAATACTTTAATCCTTGCCAAACAGTTTCTCCAATGCAATTCTGATGTGAAGTCTTTATGGTGTACCTCTTTGCTTGAGTTATTTGGGGGCGTGGCAGGCTAAGCACAATGGGAATACCTAAGTGTCTTCCAGAGAATACAGTAGAGCTATTCATTGCCTTCTCAGGAAACATTCTCCTTTATGTAAGTTTGGCTCCTATTCCGAGGCAAGGCTTTAAAAACCATATAATTTGTGTCTCCTCTGCTAGGGAAGTATGCCAAGGTTGGGAGTTCTACACAGATCGAAGAACAAAGCAGTGGTCAGGGAGAACAGGGCTGTATTTCTTTGTAACAACTGGAAAAGTTTAACTTCTCAGCCGTGTGATGCTGCATGGTGGGTTTGAGAAAGCCTTTTTGGTGTCTAGTGTGATCTAGGATAGAACAGAAGAGAACGTGCCATCTTGTTTAAATCTCTGCTGTTCCTCCACTCTAGGATTGTATCTGTGGGAGCCTTGTGAGTTGACAGGAAGAAGTGTTGCTCAGCATGACTGATTAACATTTGACATCTAGTCCCTGTAATTCTGCAATCCTGGTTGGGGGTACAAAGGAGGATAAAGAATAACATGGATATTGTCACTGACCTTGGACTACACTCAAGATATCAAGATGTCTATGACCCAGGAGGGGTAACATCCTGTGATTTATAGTTTCCCCAGGGAGCTGGACATTTCTTAAAGATGGACATTTGCTCTAGACTTTGAGTAAGGACATCTTTCTGATCACGAGGAGGCACACTGAGTATGTACCAATAAGCCACCCTCAAATTTTTATTTTTAATTTTTTTCTTCTATTGGGTTGCCACTCCCCTGGGACATTCTATTCTCTGAGGATAAATCGAGTTAAGAACATTAATAGAAAATACTTTTTACTTCCTTGTACAATGGTGGCAGGATGTCAGAACCCGTGACAAGGTAGAACCTGCCAGCCCTGTTACAGTTCTCTCTCAGAAAACACCCATAAGCAGCCTTCCAGGGGCCCTGGAAATAAGTCCAAGTCAAAGCTATTATTAATTAGTTGTCAATTAACATTTCTGGAAGATTCATAATTATGAGTTGCTGGCACTTGGAGTCATATAAAATTTATTTATAAAAGAACATAATATTACTGCTTCCGAAATGTATCGTTCTATATCTTCACACCTGGATTTGCATTGGCTCAAAATAAATCTCACATGAGTTTAAATGGTTTCTTTTAACTTTATAAAGTGTTGTCCTGATGCATTTCCATTTTAATTATTCTCTTAACTATCAGATCTCTAAAATGTGGCACATGGAAAAAGCTAGCAGTGCTCTCTCTCACACTCGCTCCCTTGCTCCCTCCCTCCCTTGCTTCCTCCCTCCTTCCTTCCTTCCTTCTCTTATAAGAAACCATGAGAGAGATGTGCCTACCACCCTTGCTGTTCTGATGAGCAGGTTTTTTTCCCTCCCTGGGTTTCAGCCCTGGCCTCTAAAGTTCAGAAGGGTCATCCTCAGCTCAATTGCTCTTTCTTCTCAACCCGCTTAACATTTCTTTCACCACTAGAACACAAACTTTTAAACTGTCTTTATTTTAGCTATTGTTTCAAGTATCTGTCCTTTGCTTCAAAACATTAGATTTGCTTCCTGATTTATTTTAGTTAATTTATAATTTGGTTCTCGTTATTATTATTATTATTATCATTATTATTATTATTGATTGATACTGATGATCTTCAGTTGACTTTCATTGACATCACATATTGGGTCATATAAACCTTCTTCTTGACTATCTGCTCTCTGTCACTCTGTCTCTATTTTTCTGTTTCTTTCTCTCTCTTTTCCTCCCTTCCTCCCTCTCCCCCACAAACAAAGCAAGTATGTATAGGCTTTAGTTACCTATAAACATACATTTAAAATGTTATGTATTTTTGTTTCTATTTTATATTTGAATAGATGGACAGATTC
The DNA here is from genome assembly GCF_000001635.26 of Mus musculus. Taxonomy (NCBI): domain Eukaryota; kingdom Metazoa; phylum Chordata; class Mammalia; order Rodentia; family Muridae; genus Mus; species Mus musculus. Next base: position 76,920,903 of record NC_000080.6, on the reverse strand, counting down.
AGAGGATGGGAGCAAGCAGCCTGAACCACAGGAACTATGTGCCAGAGACCTGTGAACAATTTCCAGGAAACAGTCTTGTGATGTCTATGGAGAGCAGAGGTACCCTCAAAATCAAGAGCACCATGAAGACGCCAGATGAACCCCTGCAAAGGAGGAAAGAATGGGGTTCCATCTCTATTAGAAAAACCAAGAGTCAAGAAAATCAGCTGTTGGAAAAATAAAGACCTGAATGAGAGTGGAGGTCAAGGGGTGATGTGAGATCACAAGGTCTCAGTCATAAACCTCAGAGGCTGCAACTTTGTTAACAAAGCTTTGGAGCTAGAAATCAATTAAGAAGGGTATACCTTAGTGCTTTGGAAAACAGTCTCCAGAAAATGAGCAAGAGTTTGAAATGGGAAAGTCCACTCGTGGGTGCGTTCTCTTTGGGCTCATCTGGAGGCTAGATTAACCTATGTCGGTGCAGAACTAGTCATCTGAAACAAGAAGCCCTGCAAGATGAGGTACAGAGTTAAGGATGAGGTTCAAAGTCCCCGACTCTGATCCTCAAAGCTAGTTAGTGTCTATCTACAGATGAAGGAATTGGAGAGCCCAGTTTCAAAGGCTCATGCTTTCTAGGATTGATTTCCATTTTGCCAGGCCCCATGCTCTAGGGCGATCATCATAGGAATTCCGTTTTGTCCTTTGTTTCCCAGTTGTTTAGAGTGGTGGAGACCAGAAGCCTTGGGAAAACAAACAAACAAACAAACAAATACACACTGGATGTATTAACACATTGTGGGCAGAGATGAGTGAGGTGTGTGCTGCCTCTCTGAACTGTGATTGGTTTTCTAAGATGCCCCATGTCTTTCATTCTCTCCCGCTGTCTTCTTTAAAATAAGATCAACTCACACTGTGGCATTGTAAGGTGTTAGGGATAACAGTCTTGTCCAAATAAACAGATATTTATGCAGTGTGCACTTAGCCTCAGGGTTAAGCACTATGGGGCTGAGATGGAGGTTAGCAGGGGAGGCCCATGTTTCCCAAGCCTGACATTCAAGGGCCTTATGAGACTTGCTTGACAGACATCGTAAGAGTACAGATATCAATTTAAAGAATCTTAGAGAGAGGAGCTTTGTCACGAGATAATTACAACAGATTTCAAATTTTAAAACCCAACAACTAACTTTCAAGCATCACGAATTTCAAGACAGGATGGAAACAACAGAAGTACTCTCTTTAATCCATTGCATTTCCCACTATGTGTATGTAGTGACTGTGTGTCTCTGAGCGCCTTTTCATAGAACAATGACTTATATGCACATGTGCACTGTATCTTGATCATACTTCTGCCCTCTCCAATAATTCTCTCTTATCTCCCCACCTCTTGCCCAAACTCCTTCCTAATAACTTTCTCTCCTACTTTTAAATGTGGTTTTTAAACATCTTCTGGTTGGTTTTCTTTGTATGTCTCACTGCACTAAAGTAAGGTACCTGTGTAAATGTGGGCAGGGAGTTATTTACTTGAGCAAGGGCAACTTACTAGTGGCTACACCACCGAGGAATGTGACACCCTTTCCATGAGGGAGTGGGAGCGGAGAAGCGGGGGAAGGGTTCACAAGGTGTATGAGTACATTCAGTGAACGGCCACACTGGAACTGCTTGTCAGTAGACAGATCACCTTTACTTAGGGTGATTGAAGTCTTATAAAGTTTTGGAGGACTGAGTGCAGGGACATCCAGGATGGGCAAATATCACTGGCTAGGGGTTTAGGTTACCTGGCATACTTCAGTAGTATTTCAGGAATCTCAGGTGCTGGGCAGAACAAGTTTTGTCAGGAGAAAGGAAATTGATGCTATCAAATAATTGGGACTATGTGACATTCCTCAGGTAGAGGCAAATGTGGGGGCTTAGAATACCCCAGCCGAGGTCAGAGAAGGAGAAAGTCTGTTAATGGAGGCACTCTCCCATTTTGTGCTGAGCTCAGAGACTATCTGGTGGACTTTGACCTTAACTAGCAGTTTTCCCATATGTGCCCATGACACCAACGTCAAAAGTCCTGCTGTTCTCACATTCTCCCCTTCCATTTTCCAAAAGTGTCCATCCTCTAATTCTCCTCGCTTTTTCCTACCCTGCCTCTTTCCTTTGTGTGCAATGGAGTACTGACTATGTGGGTAACTGTGCTTCAAAGTCCCAACTTTAAAATGAATGCCTAGTTTTCTGTGACACGGCTTAAACATGACTTACCCTACTGTCTTCTTACTAGACATTTGACCTATTTAAGAGGTGACTGTTTATTCATCTAAACATTTGTGTACGATGTTTTAAGACAAATTCCAACCATGTCCGAAATGGAATCATTTGTAACACGATAAGCATGTTTGGACAGTGATACCCATTGTCACACTGTTTTTCCCTGATAACTCCGTTTATACAGCAATGATGCACTGAGAGAGCATAAGGCTCAGCCTTTGGTTGAAACACGGAAAAACATGGCAACTCTGAAGCAATCACCTGACACACTGCTGAGAAGCAGACTTGATTGTTTTTGTCTCTAGTTTGAATTTCCTAAGCAATGCAGAGTTGGCCTCCACAGTTTCCACGGATTGGGAAAACATACAAAGATAAATTGAGTTGCTTCAGACTTAGGTTAGGTTTCTCAGACTGTGGTTACAGCCCTGAATGGTTAGCCTGGGGTGAGTACCGTTCATTGCCTGGCAGGCAGCAGGTATGCTGTGCTGGGATCTAGAAACACTGAGTGCCAACAAGAGAATGTCTTAACTCACCAAGTAAACATGACACAACCTCAGTGGATGCATAAAGTTCAGACAGCCCAGTATATTAAACCTACCCTCAGGTGTAGGGGATGTTAGAGCTAACCTCAGCCCAGCATCCTAGGGAGTTCTGAGCCTGGCCCCTTTCTGGTCTCTCCTCAGTCCCCATGTTCTAGGATCTTGCCATATAGTCCTGGGGAAATGGAGTGGTATAAACTACAGAAACAGGTTTCTGGGAACCTGACCAAACCCTGGGCCTCAGAAAGCAAGTTAAGATCCACAAGCCTAAGCCCATCACTGGGGGGAAGCCTAGCTTTATATTTGAACAAAAGCTCCTTTTTAAAAAGTGTCTTGGTTTTCAAACGCTACCTTTTCCCAAATTACATTGGCACAGAGGCACCAGACAAGAAAGCTCTTTTATACAATTATGCTGTCTCTAGAAGCGCCAAGATGGGAGAACTGTGGGTGGGAGCTGTGCCTGGTCACAGCCCTCAGTGACTGCACTTTGATCATTAGTCAGAAAAGGGTACCAGTGCTCTGCCAGTAAGCCGTAGACTCTGACAGAACCTTGCTAATAAGTCATGTCTCACCTGCTCTATTAACGATCAGCAATAGCCGGAACTCTGGCCGGGAGAGTGGAGCATCAAGGCAAGTGCCAAATAATAGCTGATACTGTCGACTAAAAATAGAGCTTTGGAGTCAGACTTGATTTCTGATGTTTGTCTGGCATAATATGGAGAGTAGGAGCCTTGTTTAATTTTTCTCTTTTATGTAAAACTAGAGCTTCACTGCATAGACTCTGGTCTGTAGGAGTTTAGCACACCCACGGTTCCATCTCCAAGGCCCAGCACACATGTGGCATGACTGGCTTCCTAAGCACATATGTGCACCTGATCTTCACCCTTCAGTCTGAGTTACCCATAAACCAAAAGACATCTTTAGAAATGTCAAATACCATACCATTTCCAGAACCTTTTCTTTCGTACTAGGCCCCGTGAGTCTTCATTTTCACAAGATGAACATAATTAAAAAGCTGAAGAGTCAATAAATTCTACATAAACTGACCCCAGGATACCCAATGGCAGAAACGACAAACTGAAGAGCCAAATGCGTCCCTCCAAGATGTGTCAATGTATATAATGAATTCATAAAAGTGAGCTTAATTGATGGGAAAATTTCTTTTAGATAAGGTCTACAATGTAAAACAACTATGTTGCTCATGGGAATTAGAGTTGTGGTGGTTGTTGTTTTGTATTTAATTTACTGGTCAGTGTTTTCTAATCAGTGAGTTAATGTGGGCCTCCTTATCTCAATCAGTACTGCCCATTTGTTAGGTCAATAGAGGAGGCATGGACTGCATTCCCAAGGGATGGTCCCAACTAAAAGTTTACCCCTTGGATCCAGATGGACTGCTGCTAGGTGTTTTCTCTTGCCTCGCTGTTTGATGATAAATATCTGAGACAACTCCAGACGAAGCTTTATTTTGGCTCACAGATTCTGAGGTTTTGGTGTATGACTTGATAGATTCATTGTTTTGGGGCCCATGACGTCATTTTGTGTATAGCACACAGGGGGAAAGGCTATGCACTTCATGGCCAGTATGAAACAGAACAGGAAGGGCCAGCTCTTCCAATCTCCTCTTTGTTGGTGCACCCCAAGTGACCCAGGTCTCCCACAAAGTCCACTTCCTAAAGGCTTCGCACTGCTTCTCAGTATCCCCAAACTAGGAACTAAGCCATCAACACAGCATTCACTACTACACTGCAGACGCAAACCATCGCAATCTCCAAGTAAGCTTCTTTTTCTTCTTGGGCTTCCCTGTTACCATATACACAATTGCAGATCTATTATATTTAGACAACATGTTCTTTATCCTGTTGGTGTGGTGGGCCCCCCTCTACTCATGAAAGTAGAAAATGAAACCTAAATTATATACATCAGATGTAGGGACTCTTGGGTCAACAAACCTGTTCAGGAGTCAATCACCAATCCTGTGTGGACCATACAGGAAGGTGTCAAACTGGGAAGCCTCTTAAGAAGGAGCTGGGCAGCTCGTGTATGAAAATCAGGGTGTTAGATTGTGGGGCCTTAAGGTAATTCCCTGAGCTGGGAGTTCATACCTTCTCTGTAACATCTTAGACCTCAGATGTAGATGTGGGAGGAACATTTGGAGCCGCCACAGAGCAGACACTGTAGGTTGGTGGCACCAGAATTCAACATCAGAGCCCCTAAAAAAAGATTTTTTGTGAAGAAATATCAACCCATAGATCACAAATCAATATACATGCTACACACATATATGTGGACCTTTACAATGAGCACAAGCACTGAGAGCATGCTTTAGTCATGTCGATACACAAAAGGCTAGCCACGCCCGAGAGCAGTACAGAGCCTTTGTGAGGATCTCTGTGTGATCCAGCAGTCTCAGAGAAGGAATCCCTCAAGCTTTCTTCCCATTCAAAGCTCCTCTTTTCTCTTTTCTTCCCACTTCTCTCTATTAGAACCTCAGGACTATCCTTTACCTAAAACCCAGTGTTATGAAGACCTGTGGTCTCCTTTGATATGTTTGCCCAGTGACTGACCCATTCAAGTGAGCATGATATGGATGATCCACGCAAGGGAGTTCATATGAGAGGGCTGGAGATACTTTCACCCCATCTGCTCTCACCAGCTCTCCTATGAGTACCCTGTGCAACCATGCTGTTCCGATGCAGGTTTTGCAGCTGGCCCAATATCAGAGCTTGAGCTTTGTTCAACAGTGAGCGAAGCTTTTCCCTAGGGTCATCTTCCTCCCCAAAGGAAGAGGAGTGGACATGCGTAGAAAGAGGAATGGAAAAATCTTTACGTTCTCTAAGGTGGATGGTGCCTGTGGGAGGGAGAAATGGAGCTCTCTCGTCAGAAGAAACGGCCATGCTTGTTTCTGAATAAGTATATTACAGGTTAAAAGACAGCTTTTAGGTGGAGAGATAGGGGTGGGGGTGGGGGAGACAGAGGAGATAACCTATGTCTTGTTACTGCTAAAAAAAAACCCACAGTAAATGATAGTGTGCATGCATGTACACACACATGTGTATGTGTGTGTGAGAGAGACACACAGAGAGGGAGAGAGAATCTGAAGTAGCAGAAATTTACAAGGATTGTATGGATCTAGAAGATACATAACATTTGCACAAGTAGGGGTGTAGGCGGGTAGTGCCGAATAAATCGCTTTTAGGGGGTTCACTCATTACTCAAATTCTTTTCTGGGTGAATCTGTGATAAGAGGGCTGAGTTATGACCCCAGGCAAGAGCTGCAAACTCATCAAAGTGATGAGCAAATGCCAGGGAAGACCTGGCAAGGGGCACAAGAACTTCCTGGCACCAAAAGAAGGGCTTATCACCCAGATTCTAGCCTGCTGGAACCTGTTTTAACAAAACCTTATTTACATTATCTAGTATTCTATACTTGGGGGTTTCTCTTTGCCACAAGTTTCTAAGGGGTTTTAGTATCAGGCAAAAATAAGTCATGTGTTTTGCAGATTCGCTTTTGAAAATATAGTTTAGTTACACTAGTATGAAGATGGAATAAAGCTCTCTACGTGTGGCTTTGCAAACTGTAGTTAAACTTACAGTCCTGTTTAGTGATAGAGGTACAACACAGATGCTAGAGAGATAGGAAGGGTGATGGTAAGAGCCGATTTTAAATACCAGCAGCTATTATAATACATAATGAGACTGGTTTGGTTGGTTCCTGGAGAAGGAAGCTGGTGACAATTCTTCTTCAGTATTATTTAAGTGAAAGAGCATCTTATTCAGGACCATGGGGGATGCATTTTAAAGTGTCAGGCCCGTGATCTAACAGTCGCCAAGACATGAGCCTCCACTAGGAAGCAGAAAACTCTCCAGGGGTTAAGGATGGTACTGGGAGAGCTGTTGCATTACCTACCGGGTATGAGGTTAGTAAGACACCAGCTAACAAGTAGTGATGAGAAAGTGGAGGCTTGGGAAAACTTTGGGGACTTGGCTGTACAGCAGAACCCAAGGGGATGGGTGTGTGGTGGTGAGGAGGCAGGGCAGGATGAGGAAGCAGGACCTGAAGACAACTCAGAAGAGACTGGGCAGGGCTAAGCCTGCTGGAGAGGAAACAAAGGAAGTGAGGCCATTCAGCTCAGAGCATAATGACAGAAGTCACAGGACAGTGTAGTAAACCTAGGGACCTAGCTTCCTGATCCCTCCAACCCTCCACCCAACTGTCTCTGAGGTGCCGGGCTCCTAGGCTGCGAAGAGACAGGCTGCCCTTTGGGTCTCAGAGCCAGCTGTCCCTTTACCTAGTACACCCTAGTACAGTCGTGTGCTAGGGCTCCTCTGACCTCCTCCAAGCTTCCACTTAGTTGTTCCGTTCTCAGTGAAGTCTACCTGAGCTCCCTTCCAACACCAAGGCAGCCTACGACTTCACACCTCTTCCTACTCTTTTCCATTTTTATCCTGGACCTTTAGTGATAGCGCCCATATCAACACTAGACAATTTCTTAATTTGCATCCAGTTAGTTAGCAACTTGCTTGTTAGTGCTTTGCATACTGTATTATATATACTGTTTGATGTCTGCCTCCAGGTTTCAGTATTGTATGCCCTCGATGAGGCCAAACATATTTGTTTTATGAACCTTCCTGCTCTACCTGAAACAGCCATTAGTGGAGATGAGCAATGCTGGTCAGTCCTGAGAAGGCAAAAAAAAAGTAGGAAAGTAGGGCCCAAGGAAGATGGCCAGCCTGATGCTGCCTGGAGACCCTCTGAAGGCAGTTACAGAGTGAAGAGACAGCAACAATTGGGAAAAGATTCTAGAGGAAGCATAAAAATAGCATGAATTGTCTTGCCTACAGCAGAGAACAAACCCCATGTTGTCACATCACCTTTAAAAGTCTAGACCTGGAAGTAAAGGCGCCATGTGTTTACTATGCTGCTGTCAGAAGACAATGTTCGGGTGAAACCCTCACAGGCTACACAGAGATGCAACTTAAAGAGCAGGATGTGACCTGCAGTGAATCCAAATTCACACAATGACACATTGCTCCAAAAGAAGAGACACAATGTTTGCTACACTCTGTTTTAAGGGGATATTATTTCTTTTGCAAAAATCCAAGTCCGTAAGTTGTAAAAGTCAAGGGTGATGGGTGCCAGATGGAGATAAGAGAAGAGGGGAAGTGGGAAACTGAGTTAAAGCAAAGGCACAGGAAGAAGACAGCAGGAGGAAGATAGGCCCTTGCTGTGGGGAGGCCACAGGTTGGGCCTGACCCAGAGAAAACACCACAGTCCCAGTGGGGGAGGAAAGGGCAAAGGGAGGAGGCTGTGTGGAAGCTAAGACAGCCACAGACCCACAACAAGCTCTATTTAGAAAGGTCTGCCGGAAGGACACTTGCTGGACGAGGGAACAGCTGGAACCTGAGACAAGCCAGAGAGCAAGAAGTCAGAGAGGAGAGGGGAAGAGGTCACCCTGAGGTCAGTCGAAAGTGAGATTAAATTCATCTCTAGAACATACTCCAAGAAAAAGAAAACATGCCAGTCACAGGAGTTGAAGGAAGAACCCCCAAGAAACAACAGAAAATGAAAGGCAATAATTGTAAATCGTTTGGGAGAGCAGCACTGAAGCATTCGAGTGTGTGTGGAATTCTTTTGATGATGGGTCATTAATTCATTGTGTTGTGCTATGCCCTGTCATATGTAACAGGATGCCTCATGGTGGCAAAATGTGGGGGAATAGAACCAGTCGCAGGGAGAGGCCTCTGTATTAGAGCCACAGATACTCACGAAAAGATTTAATCGTGTGTGTGTGTGTGTGTGTGTGTGTGTGAGAGAGAGAGAGAGAGAGAGAGAGAGAGAGAGAGAGAGAGAGAGAGAAATAGAGGGGATAGAAGGGAGAAGGAGAAGAGGGAGAGAGACGGAGACAAATTCAGAGACAGAGAGATGAGACACAGAGACAAGACTGAGAGTTGAGACAGAAAGAACACTAAGAATTTTGAGGGTTCACCATGTAGAAGCCAGTTACTGAAAGATTCCGGGTGTTTTTGTTTTTGTTTTTGTTTTCTGCCTAGGATATGAGACTTAATCAGTAGACTAGACCAGCTTATTTGTCTGGAAGAAAATGTCCTTTGGTGTTGACATCAGCATGAGGTAGTACAAGGGTCTCCAAAAGTATTGAGAAGTAGCCTCTCAGGTCTAGGCAGGAGACTTAACTATAACCAAGAAGACTGGCTAATAATTTAGTGGCAAGTGCCATAATATAAATCATCCTGAGACTTTTTTCATTTTATATATATATATATATATATATACACACATACACACATGCATACATATGAGCTAACTCAAGCCATTGCAAACTCTTTAAGACATATAGTCTTAGGACATGAGAGAAGGAACTGGAGACTATAGCATTAAGATGAACATATGAAGGAGACTAGTTTTCAGGGAAAGGCTAAAAGCCCTTCCTCACGCAGGTGTCATCTGAACTGGCATGCACACTGTGTTGGGGGCGCTCCCGATGTACATAAGGCCAGGAGGTGGTACTGTAAAAACCTGCGTCTTATAAAGGCTCCCACTCCTGTGGCCAAGTGATCTTTGGAGCTGGCCTCTGCTCTCTGTTGACTAGGACCCGCTTATTCTTGGGAATGCTTTTCCTTCCGTAGGAAATGACTTCTCCACTTGATTCTGGACATGGCCACCCTTCCTCTGAGGCCCATCTCTTCCTTTTCTACTAGGCAGCACTCCAAATTGGACTGGTTGTTAAGTTCTGACCAAACCTTTCTATCTTCCTATTTTTTTGAGCAGGAGGAGGATACTGTCCAAAAGCATGAGCATTCTGGGACTTCTGTCTTTTCTCTGAAATTCCCCTCCACCTCTACCTGTAACTGGCTGCTGAGAGCCATAGCAGAGCCATCTTAACTTTTCCCTTTCTCTTCCCACTTCCATCCTCCCAGCAGCTGCTGAGATTTAGATCTTGCTAGCTCTCTTGTTTCCTTTCTGAAACTCTAAGAAAATTTCCTAAGAGCTTCCTTCAGAGTCCCCCACTCCCACTGCCTCCATCCCCATCCCTCAATCCCCCGCCCCCTGCCCAGACAGGGTCTCACTGTGTGGTCCTGGCAGGCCTGGAACTCACTATATAGAACTCACGAAGGTCTATCCATCTCTGCCTCCCAAGTGCTGAGATTAAAGGCGTACATCACCAAGCTGCCTGAAATCCTTCTACTAATGAGACAAGTAACCAAAGAGGAAGCTGGGTGCCCCTGTAACTGTTCACCCTCACATTTCCACATTTAGACTTTGCCTACTTCTTAAAAGTGTATTTTTAATTACTTCAGATCACTACTCTGTGGCACATTAGTTGTCCTTAATGGCTAAAAACAGAAAAGTTGAGTCCCACGGTACACATGGGTGGTCCCAGAGATGGTAGAATAAGACCTGTCTTACTTCAGATCTCAGTGACGAGGATCCTTTGGGCAGTCTGTTCAGCCATACATATGTTTTGCATTTTCTCCCTTGTATGGGTGGTTTCACTATCTATAACCTTGACCTATACTGCTGAATGGTTGCCTAGTATATGAAGGTTATGCGCTGCCTTACAGAGAACAATGTCAATGAGAAGCGGCCTTCAGCATGTGTTGAGCCCTTGGCCATGAGTTTCTATTAGTGAATCAGGAATATATTAAGATATTTTACCTAGCAACACACATATAATATGGTACTATATTAATAACTGGCAAAATTGTGAGCTCAGGGTCACAGGAGCTAATCCCATATTTCCCAAGAAACGATGACTCAGGACTGAATAATTGAGCTTTTCTGTTGACAATATGGAACATGACTACTCGCCAAACCAAGGACTATTAGTTCATGGGATAGTCGCAGTTCATAAACTAACTCTATTCCTTTATTTTTTAATTTTTTATTGGATATTTTCTTTATTTACACTTCAAATGTGATCCCCTTTCCTGGTTTCCCCTCTGAACTAACTCGAAACCACTTCAAACACACACACACACACACACACACACACACACACACACACACACGTTGCCCTAGAGTCTGCCTTTTTAGGACCAGAAAGATTAAACACTGTGGTCAACATCCAGGTACTGGCATGAGATGGAAGCTCCACAGCCACTCTGGATCTCTGTTGATGTTTATGCTGCTGCCCTGCAAAGGTGAGAGAGGAAAGCAACCCTAGCTAACACAGGGAGACACCTCGGAACTCTTCTACGGGAATCTCAAGTAACAACTGCAATTCCTAAAAATCACAGGTAGAGAATAAACGGGAAAAAGCCAGTTGTTATTGCTGCTCGGGCTTTAGTTTACATTCCCGGATGATGTGGCCTGGGGCAACGTGAGGCTCCACGAGGCTGTAATCATGCCTTGAAGAGAAAGAAATGTTCCACAAACACGTGGCACATTAGAAAACCACTAGTCTGGGAACAGGAAACTCTGGTCCAGTTCCTCATTCTACCGGTAAGTTGCTGTGGACCTTCCAGAAAGTTCTTTCACAGCCCTCCACCTTTGTCATCTGTGACCTGTGGAATGCTGCTGTTGGTGAATGATTCCCATGACTCCAAGTTTCTGACGTGAGAACTTGGTGGCTCCCTGGCTCCTGACTGGGTGACTTCAGACCCAGGATGCTAGGGAATGGGGCTTCGTTTACCTTGCTTTCTTGGCATCATTTTGTAAAGTAACTTATTTTTACTCCCCAAAATGTGCCCGTTTGGACAATAATTGTAGTTATTCTATGCTTAACTGATATCTGCTCTAGTCCTGACATCTGGAGACCAGTGAAGCACTTGAGGACACCAGGGCTGTCTGTCCCTGTCAAATTGCTTGGGGTCTTAGATGCTGCCAAGTTTCTGGTCCATCTAACCTGATTCTGACCTTGGGCCTTGAATATGAAGTGACTTTGAGATTGAGGATGAAAAATAATTTTGCCTTTCTCTCTCTCTCTCTCTCTCTCACACTAAATTAAATGCCATTTAATTTATATCTGGTGGTCCAAGGACATAAGATGCCATAATCAAGTCATTCCAAGTCCCTGTAGATTGGCTGTTTTGTTTTCATCGAATTACCTACACTCATAATATAATCACAGCAGTGCTGATTGAATACAATAAAGGTTGATTTAAAAGTATATAACTAAGAAAACAAATTGGAAAGTGAGAGGCCACTAAGGACTTCAGTCAGTCAGTGGGAGTCTTCCTATACAGAGTCTTTCCTGTTCTTGCTAGCAGGAAAGAAAGGCATATCACTCACCACGTGTACATGAAAGAAAGAATAAATTGTGTCCCCCATTAAATAAAATTACATATGCTCTATCACCTCTTCAAGATCTATAGAACAAGAAAAATTAGTTATCCCTTGGTCTTTTTACGAGTTTAAATTGTGCTGTGCTAATTACTTCATTCTTACTTGCTTAGCAGAACACTGGTGCCCAGATTGTCAAAGACAAATTTCAATTGGGGCCAAATTAAGCAATCTTAAACTTTATGAATGATTAGAAAATCAAAACATCAATTAGGCTAGTTCTCTAATCTGTGTTTTGGTTCAAATTCTCCTTCCCTGGGCTTCTGAGCAACCTTCAGTTACTCAATTTGGGAAATGTAATGTAGGTATGCTAATGATTGTACAAGGCAAACTAGCATCTCTATCCACCCACTGTCCTTCCACAGTGCTCGCCAGAGCAACATAAACAACTTCCAGAAGTAATTTCTGTCTACTGGGAACAGCTATGGTTCAGGAACAGGAGCCAAGGAAGATCTCAGACACCCTGACAATCCAGTTCAAGGATTCATTTCTTATAATCTTATTTGAATGACATTGAGATGGGTTATTGGCTAAAATATCATATTCCTTGAAACTTGCCAAACAGAACCTCAAGTGGAGCTCCGTGTCCTTGATGCTCTAGAGAACAAAGATGTCAAAGTAGCCTGTGTCCTTCCACCGTGCCTGCTGTGTGGCTAGGAAGTGACCTCGGGAGACCCAAAGGCCTGGCAGGGGTTTGCCTGGTCTACGCCCTAAAGAGGAAACAGCCACCAGCTACTTCTATCTGGTTCAGCTCAGAGTTTAAAACAGCATAGCCTGTCAGGATTGAGCTTAGGAGCAAAGAGCAAAAGGCATTTTACATCGGAGTAATAAATGTGCACACATACACACACACACACACACACACACACACAAATGCATGCATGCATGAACACATCTGCTGTTTTCCCTAGCTTCCGCAGATGTCTTCATTTGAAATGTGGACTCTGGCTAGGAAAGGCTGACTTTGTTTCTGACACTCCTATTAAGTAGGACTCCTTTTAATGCTGTTGGACATTTATGCTCCATCTGTTTTCTGTTAGTAATTCTTATTTGATTATTAAAAAGAAGAAAGAAAAAGTAAACAAATTCGTTTTGCCTGTTGTTTTTAGTTCAAGCTATTCCACTTTTAAGTGTTGACCCAAGAAACGTGACTATTATTTGTGGGGTTTGGACCAGAGATTTTTCTGTTTGTTTAACTCCTTGATACATCTGCCTTCCCTGCCAGCAATGGTCTGACCAAATCCTGTCTTTGCTCTTAAAACTTTCACCAACGTGGACCTCCCTTACAAATGTCAGGTTCTGACCACTGCCTCGCTTCATCTTTCCCTTGTACAACACTTGTGGTGAGATGAAAGTCATTCCGTTACTAGTTCGGATCTTGAAGTTAACCAATCAAGCCCAGGGACACAAACCATGTATCAGACTAAGGTATTACCTACCAAAGTCACTGATGAGTCTCTTAGAACCCAGCCGGTCATAGGCTTCTGGGATGGCACGAATCATTTGTAATACTCTGAGGACATTGCTCCTGAACAAAAGGTACTTTGTTTCTCTCTTCTTGGACTTTCCCCTTCTTTTCTCTCCTTCTCTCTCTCTCTCTTCATCTCTATACCCCACCCCACCCCACCCCCACACACACACATACACACTCAACCTTGGATTATTTGTTTGTTTGAGACAAGGGTTTTCATTGCCACAAGGCTTGCTAATCTGGTTAGCACAGCTAGCCAGCAAGCCCAAGGGACCCTCCTGTCTACCTATCCAGTGTTAGAATTACAAGTGTGACTTCATGCTTCATTTTTGTTTGTTTGGTTTTTGCATTTTGCTTTATTGTTTGTTTGTTTTTAAGTCTGGGTTCTGTAGTTCTAATTCAGATCCCCACATTCGCACAAAAGCACTTTACAGACTGAGTTATCTGCCCCTGCCCTCTTTTGGGATCTTCCATACATACAGGTGTGCCTGATTCACTTCAGGTGAGCATTCGTGGTGGGTGTGAAGGAGTGCTCCATTGAGACAGGAGACAGTATAGCTGCTGAGGATCACCAGGGCATGTAGCTTTATAAACTCCTTAATGGTTGTAAACAAAACTACGTGAGATTTGAGCATCCTCCCTTGAATCCTCCTTTTACTTAGTTTCTTTGGGTTTATGAATTATAGCATGGTTATCCTGTACTTTACGACTAATCCCCCTTATCAATGAATCTATACCATATGTATCTTTCTGGGTCTGTTACCTCACTCAGGATGATCTTTTCTGGTTCCATCCATTTGCCTGAAATCTCCATGATCTCTTTGTTTTTAATAGCCGAGTAGTACTCCATTGTGTAGATGTACCACATTTTCTTTATCCACTCTTCAGTTGAAAAACATCTAGATTGTTTCCAGTTTCTGGTTATTACAAATAAAACTGCCATGAACATGGTTGAGCAAGTATCTTTGTGGTATGGTAGAGCATCTTTTGGGAATATGCCCAGGAGTGGTCTTGAGGTAGAACTATTTCCAATTTTCCGAGAAACTGCCAAATTGATTGCCAAAGTGGTTGCACCAGTTTGTACTCACACCACCAATGGAGGAGTGTTTCCCTTGCTCCATATTCATTAGAGGTGGATAGAGGGAGGGAATGGGTTGGAAGAGGGAGTGAGAAAGGGAATGGGCATGGGGATCAGGTATAGAGAGAGGGTTAGGAGTGAGAATGGCAATCAATGGTGGGTATCTCTGGGAGTAACTGGAAACCTGGGATGGGGGAGATTCTGAGGAATCTTTGGGGGGTGATCCTCACTGAGAATTCTACCAGTGGGTGATATGGAGACTGCAGTGGCCACCTCCTATACCCAAGTGGGACTTCCAGTGTAGAGAGGGGGACATCAACCTTCTCACAAAATATTAAACCCCAAATGTATCCTACCTACAAGATGCACAGTGATAAAGATGGAACAGTGATTGAGGGAATGACCAACTAGTGACTGCCCAGCTTAAGATCCATCCCATGTAAGAGAGCCAACTTCTGACATTATTAATGATAGTCTGCTATGCTTGCAGACAAGAGCCTAGCATAACTGTCTTCTGAGAAGTTCATCCAGATGCAGAGACCCACAGCCAAACATCAGACAGAGTTCAGGGAAGTCCTGCAGAAGAGTGGGGAGTAGAATTGAGTGAGCTGGAGAGGTCAAGGACACCACAAGAAGACCTACAGAGTCAACTAACCTGGGCCTGTGGGGCTCACAGACACTGAACCACCAACCAAAGAGCATGCAGGGACTGGATCTAGGCTCCCTGCACACTTGTAGCAGATGTGCATCTTGGTTTTCGTGTGGGAAGATGATAACTAGAGAAGAGGCTGCACCTGACTCTGGCGCCTGCCTTTGAACCCTCTTCCGCTAAATGGACGGCCTGGTTACGCTTTAGTGGGGGAGGATGCACTTAGTCCTGCTGTAACTTGATGTCCCAGAGTGGGGTGGTACCCAAGTGGGGCTTCCCATTCTCTGAGGAGAATGGTAACAAAAGGAGGGATTTGTAAGGGTGGAGCTAGGAAGAGAGGAGGAACTGTCGTGGGGTGCCAACTGGGATGTAAAATTAATAAATAAATGAAAATTTTAAAAAAGAAACAATAAATAAACAGAACTAAACCATTTTGGTAATTGTGCCAAAGAGAAACCAGAAGGATAAAGGTGACCGCTGAGATTTTATAGACTGTGACCTTCACCTGAATGTGGAAATGGTAAGAACTTAAAATAGCCTGCAGGAAAGACTGGAAGCAAGCCTCCCAAATGCTTCCACTGCTTCCAGGTATATTCAAAGCCATGAAAACAAGAACAACGTTCTTTGAGTCATAAACTGACATTAAGAAAATATACGAAGGCACAGCTCTAAGCTTGCTGTGAACCACTGCTTAAAGGAATGGGAAGGAATCCACAGGATAAGTTTGGAAGGGTAATTTTCCCAAGTAGGAAGAAAGTATCAATGGTCAGAGGCCTAAGAGAAAAGAGAAAGATTTTCTCCTCTCTGTGGTCTGGCAAAAATCACAAGCCAGGAAAATATTAGTATTAAACTACCCAAGGGATGAGCAAGTAGGATCTCCTTCATAAAGGGATGCACACCATTCCTGATGCTCAGGAGGTGACACAACAGCTAACCAGGAGGAAGAAGCTTTTCCCATTAGCAGCTTCCCAGTAGGAAGAAGCAATAGAGGCAGCATTATTCCCAGAACCCCCTGATCCATCTAAAAGATCAGAACCCGAAACTTGCCCATAATTAGAAAGAACAGACGATACGTCAGAATAGCTGCAGGAGAAGGAAGGCAGACTCTTCCTACAGTGAGTAACGATTGATGGTCATTGAAATAGCGTACAGAGATCACATTATAGCTAAATGAATTCCTCCAAGCTTTAGTCCATGTCAAGTTTCTTATTCATGTGAAATTGGTTTTGATAACTTCTCTTTACCTTCAAGAACATAACTCTATCTCTTCCTGGTTCTCTCATCTTATTTCAGTAACTTACAGTGATACTTCTGTTTACATGGTGATGCTCATTACCATTTTGGAATTAGTGACTTTAAATAGTCATCCTTTATATACAAGCCTTGACTATATTTACTCAGGCCCCAGGGTAGCAAACACCCACTCAGAGCTTCTGGGAAGAATGCAAATTTGGTGTTAAGAGTCATGTGAACCTGGGAGCTAAAGGAAGAGTATCTACCGTGTCACCCATAAGCTCTGTGAGTTTACTTTTCCTGTAAGTACTAACTATAATTCTTAATAAAATGAAGTGAGGTGGGGGATATACATCAGGGCCACACAGGGCTTTGGGATATCAGAAAAAATCTTATCCCTGCTAACGCAGGATACCACAAGTTCATTCATGATTAAAGCCTACTGGTTTAAAATCCCATTGATAATCTAAACATGAAGTTACACTACAGCTTGAAAATATTTTTCAGAAGTATTAGGGTGGCCAAATTTCTGCTTAAAGTAGAAGTATTAATCTCACCTAGAGTGATCAAATATTCAGGTTTTGCCCCTAGTAGGAGAGTTCTTAAAATATGCAATTTTTTTTTCTGTCCTAGAACTGAGAAAGTCCCAGGTAAACCAGACTGTGTTGATAACTGTGGCCCTACCTCACAGGTATCTGGACCTTAACATCAGCTGGGATTCCCAGGGTGGGGTCCTCAGGCTAGCAGCAGCAACAGCAGCAGCAGCACTATCTGGAAACTTGTTAGAGATACAATTTCTTGGAACCCAGTCTGAGTCATACACTCTAGGGACTGAGCCAAGAAGTGTATTCTAATGAATTCTTCAAATGACTTTGATGCACTGGACATGATAAAGTTTGAGGTACATTGGCCAGCAATATGAGTCTTGTTTTTACTTACTACAAAGGACTGGGGGTGTGTGGTAGGAGTGGTCACACTGTATTAACTAAGCAGCCTTAATTTCTTTATGACATTTTTATAGCCAGACCATCCCTGTCATTAAAACTTCCCCAAGTTCTGCATCACAGAGTTCTGAGTGCAAGGAATGAGGAATGAAAATGGTTAGTGGATAGTTTGGCTGGAGAAGGAAGTTGCCTCATCCTTAGGTTGTAAGGGAAGGGTGGAATCACACAAACTGATGCTGATGAAAGTTTACCAGTTCCTCTGCTTTGGCAAGATGTTAGTCAGGAAGTATATATTCCAGACTAGGGCAGGAAGTATAAGGCTAGGCTGGTAATTCCTCTGACAGGAAGCTCCCAGGAGCTTCTTAAGTGAGTGCCCTTTTAGTTCATCAAACAATCTCAAAACCTCTTCCTCACAGACACTCTGACTACCAAACAAAGCAAGCCAGGAGACTTTGCATAACACATAACCACTACGTAAGATGTGGAATATTTAAATTTCCAAGACATTGGAGTGTTTGTACAAGTATTTATTTTATCCCATTAACGGTAAAACCTTGTCCCTACAAACTTCTCAGCACCTCCTAAGATTTTCTCAGTAAAGAGCAGCATTTGTCAGACATCTCCATCTTCCAAAAGAAGTACCGGGGCAATATCTTACTGATGAATGTAAATGGTTGACAACAAGCACGTAGTTATTAACCTCGAGTTGTAGCCCCTGTTCCAGGGAGTTGTGAGAATATTAGCAAGTGATCGAGGTGCTATTAGTAGACTGTTTTTCAATCACTTTGATTTTGTATATAAAAATATAACATGAGTATATATCATCAGATTTGACAACCCCCACCCCCAGACCTTTCCTGGATCACACTCAAAACCAGCTTCCTCTGAGAAGGCCTCTCTTCATTCTCTCTCATCACAAAGTGCTAGAGATCAAGTCGTTCTCTTGTTAAATATACGCAAGAGCGACCCCAGTGGTCTTGAGAGAGTAGCTGACTTCTGCTGCAGCTGAAAACATGTACGTTTTCCATTGTGTGATTAATATATTAGAAGTGCTATTGAAATGCTTTTGTACCGTTGAAATCTTGGATAGACTTAGCTTTACAAGAAAAAATAGTATTTTTCAATATTACGTAATTCATATCTTATATGCGTTTGTGTCTGGTTCTGGCAAGCTAATGCAGATAACATTAAATGGCAGTAAAATTGTGTATATTACTTGTTCTAGCCAGTTGGTTTAATCAACAATCTTAAAGGTATTTGTTAACTATGTGTAAGATAATTTTCCTATAGCATCATTTTATTTTCCATTATGAATGTTGAACTTTCCTTTGACTGAATAAGGTAAATTACAGATCAAGAGTAAGAATTCCCACTAGAGTAAGAATTTCCAGAGCTTATTATACTCTAAAGAAATAAAAAATAGAAATGGCACCTTTATTTCAAATTCCTAATCCTGGTGGCAGTCTAAAAGTTATGGAATATACCAATAATCCCCTATGGCATCATAAGGAGGTAACTAGTCACCTTTCTGTTCCTGTAACAGATACTTGAGCTAAATAGAATTAAAAAGGAGAAAGGTTAGTATTGACTCATAGTTTCAAAGATTTTAATCCCTAATGGACTGCTCTCTTTGCATTGGGTGTTGGCAACACAAGACAGCCCAGTAGAAAATCCATGGAAAAGCAAACATTCACCTCAGGGGAGGCAGAGGGTGAGAACAACTTGGCCTCCCATGATCCTCTTTGATGACACCCCCCACATACACCAAACACACACATATACCAACGATCTGTTGTCATTGGTTCGGTCTCTCAACACTCAGCTACCTTGCAACAGTGTACCTGGCTCTATACCAAGTCTTTAATACACAGAACTTTGGAAGACAATCAAATCGGAACATAGGTTAATACTTAATTAAGTGACATTCAAAGCTAAGAGTGTAACTACAGGCAAGTGAAATTCAGGACTTCATGTCTGTTCCTTGTTTCTATTCTACTTTTTCTGAGCTCTAGGCTAACAGAGAGAGGGACGGGCCTTATGTTTATATCTCTTTCTACAGGACAGAGTTGAGTTTAGGAAACAGACATTGGCTTCTGAGTGAACAAACCAACAGCCCAGAAGTCATCTGCTAGTGTGACCTTCCTACTGGCCAACTCTTCTTTGTTGGCTCAGGGTATAGGAAGCCCAAGGACTCATGGGAACACCTGGATTGAGCTTCCTTTATTTTCCTATTCCTTAAATTGAGGCTAATGCAAGAAGAAAACTCAAACCTTTTGAAGAGGACACAGGACTCAACATTGAATAAGCCCACTCTACTGAACAAATGCATCACTCTCATTTATATGGAAGAGAAGGATCCAAAATGTCAGCTTGGACCATCATGCTTCCCTACCATTGTGGACACTGCTGTGTGAGCTTTGATCTGGGAATCAAATGGGAACCTCTGAGGACCCATCTAATGGCATCTCTGCCTTTAAGAAGCTCAACCTGACACCATGTCACAATCTGAGAAGGAGCCTTTGTGACCTCTATGTTCATGGTCCCCTGTCAGAAAGGCCTTCTGTCTTGCTCCGGAAAACCATTTAAGCACAGAGCCCAAAATCAGAGTGCTTGTTTTCTGGGTTCCCTGTAGAGCAACTGCAATGTCAGACACAGATTTGTCACTCTGAGTTCTAAAATGTGTCACTCTGCAGAATAGCAAAGAGTGTTGTGCTCTGGCCTGTCAGTTGTTTGGTTTTGCCTTCTTTCTCTTGAGAAGGTATTTTTCATAGACCCCATGGTCAGATGGCCTCATGTGGCCTCTGAAGGCTGGGCTTTCAGCTTACTCACCAGAACAAATGGAAAATGAACTCCACAAGATGCAGAGTTGCCTGAAATCTCAAGATTCTTTACCCGTTTCTCTCATTTCCTTAATATGCTGCCCCAAACAGAATCCAGAACAATAACTTTGAAAAGTTAACTTATTCTACACATTTAAGCTTCTCTTTTTGGGGCTTGTTTTAAGACTCCTCATTCCTATAAGTAAAATAATATTATTAAAAAGGCTTGTTGCTTCTAGAAAGTCATATCAGGTGCATTCATTGTTCCTCTGAGACAAATCAGTATGTGAAGTATTTGGCACCAATCCTATGAGACTTCTTATTTATATAGATCTAGTTTTCTTTTATTGCCAATACCTATGAGATATTTGCTGTGTGAGCAAAACATTTTAACAAAGGATTACAAGTAGGAAAGATATATTTTGTTAATAAAATAATTCATACTTTTGGGTTGTGAGAAAAAGAGAAGAAGAAGCTAATAGTTTTTAAGTGCTTACTGGGTGCAAGGAGATTTATATGTTTTTATCACATTTAACTGTTAGAGAAATTGTGTGAAATGGTTATTCTTATTCTCACTTTGAAGTCGAGAAAGCCAGAGCTCAGAGAATCTGAGAAAGAGAAGCAGAGACACACAGCTCATAATTAAAGAAACCAGGATTTAAACCCAGATTTATATGTTTCCAAATCATTCTTATTCTTTCTAGGTATGAAGGAGGCTAATTACAAAGATCTCCTGTGTCCCTTTGTGAGTTTGAACTCAACTGAGAAATAAGACAAAGAGACATAGAGATAAAAACCAGAGCAGTAGTTTTCTTATAAAAATAACTATAAAATATAGCTCGAGGTGTGTTTACAAACCTATCATTGACAGGGAACTAGAAAGCCTTTGGAGGCCCTTGAGCCACTGCAGGGCACAGGTAGTGTCAGGGCACAGGTCAGAGACAGCAGGGGAAGGCTGACCAAAAGAGGCAAGATAAAGTGAACACACAGGACACAAGCTTCGGCTGGAGCAGTGGAGGCAGAAAGCCAAGTGTCCTCAGATCTACCAAAGTGCTGAGTCAGGACTTTTCCTGCTATTCCTCAAAGGAGGAACAAAGGGAGGGAGGGAGCCATGTGAGGCAAGAGTGCTGCCCTCTTCATGCCCTGCTTAGGAACGGGTAAAAAAAAAAGGAACCAGCGAAGGATGCTTGAGGAATAATAGAATACTGTTCTCCAAGCAAACACTCACCAAGCCATCCAGGGCCTGCAAATTCCTACAGTTGCAGAAGTGCATGGAAGAGGGGGAGGGTGTGTTCCAATTCTTCTTCCTCTTTCTAGGTATGGCAGGCTTGGCACTTAAAACTCAGGGAGCTCTGAACCCCAGAAATGGTTTTGAGTGTTTGAGAGTTGGTTCTACCAGCTGGAAGGCCATAAGCTAGTTTCTTAATTTCCTTAGAGCCCATTTGTCTCAGTCACAGATAAAAAGAGGTCACCAGGCCAGCGTCTGACAAAGAATAGTGTGTGATGCATTAATCAGTGCTGTTGTTCTTGACACAGCAAGATGAACATAGCAAGAGTCACAGTGTCAGTTTAACCTCCCAGAAGGCATTGGTTACACTGTCCTACCACATGGAAGACAAGGAGAACTGAGGCAAAGAGTTCAAATCAGAGAACCTTGAGTTGTGTTTGCCAAGTAAACCCGATGAGGGGTGAATTATGTTCCCCAAATTTACATGTTGAAGTCTTAACCCCAAATGCATGACTCTGTTTAGAAAACCTTAACATGGTTTAGTGGAATAAAGTCATAGGGTGGTCCCAAAGCCAGCATGTCAGAGGTCTGTAAAAATAGGAAGAAACTAAGGAGATACATCCAAATACAGGGATCATGGGAAGTCTCTCTAAAAAGGCAGGCATCTGTGAGTAAGGAATCCTCAGAGGAAACCCACCCTGTTCGAATCTTCTTGAGAATGTTCGAGAAAATGACTTTTTGCCGCGGTACTTTGATACGGTGGCCTTAGCAAACCACCATGCAGCATCACCCGCTGCCAGGCACTGCTCATTTCTCCTCTTCCCTTTTGTATTTCTCTCTCTTCTCTCTTCCTTCTCCTTTCTCCCTTTTCTCTTCTCTCTCCTTCCTTCCTTCCTTCCTTCCTTCCTTCCTTCCTTCCTTCCTTCCTTCCTTCCTCCTCCTCCTCCTCCTTCTTTTCTTCATCTTTTCTCCCAATTTGCCCTCTTCCTGTGCAGCCCTTTGCCTTCCCAGGAAGCATCGTTTCAGATGTGACTGACAACAGACAATTCAACTTACCTAGTTTGGAAAAGCAAAAGTCCCTAATTATTTCTTTTATGACTTCTTTTAAGTTTTTTTCTGCCTGCCTGCCCACCTGCCTGGCCCACCAGACCTGTCCATTCTAAGATCTTTCAGTTTGATCCCTACCACTGAGAAACAAAATCAATCTCAATCTCTCTCTCTCTCTCTCTCTCTCTCTCTCTCTCTCTCTCTCATCACAAAACTAAATATACAACAACCAGAAAGTAAATGTTGGAAAGGGTGCAGAGGAAGGACATTGATGCACTTTACACAGTGCTACACTGCTGGTGGGCTTTGTGACTCTTACAACCATTATGATATTGTAGAGGATGGAGAGTCCTCAAAATATCTAAAGGTAGAACTGTCACATGACGGGGCGATTATCACTACCAATAGCATTTGTAGAGGCTCTCTGTTCCTTACTGGGTCATCTTGATTCCTTGGCCAAAAATCATGACGTATATATGTGCACATATTCATGCCTGTATGAATGTGTGCCATTTTGTGGGTTCTTTCTTGTGTGCCACTTGAGTATATCGCAGCTTTTATTTTAGAAGCATACTGTTTTAGTTACAATACATTTGTGATATGTTGAAAAGTCAGCTATTACAGTGTCTCCAGTCTTATGGTGTTGGAGTCCACTTGGTTTTTGTTTAGGGCTACTGTACTGGGTAGTTTTAATTTTCAACCTGACACAATCCACCATCACTTGAAAAGGGAGTTTCAATGAGGAACTCCTTAAGTAAGTTACCCTAAAGGCAGGCTTGTGAGAGACTCATAAATGAGCAGAAGACCTACTTTGAATTTTGGCAGTATCTCATGTACAGGACCCTGGACCAGCTGCAAAGGAGACAGGGAGTTGAGCACCAGAAAGCTTGCATCTGCTCTCTCTGTTTTGACAGGGATGTGAGTTGAGGATTCGAGTGCCTGTCACCTTGATTTCCCACAGCAATACAATGTAACCTGGAGTGTGAGCTACAGAAGCCCTTTCTCCCTTAGGCTATTTTTTATCAGAATGTTTATCACAGCAACAGAAAAAGACACTCATTTTAGCTATTCTGGGTGTTGGGTTTGTTTGTTTGTTTGCTTTGTGGATTTTAGGACTGATTTTTCTAGTTCTGACAAGAAAACCATTAATATTTTGATGATCGCTGTGTTGAATCTGTAGATCACTTCAGTAGTATGGTTATTTGAACAACAGTGATCCTTCTGATGTATGCACAGGAGAAAGAATGAGAGAGGGATGGAGGGACAGAGAGAAGGAGGGAGAGGAAGAAAGAATGTATCTCTGTCGTCTATAATGTCTCTCAATGTGTTTTATAATTTTTACTATGTAAAACTTCCAGTTTCCTAGTTATCTTTGTCTTTAAATAGTTTGTGTTTGGGTCTGGAGTGATGGCTCACTGTTTCATAATGCATGCTCCCCTTCCAGAGGTGAGAGTACAGTTCCCAATACCCACATCAGGCAGCTCACAGCAGCCTGAGATGCTAGCCAGCTCTCTGGGATCTGGCACTGCTGGTCTCTAAGGGCACCTGTGCTCACACATATTCACACTCCCCAACACTCATATACAACACACACACACAATTTAAAATACAAATTTTAAAAATATTTTATGCTTTTCTTGGTAGCTGTTGATAATGAAATTGCTTTCTTATTTTCTTGGTCATTAATTATTATTATATACAAATGTTATCATTATCTATGGGTTTATTTTGTATCTTATAACTTCACTTAATTCATTAGTTTTTACAGTCCTTTTTATAGGGTCCCTATTTTTTTTTCTCTAGAGGTCATTTGATCTGCCAACATGGATAATTTGAATACTTCCTTTCAGCCTTGGATGCTCAGTGTGATATGACCATCCTGGGCTTGTTCCCTATCTCAGAGGAAACAAGGTTAGTTCTCCCCTGTGCAGAATCATATCGATTGTAGGTTGTCGGGTATAGGTTTAGTATGTTCTTTCTATACCAAATTTGTTGGGAGCTTTTAACATGATGGAATTCTTGAAGGATCACAAAAGGACTATTTCTCCGGGGAAAACCAATTAACATTTTTCTGGGGAAAAAAAAATTCTGAAACAAGTCTAGGGGTCATTTTTTTTTTATCAGTTTTAAGAATGCAAGGAAGGAGGGGACAAAGAGACTTCAGTATACAATGGCGGCACAGGGAACACCATGATGAATAGACACTGTCACCATTAGATTTCAGTTTGACTCCTGACCACAAGTCATTACTTTCTGATAGCCTTGAGGGGTTTAATCTGAAAAATTCGATGTAAGGAGATATTAACTTGGAAATAATTTTTTGGTTTTTCAGAACTAGAGAAAAATTTTAACAGTGACTGTTCCATAGTTCTGTTTATGGCTTGGGCCAGCTAAGCTATGTATAAGAGAAGACATTTATAATTTCTCACTCACCGACATTAGAACTCTTTAGACACAGAGCTGAAAACAGCTCTTGCTGTCACATGGCAATGCAACTCCTCATGGTAGCAGAATGTGGGGTCCCTGTCTTAGTGAATCTCTTGTGTTTAGGAAAATCACTTATAAATAGTAAATTTGGTCATTTAAACATACCCAATATAAACAATGTATAGAGGAGACAGATCTATTTTTAGCTCAGGGTTCCAGAACTTTCTGCCCATAGTTCTTAGCTCACTGATTCTGTTCTCATTGGTGAGGAAGATGGCCATGGTGGTGAAAGCACACGGCACAGGCTGCTTATCTATGGGAAGCACAAAGAGAAGAAGGAACTAGAGACGAGTTATAGACCATCCGAGGCACATCCCAGCAATGTATTTCCTCCAGGCAGGCCCTACATCCTAAGTTCCCCTCAGTCCCTCAAATAGCTCGGGCATGTGAATCCATGAGGGACATTTCATAATCAAAATTCAAATCATACCAATGAGCAAAGACAGTCTTCTAGGCTTTTAGAAAGTCATACTTTGCCTGATGTTTTTAGGGCTATAAATGTGGCAAAGAGGCAGAGAGCTGTTACTATGTAACTCCCTGGAAATAATTGAAGGAAAAGACAGAACTAGCATGTCATGCTATTTCATAACATTTAGTACTCACTAAGTACTTGGTATATTTTATCTAAGTTGCTCTATTTTAAAAAAAGATTTGCTGAGACAGAAGAAAGGACCATCCAGAGACTGTACCTCCCAGGGATCCATCCCATAAACAAACACCAAACCCAGACACTATTGCATATGCCAGCAAGATTTTGCTGACAGGACCCTGATATAGCTGTCTGTTGTGAGGCTAGGCCAGTGCCTGGCAAAAACAGAAGTGGATGCTCACAGTCATCTATTTGATGGAACATAGGACCCACAATAGAGGAGCTAGAGAAAGTACCCAAGGAGCTGAAGGAATCTACAACCCTATAGGAAGAACAACAATATGAACTAATCAGTACCCCCAGAGCTCATGTCTCTAGCTGCATATGTAGCAGAAGATGGCCTTGGATGACCAGATGAGAGGCCCTTGGTCTTACTAAGACTATATGCCCCAGTACAGGGGAATGCCAGGGCTAGGAAGCCAGAGTGGATGGGTTGGGGAGCAGGGTGGCAGAAGGATATAGGAGACTTTCGGGATAGCATTTGAAATGTAAATGAAAATATGTAATAAAAATTAAAAAAATAAAAAGACACTGGCCATATTAGAAAAAAAAAGACTTTTTTTTACTTAGGTATATGTGTGTATGTATGTGTATGTAGTAGTATGTGCATGTCCATAGGGGGCCATGGAGGCCAGAAGAAGCGCCTGATCCCCCAGAACTGAAGTTATAGGAAGTTGTAAGCTTCCTGATATAAGTGTTAGGACTAGAAATCAGCTATTCAAAAAGAGAGGCACGTGCTGGTCGTGGCTGGGCCATCTCTGCAGCCTCCTAGGCTGGTATTTAAAATTACTTTATAAGATGGATATTTTAATCTGTATTTTAAAATGAGACCAACCCAGCCCACAGCATTTTATGGAAACATAACAGTCAGAGACCAGAAAGTGAGCCAGAATAAGAATAAGTCTTAGGCACATGTAGATCCCAGAATAATATGGTATTCCTCAAGGCTCGTCCTTTGAGCTCAAGGTTCCCAAATGGACATTCTTCTATAATTCATACCAAATGTCTTTCTATTTCCACTCAAAAATATTTCTATTATCAGGGTTGAAGACTTTTCAAAATTATTGGCTAGGTATAGAGGTCTTGTGTTTCCATGCTCTGGAATAGTTGAGAATACTAATGGTGTTCTGAGACATTTCCCTTTCAGCTTCCATCTGAAGATTGTTCTTTAATTGGAAGTTCTGTGGTACATTGCAAGGCTTATATCAAGTGCACCAAGCTTGCAAATCCCTCAAAGCAATAGTAGTTCACATGAAGCAAATTGGTCCATCTCTGATGCTATAGTTCCTCTAACCCACCGCTTCCTATCACTACCCACAGTTCAGTGGTGAAAACTCCTTTGATCAGAAGTCCCGAGTGTTTAGACAGTCTTGAATGGGCTCACTTTCTTTTAGTCACACTCAAGCATGCATTAGCTTCCTAGGGCTTTTATAACAAAGCTGCCCCAAACTGAGTGACTTAAAACAATATAAATCTGTCCTCCTCCCAAAGCTCTGTGAACAAGAGGTCTAAAGTCAATTGCTCCTCCTGAAGATTCTAGATGCAAATTCTCCCTTTCAATTCTCACCTGAGGAATAATGAATGGCTGAGAAGCACCTGAAAAAATGTTCAGCATCCTTAATCATCAGGGAAATGAAAATCAAAACAACCCTGAGATTCCACCTCACACCAGTCAGAATGGCTAAAATCAAAAATTCAGGTGACAACAGATGCTGGCGAGGATGTGGAGAAAGAGGAACACTCCTCCATTGTTGGTGGGATTGCAAGCTTGTACAACCACTCTGGAAAGCAGTCTGGCGGTTCCTTAGAAAATTGGACATAGTACTACCGGAGGATCTCGCAATACCTCTCCTGGGCATATATCCAGAAGATGTTCCAACTGGTAAGAAGGACACATGCTCCACTATGTTCATAGCAGCCTTATTTATAATAGCCAGAAGCTGGAAAGAACCCAGATGTCCCTCAACAGAGGAATGAATACAGAAAATGTGGTACATTTACACAATGGAGTACTAATCAGCTATTAAAAAGAATGAATTTATGAAATTCCTAGGCAAATGGATGGACCTGGAGGGTATCATCCTGAGTGAGGTAACCCAATCACAAAAGAACTCACATGATACTCACTGATAACTGGATATTAGCCCAGAAACTTAGAATACCCAATATACAAGATACAAGTTGCAAAACACATGAAACTGAAGAAGAACGAAGACCAAAGTGTGGACACTTTGCCCCTTCTTAGAATTGGGAACAAAACACCCATGGAAGGAGTTACAGAGACAAAGTTTGGAGCTGAGACAAAAGAATGGACCATCTAGAGACTGCCACAACCAGGGATCCATCCCATTATCAGCCTCCAAACCCTGACACCATTGCACACACCAGCAAGATTTTGCTGAAAGGACCCTGATATAGCTGTCTCTTGTGAAGCTATGCCGGTGCCTGGCAAACACAGAAGTGGATGCTCACAGTCAGCTATTGGATGGAACACAGGGCCTCCAATGGAGGAGCTAGAGAAAGTACCCAAGGAGCTAAAGGGGTCTGCAACCCTATAGGTGGAACAACAATATGAACTAACCAGTGCCCCCGGAGCTCGTGTCTCTAACTACATATGTAGCAGAAGATGGCCTAGTCGGCCATCATTGGGAAGAGAGACCCCCTGGTATTGCAAATTTTATATACCTCAGTACAGGGCTACACCAGGGCCAAGAAGTGGGAGTGGATGGGTAGGGAAGTGGGAGGGGGAGGGTATGGGAGACTTTTGGGATAGCATTTGAAATGTAAATGAAGAAAATACCTAATTTAAAAAATTCCCCCTTTCTTCCTGGTTATGGTGGCTCTGGCTTTCTCTGGGTCTCCATTACTTTAGTCTCTTCCTCTTCTCATATGCCTTTCTCTCTGCATCCTGGTCTTTTTTCTTGTGGGAGAGCAGTCACCTGAGGTAGCCATATGCTAGCCAGATATGCCCCACTAACTACATCTACAAAGACCATGTTTCCCAAATAGGGTCACACTGTGAGTATTTGAGAAGATTTGAGTCAGTGGCAAGAAGAAAATCACCTTATTGACTTTCTTTCTTCCAAAACACAGTGTTTAGTCCTGGCGGCAGGACTGAAAGCAGCAACCTCCTGTTTGTCTTGATTCCAGATTGCCTCGGACCCTGAAAGCCACAGATATGAAATGTGTGCCTTGCTGTGGGAATGACAAAGAAACATTTTCTAAGGTTCTTGCTTGCTGTGAAACAGGGGATTGACTTAACTTGCTTGGAAGGGCAGAACACAGCTTATAAAATCTGATGTAGGGTTTATTATACTTTAGCGCAATAGACCAAAATAACCCGGAGATGTTGAAAATAAAGCAGAAAATTGGTATGGCAGTCAAAGAATAACACGTCAGCCCGAGAATTGATAGAAACAAGCTTTCTAAAAACTGCCTTAACAAAAATAATCATGAATTGTAAACGGTGCTGGCCAAAACACGGCTCTTGTAATCTGTCATAAAACTAATTTTTTTTTCAAATTGAAATGAATCAAATAATTGAGATGACTTAAAAGAAAGAGTTTTTAAAAACACAGTTGCAGCTAAATTATAATGGAGCCACCCACCCACCCTTGTACAAAAAAACGCCAGCAGAAATTCTGGCAAGTCAGACAATACATTTCTCAACTCAAAATCAAGATTTTTTTTTCCTTTTTTACTGTGATATAAAATGGCTGAGCTGAATCGGAGAGAAAGCAAGAATACTTTTAGTATCCCTCCCTTGGACAAACCAGATTTTTCAGCCTCAAAATAGCAGTCACGATAGCTGGGAAGCAGCCTGGTCCTCCCATGATGAAAGTACTTCTGTGTATGTGACCCCTGAGACGCCTGCTGGATCCAGTCGTTAGCGTAGCCTTCCAGAGAGCACTTCATGAGTCCTTTGCACCCCCAAAAGTAGGCTAGACTGGGAACATCTGGACAACCTGACACACTCCTCTGTCTGTCTTTGACTCTGTCTCTGTCTCTCTGTCTCTGTCTCTGTCTCTCTGTCTCTGTCTCTCTGTCTCTGTCTCTCTCTCTCTGTCTCTCTCTGTCTCTCTCTGTCTCTCTCTCCCCCCCTCCCTTCCTGTGGAAATCCCCACTTGTCCCTTGCCGGGCCCAAAGTGAAGAGTGGTCTCTGCCACATTCTCCCCTTGCTGGGATGCTAAACTCAAGCACACACCCAAGCAACTAAACTAAATGTCTGTAACTAACAAGTCAGCAAATCTTTACTTTCCCGAGTCACTTGGTGTTTAGCCACAGAAATTAAAATAGAAAAGCAATTAAAATGTTGCACAGAAATCATACAGGCAAATTACGAAAAGTAAGATAAAAGACAAAATAAACAACAAAAATTGAAAATGGTTGCCTGGGAGGAAGAAAAACGGGTAAGGAAACTGCTAAGTGTTTTAGCTTCATTGGCGACTTTGTAGTAACCTTTGCGTTTTTAACTTATTAACATAATACTGTGAAAAATATAAAAATAAAATGCAAGTACATTGTATATTTGTAAAACTGAAAAACACACTCTCTGTAGTAGCTCATGAGAGAACTCAGACAATATCTAAGAGATAAATATTTCATCCTCCCTTTACATGGGAGGAAGGGGATGCCCAGAGACTCTGCCAATGATAGTTTTAAGAGGTAGAGCCACGGGTTAGATCCAGGTTGGTTTCCTGTCTCAGGCCCCCTCACAATATGCTCCTACTTCTCATTAGCTTTCAGCTTGACGTTTCAATACCATCTGCACGTGCTACCTAAAAGTCCCCCACCAGAAGAATAATATCCTTCATCATGTACCACCGAGCTAGATAAACGAAGCCACAGCTGATCTCAGGTCTCCTTTGTACCCTTGGCTGGGTGATACGCTGAGAAACCTTCAGGTGAATAGCTTTGAAACAGTAATGCTTTTTGTAATGGATAAATGCTCCTCATTAGATCATACCAAGACACAAGGAGCTGATTGTATCACTTAATAAATGGTCTCAATTCCATTCGGTACACCTGGGAAATAAGAGTCCTATTTGCTGCCAAGACATGATTGCATTAAACCTTAATGATGTACCTGTCACAGGGTTAGATGAGAATATTATAGCTGAGTGTCATCTATAGTACTGGGGTGTTCCTTAGATTTACCCTTCTCTGAGCCCGAGGAATGTCATTGAGCCCAGCTTCCTGCTACCACTCTGTGTAGCGGCTGATTAATATTGCCTCCATCCCACAGCACGGGGCAACACTACTTCTTCCTTGTGACTATGTGTGTGTGTGTGTGTGTGTGTGTGTGTGTGTGTGTGTGTGTGTGTCCTTTGACTCTGCCCTTTGGTTCCTGGGAAGGTCCTTACTATCTTGAGTCTGCAATATGCAGAACTCAATGGCAGCTCTTACTCACTAAATAAATCTTAATGACATCAAAATTGAACCTTGATTAAGATAGGAGGATTCGTAGCTACCTAATATGGAAGTTCAAAAGAGGAGAATGTCAAAATTTTTGTGAGACAAATCAGGGACAATGTAGATGAAATTTGTATGTGCCCCACCAGTTTGATCTTTCTTATCTGGTCATTGGTCTTTGGTTGGTTAAACTCCCTGACTTCTGTTCAAAACACTGCAGTTTGAGAAAGACTAATCCATGACTTTAATGATATTTTTTTTATAGCCCACAAACATAAAGAAGTTATGAAAGGGATTCCATGCAGGATACTTTAATTAGCTGCATCTTCGTGGAAATAGAGGTTTGTTTTATAACAGGCACTAGACAATTTCCAAAGGAAAGAAAACATTAAAAGCGCCCTCCTTTCCCCTTACAATTGAATCCCTTTTCTGTTTCTGACAAATTGTATCTTATCTCCCATCCCACTGGAGAGCCCTTCCCTAGCTTCCAAAGATTCATATAGTATTATCAGTCGATAATACTCTTATCACAGCTCCTCGCTGAATGCCATACTTCTTTCTCCACCCTCAGTCACAAACTGAACATATCTAATAGAAAAATAAAAAATATCAATTAGATTTCTTATCCAATGATCCCAATGGAGTGGCTCCACTCAGCTTTCTCCTTGCTGTGTCTAGCAGCTCGATTGCATCCCTTTTCGACATCTCAAAAGATGGGGGTAAAGAGATGACTGAGCAGTTCCGAGTGCTGACTGTTCTTGCAGAGGACTTGAATTTTGTTTCCAGTGCCCCAATAGGTAACTCACAGCTGCCTGGAACTCCAGCTTCAGGTGATCCAATGTCCTCTTCTGGCCTACACTCATATGCTATGCCCCAACATAGATATGTATGCAAACACATAAGTAAAAAAAAAAATAAAATAATTTATTTTATTTTTAAATTTATTTCCATTAAGCAATTACAGTGCCAACTCACTGGCAGGAATGTGAGCTGGCCCCATAAGCCCTTCCTTTTTCAAAAATCATTATCTTTATTTACACCCAAAACATTTTATGAGTGTTAATTTGTTCTCTATTAAATTGGCACATTTCATAAAATTTCCAGGAAGGAATTTTAATTGATTATTATTCCTAATTAGTATGTTTAGTACTTTGAAGATCATACTGTACTTTCTATAGAGTAATACAACACATCCCCGTGGAATTTCTTTGGAACTGATCTGGTGAGAGCAGTCCGTGGAGTCTGCTGGGTTTTTTGTGATATTCTAGTGAAGGAGCCACCACACATACAGACATTTTGTCACTGTTTCATCTCCTCAAGTAAAATTTTGACAATTTATCTAGGTTTATTGGTTTCTTAGAGATTGACCCACACCCTGAAATACTAATGTTCAGGCAGGATACACACATTTCTGGGAAGCAGAATGTATCCATTATTGTTCATCTTCCCCGAATTCTAGACACCCAGGAAGCAAAGATGTTTAACAGCTGGGAGCAGAATAGAAGGGTGATGGAGAAAATGGGCTAGGAGATCATTCCCAGTTAGATACCCAGAGATCAGTGCATTCCCCAGAGATGGAAGATTTCCTAACTTGGTCCAGTCTTTCTACTTTTACAAGCTGGCTCTGTCACTTTTCATCACTGAGCTCTTAGGAGACATATGTCACCTTTTGTGGGCCTTAGGAAAATAGCAGCATCTACTTTCCACATGGCTATGTTTGAAGAAAGATAATGAATAAACTAGGCATTATGTCAGACATAGTACATAATACAGAAAAAAAAATTTTTTTTAGGTTTACTTCTATGGATTGGTCGATTGAGGATTAAGCTCAGGGCACTGGACATGCAAAGCAAGTCCTCTCCCACAGAACTATTAATAAGCCTCCAGCCCTACAGACGACTCTCTGTTTCCCATTACCCACTTCCCCTTTCTCTTCCTTCCATTTTAATCAACTGCATATATCTTGCATATGCTAAAAACGAGAGCTGAATATGCATCTTGAGAGAGATTCAGCATTACCCTAAGTCTGTGATTTGAAAGTTTTGCAGAAATAGCATTATGCTCTAGATCTTATTTTGTTTCATATATTTTTGTGCTACTATATGATAATTTCATTCACGTCAACCAGTGCATAGTACCCTGCTAGGTGCATAAACCACCATTTATATGTCTGTTCGCTTGAAAAATTGTCCCATACAAATATACAGGCTTTTCTTGAACACACACAGGGAAAAATTGTTTAATCATAACATGTCCACATGGTAGACTCAGAGAGATAAGGTGAACTTTATATACTCTTACACTAGAGAAGGGAAAAGGATGGGATTGGAGATGAACACCCAGGGAAAAAGAATAGAGAGGTGGCCCTCAGATGCACGCTGCTGCTGTGCCTTTAGCTAATGAGTCTGAGCAGCTTATGGCTGCTTTCCAAGAATGAGTTCTGGAGCTCTTGCCTGGTATCCGTAAGGATCTACATTTAATGCATAATGCTGCAAGCAAAAAAAGAAAGTAAAGAAATGAAATGAAGGAAAATAAAGAGGAGGAGGAGAAGGAGAGATAGAGAGGGAGATAAAAAGAGGGGAAAGGAGAGGGAGAGGGGAGAGACGGCTTGTAGTAATACCACACCCAGTACATTGACTTAGCTCTTCCCTTTGGGTTCTGCAGATAGTGTGTTAGCTTCATCGTGCCCTGCCAAAAATGTGGGAGAAAGTCCTTAGATTATGTCTGGGGACCTTTAAAATCCCCAAGACTCAGGCTCTCTGGGAACAACATGCATTGCTCCTCTGCACTGATGGCCTATGGAATTTAAACTACAGATCTAACTACAGATCTTTCTGTCAATCATCTCTGGAGAATGTTGTACTTAACATCTCCCCAGACCCAACTACAGCGATTCTTAATTATCCTGTAAAGATTTCTCATAAAAGGACTCTTCTGACGCTTCTCACCATTTAATCCAGGCTAATAATAAAAAAGTCTTTCCACTCAGAAATCATACTGTCTCTGGACATACTATTTGGTCACATGTATTAACCAGAGTTAGAGGACCGGAAGTTTTAAGGTGAAGTCGTGTGGAAAGACATGTCACATGAGACTTCTGTAGTCATTTAAAGCTATTCTTACAAGTGGACATGGCTTCTTTTGCTATTATTATTTATTCGATGCATTGTGTATCGATAGTACGTGTATAAGATATATGTACATGTGCAAGTGTAGGCTTATACAAGTAACACAGCACGCATGTGGAG
Organism: Mus musculus; assembly: GCF_000001635.26. Classification (NCBI taxonomy): domain Eukaryota; kingdom Metazoa; phylum Chordata; class Mammalia; order Rodentia; family Muridae; genus Mus; species Mus musculus. The sequence goes on along the minus strand of NC_000080.6, from coordinate 76,886,569 downwards.
CTCTGTGGACAATCTCAAGCTTTGGTCCTCATCCTCCATCTCATTGGAGATGTACTCTCTGTTGCTCCTAACTACATCTGCCAGGTTTTCTGGCTCATGAGATTCCATGAACTCTCCACCTCTGCCTCCATCTCACCACAAAAACAATGGGATTACAGAGGATGCTGCATCAAGCTTTTCATTTGGGCACCAGGGACTCAGACTCAGGACCAGGCACTCTGATGGCGAGCCCTTTGCCCGCTGAACCTCCTCTTCTTTTAAAAGAGAGAACCAAAAGTCTGTTCCAAAAGGATTGGAATAAGTGAACTTTTCATTTCCAAATAGCACTTTTTTGTAGGCTTGGCACTAAAAGAGAACTGCAATTTTCGAACTTTTGGATGAGTCAGGCAGAGCTGGGGAAGTTTTAAATGACTTTCTTCATAATTAACAAAGAGAAGTAATGTGAAAGAGAGCAATTTCCTTCAAAACTGTCCACATCTCTAGTTCTTTTAGAATATAATAGAGACATTGATTAAATTGGTGCATTTTGCAAAAGCCAGTGTAAAATTAATTCATTGTTATTTTTGGTAATGCATCTCACTATAATAAGTTCACAATTTACAGTGGAAAGGCATGTTTAGAAATCACATTTTTCCTTTCCTTTCATTCGCTTGAGTCTCTCGCCGTTTCTGTTTTTTTTTTTTTTCTTTCCTTATTAGCTGCACTGTGCCCAGTATAGAATCATTCTTTAGGCTGATCGGTGTATGTTCTGTTTATAATACCTAACATGCACATTTGATCTCAGACTTTCTGCTAAAATACCAACGATCTCAGCGTACTTTAGATAACACACTGTAGAGTGAAGCTTACAAAGGATTGAGTTCATCTCCATCATTTGCACTCATCTGTCTTTAACCAAGAGAAACAGCCCTTTATTTGGGGAGCCTTCTGAGAGTTAAATATACACACATGAAAGCTGAAGGGAAAAATTTAGGACTATTGTTTGTGATTAAATTCTAGCTTTTAATCCTGCTGTTGGGAATTGCCCAGAAAACCCAGTCCTTAGAGCTTTGTCTCCTCAACTCTAATTAGATATACACACGTTCAATTAGGCATCTGGAAGTTTTGCATCCTAAACTAGAGGACTTCCCAGCTTGGAATATACTTTAAAGGGGGCATTTGACACAGAGACCATAGCGGCACCTCTTCTAACTAGAGGCAACTGCACCACAATCCCACCAGTTAAAGGCACACTCCCCTCTACTATGTGTGTATGCACATATCCAGTCATTTGCAATTCAGGAATAGCCTCATTTTCTGAGTCAAACCCACCCTGATCTCCTTTGCTGAGGTCAGACAAGCAATTTGGTTTTTTTTTTTAATTAGGTATTTTCTTCATTTACATTTCCAGTGCTATTCCAAAAGTCCCCCATACCCTCCCATCCCACTCCCCTACCCACCCACTCCCACTTCTTGGCCCTGGCGTTCCCCTAATCTGAGGCATATAAAGTTTGCACGACCAATGGGCCTCTCTTTCCACTGATGGCCGATTAGGCCATCTTCTGATACATATGCAGCTAGAGACACGAGCTCGGGGGGGGGGGGGGGGGGCGGGGGGGCGGGGGGGAGGATACTGGTTAGTTCATATTGTTGTTCCACCTATAGGGTTGCAGATCCCTTTAGCTCCTTGGGTACTTTCTCTAGCTCCTCCATTGGGGGCCCTGTGATCCATCCAATAGCTGACTGTGAGCATCCACTTCTGTGTTTGCTAGGCCCCGGCATAGTCTCACAAGAGTTACAGAGACAAAGTTTGGAGCTGAGACGAAAGGACGGACCATCTAGAGACTGCCATATCCGGGGATCCATCCCATAATTAGCCTCCAAACGCTAACACCATTGCATACACTAGCAAGATTTTGCTCAAAGGACCCTGATATAGCAGACAAGCAATTTGTAAAAGTACCTGTCATGACCCATCATGTATCCTATGGGCTACAAAGAGTACATGATCCTAATGTTAGCTCACAGAGTCTAAATTGTACTTTTCTTTCTGTCCCTCTGTCACAACATAAAACTAAGAATATTGTCCAGAGTGCCTTAATTCTCCTGTCTCCTATTAGGGTTGCCACTGCCTCAACCCTGACAAATAAGGTCACATTTTGTACCCAAGACACCATAATGATATATTGAAAGACTAGGATTTGACCCAAAAATCTACATTGAATTCCAGCAGTTCTGGTGACAAGAAGGCCAAGACAGATTTTCATTTGCATGACCCAGAGCCAACTCCTGCAATTCTGTGGTGTTTTCATTCTAAGCAAAGCACAGACAGTCGCCACTGGGTGACCATTGCTCTGCTTTGGGTCATCTGTCCCTATTGATAAGTACCAATGCCATGAAATTGTGAACTGACTCAATGATATGGCCGTTGTTGCCCTGTGTCAGGCAATGGGTTTTCTGTACATGGAATCATTTCACATTCTCTAAATACTACTAAATTAACTCCAGAAGTTTAAGGATTAGGCCATGGCTTTATTATCTCTAGTTCTTAGCTGTCACCCTGAGGAACAGAACACCTATGAAATGTGTCAATCATAATGGGGCTTATGAACATTCAGAAAGGATGAAAATAACTCCTGTTAGGTCCCATGGGCTTGGAGGTTCAGGCATATTATCTGGCCTTTAGGTATTGTTCTTGTGGAATGTATACCCTTTATTGTGGGCAGTGGATGGAGCCAGGAGTGCATGGATGACCTTTCTTAAATATCCTTAGCAGTGAACATTTATCCATTCTATGTGGTATGGGATGCTGGCCAGAAGTCGGTGTTATCGCTACGACACGAGCTGGGGTTGATTTTTCTGGTTTCTTCACCCGCAAGGACGAATTTACAAGAGAAATGCTCACAGCCTCTCAGAGCTTTAGTGCTAGATGTTCACAGAATCTACTACGTCTTGCATTTGGCTGCTGTGGGAAAAGATACCTGAGACAGCACTGGGGGGAGGCTAGCAGGAGGGCCAGACTTGTCACACTTATTCAGCAGATTAAAGAGCCTGAGAGGTCTTATCAGTATCAGCCAAAAGGTATGACTCAGCCAAGGGGAATGAACAGTGAAAAAAATAATAAAAAAAACCAGATTCACTTTATAGAGCAAGCATTCTCTGCCTTCAGAGAACACTGGGCACCTTTTTACCCCATCCCCCTGTGGCAAAATACTTTTCTCATCTACAGAACACTATGTGGCTCCATTTACCTAAAGCCTGTTACACGGTTGCTTCGTCAAAGAATGCCCATCTCTGGTTTTCTTTTCCTTTCCTTTCTTTCTTTTTCTAGTAAAGCCATGTAGGGGATATGGAGTGTAACACCTGAAATAATAGGATTTTTACAGGAAATAATGTAAATGAAGCCTTTCGCCCTTAATGACCCATGATAAAATGCTCTTGTTACCCGAGCTCCAGCAGCAACTCAAGCAGGTTGCCATGGTAACGTCCAGCTGCTCCTTGGCTCTTTGCTTAATGATCAGTGTGATGTCAGGCTCTCAAGATAACCAGAGGCTCAGACAAATCTTAACAGCGGCCACAACAGTCCACTGGGGACTTCAGTTGTGTCTGACTGAGGGCTCCTGTGTCCAGGTCTAATTAAAACATACTCAGACCTAGACTGCAAGTGCCCGAGGCAGAGAATCAGGTCACCTTTCCAAGTTCCCTATTCACTTGCTTTGCTCCACATGATTGCCCAGTTGGAAAGACGCCAGAGCCTGGCAGCCACAGCACATCACTATGCCCAGTGCTTCAAACACACCTGCTAGCCAGCTCTCCCTGGCATGGGGAGATCATACCAAAGAAGGTGACCTTTGGTCCCCTCTTCCTGTGTTCCTTGCATGACTCTTTCAGCCGTGGTGAAGCCTGGAATTCTTACCATGAAGCACAAGTTGATTTAGGGAGCAAACCAGGGACGGAGGAACTAGAACATTCACTTAGAATATACTTTTCTTCTTCATTTCTTCTTTTCAGCCCCTCTTGAGATAGTTTAAAAAGCATTCACTATCTGTAGGCCATTACTAAAAACACAGAGAGTACGGTTGAGTAAGGCTTTGTCCCTCTTCTCTAGGAGCCAGATGAGATCAGGTAGACGTGTATAAGCTGGGGTTTGAGACATCTTCCTTAAAGGATACCAGCAAGGCTGTCTAGAGAAGAGAGATTAGACTTTGAGGGAATTAGTAACATGGTGGGAGGGAGAGAGGGAGAGAGGGAGAGAGGGAGAGAGGGAGAAAGAGACAATGTGATACAGTTTGGAAGCATGATCTTGTATGTTTAGAAGGCTGCAATGCAGACTAGCTGGAGTTTTCTCTAGCTATCTTGTGAGAAGACAAGAGAGGAAGGCTGGGGCCAGAGTGAATTTTTTGTTTTGTTTTGAGGGCCAATGAGAGATACCTAAGGCTCTTAAGTGGGGAAAGGAAATGGTGGTTGATATTTAAGAAAATTACTATCCTTACGGGTAAGACCATGAACAGAGACAACAGGAGATGCGGGGCCATTAGAGTCACAGAGGGAGTCTGACCATAGAGACTACCTATAGGTTTATGTCCAGCATATGCATGTACATGTGTGTACTCCTGTGTCTCTGTGTATTTCTCTGTGTGTGTCTCTGTGTATGTATATGTGTGTGTATGTGTGTTTGTGTGTATGTGTGTGCATATGTGTCTGTGTGTGTATATGTGTGTGTCTATGTACATGTGTGTCTCTCTGTGTGTATGTGTGTGTCTGTGTACATGTGTGTGTATATATATGTGTGTGTATATGTCTGTGTCTGTGTGTGTCTCTGTGTATGTATATGTGTGTATGTGTGTTTGTGTGTGTGTGTGCATATGTGTTTGTGTGTGTATATGTGTATGTCTATATACATGTGTGTCTCTATGTGTATATGTGTATGTCTGGGTATATGTGTGTGTGTGTATATGTGTGTTTGTGTGTGTATATGTGTATGTCTATATACATGTGTGTCTCTATGTGTATATGTGTATGTCTGGGTATATGTGTGTGTGTGTATATGTGTGTTTGTGTGTATTGTATATATGTGTGTGTGTATGTGTGTACATTGTGTGTGTGTTTCTTGAAAAGGAATCAATCTTCTAGTGCCAGGCCCATCCATCCATACAAGAATGGACATATGATCTCAACCCATACCATATAGTTCCCTACTCCTGGTTCTCGTGTGATAGGTCCAGATGAGCATCTATGCAGTCAGCACCATGTTTCTCTGATGAAATTCAGAGACAGTCAGATAAATCCAGATTTTTTTTTTTCAAAAATGGAAGGTTTTGCTTTTCAATTTTCGGAGGCAACCTTCCTTTCTAAGTGGAGAGGGCTGTCTGATTACTAAGCCAATGCACAGAGGAAAAGGAGAGGTAGGGAACAAAGCTTTACTAATGCTGCTTGGGCCATTGCCTTGTAAAGCACAGAACCCGCTGTTTGAAGCCATGCACCAGAAGGTTTCGCATCCCTTCTGCCTGGCAAGTATGAGTTAGCTTTTGACTTGTGCTGGGCTTCCTGACTCATAAACCAGAAATTCTGACGGAAGCCTGAGCTGAGTCAGGAGAGGATGCAGAAAAAACTACTCAGGAATCAGACAGAAAGATGCAATGGTGTGGGTGAGGAATTTCAGCTTTACTGATGCCCAGGCACCTGATTTAATACAGCAATGATTCCACTTGAGAAGATGTTGAATATGTTTGGAGAGTGTTTCAAAAAATATTCTGGGGTGGTGGTGGGGAGCTGGAGAGACGGCTCAAGGGTTAAAAGTGCTTGCTACTCTTATAGAGGACCTGGGTTCTGTTCTCAGTATCTACTACTGCATTTCCCTCCACTTGTAGAGGAGCCACCAGCATCTTCTGACCTCTGAGGACACTGTTTGCATGTGGTGCACATCAGACTAGCACCCACCCCTCCCTACCCCCAACACATTAAAAGAAAAATGGAGTGTGATATTTGAGAAAAGCCTTAGTCCATAGTCAAGGCTGATCTGGGATTCATTCATATAGAATGTACTAGCCATTCAGACAGGCTCCCAACTGTAATTCCCACTCAGCCCTTGAATGTTGGGATCACAAGCGTGTACCACCATATTCAACATACTATTTAAAAATTATTGACTTTAAGTCAGTAATGGAATATCCAGTTGGGATTCTCAAGCAACAATTAATATTTCCTATAATTCACTTCCTGAAACACATACAACATGCAGAAAGCATCTTAAGGACAGTCATGCTCTGTGTCGTCTCTGACTTATCTGATACTCTAATTCCTCTATTGAACATTTATTAAGTGCTTGATGGTACGATATGCTGTCTAGAATGAAAATATGATATGTATTCAGAGTTTGAATGTTCCTGAAGGTCTACTCCAGCTCCATCGGTTGAGCAAGAAGAGTCAATAGACTCTAGGCCAACTGGGGTTGCAGAGGTTGGACTTACCAGCTGTTTCGTAGCTTTATTTCTGTTGTTGAGATAAAATGCCCTGTTTTTTGTTTTAAACAAAAAACAAACAAACAAAACCATCAACAACTTAGAGGAGAAGAAGCTGATGTTAACTTGTAATTCTGAGGAAGTCAAAAAGGCAGGAACTTGAAGCAGCTAGTCACATCACACCCTCAGTCAAGACCAGAGGGGAATGAGTGTGTAAAAGCCTAGTAGAACTCAGCTCTCTCTGGTCTTGACTATAGACGAATGAAGTCCTTCCTAGGGAGTGGTGCTGCCCACAGAGGTCTGGGTCTTCCTACATCATTGAAATTGTAATCAAGGTAATTCTCCCACAGACAGACAGCCCACAGGCCTCCCTGATCTGATTGATCATACATTTGGGTTAAGTTGACAATTGACCATCACATTTCCCTTGGCCAAACTCTTTCTGCTTTGCTCAGTTGATTAGTAAAAATCTTTTTTCCTACAGTAGTCTCAATTTTATTTGTATCAGCTATCCTGTGGCATGTTGAATTCCCCCTATGCCCCCCTACCCCTTGCCCCACTGGCCTTAATTTGAGTTATCAGACCCTTTAAGAACATAGTCACCCTTTCTAAAACCTTTCCTGTATCCAAATAAGACATTTGTATATTTCTTTCATCTCCCTGCTTCCCAATCTAAAGATGACAATAATAGCCTTTTGCAATGTGACTCATGAATGTGGGGTTTTGTTCTTTTAAAGTACTACTTAGTGTGAAAAATCATCAATAATGTGTATGTCTTTTGTTCCCTCCTTGATCTGATAGCTCCATGTGACAGAGGTCTGTTTGCCCATCATTTATCCCCCAAATCAGTGTCTGAAATGAAGTAAGCCTCCAATAGACATTTGCTGGTGAAAGTGGCTGGGTCCTAGCCCCCGCTCTTCTCACTGGTTACTTACAAATGTGTCTATGGCTTGAATAATATAAAGTGACCAACAGAGGAAGCAATACTTCAATTAGTAAAGCCATCACTGGATATAAGGTTGGTTGCTAATTAGTTCTGGATTCATGCGAAGGTTTTCTCTTCCCATTGCTGTGACAAAATATCTAACAGAGGAACCTTAGAGAAGGAAGGTTTTATTGTAAATTATGGTCTAAAGATACCCAGGGTCAAGGGGCTGGGGATTTAAGTGGCTGGTTATGTTGTATCTGCAGCTAGGAAGCTGAGAATGATGCAGACTGGTACCCAACTGGCTTTCCCCTTTATCAACAGCCCAGCCCAGTGCTAGTGAAATGGTGCACGTCTCCATTCCAGCTGAGTCTTTCTAACTCAGTTAAACCAGAAATGCCTTCATAAGCATGCTCAGAGGTTTGTCTCACTCCTCATTTTAAAATCCTTTATGTTTGCAATCAAGATTAATCATTCTACATTCATAAGTCTGCATAATGTACCCCTAAAATTTCAGAGGTATTTTAAACTATAACACATTATAACCCCCTCTATTGATTACCCCAAACTACTACATCTTTCAAATGAAATCACTGCTTACCCAGGGGATGTGTATATGTGTGTATGTATCTATATCTATAGATACAGATACTCATTCATTCTTAGAGCTGGTAAATTTGGCTCAATAAATGTGCACATTATTTTCTGCTTGCGTTCATGCTGCCCAACCTTTTGTTAGTCCCGTGTCTATCACCAGCATAATCACTGGGCCCTGGCACTAAAGGTCAAACACCCTATGTCACCAGCTGTGACCCACAGTCCCATCTTGTTGCTGAGCAGATTTCTAAGGAATGATTTTGATGTTTTATTTATTAAAACTGGAAACAGGGACAGGATAAGCTATTGTTTGGGTTCCTATCTCTCAGTGCCTGTGTTTGGCTTTCACTCATTTGTAATTCTTCATCTCTCAAGTGTTATGCTTTATTATTTAGGAATATTTTAATTACTATCTTATCAACTTCAATAAAACAAAAGTTTATCCAATATTGAGAAATGCCTAGTGGCTTCAGGCCACTCTAATTAAAGATCAAAGCATATCACTTATGGGCCAAATACTGCTTGAGATCCCTTGTGGACACTCAACAACAACAACAACAACAAAGAAAAAACAAGAAACAAGAAACTAAACAACACAATTTTTTTGGTTTTTTTTTTGGTTTTTTGTTTTTTGTTTTTTTTTTTTTTTTTTTTTTGGAGTCAACTAAGAAAATGCATTGGCTTTTCATATTGCCATGTGGCTGAGAATCTGGGGGAGGGCATGGGGGTGAGGGAAATGCTGTAGAGAAACCACTACAAAGCATAGAGGCTATAATTTTAAAGTCTATTTTTGACCAACAGAAATTTTCATGTTGTTTAGAAAAGCATCCCATATCAAGGTAGTCAAAATATCCCATTGATTATTATAATCAGCAATGTTAAACATGGAGTTCACACCCCCTCTTTAAGCCTAGGTTATTTCTGACCGAATGTGCACTTGAGCTATGGCCAAGAGGATGCTAAGTGAAGGAGTCAGGAAGCAGGGATGGAATTTCCGGGGCCCCATTGAAGTGTAGCAGCTATATCACCACTTTTTTTTTTTTACTATCCATGAGTAATGATTCTGGAATTTGACGATGTACCTTCATCAAATTTCAATGTCTCTGTAAAATCAAAGGGCATATGGCAGTGGACCAAACCAAGAGCTCCGAGTTATTCTTAACACAAACAGCATGTCCTTTGCCCTGTAGTGTTTTCAGCCAAACTCATGCTGCATACACAATACTCACAGAATATACGGGATAGTTAGCAGCCATGAGGTTGCCTGCATGAACTAGCTGTCTCTGCTTTATGAGTTTGGGAAGGAGATGGGAATTCAGGTTTGGTTACCCATGGGACATTTCACCAAGCTTACTCAAGCTCACTTGAGAAGGGCTAACCCTTTCCCCAAACTGGTAACAGGTTGGATATTACATATCACACAATAATAAATTTGATAAAAAGGTGGGTGTGCACAGGGATAATTTTCTCATAAAGAGATCCTTCAGAATTGTAGAATGCTCACTGAACATGTCCAAGGTCCTAAATCTAATGAGAGGGGGGCGAGAGGGGGAGAGAGAGAGAGAGAGAGAGAGAGAGAGAGAGAGAGAGAGAGAGAGAGAGAGAGAGAGATTGACTTTACAGTAGTTTAAGGAATACTAATGTGCTCAATTTTTTTCTCCTCTTAATGCAAAATATTCTCTCCCCTTGTTCTTGTCTTTCCTTCCCACCCACCCCCATATTACTTAGAAAAGCATCTGTAGTCAGGGGTGCAATGTCATTAGACCCCCTACTAAAGTGAGTGAAAGTCACCCTTTTTGTAGCTCTAATGTTGGAACCCTTTTCTCCCTTGATTTTCTGTGTTTGTGTGTGTTGGTGTTAAGGTGTATGAAGACTGAATGTGTGCAGGGTTATATGGGGGAGCCAGAGGGCAGTCTGGAGAGTCTGCTACCCAGGTGCCATCCACCTTTACATAATACAAGGGGTTTTATTTGTTTTGTTTTGTTTTGTTTTGTTTTTGATATAGGGTGCCTTCCTGGCCTAGAAGGCACCAAGCATGCTAGGTTGGCTGATCATCGAGCCTCTGGGAGCCACTTGTCTCTCTTCCCCCACACTAGTAGGCATCTAAGCCACTATGCTGAGCTATTTTTTTTAACGGGTTTTAGGTATTAAAGTCAGGGCCCTCTTTGTAAGGCAAGCATTTTACTGACTGTTCTGTTAACCCAGACAAGAGGCTGTCGATTCCATAACCGGTCATAGTCTTCCTAGGAACCGAATGGACCGGTTATTCCCTAGAGTAGGACATTTGATTGTGTGCCTTCCTGGGCACCGTTTGATGAATAACACCCCCTAAACACTTGCTGATAGACGCACTTACAGGTCCCATAAAGGAAAAACTACGTGTCTATTATTTAATCCCCATCCCTTCCTCATTTGTCCACCAGATGGCAGAACAGGGGCCAGGATAGAAGCTAAAATATTTTTGATTTGCTAATGTAGTAAGTATGAAGTTACATTAAAAGCAGGAAATAAGCACCTAAATGTAAACCTATGACTTAATGTCCATTATATTGGCAGCATGAAAATATATTGCAAAAAAACCAAGATGGTGGAAAACTTAGGTACTAAGTAAGTTAAAAGTTCAACAATGAATTGAAGGGCCTGGATATACTGTTACTCTTGTGCAATGGGCAGAGGGGACAGGAAAGTACTTAATGAAGGTTCTTTCCCGAGCCTACTTTTGAACCTGAAACTAGAAATAGAAAATGGTCTCTTTTCTTCATGCTGTGACAGCCCTGGGCCTGGCAAGTGTGACATTCTCTACCTATATGCAAAGTTAATTTTGAAACAAGCCCTTTAAGTTCAACTCAAGGGCAGCTAAAGTATATAAAGAAATATTGAGTTGGGGCTCTGGGGATCATTGCCCAACATAAAGGCGAGTCTGTGTGCTCACAGCTGGTAAATGTTTAACACAGTCCGTGTTATTAAGCATTGCCCAAGTTTATTTAGCAACCTCTTAAACAAACAGGGGTGATGCTTTATTATTCTCATCTAAATGGATTTAAAGTGGAGGGCACAAAGAAGATAGGCTGGCTTGTTGATATTCTCATCGGTGTGTCTTCTTCACATGTGGATATAAAGCTTTGCTCCTGGATTTGCAGAGGTTATCGTCAGAGAGACATGGCCATGAAGCTGTACCTTACAGAGGAAGGGCCAAGTGGAGTGAGATGGTTTTGAGAATATGTATATCAGGCAATAACCCACACGAGAGAAATGGAAAGTGAATTTTATGACAGCGGTTGTAGGACATTTTAATCCTCATCTTGAGGTGCACACCGAGTCATAGCTATTTGCTTAGCCACTCTACTCTCTAAGGCCCTGGCTTTAACCTTTTCTGGTCACCATGGCAACAAGGACACAAATACAAAGGCCATAGCACTCTCCAGCACTGTGAGGAAGAATTTCCCACTGTATACACAGTACGTATAGTTGACCTAAGCATAGCAGGAAGAATGTGGTGTAATTTTAAACACAGTAAATTGAGTCATAAAATGGAAGTGGATGCAGCTAGGAAAATGTTACCAACAAAGGAAGGGAAATAGTGCTGTGTTGCCGTTCCCACTAAAGCCCACAGTGCCCTCCCTCTTCTCCTTGCCTGATATAAGGAGAACCATGAAAACAAAGCATCCAAGCTTTGATTTTGCTTTTTTTTTTTCCCCTTAAGGCCCAGACCTAAAATAAATGATTCATTTCTAGGCCAACCATAAACGAGTGATCTGAGATGCTGATCTTGAAAGCACTTCATCATTTCCAATCACTGGCTGAAACAGGCTCTGCTAAAAATCCTGTGGTTCACTCCGCATTTCCAGAGAAGCAGCCAAGCTCTGGTACGGCTCTGACCTGATTCCTGGACGAGGCTGTCTGAACGAAGCATCTGTAGAAAGAAAGGTTGGAGCTGACTGTGGAAGGAATTATGGAGCCGTCCCTTGTGTTCAGTCCTATGCACTAAATAATACTGGGAGAACTTGAAAAAGGATATGGGGATAACAAGATTCAAGCAGCTTCCCTGGGCAGGAATGAAGAGCCACAGAAGAAATTCAAAGTTTAAAAAGACTAGACAAAAAACCAAAAAAACAAAAAACAAAAACAAAAACAAAAACAAACAAAAAAACAAGAAACAAAACAAAATAACAAGAAAAGCGGCAGCATTCGGGGACTTCTGCCAGACCTGAATTGATTTGTTTCTCAGTTTGACTGATCAGCATGGGACAAGCAGCCATCATTATTGAATCATTTTCTTTGTCTTGGTTTGACTGTTTGCATTTTTTTAGTAGGGGAACTTGGGCGATAGGCAGATACAACGCCACTGTACTTGACGTGAGCTGCCATGCCAACTGAGGGAAGGAACCAGAGCTCCTTTTCCTGCGACTCCCATTTGTCCCTCAGATACCTGCCTGTATTGAGAGCTGTATTGCGAAGCACAGCCCCATCAGTGCTGTTGTAGTTGTGGGTGTTGCGGTTGTGGATGTCATTACTCAGTCCTTCGGTTCTCTGCTGTCTACAATGGGTGTGAGGTTAAATAAATAACGAGTGGTTATATGTATGTCCACCGCCTAACACCTACCATTGCATGGTTCCCAAAGAAATGCCAACAACAGACTTAAAAGTATCAGAGACTCTCATCACTTCTTCAAGGAGGAAGTATAGCTGAGGAGAAAGAATGTCAGGAAACCAAGGAAACAAATTCATGCCCCAGCTGGGCCGCAGCCAGCTGTGAGACTGAGAGCCTCCCAGCTGCTCTGGGGTTCAGTTTTCTCATCTGCAAAATTAGGATGCTGGCCTGAACCATCCCCCGTTTAATACATTTTGTTACTCTACGGGGAATTCAGAGGTCTTTGCTCCCCTGAGGAGGTCAGTTTAACTTCTGACTTTCTCAGATAGCACTGTAGATAGTCTCAAGAAAGGGAAAGACATTTATAATCATATTTTCCAGTTGAGTTTGGGAAATTAGAGTAAAAGCTAATACATTTTGCACAACTATGAACATGGACCTAAAGTGGGGAAGAGAGGAGGCAACTGCTTTGGAGAAATGTCATCTCTGTCCCTGTACTCCCAGTCCAGTTGAACCACTCAGGATGGCTAGGAGCTGAACTATCCATGCAGAAGGCCAGGGCCACTGGAAGGGAGAGGGGGCAATAAAGGGGAAAAAATTGAGGGTCCTTAATAAATATTATTTCTTCAGTAGTAGTCCAATTCCTGTTGTTATGATGAGATACTAAGGCTGCATACAACATGAAGTAAAGATGCTAACTTTTGACTCGTAAGTCTAGAACATTCGCAATGGGTAGTTCCGGGTAGTTCTCTTCCTGACTCTGCTCACACTGTAGTCACAGACTGTTATGAATGGAAGGTTTGCCACTGCCAAGGCGTGGGCATTTTGCCAGCACTGGTTTGGATTTTGGACACTGGCTTCACCACCTAGTTACCTTTCATTCTGCCACCATCGCCAACCTTGTAACATCCACGGTTAAACTGGAATTGTGATAGAAACAAACCACATCCAAACCATAGTAGAAGGGGAGAACAAGCCTCCATTTAGATGATTCAAATCTAACTTCTAAGATTTCTCCAATAAAAAAAAATTGTATGTATGAACGTAGATATACAACACGTGTAGATGAGTATGTATATGTACATGTATATAGATATCATACATTATGCCAGATAGATGTGTGTGTGTTACTCTTACTCCTTCTCCATGAGGTACAGACCTGCCGAAATACCGATTGAGGGTATTCTAGATATTCCTCCATTCTTGCCCTTGCCCTCTGGTCTCCTCGGCACCAGCACGGAAAGCAAGAACAGAGCTTGAGAATTCTAACTAGTCTGGAGAACTGTGAATGCCCACACAATTTTACATTTGCTTCTGTTGCCATGACAAATTTTTCTTTTCAGAAGAAAAGAACATTTCTAAAAGATCAAAATTAAATCCCTTTGAAGACTCAAAGGAGGGTGGCATCTCCGGGAAAGCATTAGAATGAAAAGACACTGTGGCGCTTGTGACATTTACAAATCACCCAGCCCCTCACGATTGTGAAGTTTAAAGTTCAGTTCTCCCCTTTCTTTTTGTGTGTTTCTGTCTCTCCTGCCCAGGCCAACATAGCTCTTAAACTCTTTACTGATGCAACAGAGTCTGGAGTCTTGATGGGATCATTGCTGAGTGATGACGAGCTTTAGTCTGAAGAACAAATTGTCATTTGGCCCAGAGCAAGAAAGCTCCATCCATATGAACAGATACATAGAAGTAACCATGTATATGTGTGGATGGATAGACAGGTAGACTAATCCTCATTTGGGCAATTCCTCTTCTAGCTACCTACACAAGGACTTTTTTTCCCATCTAACTCCAGTTCTTTCTAGATTTTATCATCAGTTTAAACTCCCTTCCTGGAAACTGTTGAAAAATGATAGGTGATAGGTGCTAATCCATGCCCAAAGGAGATGTTGCTTCTTGGCCTGAACAGGCAAGAATCCTTGGATTATTTCAAAAGACCCAGTTAGGGAAAAATAGGCAACTGCCACCACTATCATTAATAACCCCCCACTATACACAGATACCTACACATTAACAGCAAACAATCCGATTCTCTTCTCAGAACTCTTCTATTTTCTATTTGATCTTTCCAACAATGTAAAAGATACTCTTTATGTGGCAGCCTAGAGTCAGTTATCAACAACTGTGAATGAGTTTAACCTGGGCCAGCAATTCCAGTTCTGTAGGTACCTACAGAAGAATGAGAGACAGTGTTTATGTCAGCTTCTGTGTGGGTACGGTCTCTCATTAGGTTAATGACATAAAGTCATCTGAAATCATGGATAGAGAGAGCTATTCTCTTGGTGAAACTCATCAAACCATTTGAATAGCAGGAAGAATACAGTTTGCTTTAATGCAAACTTGAAAAAAAACTTGTGAAGGAGGAGAAGCTATAACAGAGGAATATAATCTATGAGAGGAAGATATGTAAAACACGGGGTTGCCATTCATGGTGATGTAGGAAGTGGACAGAGCGCATACGAAGAGGGTAAGGAAATGTTTTTAAAGTACTTGACTAGGTATGCCTGTTTCCCAGGAGGGTAACTGGTTCTGAAGTCACTATATATGCATATTAGACTTGAGCCATGAGTTAAGTTGATGACAGATGGCAAAAGGCAGGTTTATCGTTGTTGAAACAAAAATCTAGGTAAGGGGAGGAGTCTAAAATAATTGACAGCATAATAAATTAGGATTGGAAAAATGAGAGTTCTTTCCTGCTTGGCTTAATATAAATGATATGGGTATGTATCGAAGAATTAACAGCTATGTGTAAGTATGGGTGGGCACACTCATGCATATTGTCTTGCTCTGACAGCTAAAGAGAGTCCAGAAGCACTGACAACCTAGCACCAAGCAAACCTGATACACAGACTGTGGATCTGTTACTGTCCTTCCACAGAAGAAGGAACATGGGCTCCTAGAGAAATGGCTGCTTCTAAGACTGAGGTAGGAATTATTCAAATGATCTTTCAAAATCTTTGTGTGTGTGTGTGTGTGTGTGTGTGTGTGTGGTGTGTAGTGTTGTGGTGTTTGTATTACGCACATGCACGCACTTGTGTACAGACACATACACACACACACACACACACAGAGAGAGAGAGAGAGAGAGAGAGAGAGAGAGGTTTGAATGGATCTGTGTGCATATGTAGAGGCAAAATACTAATACTAATTATTTTCCTTATTATTTTGAGACAGGGTCTTCATTGAACTTCCTCCTTTGGACTAGGCTGACTAGCCAGAGATACCCTGAGACCTGCCTGTCTCAATCCCTGCCCCTCACTCTAGTATGGTGTTACAGGTACACATGGCCATTCCCAGCCTTTTAGTTTCACATGTACCTATCACACATGTATGTGTTGGATGCATATAGACCAGGGTACGGTTGTGGCAGTCAGGATGACTTGCTGGAGTTGGCTCTTTCCCTTTACTATGTAGGATCCAGGGACTGAACTGAGGTCAGTCACCTGGCTTGGTGGCAAATGCTTTGGCCTACTGAGCCACCTCACTGGCCCCACAGACAGCATCGTTAGTGGGGGTTCTAGGGATCTGGACTCAGACTCTCTTATTTAAACAGCAAGTGGTCTTCCCACCGAGCTTCTTCCATACCCTCTGCAGTAGCTTATGTTACAAAAATGTAT
Source organism: Mus musculus (assembly GCF_000001635.26). Classification (NCBI taxonomy): domain Eukaryota; kingdom Metazoa; phylum Chordata; class Mammalia; order Rodentia; family Muridae; genus Mus; species Mus musculus. The sequence goes on along the minus strand of NC_000080.6, from coordinate 76,870,396 downwards.
GGAAATGGCCTCACATAAAAGACAGAAATTCACTCATCATTAGGCCAGGACATGTGGCAGAACAACTTAAAGGATGAGAGTATGTTGGGCCCATGGTCCAGAGAACATGTGCCATTGTGATGGAGAAGGCAAAGCCACTGGCCTACCCCCTGTCTATGGCCTCAGGAAGCTGCTTCCTCACATTTAAGCAGATCAGGAAGTGGAGAAACAAAAATGCTGCTGCTCAGTGGGCTTTCTCCTTTCTCTCCTTTGTTCACTACAGGGTCCCAGCTTAAAGGATGCTGTTGTCTAAGTTCACTAAGAGTCTTCCCTTCAGTTAATCCTCAAACGTGTCATAGACACATTCGAAGGCAAGCCTTACTAAAATGGCCTAGTGTTTCTTAATCCAACCAGGATGCCAATCAAAATGAAGCACCACAGGGAGGAGTAACTAAGGGACAAGGGAGCCAGATGAAAGAGCATCCGATGCCCAAGGCGGGGAAGAATGTGAACAAAAAATAGAGTAGAATTGGATGGCAATCTAAGAGATAAAATAGTTGTAAGTGGGTCTTAATGAAAAAAGAAGGAAGGATGAAGGGAATAAAGGAAGGAAGGACGGAAGGAAAGAAGGAAGGAAGAAGGAGAGGAGAGGGGAAGGGGGAGGAAAGAGAAGGGGAGGGAAGGGGAGGGGAGGGGAGGGGAGGGGAGGGGAGGGGAGGGGGGAAGAGGAGAGGAGAGGAGAGGAGAGGAGAAAGGAAGGAAAGAAGGAGCAAAATGGCCATATAGAAGAGTTCTAAATAATTGGTGGGCTCTCTACCTTCTGGCTGAACTGAACATAAAGTGCCCCCTTCCCTTACAGGTGGCACTGCTATCTGCACACAGATGGCTTCCTTTAGAAGAGCACAGCATGGGAGCCTAGAACACCTTTGCCACGGAGAACCCCACCTTCATGAAAGCAGTGCCTCAGACAAGTGATCAGAGTTACCAACAGTGACAAGCCATGTTGGCAGCATGAACCCTGAAAGTGCACAGTGAGAAAGGCTCCTTAGCACTATCCTTGCCTCCCACATGCACATCCACAGACAATCAGGAGGACAACATCAGATAGATCTAGGGAAGATGCATCCTACAAAATGCCTCAGGTTGGTCCAGGTTATTCAAGGTGAGGAAATTCAGGGCATTCGTGACAAAATCCCTGACTGGAGCAAGTTAGTAGAGAAGAAATTTATGTCAGCTCACAGGTTTGGAGGGTACATTTGGTCTTTTGAGGCCAAGAAAGCAACGAGGCTGGTGGCAGTCAGTTGGTGGCAGTAAGAGCTTTCAGTGGATGCTTGTATCCCAGGAGGAAGTAGAGCATGAGCGGAACCATAAGTGAAGCTGGGCTATGCCTCACAAGCTGTCTGGCAGTGATGTTCTGCATCCCACGGCTTCCACAGCATCCCACAAGCAGCTGCAGCAGGGAACCAGGCTTTCACATGTGAGCTTGTGGGGACATACCACATTCAAGCAGTAACAGTCAGAATCTGTCACAACTAAGAGGAGCCTACAAGGACATAACTGCTGGGGATGGTGCCATGTGATCCTAGATGTGGCCTTGGAACAGGACAGGGAATTAAGGTGGAAGTTAAGAAATCAAAATAAAATAGGAACTTCACTATTAATACTGTATCTTGGTTCACTCACTGAGCAATACTAATGGGCTATGTAGGCTCAGAAGTGGGGTCCCTGCCTCTGAGAACTCAGTGAACTGACTTTAGAAGGTTTCCTTTTTGTTTTTATAAATATAACTGTTCTAAAAATAAATCTCAGGTTTTTTTTAAAAAAAAAAAAAGAAAGAAAGAAAATGATCTCTCTTCTGGAGTAACATATGACAGGTCAGGGGAAACCTATCTAAACCTATAGATCAGTTTTATAGATTGAACTGGGTTCCACAAAGGTAAGCTTTAGAAGAACACATGCTATTAGACCCTGTGGCTTACTGCTGAAAGGACAGCCAGGAAAAGTTTAGAGCTAGAGTTATTATTAATTCATATTTGGCAGGAGTTTCCACTATTAGCAGCTGACAAAACATGGCACACAACCCCTGAACAGACCTGCATAGGAAAACACGGCCTCTCCCTGCGTTGCCTTCCTTGAGCAGGGATGCCTTCGGAGGCACAAATCGCTAAGTTTTCCTTTTGGCTTTTTCTAAGACTTGTTTTAGGAAGGTCTAACTTCACTCTAGCATGCTTGTCCCATGTTCAAAGACACCTAAAGTGATCCTATGCCTTTATTAATCGTGTTCTTTTATGACTTAAAAGAAGAATCACAGTCTGAGAAGGCGACTTGTTCTTTCCAAACACATAACCATCTAAGAAGTGAAACTGGGACCCATGTCTTTCAAACCAAAGTCTAGTACCTTTTCAATACATTAGCCACAGCGTGAGTGACAGTGCTTCCGTCCTGCTGTTCGGCTCATCCCAGCGGCACCCAGCATCAAGAACAAAACTGATACCATCTCAGATGAGCCTTGGCCTTCCAACCAGACACCACCCAGTGTAAACACACTGGGAAAGTGTTCCCTAAGTAACATTTCCCTCATGTCGGCGGATGTCTCCCCTCTTCGGTCTGCACCTCACATTCTCTACTGTGCCTGCTCCTTGCTTGCCTCTGACCATCTCACACTCATCTCACAGCACCCAAAACTCCTTAGCTGGTGGGAAGATCCCCTGAACTTCACTGGATTCTACTTCTGCGATTCAGCTTCAATATGTCTGCTCAGCTGGCCATCCTTGAAACCCTGATTCCTGGCCCTGCTCGGCTCTACCTATATACAGAACATCTTCAACTACTTAAGAAATAGAACCACCTTCACTCTTTCTAAAGTTTCACCCAGAACACAGAATATTTGAAAATTCAGAGTTCTTATAAATATCTAATACTACCTCTTGTCCTTTCTCAGGGAAGTTTTAATATGTGCGACTTCCACTGAATGAGGAACTGGGTTGTGATATTCAATTTCACAGTACTACTTCATTGACCTCTCAACTTATCTCTTATTAACATGAGACAGAAATACATTCTTAAGTACAGTTCAGACTTAAATAGCAGCAAAGAAAAGTCAGTCAGTAGGACAACTGTCCCTTCGGAAGTGAGCCTCAGGCTTGAACAGTCTAACCAGCCAAGGAACACTGAGACACCAAGATGTACTAAGTTCTTTGTAAATGGACCAGAAGACCAGACAGGTTGCCCTAGCTGGGGATGTTGCTGAAGAGATTCCTATTTCATACAAGTAGCTCTGATAACTTGAAATTAGTTTTAAAGCCTATATCTAAAAGAGCCAGTGAGAACTCATTTCAATTAGTGTGGCCCAGAACACAACTATTTTTCTTAGACTTCACTAATTCTGATGGACTTCCCATAATAACTCTGAATTTGAGTCTATATCAGCTCAATAGATTGAGATCTATGTGGTAGTTAAAATATTTCCCCTTAAAATTCAAGCATTTGAATACTGTTGGGGAGATCTGGAGGGTGTGTGCTCTTTGGGCCAGTGGATTTGAGAGTGTACAGACCCACCCTATTCCTACTTCATTCTCCATCTGCTCCCTGCTTCCTGCTAAAGATGGAGCCCCCAGCTTCCTGCCACCTTGCCTGACACGTTTGACCACACCATGATGAACTCTGAGAGCTTCTTCTGGAAGTTTCCCTGGCCAGGATGTTTTATCACAGCAACAGAAAAGTAATGAATACACTCTGTTGGCTTCCAGAGGTCACAGAATCACCTACTGCACCAGGTGCCTGAAGGGACATTCAGAAAGTCTAAAAAGAGCTATGACATGGAGCCAGTCAGGAGGAATGAGGCCAGAAAAGACAGTGACGACAAAGCTCCAGCTACAGGAGCTCAAGAGTAGCATCCGGTAAACAGAATGCTACCTCAAGGTGTGGAGAGGAGGCGCAAAGAAGGGCAAGAGAGCTGGCAATCATAAATAGGGTTTCGATAGCGAGCTCAAAGCCATAGACGGAGCCAGGAAAAAGGCAGTGAAGGGCTGGGGAGCTGGCTCAGTGGGAAAGAACATCTGCTGAACAAGTCTGAGGTCCTGAGCCAGATCCTTGGCATGACAGTGAAAAAAAATCAAATGTAACTGTGTGACCCTGTCACATGGCACTGGGGATGGAAGAGAGAAGAGAGAAGAGGATCGCTGATGCCTGCTGCCTTCCAGCCTAGCAGAAAAGCAATGCGCTCCAGACTCAGTGAGAGACTCTGTCTGAAGGGAACAAAGCAGAAAGTTCTACCAGAGAAAACCCAGCATCTTCCTCTGGCCCCAAGTCACACACATACAGGAAGGACCAAGTGCACCCGTATACATACTCGTGCACGCACTCGAGTGTGCACGCACGCACACGTGCACATACACACACACACACACACAGAAAAAAGAATGTAGTGAAGACTGAAAATGATGTAAATTCAGAAGCTGAAGCTGGTGGGCAGAAAATTGAAGCACTTAAAAAGCAGGTAGCTAGGTCTCACCTCCTAGATTGAGGCTCAGAACTAAGATTTTAGTCTATGACTGACCCTTGTGGCCAGACAACACAAAGCTGGGCAGAAAGGCAAACTAACATTCACTTTAAGAGAAAATGCCAATGGCCACAAAGGGGGAACAAAGCCTTTCTAGAACAGGGTTCCCGACTCATGGGTACAGGGTTCCAGTGTGAGATGGTGGATGGAGTGAGGTTTACCAATTTAAAAAGGAAACAAGAAAAGACAAATATGCTAGAGAAGAGGTTATAACACAAACTCAGATGTTAGAGACAAAGGAGAGGCCTGACTTCGGACAACACAGGAGAGATGGACGCCACACTGTGGGTGTATGCCAGAGCAGGCTGTGTATAACGCTGAGCTGAAGGCAAACACTAGGCTACAGGCACATGAGAGTATATACAGAGACGGAAGGGATGTGCCATTAACATCTTATTGCTACTCAAGCCTGGGAAACAGCTCACCTGGAAGCCAGCTAGAGCTGCCCCAATTGTTGAGGCCATGGAAGCCTTTTGAAGCTATGTGTCAGGCAAGGCTCATGTATGAAGCGCTCTGTGTGCCTGGTCACCTCACCCAGTGCTCATGTGGACAAGAAGCATCAGGCTTGAAGGAAACCAGCTTCCACAGAAAGAAATGATCTGGGGACAAACGGAGCAGAACCAGGATACAGGACTCATAGAGGGTTAGGTTGGTTCCTTAGCTGGTAGACAACTCCTCCTCTCAGAGAACTCTGTGCTCTCTCACTAATGAATTCCCTGTCCCCCATAGAGCCACAAAGGATTAGAATTTGGCCCAAATGCATCCTTAAATTGGATTGCCTTGTGAGACTGCTTTAAAATAAAAAAAAAAAAAAAAAAGGCAGCCAGCCACCTGTGACAGATTAAAGGCTGTTGATGTAGTCATTGACATAAATACCTGAAGAGTTTCTATAGCAGCCCGAATGAGCTCAAGGCTTCTTTGTATCTGCTTTCTAATGTACTTCCAAAGCAACTTCATAAAACTGCAACCACTACCGCCAGTAGAGCCGAGGCCTTGCTGCCCCCCAGTGCCATCTGCCACTGTTGACTGATTGTTCCTGCTGCTCTCAAGGTCTTGGAGGTAAAGAACAAATTGAGACAAATCACCAAGCGCAGAGAAAAGGCTTGAAAGACAGACAAAGCCCACAGGTCCCTGGCCACAATTCTTCACAAGATGACTTGCTTTTGTTTTTAAAGCCCTGGCTATATCCTTACCTTCTAGAATCTTTAGAACCTTCAGATTCTCCCCAGATGAGTCTGAACAAGGCCCAGGTTTCTCTCACGTGACACCCAAAGTTTCAAGCATCTCCCTCCCATGCCATGATGGGACCATAGCTTGTGTAGACCACCAAGACTGCATCTGCTTTTCCCGAGACTGAGGGGAGCCTGGCCCCCATGGCCACCAGACAGGTTGTTGGGGGGCAGTGGGGACACCAAGCTGTGCTGACCAAGGCAAAGGGAACTAGTGTTTGAGTATCTCGGAGCCAGGTGTGGTAGAGACTAACACACCCTTCATTTCGTCTGCATTTCCGTGCCCCTTGAACTTCCTTCAGTCCTCTGCTTACCCACTCGAACAGTGTTTATTAAACATCTGTTATGTGCCAATACTAAAACAGGCTCACTGTACACAGTGATGTGGATAGGACACATCATGGTAGCTGGAGAGATGTTCAGTGGATAAGAATTATTACTACACAAGCACGAGGGCCAGAGTTCAGAGCCCAGGATCCTCCTAAAAAGCTAATTTGGCCGCACACACCTCTAACCCCAGCATGGTGATGATTGGAGACAAGAGGATTTGCTGCGTCTTGCTGGCCACAGACTAGCTCCGGACTCAAGAGAAGTAAGGTGGAGCTGATACAGGAGGAAACACGATGCTCTCCTCTGGCCTCTGCACGTTCACAGGTGTGAGCAGCCACTCACCTGCTCATACTTACCCATACCCATGCATGTCCATCACTACACTGTCACACCTAGTTCTCTCTCTCTCTCTCACACACACACACACACACACCACAGAAGAATAAATTAACAAACCCAGAACTAATACATACGGAGATGGTCAAGGTGCTGTGATCAATTGTAATTGCCAAGGGTGTGGTTAGCAGGTAGCTCCTTTAGGAAGTGTTTTCAGATTGAGGTTGTGGGCTAGAATTATAGCTCCCTGAAAGACCACTTCCTGGCACGCAAGGCCCTCAGCTCAATTTTCAGCACTACAGTCATTCAGTCAGTCAACCGGTAAATTAAATGGGAAGAGAAGGAGGAAGCAAGCCTTTCAGGAGTAGATGACAAGTCTCACCTCCAAAGGGAATAGGCTTGAAGAAGAAAACCTGACCCAAGCTGGAGTGTGCACAGCCAGAGCTGGCTGGAGGAGAGGCAGAATGCTAGGAGATGGGATGAGAGCCGTGAGCAGGAGCCTGGCTCTGACTGCGTTTTGTGGGCCGTGACGGAAAAGTCACTCAAGAGCAAAAAGAATAGCATTGTTTATTTTTCTCCATTTTGTGAAGACCTTCGGGCTGCTTGTGTAAAACAAATTAGAGAGAACCAAGAAGGGAAATGGAACATTTAGTAAATTAGCTGTAGCCACCCAAGTGACAGACTGCTAGAACAAAGCCCAGCACGGCCATCCGCCCTGGCCACATCCACCTTGCCCACATCCGCCATGGCCACATCCACCCTAGCCACATCTGCCCTGGCCAGGGGGTCTTCTTTTTCCAGGGAGTGCAGTTAGACAGAGACTCAACACATCAAGACGCTGGGAGTGAACTCTCGCTGGGTGCTCTGCCTTAAGTGGGACATCTAACTCGTTTTCTCAAAGGGCTGCAGAATACCACAGAAAAGAAGAGTTGACAGATTGTAAGAACCAGAGGTAAGGCAGGCTCCTGTGAACCCTGTCTTCTGGATATGACATGGATGAGGTAATTATCACTACACAGAAGTCATGGCCACCTGCACAAGACCTGTGCAAGGCACACACTCAAACACACACACACATGGCCATAACAGTAGGAGGAAAGTAGTTGAAAATAAGGGGTGGGGGGTGGGGGAGTTGAGAGGATAAGAAGGTAAAAATGAAGGTGTTCACAACATAGTGTGTGTGTGTGTGTGTGTGTGTGTGTGAGTGACGTCACCATATTTTAAATCTAAAAGTAAAAGGAACGACTGGCCAGGGAAGGAGGTATGCAGTCTTCATTCTCTCTCCTCCCCTCCAAATCCAACCCCACTCCTAGCCTCATCCCCAGCTGGGTACCAGGTCACCTGCTGCGGCCTCCCCTCCTCTCTGCCCTCATCTGCAGCAATGTGTGCAGATCTTCTCCTATGGCCTTCTTTGGCCTTCCTCACTACCTGTCCCTTTATCTCAGCTGCCATCCCACAGGCACTCCCTGGGAACCCTCCGCCCATGCTGGACAGGGGAGCAGGTAGCGACCTTCATTCTTCCTTCTCTCCTCCCTCAGTCCAGTCCCCAGCCCTGGAGCAGATGCCTGAGGAGGCTGCTCCATCCGCTCTGTCCCCATCCATAGGGGACCACGTAAATCCCGATGGAACACCACTGTTTTCTTCCTCCTATGCATCCCCAGCACCTTCCCATCCTAGCCCACCCCCATTACCAGGTGTCAGCTTCCTTCCAATAGCTACCCACTCATTGTACTTAGAATTCTCAGTGGCCACACCTGGCAGGATCTCAGAAACATTTCTTACAAGGCAACACACAGCCACCGCACTCTAAAAACCAGAGACAGCAACAGAAATCAATGAATGGAAAGACAAAAAAAGACAACACTGGATATCACCACCTAGAATTACAGTAATTCCCAAACCCAGATGCCTAGATGCCAAAAACATAATCAGTTAACAGTCAGGACAGCACGTCTCCACTAGAGCCCAGCAAACGTACTACAGTAGGCCCTGAGAAATATACACAAGGGCTACAAAATAGCCTTTATGAATATGCTAGAGTGTCCTAAAGAATATATAAATAAGTCCATGATAAAGCCAGATCCAAGCAGTATCTTTCTATAAATCCAACTCTATACAAGGTGCTAGATGGAAACTTCAACCCGAAAAGGCTAAGAACTTTAAAATTCAACTCTTTAAAAATATAAAGTCTCTTAAAAAATCTCTTTGAAAATTTAGCCTCTCGACTATGATCACTTGTAAAATAAAAAAAAATAAGCTAAATACTTACTTCAAGACATGGTACCCGGGCACAGTCATACTCTGATCAAAGCAAAACCAAACACCTACAGTGTAAATCACCCAGTGTCCAATATCTGCGATTCACGTATGATCTTCTGGGCAAGGGGCTTGGTCACTGCCCTAGCTCTGCCCTCTGCAGCACACACAGCTTCCAAGCTCTGGCAGGCCTCGCCCCATTGCTGCTCCTGTTCCTGGTGGTGGTCCCACGATACTGGCATCTCCAGAATTCTGGGGTCTCTTGTGCCACTGGGCTGCACTTTCACTAATAGCCTCTCCAGTGCTCTCTTCAGGGACACAAGCCTCAGCTGTGGAAACACGACCCCTTCGAGCCTTCAGAACCTGATAGCAGCACCAGGATGATTCTCGCCACTACCAAGTTCAGACACAAGTATAAATGGCCACCTTGGCCACCTCTGAAACACAGCTTCTGTGTGCCGACTCTGAGGAAACACTTTCCAGAAGATTTCACCTCAGTGATGCTTTTCTCTTCTTAATTACTGCTAGGGTTTTTTGTGGGTTTTTTTCTTTGTTTCTTTGTTTGTTTTGATTTTTTTTAGCTCCAGCTGACCAGCATCAACTGTCCCAGGAAAACAAAGGTTTCACTCCAGTGGTTCTGGTCTCTTGTTAATCACAGCTGATCCTCCTGTCCCAGCTAACAAGAACCACGGGTTCTCAACTCAAAATAGCAAACAGCCATGATAGTGTCTTTAAGTGACTCTCAAACTTCCCTCTGGAACTTTAGAATTCAGACCTCCACAATCTGCTTTGCTTTCAACATTATCTGCCAAGTTTCCACCCAACAGCTCACCATTCTTTGAACACTTGCTTTTCTAGCCCAAAGTTACAATCCTCCCCAAAACAACACGCCCAGGTCTGTCATGCCAATACAATGTCTTAGCTAGGATTACTATTCCTATGATAAAACACCATGACCAACACAACTTGAAGAGGAAAGAGTTTATTTGGCTTCCACTTCCATATCACTGTTCATCATTAAAGGAAGTCAGGGCAGGAACCTAGAGGCAGGAGCCATAGAGGGATGCTGCTTATTGGCTTGCTCCTCAGGGTTTGTTCAGCATGCTTTCTTGTGGAACCCAGGACCTCCAGCCCAGGGATGGCACCACCCACAATGGGCTGGGCTCTCCCCCATTACACTAATTAAGGAAATACCCTATAGGCTTGCCTGATCTTAATCGAGGCTCCCTCCTCTTAGATGACTCTAGCTTGTGTCAAGTTGACATAAAACAATCCAGTGCAACGGCTCATTGATAACTCTCAAGGTCAGTGGATTCAATTTCCCTAAGAAAATGACATAGACTCACAGAATGGATCCATCAGAATGAAAACAGGACCCATCCTGCTGCTGCATCTAAGAAGCACACCTTAACATGAAAGATAAGCATAATCTCAGGGTAAAAAGATGGGGGAAAGATATCCCAAGCAAGTGAATCCAAGAAAGAAGCTGCTGTAGCCATTCAAGCTAGAACTAATCAGAAGAGACGGGGAAAGACACTACATGTTCATCGAAGGAAAAACCTACTAAGAGGATATTGCAATTCTTAACATCTATGCACCAAATACAAGGGCAGCCAAGTTCATAAAAGAAACACTACTACAGCTTAAGTCACATACTAACCCTAACACATTGATAGTGGAAGACTTCAGTACCCCATTCTCACCAATAGTTCATCCAAACAAAAACTAAATAGAGAAATGCTAGAGCTAACTGATGTCATAAACTAAATGGACTTAACAGATATTTACAGAGCATTCCACCCAAATACAAAAGAATATACCTTCTTTTCAGCACCTCCTAGAACTTTCTTCAAAACTGACCACATACTTGGTCACAAAGCAAATTTGAACAGGTATAAGAAACAAAATTGAAATCATATCCTATGGATAAAAGCTGGACATTAGTAACAGAAATCTTATAAACTCACGGAAACTGAACAAGTCACTCCCGAATGAAAAATAAGTTAGGACAGAAATTAAGAGAGGAATGAAAAACATTTTAGAACTGAATAAAAATAAAAATGCAACATACCCCAAAATATGGAACACAGTAAAGGTGGTCCTAAGATGCCAGTTCATAGCATGAACTGCTTACATTAAAAATAAGAAAGAAAGGAAGAAGGAAGGAAAGAAAGAAAGAAAGCAAGCTCCTATATTAGTACCTTACCGACACACCTGTACACTCTAGAACAAAAGAAGAAATAATACCCCAAAGGAGTGAAGAGCAAGATTCAATCAAACTAACAGCTAAAATTTGTAAAATAGAAACAAACAAAAATAATACAAAGAATAAATGAAACAAAGAGTTGATTCTCTGAGAAAATAATCAGTAATGACTCCTGTTTGTTTTCAAACGAGAAACGGAAAAGTTTTGGATCCAGATGGGAGGGTAGGTGGGGAGGAACCTGGAGAAATTGGGGGGGGGGGGCGGGAGATAGAAAACTATAATCAGAACATATTGTATAAAAATTAATTTTCAGTAAAAGAAATGGAAGATGTGTTGGAATTTGTTAATAGATTCAATATGGAAGTCTGTAAAGGAAAAGAATTAAGATTAATCACTGAGATGCTAGTTGGACAGTTGAATGGATGATGGAGATATATATATATATATATATATATATATATATATATATATATATATCCAAAATCAGGAGAATGGAAAATAGACTTTTAGTGAGGAAATCGCACATTTGCAACATTAAGGTTGATGTGCCAGCAAGGCATTGGAGTAGAGCATCAGCATTTACACATGCTCCTCAACTAATTTAAATACTTTTGAGTTCTTACTTCCTGTAGGAACTGAACCTAATGTGGAATACACAGGGGAGAGCGGGGCCTCAGCCTCATGACATTTACAACCCTTCAGGCAGGACAAACACTGGGCAAAGAACTAAGATGCTGGGAGAGTGAGGAAAAACTAAGGGACTCAGGAACGAGGAGGCAGGAGGGAGGGCTGACAGTCCTAGTGGTGACTGAAGGTACCATTTAAAGTCCAGCTCTGAAATACAAATGCAATTAGCTTAGTGGAAAGAGAGGGAGAGAGCTACAGGCAGAACATGTGTGGGACATGTGTGGTACCCCGGGGCAGGAGAGGTTAGAACTTTCCAGGAACCACTTCCTTAGGACTAATTATTTCCCAGGAGAGGCCAGTTCGTGTGGAATTCCTGTTATTGGGTTGGTTTCCGTACTTGTCCGAACATGCTGGAATAACCAACAGCAAACCCAACCCACACACACAGTCCAGCCAGAACTATTACTACTGAGTCTGAAAGCTCTTGGGTCATTCTTTCAGCCCCAGAGCTCCTTGTTACGGACCACAGAGCCCTGGCAGGCTTCTTAATTTTCACCTGCCGCTCGCAGAATCTTAAAGAGTGTTGCAGGAAAATCATGTAGTACAAAAGATGGCAAGAATTAATAAGGAGGTACTAGCCTTGCCTTGAACTATAGAGACACTTCAGGGAATGAAGGTGAACAGAGAGAGAGAATAACACGTGTTTGGAAGTGGCACACATTTGGAGAAGGGGGAACTTATGAACTAGTTTATTCATGAAACTCCAACAGCATCCTTTCTGGAGACCATGGTCTTTCTCAGCTGCAAGAGGGCTCCCACATTTGGTAACAGCTGTGATTTTTTTTTAACCAGTGGTTTTCTTCAGATTCACCAGTGCTAAAGGCTGATGTAATGATCTAGTGATCCCACCAAGAAGAGAATAGGAACCTCCAGGAGCCAAGCTTAAGATGGGCCACAGAACTTTGCCTCCAGCAGCCATGCGTCCATAACCTTCACAGGAAGTACAGAAGCAAACCACTTAGAGGAAGACCCTGGCCCTTCAGGAACTCTAATATCCCCAAGCCCCATACCCTCTCCAGTCCCAGAGTCTCTGCCATTTAGATTCCCTCAAGCTTAGCTTTCCCCCAAGACTGATTGGCACAATCAAGTTGTCTTTGGTTGATTCTTAAAGTGTGATTGCATAAAGACAGACAAAACCAAACAAACAGACAAAAATAACCAACTCAGTGCCAATTGTCAGAAAATGAAGACAAGAAAGGAGAAGGTAGAGTGAGGCGAATCCTAGAAAGCAGAAGTGAACCTATTGTGAAACTGTCTCCCATGAGTCCCAGTATTCATCGCAGCTTCCAGATATTGGCACCAGAGACCACAGCTGAGTGATAATTAGGCACCAAGCAATCCTAGCTCGCTCGTCCCCCCCTCCCCACCCCCCACCCCCGTCTACTGTCTATTGCTCTTCCTTAACAGTTTAGAAAAGTCAAAGCATTGGACGTGCAACCCGTGTGGAGGAACACTGGAAACCTGGAGCCTGGGCTTTGTTTCCTTGTCTCGAGAGAGAGCCCAACCATTTATTTACATGAAATCAAAACAGTGCTGCGAGGAGGGCTACAAATAAGTAGAGACAGGGTTTAAAGCCTTAGGATTCTGGATGGGTTTGCAATGATGGACACGTGTTATGCATCCATAAAACACAGAGAATGAGAGCCAGTGTAAACCATGAACTCTAGTAAATAAACTTATTGACAGCAGCTCATCCAGGGTAAGAAATCCACCCGTCTATTACAAAGTGCTAATGATGCAGGGAACTAGGAGGAGACTAGGGGGAAGGCGGGAACTTGCTGCCCTTTCTGTTTACTTCTCTGGAAACCTAACACTGTTGGAAGAGACGCAGTCTGGTAAATAAGAAAAAGTTGAGTCTGGAGTTAACCACCAAACTCAGTTTCATCCTACACTAAGTATTCTCTGACACTGGTTGACTTCTTAGCACCCGTTATTCTCTGTTGGCAGCATGTAGAATTCGATAATGAACAAGGCGAGAGCCTGCATCCCGCCACCCCCTGGATTTCTCTTCTGGCCGGGGAAACACACTGATAAGGAAGGAAATAATCTTTGCAGGCAGTGGAGGCTACAAAGATGATGCTCGCAGTGCCGTGGCTGAGGAGAAGGAAGAGGGCTATTTTAGGCATGGTGATCAGAGAAGACTATGGGTAGGAGGGGACAGTTGAGGTCATCTATCCCTAAAAGAAAGTCACTTGGATTATGTTGATCCAGTCAGCAGCCATCAGTGACAACAGTGGGACACTCTGCTTCCCTATTTTTTTCCAGGACTCGTTTCAAGTTGTTGACTCCCATTCTACAGGATTGTAGTTTAGGATCTCAGCACACAACACCAATGGCAGGTTTTTGGGAAAAAAAGAAAAGAAAGAAAAAAACAAAAAACAAAAAAACAAGTAGAACTCTCGCTCCTTCCTCAGTCTTTAAATGCAGTGTTTGCTGAAGTGCCGGGCCCTGCACTGTGCAGTTATGGCATTAGATAGGACCTCCAGTTTTAAGGCGTCACAGGTAATAAACAACCAGGTCACACTTTGCTCCTGGCTGACAGAAATTCTAACATGTTGTGATTGTTGAACTCATCCTAATCCCAGAGATGTGAAAATGTGAAGAAAAATGCACACTTACCCATTTTCTATTCAACAAATTGCCACGTGCTTGTTAGTTTAAATAATATATAGTTCTCTTATGACTTGGAGGCCAATGTCCAGATGAGCCCAGTGATTGAAGCCATACTCTGTTTAGAGATTTTAGGTTTTAGTTCCTTGCTTTTTCCAGCTCTTAGCACTTCAAGTCTTACCTCTTTGACCCATGGATCCATCTTCCACCTTTGAAGCTGGTAGCACACAGCATCTAACCTCACATTGCCTCTGTCCCTGTAGCGAAATAACTCTTTACCTTCTTCACAGCAACACCATCTTGATTTAGTTTACTGTCCACATGAATATTTTAAACATCTTAAGATCATAAGTGTAAGCCGACAAAAGTTGTTTTTTTCCTGTATTCATAGTAACATTTGCTTACAGATGCTAAGGATTTAGTTAGACTTGTGCCTCTTTGGGATTTATTACTCAGTCTCTTATATTAGACAGAGTAAACTAGGCAGATGTCAAGTCAAGCCTTTGGGTGAGGTCATTAAGTGGTGAATAGAGATGTGAGGAGCGTGGTACTCTCAATTCAGGAATCATGAAGACAGACAACCCACGGAAAGAGACTGCAGAGTGCCGGCCTGTGAAATCTCAGGCAATCTAGGCAACCCATAGTCAGTCAGAAAAGATCCTCCAGTGAGTGGTGAGTGTTCCCTTCATCAAATCCTGCTCAGTCGGCTAAGGATTTAAAGGCCATGATTGGATTTGATGTCCTGCACAAGGACAAGTTAGGAGAAGCAGTGATGTGCACACATCCTGATTGGAGTAAGTTTATGGGCCGGAGTGGGGGGGGGGGGGAGTGGAGAGGCTAGGGATCAAATTTCCCCACAAGGAGAGATGGAGGGTGAGGATGAGGGGCTTTTCCAGGCTTCAGGATGGAAGGCGAGGGGGCAGGGTAGACACACAGAGAGGAGTAAGCCGAGGACATAGAGTAAGAAGCAAATCCCTTTCCACGGGGAGTTCACCGAGCCAGTGTTCTTCCAGATAATCATTAAAGGTGTGGTCTAAGAAACAATACACTGATCGGCGCCAAGGTCACTGTGCCACACAGGACCTTATGTGCTTCTGCTAATCACTGATGACTAAGTTCTAAGCCTCACTGTTCAAACCGTGAATGAAATGCAGATCATTACAACGAAGACTTCCCTGTGTTAATTTGATTTTTTTTTCCCTCAGCCGTGAACCTTTTAATTGTTTCATTCCCCGACGAGAAACCACTAATGACTCTGCTGTGGTTATTATGATCTCTTTTAATGAAATCATCATCTCGCTCTTCGTTGGTTTCACGTGAATCTTCTAATGTAAAAAATCGAAAGTTCATTTAGAAAGAATGAATCTAACTGTCTTCTGTGTAGATTATTATATAATGGGCAATACCTAGAAATGCCATACTACCCTGAAGGTTTTGAGGAAGCAAAGACAAAGACACCAGCTACCTGTTCATTCGGTACATCCATGTCTGCCATTTTGCGAGGTAATTCCTCGTCTGTGGGACAGCATTACACCACTTTATAAATGAAGCAAGGCTTTCCCCATGTCACTAGGAACACACTTCCAAGTGCCAGAGCTCCACTTACATGACCCACGGTTCTCATGACCTTCCTCTGGATTTCTTCCCTACACTTGTTCTGTGAACTGCCATGTTTCTTACTGATGGGTTTATTGTGGCAGAATACGTTAGTGGCTTTCTGTAAACTGGCAACACAGGGAATATCCATCCCAGAAGTCATGTTTAGGGTGAGGGAAGCCTCATCCACTTATTCCATACAACTGCCCTTCCATTTTGGACACAGAATGGCCCTTCCCTCTGGTGTTCCTGTTATGATTTGGATGTAAAAATGTCCCCCACAGGCTCATGGGATGAAACCACTTAGTCCTCAACTGGCGCCACCACCTTGGAGTGCTGTGGAGCCTTTGGGAAGTCTGGCCTAGCTGTAGGAAGTGGGTCGTGGGGCTTTGAGGATGATGGCTCTATCCTGCTTCCAGTGCAGTTCTCTCTGTTTCCTTAACCACTGAGATGTAAGCAAATCATCTCACACATCATCTGCCACAGCGAGCAGCATCTTCCACCATGCTTTCCTTACAATAGTAGAATGAATGCTCCCAAATCATGAAACGAACTATATATATACATATATGTATATACATTTGTGTGTATGTCTATATATGTATGTATATGTGTATATGTATAGGCATACCTGTGTGTGTGTCCGTTCTGCCTTGATGGGCTTCTTTGAGTATTTTATCATGGTGATGAGAAAAGTAATACACCTCATATGTTGTTCATCACAGCTGATATTACTTGGATTGTTCTTATATCTAAAAGAGAGTTGCTCATTTCTCCCACTTCAGTCTCTGAATGTCAACAGAGACTAATGTCTGTTGATGGTTTCAGCTAACTCCTTACTGGTGATAAGATCCCTCGGTTTGTTCTTGCGACTTGATTTCTCATGTGGATATACTGCCGTCATCTACTTAAAATGTGATTGTTAAGTCATAGGCAATAATAACTTCAGATTACAGGTCTAACTTGGTATTAATACCATGATGATTTGATGATTTGCTCCTTAAACATCTTTTTATAAAAGTTGTATTTAGAGTTAAAATCAATGTAAAGGAATAGTTTGCCTACTTTTCCATGAAACAGATTAGCTTTTCATCAAGCCAGCTCCTTGTCTAATAGCATCATTGAAATCTAGATGAACATTAAAATTCAGCAATGTAAAGGTTAAACAGACAATAAAGAAAGAAAAGGGGTGGGGTAGTATCTTAAAGCAAGAAAATTCAGGGAGGGAAGCTGGCATTATAGGGTGCTTGCCCCTCTGACATCATGATGCTCAGAGAAGTAAATTATTCCTCAGAGTCCAAGCCAGATAAGAGAAAAAACAGTGAGCATTTTAATTTCCAAGTCAATATGCTCAAAGAACTACAGATGAGGTGGAAGCAAACTGAAAACTGGCAAGTCTTCACACAGAAATAGCTTGGCTTCTCCCAGTTCCCCAGGGAATGAGGGCTGCAGGCTCTTGCTCTAATCACCAACCAAAAGAAAAACAGAGAAGATATATCATCAGGACCACTATAATTGTACCAGCCCCTTTTTTTCTATTGGAAACTACTAGGCATGGCCAAAGACAAGAGCAAGTAATTGAAAAAATCAAGAAATAATAGAAGTAAGCAACCTTATATTGGGGTTACCACAAAAAACTTCCACGACACAACTGATGGCAAGCTGAAGAATTTCACCAGGAAATCAGAATCTTTAACAAATATAATATAGTTTGTCCTAAAACAAGAAGCTGTGTATGTGTTTGTCTGTCTGCACATGTGAGTCCAGGTGCCCTCAGAGGCTGGAGCGGTCAGATGCCTCTGGAGTTGGAATTAGAGGCACTACTGAGCCACCTGATGTGACGGCTGCGATCCATAGTCTGCGATAGCAGTATGTGGTGCTCTAAACCTCTGAGCCAACTCTCTAGTGTCTGTAATGAAACTCTTAGACTTAAGTAATAGGATAGATTAGACTACTAAGAGATGAGTTCCACAAGATAGCAAACAGCAGCAGAGAGGATTAGTGAACACGAATGGAGGCAGAATGAGAGGAGATTCGGACTTAGGCACACAGGGTGGAGGAGCGTAAAGAATGCCGCCAAGTGCGAGCAATGGTCATGGCTGGGTGTGCAGACATACGGAGGTGAGGAAAGACAACAGAGACACGGGCAGAAGACAGAAGGGCTGAAGAGTTCCAAAATCTAATGAAACAGGTCAACTCACACATTGGAGAAACTTTAAGAACTTGGGGAAGAGTTGATACAAACAACAACAACAAAGCAGTATGTTGCTCAAAGATAAAAGCACTGACAAGCAACTAGAAGAACCAAATCTCTATTACTTTCAAAGTAACTACCATAAATCTATTGCTTCTCAGCATAAATAATGACAGTAAAAACAAAAGAAAAGAAAAGAGAAACAGAAACCAAAGCCAGTCAACGAACCAGACAACCAGCCAAAGCCTGTGCACACGTTCCCCTTCTCCAGGAGCACAGTCCCTTACTTTGAAGACATAACTAGATTAACATGACCCCTGCTCTAAGGATGACAGTGACATAAAGCAGGGTGTCTTCTCAGCCTGCTCAACAATCCATGTCTGGAGAAGTTGTCAGCCCAAGGGGAAAGCTGTTGCTTAACTAAAGTGATATAGTACCGGTCTGTCTTCCAAGTGTGTCTGTTTATAGCTACCCCAGCCACAGCTGTAGTCAGAAAAGCCTCTTTCCAATGAATGGGTGAATATGGAGACTTACAGCTACCCAAAATGGTGAGACTGTTGGGGACAAGGCCCCAGGCCAGACATTTTTTTTACCACCAGGACTCAGGGAACGTTGTGGAAGAGGGATCCTGAAGAACTGAAGACGAGGATGGCAGAGGAGTTACAATATACTCTCCCCGAAGCATGAGAAGCGTGAAATACCACCGACGGAAGCACCAAGCCACAGCAGCCTTGGTTGCTTGCACAAGACTGGCTTATCAGCAGGTCACAGTGGAGGAAGGACTGACTCCTGGCACCCTCTGTCTTCCTGCTGCCCTATTGACTACTGACCGATTGTGGGATGGGGGAGCTTACTGCTTTGAGTTCTGTGTCCAATGCCAAGCCCACCAAGCTACAATGGATAGCTCCAAACCCAGGGTCCAGAGAATGTCCTATTGAAACTCAGCAGATAATCATGCACATAGAGAGGAATGTGAGAAAGATGTTTGTAGAGATGGGGGTGGGGAGTAGAGGAAGATAAACAGAAGTGGCTTGAAAAGAGTTAAGGGAGTGGGGGGCTGAGAGTCGTGTGTATACAAATAGTACGTGTGTGAAGCCGTCAAAGAACCAATGAATTATAAGAATAACATAGTAGCATCTGTAAAGTGCTAGGGTAAAATCAGTGCCAACATAGAATTCTATATTGGTTCAGAATATTCTTCAAATATCAAAAACAACAAAAATGTTTTCACAGAAACAACAAAAAAATTAACTACCTGCAAAACTACACAATAATATCTTTAAAATAATTCAAAAAGCAAAAATGTTATTTTAAATGAAATCAAGAGTTGAGAGGGTAGTAGAGACAGAGAAATGGAGAAAGGGAGAGAGGGGGGAAGGGGGAGAGAGGGGAAAGGGGGAGAGAGAGAGAGAGAGAAAGAGAGAGAGAGAGAGAGGCTAGCCATGAGCACATGGAGAAACGGGGAGGGGAATGAGGAGAGAGGGGAAGGGGCTAGAGGACAGAGCAAGAGAGAAGAGAGGCAGGGGGAGGGGGGACAAGCAGCCTCTTTTATAGTGAATCAGGCACACCTGGCTGTTGCCAGGTAACTGTGGGGCGGAGCCTAGACAAAATGGCAACACAGGAAGCAAACAGTTCTGCATAAGCATGCATATAAGCATATTGACTATAATAAAGTCACAATGTGATAATAATTCGGAGTATAAAATACAAGTTGACTTTACATCTACACTAGCATAGAAGGCTCTAGTGAATGGGCGGGGTGTAACACTAACATATCCAGTATATAGATACTAATATTATACTATGTAAATGGTAATACATCTAGTATAGAGATTCCTAAACCACTCATATAATAACTAATGTATTAGTAGGAGGTTTAAAATAATACTTGACTACTTCAAAAATGCAAGAAACAGAAAACAAAGGACCGATGGATCAATTAAGAATGATTATGATTATGATAGTAGGGAAACAAGCTAACTGCTGGTTGTAGTTTCTACATGGCACATAGCCCCACGCGGTGACCCAGTGCCTTCCAGTCTTATAAAGCTCTGTAACCTTTTCACAAAGTCTCCTAGCTGAGACTTTCCTGGGCACAGGCAGGCTAGAAGGGTGTGGTCTCCTCTGCTTTCCGTTTCCTCCACGTGATCTGATCTTTACCTTTTTCAGCTGGAAAGCAACAAAAGTAAAACCCTTCAATCTTCCGCTGGGGCGGGGCCGGGGCGGGGCCGGGGCGGGGCCGGGGCGGGGTCAGGAGGGGCTTCTATGCAAAAGATTAAAGAGCTAAATAAAAGAAAATAGTTGATAATCCTCCAATTTTCCAGGCAGGCCTCCGTTCTTCCTCACACAAAATTGAGGATGGCTCCTAGCCTCCCATTACTTTCGCTACTTCCAGTGAAACATTTCCCACGCTGTCACTCGTCCTTGCTCTGCTCTTTTTACATAAGAAGGAAAGAGGGTAAAAAAATAGAAAAGGTGTGAGGATAAGACATCTGTTGGTCACCCCCCTACATGGCTTTGTTTACTAGTCCTCCAAATTCCTTGACAGACCCTACCACACAGCAGCTCCATTTTGTTGACACCAGCCACATGCCATTAAACCCTCAATGTTAACAACTCCTGCAATGGAAAATCACAAAATAGAAAGCTTGGGAATTGCATAGATAACAGCGTTCTTAAACATGAGGGCCTTTTCTGATGCAGCCTTTTGAAATGAGTCTAGAATCGGCAGGAATTCTTCACTGACTTATGTCCTGGAGAGTCGTGAACCCCTTGGAAGTAACCCAAATTATCCTGAGAGGTGAAAATACTAAAAGTAGGGTGGTCAGATGTCCTGGCTGGCCAGCCGAAGACAGGCCTATGTTATGCCTGTGGTTCTGGGTTCGTTATGAACAGTTCTTTCTCTCAAAAGCTCTGGCTACTTTTATAACGGATTTTATGGCCATCCTAATTAAACATCAGTCTAGCTGATGAAGCAATAGAAAAGCTACATGGTGGACTGTCATTTGGATGTCCAAGATGCATCTTGTCAATGTTCATCCATGTGCAATAAGCTGGCCCCCTGGTTGACTTGGCCAGCTGGAGTCTTGGTTTAACTATCCCAGACAATTCTAAGCCAGACTTCTCAGCTCTAGCGTTGCAAACTCTAAAGGCAACTGACCCCTCCCAGAGCATTCACAAGTCGCCCAACAAGCCAAAAGAAGCAAACTTGGACTTGGCATTTGATCCTTTCCTCCTTTTGTTATCAAGGCCTGTGCCGTTTGGTACCATGCCCACTTGTGTAGCTTGCAGTGGGAGCTTGGAGCAGGACTAATTTGAACTGAGATGCACTCAACATAGAAAATGCATACTAGATTCAGAAGTTGGTACAAAGAAGTGCAAACCATGCCATTAATGAATTTCCTACTGAATAGATTTCAAAATTGTGATGTTTTAGATATGGTTTAAATAAACTAGGTTCTTAAATTTGACTTTTACGTCTAATTTTAGACTTTAAACTTTTATGTGTGTCCACTAGAAACTTAAGCTTACCAACATGGCTTGAATTGCTTCGTCATAGACAGCACTGATCCAGCACTTTGAGGTTTTCACCCAGAAAAAAAAATTACAGAGCTGAAATTAAGACAAAATTTACTTTATTTCAGGCTGCTCTTTGGCAATATTTCTTGTTTTATTTTTGTCACAGCCCTGCTAACACTTCTAGATAACAAGTATTAATGATCTACTGCACAATTAGGAACTCCATAAACATTAATGAAATTCTCCTCACCGAGGGCAATTGATGGCATCTTTCACACCATTAAGGGCCTTGCTGCCGAAGCACAGCCCTGGTCAGTAAGGAAAGGGCTGCTTCCTGTGAACTCATTGGGCCAAGCATTCAATCGTATTCCTGTGCTTCCGGGGGTGTTTCTATCAGCGTTTTCATAAGGTTTTATTTGCACTGTATTTATATAAAATGAAGGTTAAATGCACAGGTGACCAATTAGTAAAAGTTGTTGAAATGAGCGAGAAATGTAACTCACAGTTAATGGCTGAAGTAAAATCTAGCGAATTGAACATAAGTAAGGTTTGTGTGTTCATTTTTCACGGAGATAATGAATTTCAGAAGAAGTGGGAAATGTTTTTTTTTTAATGTAATAAATGTAGAACCTGTGTTGGAAACCAGATAAAATATACTAATGGTGGACATTGCCAGCCAATTAGAGTTAAGAGTTTTATCACTATTTGCTATCAGAAGTCAATTTTCTATGAAACTAGCATATCTGAGATCTCAGTGGTGGCTGTTAAGGTAGTGGAAGTGGAAATGATAGTGAAAGTGGGGACATCAACAGAAAGCTACTGTCATGTTCCAAGCAAGAGGTGATGGTAGTTTGGAAAATATACTGTGATAAACAAACAAACACACACACACACACACACACACACACACACACACACACACACAAATGAACATAGAGAGACAAGAACATCAAAAGAAGAAATTCTCAAAGTTGCAGCATCCACACACAGCTGCAGGCAATATCAAGTTGTATTTCTTTCCAATAATTGTCTAGCTATATGTTTTGACTTGCTCCCATTTATAACATCTATTTATAATGTATTCTAGAATATCCCATGTTAGAGAAAGCTTTGAAATATAGTCTTAACTATCTGCTTAACACTCTGGCAGTCATTGCAGGGGCTTCTCAAGTGCCTTCTACTATTGGTCATTGTAGATTGCCTAGAACATCTTACTGCTTTAATTTACAGTGAGTAATTATTATTGTATTCTCAGGGCTGAACACCAGAAGTGTAATTATTAGTTTAGCGCTTGTGAACCATTTTAAGTCCTCAAGTACACTGTCATATAGTTTCAAGCTTAGGCAATATTTTTAAAGGTAAGCATTTTCATTCCTTTTAGATGAATGCAATAATAAAAACAGAAACAAACTTGTCAAGCAAAACCTTTTTTTGAGGACTTTATCACATAAATGATTTTTAGGATATGAAATTTTTTTTCAGTCAGTATTGTTTTGGTCTTGGGTATTCAGATGCTGAGTTCTGTGCTCCAAGACACAAGGGGGTCTCAAGAAGGGGACAGGACAGGACAGGACAGGACAGGACAGGACAGGGGAAAGGAAGAAGGTCACCATGAGGCAGGATGAACCATGAGCACATGGCCAAAAGAAGCTTGCTCTGAAGACACACATGAACAGAGCAAGACTCACTTGGCAAGTAATGGGGCATTTATCTGGTTATTAATAACCTAGCTGGGTTATAATAGTCTTAGAACCTGCCCAGGACAGCTTTAAAATAAATTCTGATGTCTGTGTTGTTTACTTGAGAGTTAAATGGGAAAGAATGGACAGAACTCCCCCATAAAAATACTGCTATAAATCAACTAGTATGTATGACTGTTCTGTATGGAAATCTAGATCTAGAAATACAAGGAATATTAAATTATTTCCTTGGCCCAGGTAGAGAGTAAAATCAGTAGTTCAAAGGGAGTAATAAATAATTGAAAATGCCTTTTTGTACAAATATTTTGACAACTTATTTGAGTTCTTATATTTTTAATCAGTAAATTACTTCTACAAAAGTAATCACTGGATAAGATTTAACCCCTGACAGAATGATTAAATATTTCCTAGGCAAAATTAATACATTTTACTGTATGTTGCATTTACTTTATTTTATATTATACTTACTTTGATACCTAAAAAGAAAACCAGAATTTTTTAGTGGAAACTTTTAGGAAAGACTAAACAACTCACAAACCCTTGTTTTTGTGTTATAATTAACATCTGGAACTTAGTTGAGGTCTAATTTATATAGGATGAAGACAATGACGTTTTCAGGCGTGCTGACCAGGGAGTGCCTGGGACTTTCAACTCTCTTGTAGCCTCCAGGAAGGTTTGAGTCCTAAGGCTCTGCCTGCATACTGGAGCAGGGAGGAGAAATGCTTTTGTGTGTGTGCAGAGATTAAAATGCTCTTCTAGGAAGAATGCATACTGCAAGTTCTATGCAAGGAAGATTTATCTGGCCCTAATTATCAATGGTTCCATGCCTAGAGTACTCTAGGAGCAGGTAAGTCAAAGTCTATGAGGAAGACAGATCCCTCCCATTCTTTTCATCAGGACCAGAATTCAGATTTCACCTACTAAGCTACTGAAAATTACCTTTTGAATACTTCCTGTGGCTCAAGGTGACATTTTAGACACTGAATATGTTGGTGAATTTAAAAAAAAAAAACTAAGACGGAATTTAATAATTTATGTCCTGGGTATACGGAGAGTAAAGATGCTGAGGGGATGGGGAACAATGAATGAAGACAGCAGGAAGAGGGAACTGGAGTATTGGAAGGGACAGAGAAAATTTCACATGGAAAATCCCTAAAAGTCCAGACCACCCTCAAATGTAGAGAAAATGCATCCAAGCCTGCCCTTGAGCCTCTCATCTCCAGGCAGTGGGTCCTAGTGGGCGGGGCATTGGGTAATTACAGCTGTAAGAGGTCATATGCTGTGTGGTTGAGGCCAGAGATGCAACCGCCAACTAGATTACAACACACAGGGCAAGAAGGCTTTCCCATCAGCCAAACCCTTGCGTGGAGAGCTGCCATAACATCTCTCCACATCTCATGATTCTCATTTTCATAGGGAGGAAGATATATGCTCTCAGGAAAGGAAGACCTATTTGCATAGCTATCAGAACAAGTAGTTGGAAGATAGATTTTGTTTCTTGATTGCCTCGTTCTGTGTCTCAGCCTGCTAGGATCTAGGAGATGTCTACATAGGGCTGATGACAGCACAAAAGAAGTAAAAGATAATAATTTCCTACTTTTGCGACATTCAAAATGATCCTGATATAGGCTTATTTTGAAAGCTAGATCCTGCAGCCAAAGTATTCTAATTACTGTAGATTATAAAATAATAGCCACAGAAAATATTGATGGAGACACCCTCAGAAGCCCAGGAATATGAATGAATACTTGCCAAAATGGATTCACGGCTGGAGAGATGGCTCAGAGGTTAGGGGCATGAATTGCTCCTGTGGAGAACTTTAATTTGACGTCCAGTACCCACACCCACCTGCTCACAACGGTCTGTAATGACACCTCCAGAGTGTCTGACGTCCTCTTTTGGCTTCTGTGGGCAGCTGCACTCATGTGCACATACCCAGACCCGTACGGGTAATAAAATATACTCTCTAAAAAATAAGTAAACCTGGGAAGTCGCTCCCTGAGCATGGTTGCACGGGTGAAGTGTATCCCAAGCCAAATATGACAGCAGTCCCAAATTCTCTGAGGTCAAGGAAACCACCGTATCCTAGAAGCCAAAGGATCCATTCCACCCTCACCTTACAGTCAATGGCTCTGTGGTACAAAGGTCTCCAAAGCTAGGATTCTAGAAGGTGAGTACAGCAGACTTGGGCTTATTTATCTTAAATAATAGACTAGGAATGACAACTCCTGGTGGACACTTTGTTCAGGAGTCAGAGGTTTGTACAACCCACAGACCACAGGTTCTGCAAAAGGCAGATATAAGTAGTCCCCCACCTACCCACCCCTTGGCATCAGACCAGGCTCAACACTTTCTAGCATTTTCTAGCTAATTATGTCTGTGCTTTGTGACCAGAAGTTCCCTGGTTATCTTATGCCAAGGTGTTTAAAACAGCTACTATTTTAAAACTATTTATTTTCTTAAAAAAACAAAACAAAACAAAACAAAAAAACCTCCAAATGGCACACCATTTACCATATTTACCAACACAAAAGGCTGACAGTAAGCCAGATAATATTTAAAATCCAGGCAAATATTTTCTTAAACGTTGAGCGAAATCAGTTACTTTTGAAATGAACATGTGCTGAAGAGTTTTTAAAGGGTGTTTAAAATACTCTTTGTTATGTGACCACTATGCTGAAAATAACATAAGCAACCTGCTAAAACTCTCTTGCCATCATAGTTAAGATAATTAGAGACGACTTTTAAATATACTTAAAAAGTATTTCAGAGTTCCAAAAAAGTTTCCAAGTTATTTGTGAGAAAAATTGATTGATACCAGAGAAGGTGGAAATTTAGCAGCCAAATTTCAATGAGATTAATAACTCCATGTAATTCTAACCACTACTTTAAAAAAAACAGAAAAATGTAAATTGAGTGAGCAACTTTCAATCAGATCTACAAACTATGAAAGCTTATTACAATCTCTCCCAAACTGGAGGTGTGGAGCTTGGTTGTGTTCTTACTTTGGATGAGGAATCAGTACCAGGTGTCACACAATGAGCTTTGAGAATATGCTGAAGTAAACCCAAGCAACAATCAGAAACTAGTGTACACAAACAAGGGTGGCTGAGACACAGCTGACGATGTCAAATGCTGGTGAGGAAGTGGAGCAACAGGAACTCCATGCCCAGTGGATGAGCCCAGCCCAATTCTAACTCAAAGAATCCTGATGGAGCACGTGACAGTTGTCTTAATTACGAACTCTTGGGTGTTTTTGTTAAATAGTAAAGGCTACTGTGAAAGTGTATTCAGTAATGATAATTATCCTGAACACAAACAGATTCTTTTCCATTTAGATAATATTCCTTATAAACTTATTATTTATTTTACCTACCTTCCATCTTTCTAATATTACTGTATTTTGGATGTTATACATGCACATTATATAAATTCACAGTACATAATATAAATTTACATATGTGAACAATCAAAATATTTGAGTAAATACCCTATGTTATAGATAAGGGAAGCGATTCAATGAATTCTTACCACTGAACATTCTCTGAGCACATCTCCTACTGGAGATTCTGACTGTCCAGTCATTTCTTTACTACAGCAACATAAGACAGCTGAGTATAACTCAGAAGGCTTGAAGTTATTTTGTGTCAAACGTAACTTCAACTAAAATAACCTAGAAGTGTCTCTTTAAATTTGTATTCAAAAACCCAAGTCCAGACCAGGTGTGATGGCACACATCTTTAATCCCAAGTGGATCCCTGTGAGTTTCAGGCCAGCCTGGTATACATAGTGAGTTCCAGGACATCTAAACCTACATAGTAAGACCCTAACTCAAATAAACAAACAAACAACAATAACAATAACAACAACAACAACAACAACACCATCCAAACCTGAGCTGGGTGTACTCCTGTAAACCCCAGCATGTGAAAAGCAGAAACAGGAGCATTGCTGCAAGTTCAAGTTGGATTAGATAGTGAGTTCCAGGGCAACCTGGGACACATAGTGAAACTATTGTCTCAAAACCCAAAATAAACAAACTGAAAAGCCAAACAAACAAATAGCAAATCTGAGTTTGATGCTGTCCTGAGTGCCTGAGTTTAATCCCCTGGGAGAACTCAAGTGACATCTTCAACTCAGTCCCTGGAGCATTGAGAGGCTTTGATGTCCAGTGATTGATCCCAGTTTCCAATTGGCATTCACTATTCTAAAGAGTGGCTATTACTCTCTCCTCTGTTAGAAAACTTGAATTAAAAATAATCAACCTTTGCACAAGCAAAGCTGGTGCTACCACTTAAATAAACCACAAGATCACCTTCTAACATCCATTTGTAGATTTCATTTTTTTTAATTTACATTCCAGCCAGCCATTGCCCCCCACTCCCGTTTCCCCATCCACAGTTCCTAATCCTCTTCCCCCTGTCCCCCATAGAGTGCCCTCCCATCAGATCTCCCCCTTCCCTGGGGCCTCAAGTCTCTCCAGGATTAGGCACATCTTCTCCCACTGAGGATGGACCAGGCTATACATGTTGGGATGGGGGAGGGGGGAGCAGGGCTCAGACCAACCAGTGTATGTGGCCTGGTTGGTGGCTCAGCCTCTGCGAGCTCCCTGGGATCCTGGTTAGTTGAGACTGCTGGTCTTCTTCTGGTGTTCCCCTCCCCTTCAGCTTCTGCAGCTTCTGCAATCCTTCCCCTAATTCAACTGTAGGGGTCCCCGACTTCAGTCCAATGGTTGGGTGTAAGTAAGTATCTGAGTCTGTCTCAGTCAGCTGTTGGTAGGGCCTCTCAGAGGACACTCATACTAGGCTCCTATCTATAAGCACATCATAGCATCAGAAATAGTGTCAGGCCTTGGTGCCCAGCCATGAGAAGGATCCCAGGTTGGGTGGGTCATTGGATTGTCTTTCCTTCAGTCTCTTCTCCAATTTTGTCCCTGCAGTCTTACACGCGTTCGCGACCGGCCAGGAAAGACGCAACAAACCGGAATCTTCTGTGGCAAAAGCTTTATTGCTTACATCTTCAGGAGCAAGAGAGCAAGAGCTTTATTGCTTACATCTTCAGGAGCAAGAGAGCAAGAGCAAGAGAGCGAATGGCGAAACCCCGTCCCTTTTAAGGAGAATTATCCTCCGCCTAGGACGTGTCGCTCCCTGATTGGCTGCAGCCCATCGGCCGAGTTGTCGTCACGGGGAAGGCAGAGCACATGGAGTGGAGAACTACCCTTGGCACATGCGCAGATTATTTGTTTACCACTTAGAACACAGGATGTCAGCGCCATCTTGCAACGGCGAATGTGAGGGCGGCTCCCCACACTGCAGTTCTTTTAGATAGAAACCATTGTGGGTCAGAAATTTTGACTGGGAGTTAGTAACCTTGTCCCTCCACTTAAGGCCCTGTCTATATACTAGAAGTGGACTCTTCCCTCTTCCCCATTGTTAGGCATTTTGGCTAAGGTCCCCATTGTCTTGAGAATCTCTCACCTCCCAAGTCTCTGGTGCTTTCTAGAGGGTCCCCCCACCTACTACCTCTGAGGCTGTATATTTCCATTCATTCTCATGGCCCTCTGGGCTTCTCTCCTGTCTACCTCCCCCGCCCCCATACCTGATCCTGTCCCCCTTTCCCTCCTCCCCATCTCTTACCCAGGTCTCTCTCTCCCTCTGCCTCCCTGATTATTTCCTTCCCCCCTTCTAAGTGGGATTGAAGTCTCTTCACTTCGTTGTTGGTGGGATCGCAAACTGGTATAACAACTCTGGAAATCAATTCAGCAATTCCTCAGAAAACTGGAAATAGTTCTACCTGAAGACCCAACTATACCACTCTTGCCATATACCCAAAAGATGTCCCACCATACCACAAGGACACATGCTCTGCCATGTTCATAGCAGCTTTATTTGTAATAGTCAGAAACTGGAACCAACCCAGATGTCCCTCAACCAAAGAATGGATACAGAAAATGTGGTTCATTTACACAATGGAATACTATTCAGCTATTAAATATGAGGACATCATGAATTTTGCAGGCAAATGGATGAAACTAAAAAATATCCTGAGTGAAGTAACCCAGACCCAAAAGGATATGCACGAATGCACTCACTTATCACTAATAAGTGGATATTGGCCAAAAAGTCCAGAACACCTAGGATACAACCTACAGACTGTAAGAAGTATAACAAGTAGATTTCATTCTTTTAAGCAAAAAAAAAAAAAAAAAAAAAAAGCTTACAAAGTGAGTGTGACAGTTTGAGTGAGATGTTCCCTCTAATCCTAAGCATCTTAATACTTGGTCCCAGTTGTTGACACTGTTTGATTAGATTTAAGAGTTATGTTCTTGCTGAAGGAAGTATGTCATGGCAGAGGGCAGAGGATAGAGGCCAGAGGGCAATTTCTCTCTGCTCTCTGCTCCCAGTTTGCAGTTCAAGATGTGAGCTCTCAGTTGCTACTACTGCTAAGCTTTCCCTGGTGAGATGGGCTCTTATCCATCTGGAACCTTAAGCTAAATAATTTCTCTCTTCTATAAGTTGCCTTGGTTGTGGAGTTTTGTCCCAGCAACAGAAAAGAAACTAATATAGCAAGACAGTGTGTTTCATTTATACATGTGGAAATCTACATCTCTTATTCACGATTTACTGCTTAAAATAGAAAAATTCCCTAGTGAAAAAGGATTTGTGCAGATAGGATGCTTGGGAGGATAATAAGCAAATTTTATGAATGGATCCTTGGCCGATATTCTCCTTAGATTCCCCTCGTGTATAATGTCTCCCAAAGCCTGTAATACGGCACCGGAGAACTGTAACATCTTACTTTGCTTAATTGAGTTTTCTACTAATTTCTGTATAGGAGGTGGACTATTGCTTCAGGATGTGAGCAGAACAAATGTCAGTAATGCAGCAGCTTCCATGTCTCCTAAATAACAGCCACTTTAATAGCCCTGACTCCAGATGTGACAGAGTATTATAATGAAAGTTATACCAAGGTAATTACATTTCGTGTTGCCGGCATCACAAATTAGATTGTTTATGTACAGTGATTTAGTACAGTTTTGAAGTACTGTCATCAAATTTGATTGGGATAGACTTTAGTGAGCCACAGGGAGTTGGCTTAATTGAAAAAGTTTCTATTTGAAACACACCAATATCCCATTTTCTGGGTTTGGTCATGAAGAACTGTATGTGCTTTTTCTCTGCTACTCCCTATGTGCAGTTGATGTAACTGAATTAAATGGTGAATTCTATAACCAAGATGGCAATTCAGATTGGAAAGGTTCGTGTGTGTCATTGTTATTTCAAGAGATGCGCTACAGCCGTCATCTGTCAACCTATCCTCATGAAATATAACCTCCTACATGAAGTGATTTCAAATTATCTTATACAATCTCAAGTTCATGAAAACTGTGTCGAGTTCTATAGTTTCACTTGACACTGAGTAATACAACTCAACGAATGTATCAATAACTATGCATCCAACACAGGTGAGCCTGAAAGTATCATGGGGGCTGTTCTGAGAGGAACCAGGCGTTGCAGAGGTTAGATTTTAGCTGAGCCTCAATTTCTAACTTACTGGAATGTTCATTTAAATGGTAACCAAGAAATCAGAGACAGAGTCAAATCCAATACAGAACTATTACGGAGGTCTTTCTACTGCATAATTATGTTTAAAAATACTTTTTATAGCATCAAAAATCCTTAGCCTGGGCATTCTGTCTCTTCAGGATCCTCTCTCATGGTGTTTTACCTCAAAACATGTGCCTTGCTCTAGGGCTGTCTCAGGTCATGCTCTCTGCTATAGAATGAATGCTTGCTTCCCTCTGAAGTTTGCATGTTGAAACCTAATGCACAGTGTGATGGTGTCTAGAGGTCCTCTGCTGTGGTGCTATAGAAAGATGATGAGGCCATGAGGGATTTTTATAGGACAGTGTCTCAGTACAAAAAGCATGCTGTGTGTGGTATTCCTTTATAGAAGCCCAGACAGAGCATATGAGGCCAAGCCTTATTTCATGCCTGAAGCTATCCCCATGATATCTTTGGGGACTGGAATTTCTATGGCTCCCTCTCTAATTCTGCTTGGGGAATATCTACTTATCGTAGAAGTCCACTTTCTGGTGGCCCAAGAAGCCTTTTCTAGAACATTCTTGCTCTTTGTTCATGCCCCAAACAGGACCGTACTTCTCCCTCTGTATTACTTGCTACTGCTGCCTTATAGCACAGAGCAGAAGCAGGCTCCTGGGTTTGGATTCTCAGAATTGATGCTCCTCATCTCATATCCAGCCCCTAAGCTGATCCAGACAAATCTTCTTGTCTCTCCTGAATGACGGTTTTGTTACTGGTACGTTGAAGGTGCAGCCTGTTGATGCCTGCTTTGTGCTGGGTATCATCTGTGGGCTTCAAATATTTGCATGAAACTTAACACTTAATTCTTGAAGCCTGTATTGCACCAAACATTAGCTCAAAACATCCAGAATTCAACATCAACTCCCACAAAGAAACCACTATGTGACCTCTTGGCTCTTCAAGATTTCTACTTTCACCTTGGCTTTGGTGTCTGAGAGACTTTGGTTTCTGGACTCCTTATGGGCCAGATAAAGGTTGTCTCCAAGTTTCTGATTGTTTCAATTAGCATATCATTAGATGTTATCTATAAACCTTATTGCTAAGAACTAAAAGCTTTTGGCACATTGAATGAAAAATTTAAAAATAAGCTAACAACATCTAAATATATTATAAAATGACATGACATGGAAAGCTATGTAGCAGGTGCATATGTAATGGGGTAGAAATATAGTAAAACATACTTTTATGTTTTTACATTCTGTATTAGGGATAGATGGAGAGGACTCTCAGAGGCCAAAAGAAGGAATCAGATACCCTGGAGTTAGAGTCACAGTGGTTGGAAGCTACCCAGTGGATGCTTGATACTGACTGAGCTTGGGCCCTCTGGAAGAACAGCAGCTCTCCAACTTGATAATCATGTGCTTAAGTTAAAATAATTTTATTTGTATAGACTTTCCATTTTTTAAATACAAATATATTACAACTTTATTTGAATTCATTTAAAAATAATCACAAGTTTAAGGGCATCAATTAGACAGACTATATAAAGCTCCACTCCAGTGCCTGACATAGAGGGTTACTAACTAGGCTTGCTTATTTGCAATTTACTGCTATCATTGTTTGAAGGTTACTGATAAGTGGTTGGGTATAGCCTAGTACGATAGTGTCTATGATGCCAATGGATTAGTGGCAAATGTCAGATTGAACTTTGTCTTTTGATCAGAGGCAGTGACTGATCTAGTCCCAGACTATAACTCACAGACTACTAGTTATACTTTGCTGCCTCAGATCTTGATGGGGTAACTAAAACAAAGAGTCTGTGGTCAAATAGAATTTGACATCCTGGGTTGCACAACTCTGGTAATGTTTCCCTAGCTTTGCTTTCAGCCGCTGGGGTCATCAGAGCAGTGCGGTGCCATAGTCCACTGTGGCCCTGCATCAGAGAGCTCCGGAACAGAACGCTTGGCAGACTTTGCATACTCTAGAGTCTTTTCTCTTGGATATCTCCAGAGACTTCCCTTCTGAGAAAGACTTTAAGAAACACTTTCTAGATCATACTACACACAGCAGACACCACAATGCCCGTTTATTGAGGCTGATTAAGTTGCGTCTATAGCCAGGCCTTTGTTGTGTCTAATGGAGAACACACACTTTCTTGTTCTTTTGTTAGTCCAGAATGGATTCCAAGTCTAAACACTGGCTTCTCTTGTAAGGGAAGGCAAGAGACCTTCCCCGTCTGTGTCTGCGCACGGGATATTTCTCTGGTATTGATGGATGGATGGAAAATATGATACATCTAGAGCTGGTTCCTGGCATCAAATAACCTAAAACCAAACAAGGAGCAGCCATGGAAAATGAGAGCAGAGGAGAAAATAAAAGCCTTGAAGTCCACGCTCCTGCTGATTGTTACCACACAAGTGAGGAGCCTGCTGCTCAGGCAACATGCACTGCCTTCTGTAATTAGATGGAAAACTATTTGTTATGCGTGCTTGGCCTGCCCAGAGGAAAACTCAGCGAGACCGGAAAACCTCAAAACAAAACGTGTGATTCACTAGGTGCAAACTGTTAAATAACGAGCCAGGCATCACACTAAAGATCTCCTTCCTTTCCCTTCTGCATCTAACTGCTGCACCACATGTTGAAAGAACTGTTGTCTTGCTATTCTTCAGTCTTTTGGAAATGCAGTTTGATGTCCACCTCAGCCAGTACCGGAGCAGGTATGGAAATGATGTAAGAGCTTAAGGAGACAGGCCCTAGGTGCCCATATTGCTGCAGTATCTTAGATACGATCGTTCCCGGAGCACAAGTATGTTTGCTCTGTAGAATAGGAAGACTGACGAGCTAGAGATGAGGAGTGCTCCCTTGTGATGGAGATGGAGGAAATGGCTTCTAGTTGCAACACTGCAGGTTACAGTGATATTTGCCTCTGTAGTCCAGACAGTCTAGGTCTTAATGCAAGATTTGACTTCTAAGTTTGTTATACTGTGCTGGTGCAAGAGTTGTATGCATATAGCAAAAAAAAAAACATACTCTGGATTTTGCGTTTCAATCTTTACCTGGGCTAGCAGTGATCAATAGAATATTGATATTCTCTTGTGCTACTTGGCAGAGGCAGAAAGCTGTAGTTCGCAGCCAGGCATTTGATGGGGAGGGCAAACTGCTGATCCTGGGCTTAGGTTCTGTGCCAAGCTACAGAGCTTGGCCAGGTATAATAGATGAATTTCAACTTAGAGTGTTTCCAATTAAAACATGTGAATTAAGCCAGGTGGCACATCCTTTTAATCCCTGTACTCAGGAGCAGAGACAGGCACATCTCTGTGAGTTAGAGGCCAGCCTGGCTTACAAAGTGAGTCCAGGATAGCCAGGCCTTATTATTACCCAGAGGAACCCTGCCTCAAAAAAAAAAGGGGGGGGCAAGGATTGGCCCAATCACAAATCAGGGGACATGCACATGTGCAACTGGGCTTGGTCTAGATGTTCCTAGACCATAGGCTAATAGGTGGTTCTTACTAAGAGCTGTGATTCGACATCTCCGAGGCATATTCTCTTCCTATGAAAAGCTTCTAGAAGAAAATCCTTCTTTGATGATCTCAAAGCAGCATCCTCATCTTAACCCTTAAGGATGCTGTCCTCATGTGATCAGAAGCCCCTGCTATTACTTGAGCTTTTTAATGATTTATTTTGTTGTTGTTGTTTTAATTATATGTATTTGTGAATTGAGGAGGTATATGTGCACTTGAATGCACATTTCCATGGAGGACAAAAGAGGCTTTTAAGACTCCAGGAGCTGGAGTTACATTTGGTCATCATCTGCCAGATCTTAGTCCTTAGAATCAAACTCAGGTCTGCTTCAAAAACACTACACACTCTTTACTACTTAGCCTCTACAGCTCCAACATGATTTTGGTTTTGTTTGTTTCGTTTTGTTTTCAGGAGCCCATCAAGTAACCCTGACTGGCCTTGAACTCACAGAGATCTTACTGCCTCTGCTTTCCAAGTGCTGTGGTAAAGGGGTTGTCCCATCAAGACCAGCCTTTACTTGAACACCTATTACCAGGCCTTATTACCCAGAGGGTTTTCTTCTCAATTACTGATTGATTCTGAATTTTAGTTTTTTTAAACATGAAAGGGCTAAGTCCAATGTTTTCTGATCCTTGCTTCTGAGAGTTGGATAGAGAGAGTGTGTTGATGTCAAGGACATACGAGGGACACTAGATGTGTTCAGGAAACTTGGTTCTTACAATGCCGAAGTTGGTCATCTAATTAATAAAAGTGACAGCATCTGGAATGTGTCATTGCCTGTTCTATATTTTGTTAAAATTATTCATCTGTGCTATCTTGCTAGCCATGAAAATGACAGTGAAATATGGCTGTCCATTAACCGAAAGCAAAATGTAAGGCAGTAATGATGCTTGAAGCTTCCTGCAGGGCTGGAGATTTTAGATGTCATTAATAATAAATTATCAGCAATGCTTTGGGCAGCTCATAGGTTTCTAAAATTTTCCATTATAAAATGATAATCCACTAAGTCATGTGTCACAGCCTTTAGCAATCTGCTTACATCCATTTTGTATGAAGAACACTGTTCCTAACATTGAACTCATTTTACAGATGGGAAAGTAAAGGTTATTGCACTGGGTGATTATGTCGAATGTATCTGGGCATTGAAATCGAGGTCCCTGATTCAGTGCAGCTTCACATCAAAGCCTCTGACGTATGTGTCAGTATGAGAACATGTAGAAGTGATTGGCTCATGAGTTGGGGTCAGAATGGAGGTAAGGTTCTATTAGTCATGAACTCTAGCTCACTTTATTTCTTCAATCAGAGTCTAGAAAAAGCAACAACATAATGAGTTGTTAAAAGGAAGTCTTGGGCCACATGTCTCAATCGGCTATTTGGGGCCATGTGGAAGAAGAAGAAGAAGGAATTTTCTCAGAGCAAATAAAACAAATCAAAGCCTGTAACAATGATCAAGTCTAAAACTCCAAAACTCCTGTGAACTCAAGGGCTTCACGCTCAGGTATGAGCATGGACCAGGGGAGAAAGGGAGGGAGAAAGGGAGGGAGGGGGACAGAGACAGAGAGACTTTCCTTCACAGGTCTCCATTGTTAAAATACAGACTCCCTCACCCCCATTGTCTTCTCCTCCAATGAAAACCCATAGAAATGAATCTGAAATACAAGCTGTGTGATTGATGTTCACACGTCCCTCCCTCCCTCCCTCCCTCCGGGTTTTGTTTCCTTAGAGATAATGGGAGGGGGTTAGCATAGACCAGGCTTGGCCTTCCAGAGGACTGTGACTAACTGTGAGCTGGTTTAAGAGCCTCCCCACTTCAAACTGTGGCGGGTGTTTACACTGAGTGGTCCTGGTATTGAGCAAAGTCATGAGTCACTGAGGCACTCAGTTCAGACTAATGTATACCTTTGATGTCTTACAAGTCTAATGCAACATCCTTCAAACTATTCCAAACAGGACAGAGGCCCGCACAGATAGCAAGTTCCTAACATGATCGCATCCACGGGAGGAAGGAGCTTGGGAAAACATCATAAGTTGTCTCCTATACCCTTTGAGAAGACTTGCTCCATACAGGTTCAACACCAGCAGAAAGCACAGGAAAGCCTGGAGCCCACAAGTTCAAAGGACCACCCCCAACCCTACATATATACGCTCAAGGATCCAGAAACCAACTGAACTGAGAATGCGTGCTCCTCCTCAGCTGTGCTTTCTCCTGCTCAGCCTCACTCCCGCTGCCCTCCCTCTCCCCGCTCTCACTCTGGCCCACCACTTTTCACTCCTGCTGCCCCTCACTCTCACTTGCCATTTTAAACCTTGTGCCTTTTTTTATTTCACTACACTTTTAGTAGTATTTTCACCTTATTCTATTTTTTAAGTCTTCCATGTTTTTTCTTTCCTTGTACTTTCATCTAATTTTGGAGATGAAGTTTTCAGTTACTGGGTAATCTTTATTTATCTTTGTCCGTTTTCTTGTCCCTTTTGTTTCCTCTTTTTTTCTTTCTTTTCTTTTCTTTTTTGGTCTATTATACTCTGAGAAATGTTGGTACTTTAAAAGAGATTTATTTAATTTACGAATATGTGTAATTCTCTCTCTCTCTCTCTCTCTCTCTCTCTCTCTCTCTCTCTCTCTCTCTCTCTCTCGTGTACTCACGTGCATGTGCATGTGTGTGCAGGTGCCTGTGGAGTCCTGAAGTCTCCAGGGTTGAGGTTATAAAGCAGTTAGGAGGCCACCACAGGTGTGCCAAGCCTCTACCGTACTCATTCTTAACAGCTGAGCCATCTCTCCAGCCCCAAGATGCTTTTACATTTTATTGTACTGCTTTTAATCTATTTTTAAAAACAGCTTATATTTTCACATTTTGTTGCTCACTTTACATTTACCTAATTTTGTTTCTAAACTCTCTCATTATTGAAAAATCATTTCCCTTCCCTGCGTTCTCTTACTGGCTTCCCTTCCTCCCTGACACTCTTCTCCATCATTCTCTTATGTGCTTCACTCATTTACTCTTTCCTTCTCCTCCACTTTTCCCTTCCCCCTTTATTCCTTTGCCTTACTCAGTTGCCATTTTTGCATTTACTCTGAATAGATTTTGGCTTCACAGCACATTCTATGATGGCAGCTGTTGGTGTATTTGTTTTATTATTTTATTGGGTTTTATACTCTACCTCCCTTCCAACCTTTAGTCTACCCTAATCCCTTCCAATCCCCCAAGACTAGGTAGGAGAGAAAGAAGGTTAAAGGGGAAAGGGAAAGTAGATCTCTTTAGACTACCTCCTGCTGATTAGGGTTGTGGGGTTCCTTGGGCCTGGTCCAGTTTTCATAGTCAACTTTCTTTTGTCAAACTGCAACAACAGCAACCAGGAGCAGCAGCTGCTGCCTCCTCCTCCTTCCCCTCCTCTTCCTCTTCCTCCTCCTCTTCTTCCTTTTACTCCTCCTCCTTCTTCAGAGCACTTCCTGCCCCTCTCAGGACTCTGGCATTTATTCTCCTTCCAGAGTCCCCTGCATTAAACTATCTGCAGCTGGCAAAAATCATGCCCTTCCCAGAGCACGAGACAACCACAGTTAGTGGCTGTGGACAAACTGAAGCAGCCCCATATCCCATACCTGGGATTAAAACAGAAACATAGTTACATAATATGACTGTTGGCTTTGTGTGTGTGTGTGTGTGTGTGTGTGTGTGTGTGTGTGTGTGTGTGTGTGTTTAAAGAAACCAAAATTCTCCCTACAAGCAGTGCCATTTTCTAGTTTATGGTCGCCAGTGATATATTAGCAGGAACTAGCTCATTTGAAATGTAGTTTGTATGGTGCAAATTCCATTAACGCAACAGCATCTGCTGTCTCGTCTCGGGGTCACTGAAGACTGGGCCCTCAAGAATAGTCTGCTGATAATATTTGCAAATAAAACTGGAACATGCCCAAAATAGCACATTCACAAACTGCATCACAGAAACAAGCAGTGTGAAAAAACAAACAAACAAACAAACAAACAAAAAAAACAAGGCAATTTGACGTCTCCAAAAGACTCCCCAACTACTGAATTCTCTTCTACTGAAATAGGTTAAAATCTGGACGAGGATTTCAAAATAAAAATAATCACCAGCCACGATGATGACACAAGCAAGAGAAGGAATTCAAATAAAGACTTGGAGAAACAAGTCGGCAACATTAAAATGTCAGCAAAATCGATGGAAAAAAGAAAAACAATGTGGATTTAAAAAAATCAATAACATGAAAGAGTCAGCAAGGAAATTGAGATTTGAAAGAAAAACAAAATAGGTTTGGAAATGAAACACTCCAAGAACCAAATAAGCATCGCCAACAGACTAGACCAAGCAGAAGAAAGGATGTCACGGAGGGAGCAACAGGATAAAATAGTATAAGCATTAAATACTACATTCAACAGCAATAAGGAAAAAATAAATGAGCATGCCCACGGTTTATAAGGACTCAGAGACAAAATCAGGAGCTCAAACCTGAGAGTACGTGAGACAAAGGGGGATCTGGAATATAGGCTTAAGACACGATAGAAGAAAATTTCCAATCTAGAGAAAGAAATAGATATCCAGTCACAAGAGGCATTTAGGATCCAGGACAGGGGCAACTAGAGAAGAACCTCTCCGCGATATATTAGTCAGGATGTGAAAAGCATAAAGCTGTCAGGGAAGGACACCAACTCAACTGAAAAAGGCAACATCTCAGCATGAATCAGGCCTCTTCCGCACCCTAGAAACTCAGGGAAGCATGAACACATCCCTGAGAGTGAGGAACTGCCCACCAAAGCTGCGATGTGCAGTAAAGCGAGCTTGTAAAATTGATGGAGAAATAAGAACATGTCGAGATCATCACAAACCACAGCATTCCAGGACCATCAATCCCAGCGCTTCAGAAGGCACCTAATAAATACTGTGCACCTTTCAGGAAGAGGGACAAACCCACGGAACCTTTAAAGTAGACCACATTCCAGGCCAAAAAGCAAGTCTTCACAAAAGAAGTAAAATAATTTACTATATCTTACAAGATCATATTGAAACTCAAAATCAACAAGACAGGTGACAGAAACTCGACAAAGACTTGAAGGCAGCCCAATAAGAATAACAAGGGGGCCATTGGCAAAATCATGGAGGAAACTCAAAAGTCCCTAGAACCAAATGAAAATAGAAGCACAATTTACAAGAGCCCTTGGGATAATGCTACGGTATTGATTGCTAAGAGAGAAATTTACAGTCCTGAGTGGACACACACACACACAGGAAAGAGAGAGAGAGAGAGAGAGAGAGAGAGAGAGAGAGAGAGATTGTTAGAAAATTAGAAAAACAAAGAGGAGCCAAATCCAAAGCAGCTAATGGAAAGAAGGAACAGACAGATGGAAGGAACAGACAGATGGAAGGAACAGACAGATGGCTCAGGAGTTAAGAGCCCTGGTTTCTCTTCCAGACAACCCAGGTTCAGTTCTTAGCATCCATGACAGCTCACAAGCAACTGTAACTCTAGTTATAGGAGATCCAACATCCTTTTGTGGCCTCCATGGTCACCAGACACACATGTAGTATATAAACAGAGTTGCAAGTAAAACACCTATGGATATAAAGCTAATCTTAAAAGATAAGGGCAGAAATGACTGAAATAGAAACTAAACAGGCAATGTATAGCATCAGCCAAACAAAAGGGTTTTTTTTTTTCTTTAGAAGAAATCAACAAGACTGGAAAACCTGTAGCCAATTTCATAAAATGGGAGATGAAAAGGGAATGTTGCAACAGATTCTAATGACATTTGGAGCATCTTTAAGGAATGTTTTAAAAACATTAAAGGATCCTAGATTCCTAGACACATCCACCTACCAAAACTAAGCCAAGAAAATACACTAGTAACTTGAACGGACCCATGACAAGAAAACTGAACTAATATTAACTGTGTCATAAACAAATGAATGGTCAAAGAAAACATGGTGTGCATAGTCAGTGGAATTGTACCCAGCCAGAAAGAAAAATGAAATCATGACATTTGCAGGGAAATGGATGGGCCTGGTGATCACCGCATTAAGTGAAATAAGCCATACTCAGACAAAGGCTGCATGCAAGCATTACAGACCATAAAAGAGAGGGAAGAGCAATTAAGAAAGTGGTGGGAGGGGGAAGAGAGGGTGAGAGAGAATATGTGAGACAAAAGCACAATGGGGTCTACTTGAAGGGACAGAGGACCAGCACGAGTGGCAGGGAGGACTGAGAGCACAGTGGAGAGGATGATGGGGAGGGTGATGAGGGAGAGAAATGGGGGAGGGGAGAGCAATGGGGAAGGGGGATGAACAAAGAGAAAGTATCACAACACATATGTAGGAAGATGCCTGTGGCAAAGTAAAAGTGTACGCTTAAAAACAAACAAGCAGATCAAACAACGCCACTCAGGATTCTACTCCAGCTCCTCTTTTATCCCACTCTTCAACGGATGAATCTGGAGACTGGCTCACACTAAGCATTTGAGAAACAGTCTTAGTTTACTCTTTTTGTAACCATGAGTTGCAGTGTGTAAAATGGTTTAACTCAAAGGATATGAATTTAACACAACCTTACATTCTTCATCTAAATCTTACACTGTAGCCAAATTTCTAATCAGACCTCAACACCTGTAACTCAGTTTTCTTCCATTAAATTATGAAAGCATAGCAGGCCTCAAGATTATTGGTCTGCAACCCTAGAAATAGAGGAATAGCCGTGACTATTATTTCCCCCTGGGTGTGAATTGCCATTTCACAGGCTGTCACTGTCACTGTGTTTTAAGTCCCCTGCCAACCACCCTGGGGCAGGTAGATGGCATCACAGGTCTTGAAGCCCTAACAGGAAATGTTT
The DNA here is from genome assembly GCF_000001635.26 of Mus musculus. NCBI lineage: Eukaryota > Metazoa > Chordata > Mammalia > Rodentia > Muridae > Mus > Mus musculus. The sequence continues at coordinate 76,829,289 of NC_000080.6, read as the reverse complement.
TCTTTTAAAGACTGGATTGGCCTCTCTTTCCATGAGACACCCAATTCATATCCCTAGCAGCTTCAATTTTCAATGAAGGGAGGCTCCTTCATTAGCATGTCTCTGAAATAAGCTGTGCATTTGGAGGCAATTTTCCTGGACTTGGCTGCCCATTCGTTTACAGCGTGGTCCAGACAAGTAATCCTGCCACCTCAGATGGCCTCTGAAAACCTGAGCCAGGAAAGTTCCTGACACATTTGGACTCTGGCTGGGATCAGTGTCCAGCTTCCTGCAAACACTCCTGGGGATGTCAACACATTTTTCCATCTTCTCTCCTGTTTGTATTACACCCTGGGAGGACTAGGTTTAGGCAAGCATCAATATTTTGATGTGATGACATGATGAACGTCCACAGTCAGTGCTGACAGTTGCAATTCTGAGATGCTAGAGTGCAGAGGGTAAAAGCGGTAGAAGAAACAAGCCAAAAGCTATGAAGAGAAGATGTCCTATTTAATCTCTCACAAAAAAAAAAAAAAAAAAAAAAAAAAAACAAGGTAGCTCGGTGTGCCTGCAAATGAAGCATTTGTTTTCCTCCCAATCGTGGTCTGTTTCCTGTTTCAGAGCCCAATGTACAGAGAAGGAACTTGGGGCGTGCGGGAGGGAGTGGGGGGAATCTTTGGTGACTCTTACATTCAGTCACATGTAGACGTCACCAAGTTCCAAAGATTTCACATCTGCTGTGTAGCTTCATACATTGAATACATCTTATATGTAACCTTTATCCAGTCCCACACTGCCACATTGCGCTTCATCTTTAACACCAGTAAGCACTTCTGCCTATTGTATTAGTTACTCCTCTTGCTGCTGTGACAAAGTATCTACAAAAAGTAACTTTTAGAAGGGTTTATTTTGTGCTTTTTCCATCACCCTGTTGGAGGCATGGCAGCAGAAGGAATGGGAGACTCTTCCTATTGTATCCACAGTCAGGAAACAAGAGCAGTGAATGTCTGTGCTCAGATCGCTTTCTTCTTTATTTCAACCAGGGACTGCAGGACAAGAAACAGTATCTCCACATTTAACATCAGATCTCACTCGGGCTAATCATGATACATGCCCAACTGTTCCCATGGTGATGCTAAATCCCACCAAACTGACAATCAAGACCAACCACTGCAGCTATTGTATGCATTCTCTGTTGCTGTGATAAAACTCCAGAGAAAGCAGGAAAGGCTTCTTTGGGGGCTCATTGTGTCAGCGCGCAGTTTCGTAGACTGGTTGTTTTATGCCTGTAGCAAGGCGGTAGATCTTTACAAAATATGTAGCATAAGAAAGCACTTATAACATGGTGGCCAGAAAGCAAGAGAAGACAGCCTCCCGATGTCACCTTTAAGGGCACACTCCAATGACCTAGCAGCCTCAAACTAGGTCCCACCACCCATCAGCCTGGTGGATGACAGGTCTTCAGCGCACGACCTTTGGAAGGCATTTCAGATCCACTCCTGATGGTCGTTTAGTCTTCTCTCTGCCTGACTCTGACATTCTATAATACATTCCCCATGCTACAGTGAGAAAAATCTCTAGCATAAATTCAGGAATATAAACCTGCTTTGTTACTTTTTGCTGGTTTTTCATTGCTTTCTGAACAAAGTCCAAGATCTCAAATATGGCTTACACAATCTAGACATGCTCAGTTCTTCAGCTTTTGTGGCTACTTTCCCAACACTGCATGTCCGTCCCTTGGGCTCCCTTCTAATTCTCCAATCATATGTCCTTCCATACCATGGTACCTGTGTCAGTGTTGTGACTCCCAGTGACCCAGTGTCCTTTGTCCATACATCCCCTTCTCTCCTAAGTGACGTCATGCATCCTTTATAGATGAACACACATCGTTTTCTCAAGAAAGTCTCTCCTGGCTCCCTAAGCCTAGATCATGTTGATTGTCACAAAACTGTTTTCTTTTCTTTTAGAAACAGTAAACTTGTCACATTTTTTCATGTGTTTAATTAGTACTTGTGCCTTTTAATAAATTCTAGTATAGCCAGAGACTTATTGGCTTTGCTACCATTATACTGTTTGCTATCTACCTATTTCTGTGAGAAATATTTCCACTTGGAGGTCTGACTGTTTCTCCTACAATTTTACATATGTATACATAGTATGTACAAATGTATTTATTTATATTATTATACATAATATATAGAATAACATATTTGTGTTTTTATATATTATATATACAAATGTATTAGTATAAATTATATACATAATATATACAACACATATAATTATATATAATGTATCATATATTATATAGTTATTATATAATATTACATATGATTGTATATATAATACACTTTTGTAAGTTTACAACATCAAACAATAAAAACTTAAGACAATTTGTCATCTTGGACTTTTTAGCACTTTGATGGTGGTATAGGCATGGTGGCTTTCCTTTAGTTGGTATACATCTGATCTTTCACTTTCACTCTTTCTATATTCTTGTTTTGAAGATATGTCTCTTATGAGCATTGCTTTCTTTGCAGGCATTATGTAGCATTGTTGTATCTTGTGATCTTTAGCCCAACAAAAAATTTAAAAGTTTTTTACACCTAATAAAATTGCTAAAATTGGTGGTATTAACGCATTTTTCTTACCTGTTATGTTAGTTAATTTCATAATATTTTGGTGATTTAGAGAGTCACTGTGCATCTTGGACTTATTACAGTATGATATAAGTTTTAACTTTTGTCAATTCTCACATAATAAAAAGACCCTTGAGCATCTTGACTTTATTAACCTTCTTTCTGACTTCACACCATCATCATGTATCTTAATTCTATGTCTATAAAATCCAGATTCATATTAACTTCACCATCTATAGTAATTTAAATGGACTTACACAGTTACCCCTCCTTTGAAGCCCATTATGTCCACATTTATATTTACTCTTATGCACCATCGTTTTCCTTCTGCCTGAAGACCTTCCTGGTGAGTTTCACTTAGCACGTGCTAATTTCAGATTCCTCCAGAAAACATAATCATTCAAGTTCTGGATAACTGGTCATTGAAGAATGGGCTGGCCTAATTGTGTCATGGCTATGCAGTTAAGATGGTCCAGACCATGAGAATGCCATAGGTCAGTTAGCCAAGGATCTTCAACAGATAAGGTCTGAGGAAAAGATGGACAGAGAGTGCTGTGGTAGACTGAAAGGGACCCATCACATATCATATGTTCATAGCATGTCAACATATTTTCAATAGGCTAGACTATGGAGCCTAGAGAGACGTGGGTAGTAGGGGAAGGAAGGGGTGCTAGAGGCTAAGAGAAAGAAAAACAGGAAATGGCCAGGTGGGCTAGTCCATGTCCATGACTGTAGAGTGTACGAGTCTTATGTGAACTTGTGGACTAATCCCCTCTCTCGTAAGCCCTTCCTTTCCCTATTGAAGCCATTACTGTATTAAAACACCCACTCAGAATGTATGTAGTCACACACAGAAGACAAAGACGCCAAAACTGTATAAAGGCCTCAAACTTGTGACATCTGGAGTGCTCTAGAGTTCAGATACTAATCTGTTAGAGGCTGACTGGCCAGTACCACAATCTGCTTCCTTGTCAAAGTAGCCTTGAGGTCCTGTTTCTTGAACTAGAAAGCTTATAGTATTTTGAGTAAGAAAACTATAAATACAAGAAAGAGATTACAGTCAAAGCACCATAAAAGGGTGAAGCTCACCTGTAGAAAGGGAAATGCAATATGATCAAGATAGCATGCCAGGAAAAGGTTTCTGAGCAGCTGAAAACACTGGTTCTCATTGGTAGCTTTGTTGTGTTTGTCTTAAAACAGAAGTTCTTAACCTGTAGGTCACAGCCCCTTCGGAAGTGGATGGGCCCTTTCATGGGGGCTGTCTAAGATCATCAGATAGTTACATTCATAGCAGTAGCAAAATTACAGTTATGAAGTAGCAATGAACATAATTTTATTGTTGAGGGGTCACCACAACATTAACACTAACCAAAGCATTAGGAAGACTGAGAAGGAAAGCATTTCATTGGGGCTGACTTACAATTCATCAGTTTAATCCATTGTCATCATGGTGGGAGCATGATAGAAGGCAGGCAGACATGGTGCTGAAGAAAGAACGGATCCACATCTGGATCTGCAGGCAACAGGAAGAGAGAGAGACTAGAATTGGCTTGGACTTTTGAAACCCCAAAGCCCACCTGCAATGGCACACTTTCTCCAACAAGGCCACATCTCCTAATTCCTCTCAACTAGTGCCAGTCTCTGGTGACCAAGCATTCAAATATATGAGCCTACAGGGTCCATTCTTATTCTAACCACCATGCACATAGTATCTGTATCTGACATATCTGTACCTACTATAGGTCTATTTCTATTGTCTGAAAATGATTCTTGGCCATTTGACAGACTAGGTACCATCCACCTCTTGATAGAGCAGCACTTTTTTCTCATCAAATATTGGATCTTATTCTATGAGATGTTAGTGATGGTATGTGGCTCTGAATAGTGTTGTAATTCATATAAAAGGCAATGCTGGGCAGCTAAGCTAGGCAAACCTCCTTAATCCAACTGAGCCTGAGACCTTCTAAACTTTTAAGAGTGCTGATCCACACCCTATCTGCCTTTGTGTGTTACCCTCTCAGCAGTCAATGTGGAAGCAAAGGGTTATTTCTCAGTGTTCCTTCCTCTTGTCAATCCACGGATTCCAACTGGGTCCCATGAGGGTTGGAAACTTTCTCCTTTTTCCATGATGGGCTTCAAGACACATGCTTCAAGAGAAAAATAGAGGTTTATATTTCTTTGTTTGACATCTCTCTTTCTTAGATTGCAAGTTCAACAAGCTGCAGAGATCTTTTTTGGCTCACCAGTAAGTCCTCTGTATTTAACCCATTATCACACACCCAGTAAGGAATCCTAACGGGTGAACATGGGCTCTTGGTCTAAGCATATTATACATTAATACAATATCATCCTTGTCACAACTATATGCGGTGCAGTAGGTGTGAGTCACCGCATTTTAGAACAGAAAAGTAGAGAAAGCCAAGTCACTCCCAAGGATACCACATACCCAGAGCTTTGTAAAACTCCTCCCAGCCATCTAGACTCCATGCTCTTGCAAACTGCATGTACAATGGTCTCTTTTAAAAAAAATGATGCAATTAAAGTCCTTAGTCCCTTCTGTTCCTTTTCCTCTTTTCTTATATTCCATTTCTGGTTGTTTGAAGCTTGTGATGGCATAGTATTTCATTAAGGAGTGAACTGGAAAGTCAAAGACAGTGAGGCATGTTAGCCAGGCAGGGCTGCCTAGGCTCCAGCCCAGAGTGCAGGAAAGCCTTCCTCTCCCCTTGCTCACAGGGACTGCTTTGCCTTGGCCCCTGGGCTCATTCAGTAAATATTTTCCATCTTTTTCATTTACAGTCTACATTTCAGAACATTTGTAGCTGCATGTGGGGAGCCGCACTCACATTTGCCATTATAAGATGGCGCTGACAGCTGTGTTCTAAGTAGTAAATAATCTGCACATGTGCAGGGGCAGTTTTCCCGCCATGTGCTCTGCCTTTCTCGTGATGACAACTGGGCCGATGGGCTGCAGCCAATCAGGGAGTAACACATCCTAGGCGGAGGATAATTCTCCTTAAAAGGGACGGGGTTCTGGCACTCCCTCTCTTCGACTCTTCGTCTCTTTCTCTTCGTCTTTTCCTCTGCTCTCTGCCTCTCTCTCTCTCTCTGCCCCTCTCTCTGCCTCTCTCTCTGCGTCTCTCTGCGTCTCTCTCTCTCTTCCTCTCTGCCTCTCTCTGCCGAGCTCTTCCTCTCTTGCTCCTGAGTAAGCAATAAAGCTTTGCCGCAGAAGATTCTGGCTTGTTGCGTCTTTCCTGGCCGGTCTCGAACGCGCGTAAGAGCTGCATAGCAAACTTGAGCAGAAAGTACAGTGGCTCCCATTTGGCCATGTTTGTTACTATGGATGAACCCACACTGTCCCCATCATTTTTGTCCCCTTATGGGGTAACCATCTGGAATGTGTGTTCGCCCGGTTTCAGCTACTTGGTTTAGGAGTCTCTTTTGGCCTGCAGTTCAAACATAAAGACTCTGCCTTTTGCTCAGCATTAATTCTGGCCTTTAACCAGCCTCCATAGTTCACTTACCGCTGAACTTTGACCCGTCTGGCTCGTTTCAGTGTTTGCCTGCTCCCATCTAGGTAATTGACTTTAGTACTTCATTGGAAAGGGAAATGAGGACAGGTCTCTGTCTCTGGACGTGTAAATGCTCACATTGTCACCTTGCATCTGAAGTCGTTGGGATGCTGCTCACACAAAGTGCGCTTCCCTCCTGCCCACCCAGCCAAGGTCTGGCCTGTCGCCACTGCATCTGTGAAGACCATCCTAACAAGTACCATCCTGAAACATTTTTTCCTCTTTGGCACCATGTCTGGCATCAGACTGGCATCTCAGAAAAAAAAAAGTTAACCCTCACTGAGTTTCAGTTCCCCTCATTTGCAAGTAAGGACCCAAACATTTCTAGAGTGGCTTTGTAGGTACATGTAAATATGTCCAAATATGGCCACTAGAGACACAATAGATTTATATTCAATCTCAATGGACCCTCCCTCCTTGCCTACTCAACAAACGGTGTCTGGAGGATAGATGCACAGGCAGTGTAAGAGATTAAACTATTTTAAAATGGGCATGGATTATTGCAAAGGAAATTATCTCAGGGGTAGCAAGTCCTTCTCGGGCTTCTGAAGAAAAAGGAGCAAAAATGTTGCCTGAGCAGGTCAGCTGAAAACCACTAGCAAATTGTATGAGAAAATGGTGTGATGGGGTCCTGCCTCTCCAGGAGTTGTATCCATCTCTGTCCCTTGTGGATATAGGAAAATAAAACACAAAGTGATTGCTTAGGAACATGAACAGGCAGGTGCATGTATTGGCAACGAGAATGTGGGCTACACTGGGGCAGACATCGAGGGAGGGGTAAGAGAATGGGTCTTGAGAGGGTGGGTGCAGAGGGAGCCATAACTCTGAGCACAAAGAAAAAACCTTCTCAGAGCTATCAAAAGCCGACGATGAGACACGACATAATTCCGTCTGGACACCAAAGAGGAGGCTCATTATGGCGCATCGACTATCTGGTGGGAGTGTGGAATGCCTCTTATCACAAGTGAAGAGTTAATAGAGGACTTTGAGCCGGCACATGACCTGATGGCTGAGCTATTGGAGCAACACAGGCCACAGGGAAAAGGCTGGAGGGTAAATTGTAAGTCCAGCATTGCCATAGTTGCCCTGGTAAGAGCAGCATAGGCCGAAAATGGCAGCTGCAGAATGGGGCAGAAGGATTTGTCTGTGACCTCTGCTGTTGGGTTCTTTCCTAACACTATTACATGGCAGACCATGGGTGTTTAAATGTTTTTTTCTTAAACCCAGTTAAGTGCTTTAAAACCCCACTTAAAAGTGACAGAAGATAATAAAATTAGATTGACTCTGGAGGATTTTTTTTTTTTTTTTGAGAACCACTGTAAAGCATTTAACTGGGACACTTGCTCCACCCCACGCCATCAAAGAAGGATCTTTACTAAGAATGTAAGATAACACCACAACCGGAGCTGTTTCTCTCAGCCAACAAAGAGAAGAGCTGTGATGGTGAGCGTGGCTGGTCTTGTACAGTACACGGGTATACAGTGATAGCTGAGCATGTACGGCACACGTGCTCAGCTTGGGCAGAAAGAGAAACACTTCTTAGAGTGTTTTTCCAGAAATGTGTAAGGGGACTGCATAGGTGAGGGATGGCATGGGCAAGGGCACGGCATTGAATTTTATGTTAAGGACCCGGGCTCTGCCAGGGAAGGAGGGGACAGAGATAGAGCTGGGAGCCCTGCACCTGTCACCTCTGCTCATGAAGCTGAACTCAACTCTAGCCTCTCCAGCCACATGCAGTATAAGCTAAAGAGAGATGTGCCCATACATTTCTGACTGAAGGGCTTTGGGAGGGATGTGCTGGGATGTTTTAGATGGAGGAAAGGATCTTTGGCGGTTTAGATGACCTTACATTAAAAGGTCTGGTCCCCAGTGTGACCACACTTAGGGGTGCAGCTGTGGGGAAGGAGACCAGATAATGAAGGATCAGCCTTCATCGGGGACAGGATTCAGGGAGTGACGGAAACATGAGCAGATCGGGAGCTAATATCCTGAGACTCCACCTCCACCCCACAAATCCACCGGAACAAAGGGAGGAGAACTCCTGACAAGACCCTGGACCTTTTGATGTCTCCTGCTGTCCAACAGAGCAGAGCTCTAGTGGGATGACGTAGGCCCCTTCCGTGTCCTAGGTGGAGATGGCTTCCCTCTGTGATCTCCGTGAGGGTCTAACGGAGCAACTTAACAATTCTACCTACCAGTTCTCATGTTCCTTGGCAAAGCCTATCTCAAAGGCTTCACAAAAATTGACTTGGAGTGGTGATGGAATTAAGGAGAGAAGAAATGTTGCTTGTTAGGTGACTAGAAGCTGGATTTTCACAGTTCCGGGAACATACGGAAAGATGAGGGAGAAGGGGAGAACTCCCAAATTAGGAAGCTTGCAGTGGGTCATGCTATTATTTACTTATTCACCCATCCATTCATTCACCTGTTCATTTATTCCCTGGGTCTCTACCTTCACAGAAACTGCGAAAGAAGGGAGACTGTCATCGTGGTTCCCCAACTGGTGTCACGATAGAGAACTGATTTTCTGGGCAAGTGGCTGGAGTGTAGCAGGAAGAAGATGGAGCAGTCAGTCCTGAGTGGGTTTACACTGGCTCGCCCTGTGGCTCCCTGAGTCTGCGCTGAGGCTCATCACAGACGTTTCTGAGAAGGGGGATGGAGGGCCTCATTTCCTCACTGGCCTATGTGGATGACAAGTTTTGACATTAGGGCCTTTCAGTGAGATGCCTGTTTTCAAGGAGGGCTGGAAGCTTTTGTTCAAGTCTCTTCTGGAGTAAGCCTTGAGTTATTCTGCTCAGAGCACCTCACCTAATCATTACTGGCAACTATTCAGGTGTGATTCTAGTGCCTTTATGCACGCACGCACACACACACACACACACACACACACACACAGAGAGAGAGAGAGAGAGAGAGAGAGAGAGAGAGAGAGAGAGAGAGAGAGATGAGGCTCAGAGATCTGCAGTCAGCAGCCCAAGATGCTATGTGTTGGTACAAGGGTGGAAACGCAGCCGCTGGCTCCAGAGCCTGTTTGTTTGCCCTGTCACGACAGTTAGTGCTCCACGGAATGCTTACCCAGGGGGAAAGGATACCTTTAGCAAGCGCTTTGTGCTCTGTTGGCCTCATCTGACTCCTCTTATTTTTTGGTGCTGACACCACTTGCCTCCCACCCTGCAGCTGCCTCTTTCTGGCTCATGCCTTCTTGGGAAAACTTGGCAGGCCTCTGGAATTGGATGTTTCTGCTGGGGCGAAAATATCCGCGTTAGGAACTCAGCTCACGCAGATTAAGCCCTTTGTCCTGAATGTCCAGAAGGAAGTCCAAGTCTCTGAAGAGGTACTGGAGCTCAGCCAGGGTGACCTTTTGTCAGGGAACACCCCTTTATGGACACAAGGGACAGACAGACTGTTCGCTGCTCCTTGGCTGAAGCTGCCCAGTTGCTTAAAAAAAGAAAAAAGAAAAAAGAAAAGAAAAGAAAAAAACCTTCCCCACTCTCCACTCCTGAAACTCCTATAAGGTATTTGGTAAGTCTCAAGTTAGAAATGACTCCTCTAGGACAGCTACCCTCCTGGTCCCGTCCTGGTGGCCTCAGACCCCTGCCTGGGCCCCTACCACATACATTTTCTCTTTCAGTATGCTTACCCTTTAGGCTACTTCCCTACTCTAACTTGTGTACTTCCAGGAGAAGAAAACATGAAGAGTCTCCGGTACTGTAAACTTTAAAGGTCACTTAATTTGATGTGTATTGGTGATTTGCATGCATGTGTGTACACAGTGTGCACGCCCGGTGCCCACTGAGGTCAGCAGAGGATGCTGAAGCCCCTAAAACTGGAGTTACAGATGGCTATGAAGCATCACGTGAGCGCTGGGAGCCAAACCCAAGTCTTCTGCAAGAACAGCCGGTGCTCTTTAGCATTGAGACCCCTATCCAGTCCCCACGATGTTATAAACTTTTAACAAGGGTGGAGTATATAATGAATGGATATGTCCAGTCTAGGTTTTTGTTGAGGAGTTTAAAATAGTAGAGTTTCCATCTGGAACACAGAGAGGATCAGGCACCTCCTATCCTAGTTTCTAGAACATTCCCACGCCCCCTCATTAGACCTCAAAGATGAACCTCTTCATAGCTAGTACAGAAACACCTTGGGAGGGGCATCTTTTTCTTTGAAGGGGGAAGCTTTAGAGGCAGTCATACCCTGGATCTGTGCCCGTGCTTCAGGCTAGGAGCTGGTGGGTTGCAGCAGAGAGGAAGGAATCCCATTCAATAACATTTCTTTCAGGCAGTTGTGTCTAAGGATGTGCACAGTTGGTGAACCAGGACTCAGGGCACTCACTCCCACTCCATGGTGTGTGCACTTGTGTGATCTTGAGTTCTTTCAGACGTATGGTTTAGAGGTAGCCTGGGAAACTGTGCCAGCTCTGAGCAGACACAGCACAGCAGATGAGAAACACTGAAGACAGAAGTCCCTCTCCCTGCAGCAGCGTGACAGTGCAGAGGGTGACAGAGTATGCATGAAGCTGCCTTCCCCCGTGCCCTGCTGAGCAAACATCTGCTCTGTGCCACTCCTGGGGTTAGGCTGAGTCAGGAGCTACGGTAACCCTCAACACCGTATTCCAACTCTTGGGCTATTACCTTTCGGAACTCTCCTGTGCAGGTCACCTCCACACTACAACGCTCTTAGCGGTGGTGATGCAACTTCTCACAGCTCCCGGGTCCCCATGGAGTGCCACTGCCCTTTCTGTGAGCTCTTCCTGTTTACATTTCACTGGAGAACACACTATGCAGAATGTGAAGTGGCTTGGAGCTGGGACTGGTGGCTGGGCAGGCTGAAGGCTGAGGTCCTTGCTTCTGCTTGAATGTGGGTTCTTTGTTCTCCGTGGCCCCATTTTCTTCACTTGAGCAAAGCCCTCACCTTGTAGGCTAATGTAGGGACAGAAGCTACGGTTATCCACCTAAACTGCATACCAGAGTTATCCAAGGAGTCTTAAAAGACTCATTCTCAGGCCCCATTCAGGAATCATTTAATTTAGAGTCTTGAAGAGTGAGTCTAGGCGCTGACATTTTAAAACTCCCCAGGTAACTATAGGCATACTCTAAAAAGTACATTTGTCTCATGTCCAGCGATACTCTACACCATCTGGAAGACACTCTGCTTTCAAAATCTAAAGCCCCACTAATGAATGATGCTGATGTTATTCTTGCTGGTATTCTATTATATTAATCTTCTTCTGAGAAAGGATGCTACTGGATTGAAACACCCCAAACTGAGTATCACAGCACCTGCAAGTGATTACAGCTGCCTGGAGGCTGCTCAGTGGAATGACCTTCAACAGCAAGTCCTGAGGACTCCAGCTCCTTACATGCATGCCTGCACTCCTTCACATCCTTGGGGCATGACCTCTTATGGGCACACTTTATGCAACCTGAGCTTGTGCCAATGGAAACACTTCCAGTTGAAGCTCGGTGTCTTCATTTCCAGTACTGAGGGCCTCCTGGGAGGCAGCAGTCGGCTCTTGCATCCCAAGTTACCTTTGCTCTACAGTAAATAGATGAGTCAGAGCTGGTCCCAGCAGGTCAGCTAACCGGCAGTCCTGAGCAATTGTGTCTGGTGGCTTAGGCCATGGGGACAATGCCCTTGGTGCCAATGAGAGAGTCATAAAGTTGAGCAAATTACTCTTTATAGCTGTCTTAGTTTGCTTATGTCTTGATAACAGGGACTGGGTTGGGCTGTGCAATGAGTTTAATTAAGGTCAAAGGAGACTGAAGAGCCCTTCAGTATCCCAGGCAACAGGGATAATTAGAGCGAGAGGTAGCTCTTAAGCTCTACTTCAAGCGGCCATGCCCTTCTTTCTCCCAACTGTGCTCTGAATGCTGACAGCAGGAGGAGCCACTGGAGAGTAGCCCTTCTATGTATCATGATGCAGGAGACTCCAAGGCAGGGATTTACACATCTCTCAAATCTATATACCTCTCATAGAAGGGCCAGAATCATTAGACGACAACAGTTGAATGCCCAGCGGCCACCACCTACTACCAAGATCCATCCAAAGTAGTTGGAATGATCCATCTAACATCACATCAGTTCACTTCACTGCCTGACTTAAAACCCTTTGGTAACTGCCCCTTACCCTTTAATATGGCCTCCAAGCCTATGTTTGATCTAGCAGCTTCCATCCTTTCCAACTCATCTTGCTGCTACACACGGGTAGGTGGGGCTGTACCTCAGCTCCAGGCCTCTGGGGACAGTGTTGTCCCACAAGCCTAAGGTACCATTCTCCAGTGTAGTGTTGCTGACAGTTCTGCCTCTCAGAAGCCATTAGTTTTCAGCTTTCATGACTTCCCTTTGGGAAGCCTTCCCTTTCTCTACCTTTCAGCTCCAGACTCCTGAGTCCCACAAACTGGGAGTCTCTGAACCTCCCGCTTCTCCTTCAGTGTTGCTCTCTGTGACTCGGCAGGCTTTAAGATTCATTACGGAGGCACCTCACCCAGAGCCCAAAGAAATCAGTATTCTTTGCACGAAGGTGGCTAATACATTTAAAATGAACCCAGAACTACGTGTCAAAGCCAAGGTAAAAGCAACATTTCTAGCCGAGGAGAAGACTGCTAGCCATGGAGAAGCAGACCTTGCACCATTTTGTGCAGTGATAGAGAGCCAAACAGTTATCTGTAGGAAAGCCCAGCATAATGGGTCAAGTCCCTGTGAGGTATGAAGTGTATTATTATATATTTTGTCAATATGAAATGCACATTTCACTGGTAATTCTTTTTTACAAGAAAAAAAAAGGCTAGTCTATTGAAGAGGTGAATTCAGAAGGAGCATAATAGTTGAGCATTCTGGAGCACCTTCGGCATGTGCCGACCACAACAACCCTATAGGTTTCATACGGTTACCACCCCTGGTTTGTGGATAAGGGAACTGAAAGGTTTAGGAAAGGAAGGAATTCCAAGCTCAGGAAGTACACGCTGAAGACACGCAGTAGGCTTTAGCGTGCCCTCCGGAGAGGTGAGGCTGATACCTCAGCACAGCAGGGTGGAACTCGGTCTCTCGCTTCCACCCATTATATCTGAAGAGATTATTAAGCCATGAGCAACAAACTAATTGTGGCTGGCAGCAAACGCGAAGGTCTCTCCTTACAGACGGTGCAGTGTTCAGTTTCCCTAAAACGATCCTGGTGGCTCTGTTGCTCCCCACTCTCCCTGACTCAGAACTGTCCTGTTCTGTCCGGAACAGCTCTATGGTTGGGGTTGATATCAATTGCACAGCTGCGTGTTCTCTTGGCAAGTGAATCCAGGATGCCCAACCACGTCTGCCTGCTTCCACACCAGCCTCCTGGCCAGGGACAGCTATAAAAGTATTCTATCTCTAAACACGGCAACAATATCTATTGCGATATAAAGTCTTTCCCAACGCTATGACCTAAGAAATAGATCATGCTCTTTTGTGGAGTTTTAAAACGCAACAGGCATTTCCTACCTTTGGAAAATACCATGCTTTTAGGGTTTTCCAGGTGCTTCTTGTGCACTCTTCCAAATATCCCTAAGTCTACTTATTATTATTGTGCCCACTTTACAGATTACAGGAGAAAAACTAAACATACCAGAGTGGCTCGTTTTTAAGTGTTCAGAGTATCAAATGCTTCGTAGCAATTAGCTAATAGATCTGAGCTAAACTGGGACTCAATTCGGGTAACTAACTTTAACCTTAACAGCTTCCTGCTAAGCCAGTGTGCTCAACTGCTCTATGCTACTTGCCAGCAGTTTTGAATTCTGAATTGTATTTGTTACACTTCTAACCATGCCTGGGTTTTGTTTGTTTGTTGTAGGGTTTTTCTTGTTTCTCAAAATATAATTAACACTGATTAATTAGAATATAGTTTTCTATTTCTTTCAATTCCCATTATACACATTCCCCAACCTCAGCACACACACACACACACACACACACACACACACACACACACACACAGGATATTCTGGTGCATTTTGCCTTTTCCATTTCAAAAGATCAAATTGTTCTCTCATACAGTGACCTTATAGAGTCTTCCACGGGGCTCCAGACTCAATTTATTCATAAGAGTTTTTGGAAACCAGGGGGACTTAATGAAGAACAATGTCCCTGATAAACACAGCATTTGGGGGGATGTACAAGGGCATCTGGACAGCTGGTTACATGGCATTTCTCCCTTCTCTTCCATTAAAATCATGTCTACAATTCTTTTGGGCAGGTCTTATTTTATCTTAGAAATCAACTACATGGCACCTTGAGTTAGATTAATATATCTTATACATCTATTGGAGAAGAAAAAAATGCAGAATTCCATGCCTAAGATGGGAGCTTGTGGGTGTGGTCAGGCAGTTATTTTCAATGCCTTAATCAACAAGCCTTGGAAGCAAGAGAGCGGGACCTAATTTAACCTCAGCCCTTGTTATTCTGTGATCCTCGTACATCATTAGAAGCTCTTCAGTTGTTTTGACTTGTATTTTTTTTTGTATTTGTTTTGTTTTGTTATCCTTTAAAATGAGCTCAATAACACCGCTCCATCTAGATTCTTCTTGGGGGTAAATAAAACACCATGGGAAAGCTGTATGTGACCAGCACACTGTGGGTAGAGGTGTTCACCAAAGGTCGAATCTGGGCCAGAAAAGAGGAGGCTATCTTAAGAACACTCTGGAAAGGTTTAAACGACTGTAAGAGAATTTGTTGTCACAAGCATACTGTTGGACCCCAGATGTCCAGATATTCTAGGCAAGAAGCAGAACTGCATGTCTTGGTGATTTTACAGTGAAGCAGCAAAACAAGCCACCTGGGGAGGGGAGGGATTAGAGGATGGCCAGAGATGCACAAGCAGGCAGCAGTTGCTACAGCTCACTGCCTGCTGTGTAGAAGCTGGGTACGGGCAGTAACTGAGTTAGATGTTAAGGTTAATTTAACTAAATTTTCTAAGATAAATCTATTTAAAAATCAAAAGGAATGAGGAGCAAAGCTCCCAACAATTTGCTGACAGGACAGAACCATAATAATGATAATGGAATAAAATCTGTTCCCTCAGGACAGTGACTTAACGTGGACAAAGGCAGAGAAAACACTGCCACAGTATTGTTGCTGAATAGAATTCCTGTAACTGGATCCAAAACATTATTTTCATGGGCTCTCTACCAAGGCAAAGGAATATTTTTGTTACTCTAGGCTCAGTTCTCTAGAGAGCATTTGATAAGATTCTATGGACAGTCATTCTTGCTCTCTGAAAATAAATGTCGAGGCACATCGAGAGGAATTGAGTGTAACCTTTCGGGTCTGCATGAGTCTAAATGCAATACCTGTAGAATCCTGTTTTTTTCTCCCAGAGGACTGGAAGTCGCTCATAGGTATCTCTCTGCTGGTACACAGAAACAAAAGATTTTCCTGTGGCATTGGGGAATGTCATGGTGGTGTCCCAAAGTGCTCAGGTGTGCACACCGGCAAACATGTATCCACATATATGCATGCAACACACATGCATAGCCATAAACTAATGCAAAAAAGTATGAAAAGAGTATTGAATTTTCTAATGAGAACAGAACTAGAAATGGTATTATGGCAGGTTTCATTCTGAATAAAAAGGGGGAAAAATGAAAGCAAAAAGGGAAATGCCTCCTGACTTTATTTGAGACATTAATATTTTCTTATTTAGATATCTTTTTTATTTTCAACATCATATAAGTATTATTTATTAAATTGTATTATGAGGTTATGGCCATCTTGTCCACTGACAATTTATAGTAATTCCTGTTGAGTGCTTAGAACTGAATCTTTCTGAATATTGACCTATTTACCTATACATAGTGAAATTTCACAGGGATTGGGTCCAAATCTAAACAATTATAAATTGATTTATAATATAGTGACTTGTAGTCACACAGCTTGAAGTTGATTTTATACAAGTTCCCAAGTAAGTCTGTGCACAAAACAAAACCCGATACTCCCCAGTGCACAGAAGAAAAAAATGTGTTTCTGTACACCAGCAGAGAGAAACATATGAGCCAATCCCATTCCTGGGGGGGGGGGGGGAGTGGCGGACGGACAAGAGTCTACAGGTGTTGAATTGGAGACTCGCGCAGACCCTGAAGGTTACGGTTGATTCCTTCCAAATTTTTCTTTTCCCTATCAGCACTCAAAAAACTTTTCAGATTTTAAAACACTTCCAAGTTTCAGGAGGTCCCCTGCTTTGTTTGGTTTTGTTTTGCTTTTCTGTCTTGGTGACGTTCACCTTGCAATAGCAGCACTAACTCCTCTATGCAACATCACTGTATTACAAAGTAACCAGCAAGAGAGGTCGTGGATGACTCCCATCCAGTGCAAAAGGGAAGCAGAGAACACTTCTAGATGGGTCAGGGGTCCATGAAGGCTCTGGAAAGGGTCGCAGTTAAACAGTACTTCATCGTGCCCCAGCTGGAGACTAACAGAAGAACACTCTGGAAGCCCAAGGCTTTCCATGAAGAGGGAGTGTTACCTGATCAGTGAGGGACAGGAATGGAGAGCTACAAAGGGAGACAGATAGTGTACCAGGTACTAATCAAAGTGTATGTGCTGCACAACACCCTGGACATCTTCCTGTGGCCCAGGCGGAGACCTTGTAGAGGCAGGCTCATTTCATAGCCACCTTACATAACGAGGCCCTTTCCAGCCCCATGGATGGAAGCAGAAAGCCACCGCATGTGCATACAGCTGAATAAATAAGTCACACGTGCCAGTGACGAAAGAGTAGGACTGTGCACACGAGGACATTCGCCAGGACAGTTTTGTCTCCAGGATCTGCCTCTGGCTTGTACAGCCGTGGCGGCTGTGATCCGGGCTAATGACAAAGACCTGCACATAGCACAGCCAACTACTGGAAGACAGCTCCACAGAACTCAGAGAAAGAAAGCATGAGGCCAGAGTGTTCTAACAGTTAACCTCCAGGTTAGAACCTGAGCTGTGCTGCAGAATTTAAGCCTGAAACCTGAAGTTCATTTGGGCTGTGCCTTCTGATTGATTGATTGATTGATTGATTGATTGATTCGATGAACCTTGGTCAGGGTTTCTTCAAAACAGATTCAAGAGGTGTTGTGACACAACTGTCTGTTTTGAACAGGCTGAGGAGCAAGGTGTTGGTGGGAAATGGAGTCTCGATGCAGAGAGAAAGACAAAGTTGAAAACAGACTCAGGACCCTGGAGACAGAGGCAAAAGGAGTCTCCGTTTAAGGCCAGCAGTGAGACACAGGCCAGCCTGGGCTACACCGTGATATCCTTTCTCAAAAAATGTAATACTATAAAATTAGTAGGAATTACTTCATTAAAAATTAAGTCTAGCCTAGGCAGTTGTATCACAGGTGCCACAAGCAATTATTTGCTGTATTTTTCTAAGAATAATTGTATTTTTCTAAGAATAGCCCACAGTCACATCGTTAACTGGGAAGTAAAGGAATAAACCTTCAAAAAAAAATCTAAGTACTGAATTTTCCTCAAAGACAGTCAAGTTCCTTGTCCTTTGGCTCTGTGGTGTTCACTTTCGACTGAATGAATTTTGCTCCCACATCTTTAAAGCTTTTACTCCCCCATCGCTCCCAGACCTCTACACTTCCTCAGAAAACTCAAGGATCAAGTTACCACACAGGGGGGGGGGAAAAAAAGATGGTTTGTTTTAAAAATAGGAGCAGCTTCAAATGTACTAATTTCCTTGCTTTTCAGAAAGTGATGAGAAACAGCTTGTCCTAGATTGGAAGTACATGAGCTCTGAAACGGAGTGTGGCAGTCACATAGTCCGTGGCTTCTGACATTCTCCAGACACTTGACAGTGACAGAATTCTCTCCCAGGAGCTCCAGACATTCCTCCCATCCCCACCCCCACCCCAACTGCTAAGCATCCCACTTCTATCCCACTCTCATCCCCAACCCCGCCCCACTCGCTTTCATCCCACCTCCACTTCTATCCCACTCCTATCCCTACCCCCACCCCAGTCCCACCCCCATTTCCATCCTCACCCCATTCCCCCTCCTCAGACCCCATCCCTAGCCCCACCTTCACTCACCCCGCTCCCGCTCCCGACTCCTTGCACAGGAAAGACTGTTTTGCCTGCCTCCAAATGAACCCAACTTTTTTTTTAAGCCCCAGTAACGCCAAGAAACAGGCCCAGAAAGTTGGAGTGACTTTGCTCCTCGGCACACAGATGTTAGAGATGGTCTGGCAATAACTCCTCAGACCCCCGTTCCTGCTTTTCTTACTGCTTCCTCAGACGCGCTGTTAGCTCTAAATGGAGCCATCTCCTGTTCATTACCGTGCGCACCTTGCTTGTGCGCCTCTGCATTGGTTCTGCTAAGCTCATTGCTCCTCGCCATTTCCCATAACTGGACCCACGTTAAGCATCTGGAAGGTGCACGTGGATCGCAGCCAGGGACCATCTAGTCCCCGAGACTTGGGCAGCTCCATGCGTGGTCCAGCCCTCCTGAGGGGTGAGAGGAAACTTTTTATATTGTAAGAAATCCTTGTAGGGACCCTGGGCTAGAACCCTCTGGGCTTTATTCTTCTCCAGAGGAAGGTAAAAGGAAAGGCTTTGGTCTGATCATCTTCTAACAATGCTTATCTTTATTTACTTTCTAACACTGCTTAGGATCCAGATCTAATATTGATGTATCTTTATTTTCTCCTCTCCTCTCCCCTCCCCTCCCCTCCCCCTCCCCTTCCCCTTCCCTTCCCTGCCCTCCCCTCCCCTCTCTCTCTCCCTCTCTCTCCCTCTCTCTCTCTCTCTCTCCCTCCTCTCTCTCTCTCTCTTGCCTGCACATGTGTGTGCCATGTGTGTGCCTGGTACCCTGGGCAGCCAGAAGAGGGTGCTGGATCCCTCAGAACTGAGTTTGCAGATGATTATGGGCCACCACGTGGGTGCTGAGAACCCATACTTTGCAAGAGCAACAACTTCTCGTAGCCACAGAGACATCTATCTATTCTCTGTGATCAAGGTTAGTGTCTTGAATGAGGCTGTGTGTACAACAGGACCGTTGTGGTAATAAGATTATTTTCACCATACAAAATTAATTTAGCATGTCTGTAGCCGAGTCCCCATCCCAAAAGGCTGTTCTGGATGTGAAATTGAATAAAATATATATTGTATATTGTCAGAGAGGAAAAAAAAATCAAACAGCTGTAATCAAAATGCTCCTCGGGAGCGGGGTGAGTGAAGGTGGGGCTAGGGATGGGGTCTGAGGAGTGGGAACGGGGTGAGGATGGAAATGGGGGTGGGACTGGGGTGGGGGTAGGGATAGGAGTGGGATAGAAGTGGAGGTGGGATGAAAGCGAGTGGGGCGGGGTTGGGGATGAGAGTGGGATAGAAGTGGGACTTCATGGCGGAGTCCATGAAGAAAGGATATTTGCCTTTCTCTAAACAATACATAGGACTCACCAAATAGGAAATAAAGGATGGGCTACTCCAGTGGGCACGGCCATTGAGGTAGGAAAAGCCAGACTTACCAAAGAAAGAGTAGATCTGCCTATCCCAGACAATCTTGTCAAAAACAGACCGGGCTCGCTGGAGACCCAGGGCAGCCTAGACTACAGACATCTTCAAGAGCATTGTGCCATGGAGGCTGGGTCTACTCAATACTCATTCCTAGAACAAGACTTTAGACTGATACCAGGTGCTAAGCAGCAAGTCACCACTGGGAATAGCGCAATCTTAAGATTAAAGTGGGGGTGATCCTTCCCCTAATCTTTCTTCTCAACTCTCTCATCTTTTTTTTTCTCTCTCTCTCCTGGACCTTGCAATAGCCTCTTAATTGGATTTCTTGATTCCTGTGGCTCCATTACCCCAAGTCAAAGCACATGGTGCAGTGAAGGAGCAATTACCCTCCCCCCAAATCACCTCTAATCATGTTTCAGGCCCCAAAGTCCTATTTCCTTAGAGCTTCCGCTCCCCGATCCTCCTTGAACTCCACAGAGTTGATCACACACGCTCACGGCTTACCAATTTCTAATACATCTCTGTAGTAGCACTTGGGATACTTTAAACCCCCTCTTTACCCTCACTTTAATCTTAAGATTGCGCTATTCCCAGTGGTGACTTGCTGCTTAGCACCTGGTGTCAGTCCAAAGTCTTGTTCTAGGAATGAGTATTGAGTAGACCCAGCCTCCATGGCACAATGCTCTTGAAGGCGTCTGTAGTCTAGGCTGCCCTGGGTTTCCAGTAAACCTGGTCTGTTTTGGTCAAGATTGTCTGGGATAGGCAGACATGTGGATCTGTGTGTTCCGTGTGCAAAGACGGGAATGAACGTGAAACTCTGTAACTGCTCACAACTATGTCTTATTCATGCAATCAGCTTATGATATAAGGCACTGTCTCTACTGGTGCACAGAAGTAGCCTGAATTACGATATATCTCAGATGGTGTGCTGATGGCAGCTTCTTCCTCCGTCTCTCTATTAATGAGCT
Source organism: Mus musculus (assembly GCF_000001635.26). Lineage (NCBI taxonomy): Eukaryota > Metazoa > Chordata > Mammalia > Rodentia > Muridae > Mus > Mus musculus. The sequence goes on along the minus strand of NC_000080.6, from coordinate 76,808,665 downwards.
ATTATCCAGTCAATCTTAAAGAAATAAGCAAATCCTCTACGTATGCCCTTTGAAGCCCATCTCTTGTATTTTAACCGAGATCCTTTACCAGTTCCCTCACCAAGCTCTTTGTTTCCAAAGCACCTAAATCGTCCCAGAGAAGATCACTTAGGAGATGGAGTAGTAATTGTCAAATCTTTGGAGTTTTAATCCCAAGGCTTACTCACAAGTCCTTGTGTGGATGGAAGAACAAGCTTTTCTGCCTCTGCCTCCCCAAGAGGGTTGCCACATAATCAAGCCAGTGAATCTTTTCATGGCCCCCATGCATCCTTCCTCTACATGCGGTATAGCCAAGGGATGAACTTAGCCCACAGGAAGATGTTCCTCAGGAATTAGCCCGAGTAGCAACATTCAACATGAACTGGAAGAAATCCAGAGAAGCAGCTAAGGGTGAGTGCACTCAGAAGCCTGTATGCTATGAGAACGTGAGACAACGGTGACTCCTGGGATACAGTAGGGAAGGGAAAAACGTGGGCCATTCCTGGATCAGCCACGATAATCTGCATCTCAAATCATATAATCTGTGATAGCAGTCATTTAATAGTTGCTTATGGAGCTGAGTTTCAAGGGATCATACTTTAGATGAATACAAAGGAATCTTTTTTTTTTTTTTTTTTTTTTTTTGGTTTTTCGAGACAGGGTTTCTCTGTATAGCCCTGGCTGTCCTGGACCTCACTGTAGACCAGGCTGGCCTCGAACTCAGAAATCCACCTGCCTCTGCCTCCCAAGTGCTGTGATTAAAGGCGTGCACCACCACGCCCGGCACAAAGGAATCTTTTATAACATTAAGGGTTGTTGTCTAACTATAATGATGAGAGAAGCAAAAAAAAAAAAAAAAAAAATTCAAGTTAACTTTTCCTCTTCCTTCTCCACCACCATCATCACCAAATCATCATCATAGCATCATCTTATCATCAATAACATCATAATCAAGATGATCAGTTTATAATAGCAGTCATTACAGAGGTTACATAACCCCAGTTGCCAAGAAAATGATAACTTCCAGTTTACAATGTTTTCACTTAAGATTTTTCTGACTTCACAATAGTGTGCAAGCAGTATACACTCAAAGGAAACCATTCTTGAATTTTTTGAGTTTGATCTTTTCCTTGACTGGGAGATATGCCATCCCATCCACTCTCATTAGTAGGATAATGACAACAGCTGGCTAATTTTTTTTTATTAAGTTATAACTTTACTACAAGTATGGACCAGGAATCTTCCTCCCTGATGGAAGTTTTCATAGAACCAGAGGTGCTGTGCAGAGTACTGGGGGAGAAGTCACCAATCATCTATCCAGCCATGAATGCTCTGAGCTACAGTCATGACTTATATGGCAAGTTGCACCCTTGGGTGCAATAGTGGCACAAATGATATGGAGGTAACCAACCATTTCCTGGATGGATTCGAGGCCTGCTCCATAAGAAGAAATGGATGTCTGGTAGTGTAAATCTGGCTAAGAACCCACAGTTGGGGAATTCATAAGTCTCAATGGTTAAGCTACTATTAACTTGCTAAATGGACACAGTATCAAACTATCCTTTAAATTGGTGTCTCTATATTTATAGATTAGAACACCTCTCAGACCTCATCAGAGACATATCATTGTGGAGTGGACAATAGCTAATGCAGCGACTCACAACTGGTCAAAGCACACAGTGTGGTGTGCTCAACCTTCATGGGACATCGATATCACACACAACTCAAGGCTCGGGGATCCTCATAGAAGTAGAGGCAGAAAGAGGTTAGAGCCAGAGGTTAGAGAAGATTGGCCCAAACAAGTTGCTTTTGATTAGGAGAAGACCACTGCACTCATGAATATATAGCATCTATGATTACCTAGACTAGATTTACATGAAATCAAGCCAGTTAATATTCCAGCCTGAAAGGTGAGGGGTTTTGAAAACCCCACTAATAACTGAAGAACTACTGACAGTTGATAGCTTTATGGAATGAAAGACTGTTTCCTTACAGGGTATGACCCCTGGTAGGTCAACCATGTTTCACACTACTGGTAAAACAAGTGAGATTATCAGTAAGATTGCTCAAAGCCATGTATTGGACAGAACAGAATCAAATAGCTCTCAATCACGCATTGGACTCCAGTGTTTCGGGTCAGTCATGTAAATGGTGGGACTCCTTCATATGTAATACCACTACTGAAAATATAACACTACTGATGAATATAAAGACAGCATGGACCATAATCAATGGTCTACGGGGTGGAGAGGAAAAAGTTGAGATGGGTTGGTGGGTGGAGGCAGGAAGAGTGGTAGATAAATATGATCAAAATACATCGTCTGAAAAGTATGAAAGAATGAAAAGTATTTTCAAAGGATGAAAGTGGGTATACAGAAGGTGTTGCAAGCACCTGTCATTCTATCTTGTCTGGAGCATAAAACAAACAGAGAAGAACACCAGAACGTTCAGAGATCAGGTGGCAAAGTCTACTAAAGGCATGGATAAGGGGCTTGCGTTGGGTCTGAGTAGCCACTTAAGACTGTGTTGCCGTAAACTATATCTGGGGGAGAGGCAACCATCAGGAACCAGATATAAAGATGATAAAGAGAAAAGAGTCATGGAGAACCATGGACAGGTAATTCTCTGGGAAGACGGCCATGACTAGCTGAGCTAAGGATGGAGCAAGGTGAACATATGAAACAGTGAGGGGCAGAGGAGGAGGTTTGGCGTGGGTAATGCAAGGTGAGCTTGTTCTACAGAGAAACATGGAGTTCAGAAAAGAGCATCATGAAATCCAGGATAAAACAGCAAATCGGAAGTACAATTGCTTTGCATGGGAATCTGTACCCATGTCTGTTTCGTCTGGATTTTCAACTCTTGCCTGGTGTCATACAGATGGCTTAGTGTAGATGTTGGTGGACAGTACCAGACTGTAGGTAATGGTGACAGCAACAAATATGGGGACTATTTCATACAAATGGGTGAGGACTTGAGGTTCTGGCTCTAGTGACCTCCCACGGTGTACGTGCGTTCTGGCAAGACATCCTAAGAGGGAGATTATGGGAGTACTGATGGAGCTGATTTGGCACAGCCCAGAGCACACCCAGGGGAGACTATCACGCATGAGAACAAAGCATGCTCTTTATTGCGTAAGTGACCATCAGGAGATCGGTGCTTTAAAACATTAAGGGCTATAAATGGCTTTGGAGAGCGTCAAAGTGTTTAGTGAATCCTGGAGAAATGGCCAGTCTCGCAGGGTCTCCTATGCCCTGTGCCTTTGCTCGTGCCTGAATTCATCTGTCTGGCAATTGTTTGGATAGGCCTGAACTTCAACCTCTTTTTGACACGAGTGTAAATGAATAATTGGAGTCTTGTAGCAAATTACCCTGGCCTTGAATCTGATTTTATCTGGTCTGTCTTCAATCAACTCGGGGACAAACGGACTTTGGAGCCAAACAGTCCTAAGTTTGAAGGTTGATGTTCCCGTTAGCAGACTGGAGAACATATGTACATTAACCGACCTGCCTTAAACCCTCTTTCTTCATTTAAAAAAAAATGTGATTTGAAGGTCAAGCTTCTAGAGTGGAGACATTCAACACAGGAATTACCTCCTACTTCCCAACCCACCCCAAGAACTGTGATCAATAACGAGATGGAGGAGCCAAGTTTCAGCAGGCCAGGCTTGCCAAACCGCCTCACAGGGGGGAAAAAAAAGAAACACTGACTGACTTTAGAAACAGCTTTAAGGAGAAAAATCACTTCTCACTTAAGTAAATGTGAATATATTCAATTCTTGATATGTTGGCTAAATGGCTTCTAGAATGGTTGTAGGAAAACTCTGACAGAAACAGCACAGAAATTGCAAAGTGCTGACTTCTGCTGCCATGCCGGCTGAGGCCCCCTCACTCAGCCCAGGGACTTTCTTCTCAGAGATTTAACTGCCACTGCTTCATTTCAGGTCACACTTTCCTGTTTAAAATAGGGTGTGGGGCTGTGAGCTAATGCACTTTGCAGGCCGGCTTCCTGTTTGCTTTTCCATTCCTAGTTGAATATGACCTAAGGTTTTTTTACTAAGCCCTGTGAGCACTCTCACCAGTCCTTACAAGGGAGTTAGACCAACTTACAAAGGCAGTGACCCTCAAAGGCGTTGGCTTCTGGTCAGTTGTGCAAATTAATGATTTTCTTTGGTCATCAGTTGAGAAAGTAGGTTTAATAGTGTCTCCAAGATTATGAAAAGTAATTATTGGGAATATATGTAAGTTAGCCAATTAAAGTGAACTATTGGATGGTGTGTGCAGAGTCATTAGCACAGAGCACCCTTCTCCGGTCCTGTACTGAAGCCGCATATTAACCGTTTAGACTCATATCACACTTAGTGCTTTCTGTCAAACCCATCTTCTCAAGGACCTGCTGAGCTAGGAGCTGTGATCATCTCCATTTCCACAAGAGGAAACTGAGGCAGAGAGAGGTAAGGACTTTGCAAAACACCGCTTACGTGTAAATAAGGTTCAAGTCCATGAAGTAGGTTGATTCTGTACACCTGGGAGACATACATTTCTGTGGAGGAAGACTCTTGATGCAGAGAGAGTGCAGGACAGACATCTCCAGCCTGGTTAGCTTTGGTCTCTTACCTCAGCTAATAACACTAGTTTAAAACGAATCAGATAAAGGGTTTCCCACGTAGCCTTTCGATGGTTCTTTTAACAAGGTTCTCAGAGAATTACAAACCGTTTGAGTTTAAGATGAATTGCACTCTACCCTGGCACGAGTGTGCCCAGGCTCCTTTTGCCTCCATGTGGACTCCATGTGGAGAAGGCAGCCACACCTTCTCAAGTGTTCTCTATGCTCTGCTTCTTTCTACTAAAATAACAACTTGGTGTGGAATCTTGGGTCCTGCTTCATGGTTTAGTGTAGAGTTCCTATAACGTGTATGCAGACGGTGAAAATCTATTCCTCTTAATTTGCAGACACACCTAGTCTCCTGTGTAATGTATTTTAACTCCCATGAATTTTGTGTCCTTTACTGGACAGACTTACCACATCAACATCAACAAATTAAGATGACGTCATACAATGATGCTCACCCTCGAGTGGGTTCCACGCCACAGAGTTTAATACTTCGGTGCCCAGCTAATCAGATCCTCAATACGAAAAAGAACACTGTGATTTTCTGGTGAAGAACAACACTTCAGGCCTGCCCTTGATTTCCTTCCATAATTTCCCTGGGGTCCTCCTGCTCTGCTCTTCCTGTCAGGCTAGAGAAATATTATCTGCCTTCTCAAATACTTCATGAGGTTAGCTGCTTCCATGGTGCATTTTCTCTTTCTTTCTTTCTTTCTTTCTTTCTTTCTTTCTTTCTTTCTTTCTTTCTTTCTTTCCTCCTTCCTTCCTTTCTTTCTTTCTTTCTTTCTTTCTTCTTTCTTTCTTTCTTTTTTCGTTCTTTCTTTCTTTTCTTTTCTTTTTTTTTTTTACAGTTGTTTTTTAAGTCTTTTTTTATTGGATATTTTATGTATTTACATTTCAAATGTGATTCTCTTTCCTGGTTTCCCCTCTGGAACTTCCTATCCCACCCCACCTCCCCCTGCTTCTATGAAAGTGCTCCCCCTCTCACCCACCAACTCCCACCTCATTCCCCAACACTGGGGAATGGAGCCTTCACAGGACCAAGGGCCTCTTCTCTCATTGATGCCAGACAATGGCATCCTCTGCTACATATGTGGCGGGAGCCATGGGTTCCTCCATGTGTACTCTTTGGTTGGTGGTTTAGTCCCTGGGAGCTCTGGGGGGTCTGGTTGGTTGGTATTGTTGTTCTTTCTATGGGGTTGCAAATCCCTTCCGCTTCTTTCTCTAATTCCTCCATTGGGGACCCCATGCTCAGTCCAGTGGTTGGCTGTGAGCATCCACTTCTGTATTTGTCAGGCTCTGGCAGAGCCTCTCAGGAGACAGCTATAACAGGCTCCTGTCAGCAAGCACTTGTTGGCAACCACAACAGTGTCTGGGTTTGGTGTCTGTATATGGGATGGATCCCCAGGTGGGGCAGTCTCTGGATGGCCTTTCCTTCAGCCTCTGTTCCACGTTTTGTCCCTGTATTTCCTTTAGACAGGAGTCGCTCTGGGATGAGTGGGTGGTCCCATCCCCCAACTGGGGGCCTTGCCTAACCTCTGGATATGGTCTCTACAGGTTCTCCCTCCCCTTAGTTGGGCATTTCAGCTAATCTCATCCCTGTTGGGTCCTGGAAGCCTCTTGCTATTCTGGCATCTGGGACTTGCTGGTGGTTACCCCCAGTTCTCCATCCCCCATTGCTGCATACTTCTATTCAAATTTCTGACCCTCTGTATATCATGCCCATATCTTCCTCCCATACCTGATCCTGCCTCCCTTTTCCCCTCCCCCTCCTCTTCCTCCCAAGTCCCTCCCACCCTCTACCTGCTGTAACTACTTTGTTCCCCCTTCTAAGGACTGAAGCATCCACACTTTGGTCTTCCTTCTTCTTGAGCTTCATATAGTCTGTGAATTGTATCTTGGGTATTCTGAGCTTTTGGGCTAATATCCACTTATCAGTGAGTGCATACCATGTATGTTCTTTTGTGACTGAGTTACCTCGCTTAGGATGATATTTTCTAGTTCTATACATTTGCCTAAGAATTTCATGAAGTCATTGTTTTTAATTGCTGAGTAGTACTCCATTGTGTAAATGTACCACATTTTCTGTACCCATTTCTCTGTTGAGGGACATCTGGGTTGTTTCAAGCTCCTGGCTATTATAAATAAGGCTGCTATGAACATAGTGGAGCATGTGTCCTTATTACATGTTGGAGCATCTTCTGGGTATATGCCCAGGAGTGGTATTGTTGGATCTTCTGGTAGTACTATGTCCAATTTTCTGAGGAAATGACAGACTGATTTCCAGAGTGCTTGTACCAGCTTGCAATCCCACCAGTAATGGAGGAGTGTTCCTCTTTCTCCACGTCCTCACCAGCATCTGCTGTCACCTGAGTTTTTAATCTTAGCCATTCTAACTGATGTAAGGTGGAATCTCGGGGTTGTTTTGATCTCAGGTCCATTTACAACCGACTGTGTTACATTAACATTATTCAGAAACAGAATGAGTACCAACTCTCTAAGAATAGCCAGTCTTGACAACTTGGTAAGTTCTCTCCATATTAACTTTTCCTCTTACATCTGGTCTTTCATTCAGAAGAGATCCCTTAATCCTTCACTGACACTCCATTCCAAATCCTGCCTGCTTCCCAGGAAAGAATTTGTTTTTTAAATTTTTCCCAACTCTTGAGGCCATTTGCTAGAGATGAGGACACAGGACCTGTGTAGAAGTGGTGACCTGGGCAGGTCTTAGCGAGCACCTTGGGGATAGGTGGGAAAGAATGCTGGTAGAGGAAAGAAATGACATAGAATAGCTAGCACCACCCAAAAGACATCATGGCCTGGGAAACATGGAGCTGGGGTAGGCTGGGAGCCCTTCAGGGATAACAGAGATATGAGGAACATTGAGAATTGGGCCCAGGTCTACTAGACGGCAACTCTGTTTTTGTCCCTCTTTGCTTGCTTTTAGTTTTGGCTTGTTTGTTGTCTTTGCTGGCATGCAAGCAACACTTTGTTTCTCTTTCTTCCTTTTACTTTGTAATCACCATTTCCAATTACTAACTGTCCAACAATAAGGATGGAGGAGGTATTTGAAGAATATAGGGAGAAAGTACTGGGAAAGTAACTGGGTTAATGTTCAGTATGCATGAGGCCTAGGATTCAGTCTCAAGTAACACACATACTTGCTCTCTCTCACACACACACATAAAACATATACTCACACACATACACTCACACACACTCAAACTCACACACACATATATACTCACACATATACACATACAGATACACTCACACACACAAACATGCACACACTTATACACACTCAAACTCACACACACACACATACACACACAAAAACACACATACAAACACATACACACAAAGAAGAAAAGGCACAAACTCTTTCTGTACTGGGGTCTTTCACAGGTTCCTGGATTCTCCTGGACTTGCTTGCTTGTGCTTGCTAACTTTAAAGGAACTGTGAATCCATTTAGCTCAAATTCAGTCCCAAAAAGCTTTTAAGTGCAGGAATGCATAACACAAAAGAAATCAATGTCATTTGCAATTCCAAGAACTGTGCAGGCTTTGGTACACATTAGGAGTGAATTTGGAAAAGCTTAACACGCCTTAGGAAAAAACACACAAACTAGGAAGATGTCCCTGGCAGTTGGTTAGGGCCTCAGAGTTGCCAGGCCCGAGGATTCGATGTGGATGCGGATGTGTACAGCAGGGTCCTGAGGAAGAGGAGGAGGGAGGGGGGCTGTCAAGTCTTCCAGCACCAGTTTAAAGGAGGCACCATTAGCCAGGCTCCCCTCATGGAAACCAGGCTGCCAAAGAAAAATTATATTTCCCCTCCTTTAATTATATAGGTTTTTTTTTAACTAAATTAAATACACAAAAAGGCTGGCAGCCAATATGTACAAAGGAGAATTCCCAGATTTCTCTGTTTTCTGTTGGTCTGTGTGTCCTTAAAACAGACAATAGGCAGTGGAAAAATGTGGTACACATTTTAACAGTCGGGCTAAAAGGAAAAACGCCTTCACTTTACGTTGGCTAGACACACCTGGCAGAGCCCGGACCAGCTGAGTGACAAGTCACTTGTACAAAAGCCAGCCAAGCTATCCCAGGAGAGCCTAGCAGGCAATGACTTGGAAGCAGGAAAACGAAGGATGAGAATCTCAGCTCAGAGGTGTGTTTGGTTCCTTGTGTTAAAATAGATTGGTTGAATTGACAAGACACAGGTTCCTGAAGTTCAAAGAAATGTTCGTGAGAGTATGCCAAAGCATAGAGTTTTAGTTTTTATTATAAGAATGTCTGGAACACAGGGCAGCGAGGGAATGGAAAGTCATAAAAACTGTTTTATGTCAAGAAGGGAAATATTTATTCCAAACTCTCGCAAATCCATTGAGAAGCTGAATAAATAGAGAAAGAGGCAGGAAATTGGGAAGTATAGTGATTCCTTTATGTTCTCTCTCTCTCTCTCTCTAATTCAGCCAGAAAGGAATGGACACATTGCTCTTCTCTAAATCCTGGAACCCATGATCCCAGAGAAGGCCAAGAAGAAAGTTCTACCCTTAGCTTGGAGAGAGATGACTTCCTCTGTTTGGGTACAGACATAAGATACAGATGCTCCTCGAGAGATCATGAGGGTCACAAGGAGAGAATGAAGAAGGCAAGTTTGTCAACCTGTCGGCCGATGAATGATGTGTGGGATTGAACTACACAGCCAAGGTCCCAGAAAACCTACCTTTCGGTCCCTAAGTCCAGGAAAACTCAACATGCCTCAGAATTCTTACAGAATGTTAAGTCTGCAGCAAGCTTGCCCAACATTAAATGCCCTCGTCAGTTCTTAGACACCTCCAAACTGTGAACAAGACGACCCTTGTTCTGGAAAATCTATCGGCTCTTGCCAACACACACACACATACAAAAACACAACTGTTGGGCAAATAAGTCTTTCCAGAGAAAATAAGATTCCTTTCCAATTCAGTCAACTGTACTGAGCTGGAAAAGGGGGGGAAAAGTTATTTTTCCAGGATGAAGAGAAAACAAGATCTCTCCTTGTTTACCCGGTAAAGCTCATTTCAAAAGAAGGTCAGTTTAATGCCTTCATTAAAAAAAAAATTCTTGAGTGTTGTTTATCAGAAGACACTGGGGCCCTTTCAGGCTGAGAACCACACATTGGAGCTTTGTGCTTTCCTCTCTGACCTGAGAGGTACACAGCATGACTGAAGTCCCTGCTGCTCTAGAGATGCCCAAAGTGTCAGAGTAGGGGCGACAGAGGGTGCAGAGTCCAGTGGTGAGGAGTCTTTGCAAGCGGTAAGCTTCCCCATTCTCTGTTCTTGTCCCTGAGTGGATAAGAGGAAACAAATGGAACACAGCCAACCCTCCACCTTCACTTCCTCTGCATTTCTTCCACTCGGAGGACATGGCTCACCCTCCAGTGAGAAAACACCTACTACTGAGGTATAGGCCCAGGAGCCTGGATGGAGGCTACACCGCACCCGCCGAGTTCCTGAAACTCTCTGGCATTTAACTGTGAACTGTAAACCCCAGTAAACTGAAGGCACAGTGAAGGTTTCCATTTCCCAACTCAACATAAAAACAGGCTGCCCCACAGGGTGCATTTTGCATACAGTTGTTGCCTATTTAAAAAAAAAAATCTGATAAAATAAAATACATATTTTAAGTAGATATTTTCTTTATTTACATTTCAAATTCTATCCCCTTTCCTCATTTCCCCTTGGAAAACACTCCTATACCATCCCCCCTCCCCCTGCTCACTAACCCACACACTCCACTTCCCTGTCCTGGCATTCCCCTACACTGGGGCATAGAGCCTTCATAAGGGCCTCTCCTCTCATTGATGTCCCACAAGGCCATCCTCTGCTACATATGCAGCTGGAGCCATGGGTCCCTCCTTGTGTACTCCCAGGGAATAAAATACTTTTAAAATGGTTATCTGGGGGACTGAATTGAAAAATGAACATGTTGTAAAAACATTCCCTAAATAATGACTTCAAAACAGATCTGTAAACTTGCAGTAGACCCAGGAAAACTTAGGTGACTACTTGCCCACCCAAAGTAGATATCTTCTGTCACCAGGGCATTAGGTATGTCAGAGGAAGGTGGCACTGTCCTACTTATATTTGTTTCAAGCATTCCTCATACTTGCCTTTGGACCCTCTGTGAACTAATTTCCCAGGCTCGTTCTTTTGGTCACATTCACGTGTCTCTCCTATGTGCTTCCAAATCCACAAAACTCTCAAAGGTTACATTATGCTGTCTAGATAAGAAAGTTTGCAAATGCTGGGCAGAACCATAGCACAAAGTCCTAAGCCACCGCCACCATCACCCATAAACTAACAGCAGGGTCATCCTGATAACCTCAGCCAGGCTCTCTGACAGTCAGCTGTCATCACTCCAAGCCTCAGGTCTACAGACATCTACAGCTAAGGAAATGCCCGAGTCCAGCATAAGCAAGGTTTAACACAGTACGGGAAGATTTCATCTGTTATTCTCGGTTGTTTTTGTATCAGTGTTGGAGACAGTAGGAGGCACTAAACTTAAAGTGACACTCCACAGCCCTCAGTCATTTTCTCTGGGCCATTCCACTTCCATTTCCTACAGATCTCCCAGGAATCCTTCCTGCAATTCCCCGCGCCCGATGAACTTGGTAGGGCTGGCTCCTGTTGCTCAGGCCCAAGGGGGATTGGGGCTGTGCTACCCAGAGCTGCACCTGCTGCTTGAGCCTTATGGCTGTGCTGGACAGGCTCTAGGTTGTCACATTGGCTATAGGGGCAGCTGTCACCACTCTGCCCCTGGCCTCTGGGATAGGCTCTGGCTCAGCAAGCCATCTCAACCCCTGGCATAACCTCTTTCAGGAGAGAAAAGGCCTTCACTTGGTTTAGGGGGTAACTGTTCACCCTGGGTACAAACTTCGTCTTCTTCACATTTGCCATTTCATCATGTGAGCCTTCTCTGGCTTTAACGGCTCCCAGAAGCTCCTTAGCTCAGGATCTGGCTCTGTGTCATTTTATTTTGTAGAACATAGGTTCAAACAGAACCTGCCAATTCGCCTTTGAGTAACTGAGAGTCCTCTTCTGCTGGGCTTTCTCTTACCTCCTCTAGGCTGCTCTCCCATTCCACAGGCACACTTTGCATGCTGGTCCATGTTGCATACGTCTCCCAAAGCCTTTTATCCTTCATAAAGATCCTGCCCCACCAAAGGGCTTGGCAAAGCCATTAAAGCACTGTGCCAGTCTCAAGACCCTTGATGAGAACAGTTCTCATTAAGTCTCTGGTGAACAACACAGCCATATGCAGTCCAGTGAACTGGATACCATGTGTGGCCTTCCTCATACCTAGTTCCTCAGTGATGCTTGTCTTGCCTCTGTGGTCCTCCAGCCCCTAATCTCCACTGGTGATGGGCAAGTACCTCTAAGGGATCATATGAGCCTACCTGTCAGGAACTGATTCCCTGTAATGCTTTGTAATTCTGTGTCTCTAGGATGGATGTGTGGTTGTATTGCTCAGTTTCTCAGCTTCTGAAGCACTCAGGTAGATCCCACACACCCCTGCATCCCACAGCCTCACAAGACAACGGAGACTCTTCCATCTCCTGTTTGAAACCTCTCCCCAGTTCCATCACTCTAGTACTAAATAGGATCTGATACCATGGTCTCTTACACTGGGCCATTGTCAGGGCATCCGCCTGGTTGTGGAGCACGGATTTCCCCCTTATCAAAGGTCACACCTGAGTGTCTTCTGTCACCTCATTTCCACTCTCCCTTTCTGCTACCTAACTCCTCTTGTAATTTCCAGGCTATGGGGTTCCTGCAACCGATTGTCATTACAGGCACAATTTGCGTAGCTATCCTTCCATCTCCAGGCTGAGAGAAGCAGCAGGCCAACAACTCCATCTCATTCTCCCTTTCACTCATTTTTTTTTCCTGCCAATTCGGAGACTAACATGAAGGGTGCTAGCTGTGTATGATTTTTCTGTTACCATTCCATCCTTAAACACCATCTCACTCTGGGAAGCCATTTCAGCCCCAGAAGTACTTCTTGTTACCCCTAGCAACGACCAGGCAACCTCCACAGATGCTTGCCGATCAATACTCTTGTCTCAGAGGCTGTAATATCTGCCTCAGCCCTTCAGCTGCTCTCGGGGCTGCTTTGTATTCAGAGTGGACCCGAATCATTAAGGAGGTACCACTTCATCCGTCATAGAAAACTGCCATTCTGGGATCATGCCCCATCTTAGTTATGCATCTCACCACCCACACCTCTGCCACCGTGCCCAAAGGCACAAACAAGAACATGTCACACGGGGCTGGAAAGCGGCGTCAAAATGTTCCTCTGTTATGAGCATAGTTTCATCTGCTTGTCTCAGTAGCAATATTTCTCTTCCCAAACTCATCCTCAGTTTTGTCATACCCTGCCAGCTAGGCTAAGTGTTGCTAAAATTCATTCCCTGGGGAGTTATAAACTGTCTACCCTTCCTCCTGAGAGCCAGACTACAAACCAAAGTTAAAGTTCACCAAAAGTCACTCTGGGGAAACCAGTGAGTTTATTGAGTTAATTTAAAGAGCAAAGGGTAACCTAGAACAGCTGCTTGGTAGGGTCTGTACCCAGCCTTCATGAGCATCCCACCATGGCAGCACAGATGGCAGCTTCCTCCCTAGGCATTCCAGCCCAGATTTCTACCTCAGCCCCCCCTCAAGACCACGAGTAATCAGGGCAGAGTTGCATAAGGCTGTTCTCGAGGCATGGCTGATACTCAGGTGAGGATCCGACAACCTTCTTCGCTCCCTCCTCCCTCCTTGAGGGGATGTTCAACAGTCAACAGTCCCAGCCGAGATGATCCATTGAGAGTGGGCCCGGCTGAACGCATAGAGACATGGCAGTTTGTCTCTGAGGCAGTTTGTCCTGTATATCACACGTCTACTATGTCTCCCACTTAACTGTTTGCTTTTACTGACTGTCAATAGCATTTCTGAGAGGTAATTATTACTAGACCCACTCTGCCCCAGAGTGCATTGCATTTAGTGCATGCTAAAAGTGGAACTTACATGTAAATTCCCTGCATCAACATGAATGGCTTTCCAGTCTTAAGTGCTGCTAGCCTTCTGTAGTATTCTCTTTGCTTTAAAAGCAGCCCCCGGGGTTGGTAACACCAGGTCGCCTGGAAAACGAAGGGTTCTCGACTCCCTGGGATTCTAACTGTAGCTTAAAAGTTTTGATGAGCAGAAAGAACAGTGTAACCCATTCGTTTCACTTAAAATTAACCTTATTTGAAACTTTATTATTCCTCTCTGTATGTATGTGCATGTGTGTGTGCACAAGTGCAGTATGTGTCCATGTGTGCACCGACACACACCTTGTTCATGCATGTGTATGCATGTGCCTGTGTGTGTGCATGTGATGTCTATTAGGGTGGGCATACACCACAGCACATGTGTGTAGGCAGGAGGACAACAACAGTCAGTTTCCTCCTTCCACTGAGGGTTCCTGAAATCAGATTCAGGCTATCAGCTCTGTACTGTAGGCAGGCAGGTTTTACCCACTGAGCCACAGCCCTGTCCCTTAATCATTGCTTTATCACTGAGAAGGAATAATGGATGAAACTAGAGATCACCATTTTAAGGGAATGTCCCTGTGGGTTTGTGTTTCGACAGTGTTTGGCTATCATAGCCCTAACTGGTCTTCAATTCCAGAGCCTCCTGCCTCTGCCACTGGAGTGCTGAGATTACAGGCATGTGCTCTTGTCTGACAGGCCAAGACATCTTAACTTGTAAAGGCCATCAAGGACGGTATCTTGCTTTCTCATGTTTTACAGCTGTTTGATGGCCAAAGCCCTCTTACAGGTGTCCGTTAACTGTTTATTCTGCATCCTTGGGTATACTGTGGGCAAAACCTGACAGCTTATTTGTTCCCCGGGCATCCTCTCTGTCCATCCGGCACTTCAGAACTTGTGGTGACTGTCAGTGATGTGTGATGGTGAGACTCTGCTTGTTCTCCACCTTAAGAACACACTCCAGCCTTTCACTCTGAGGTAGTGTCTGTCTTTTTCCCTGAGATGGGTTTCCTGTAAGCAGCAGAATATGGCCTAGTGGTTCATCACTGGAAAGAGAGGCCCATTGGACACGCAAACTGTATATATCCCAGTACAGGGGAACGCCAGGGCCAAAAAAATGGGAATGGGTGGGTAGGGAAGTGGGGGGGGAGGGTATGGGGGGCTTTTGGGATAGCATTGGAAATGTAATTGAGGAAAATATGTAATAAAAAATGTTTTAAAAAAAAAAAAGAACACACTCCAGGTTTCTCCAGCAAGGATGTTTGCTGAGGGAGATGGAAAAGAACAGTCTTCCATTGAAGGAAACTAAGGGAAGCAATGCTTTCAATTCACTTGCTAAGTTTGCTTTGTTTTAGATTTTTTTTTAAGTCACAAACAAGCAGAGAATACATCAAATACGTTTTCTACATTAATCGAAATTAACATGAGTGTAAAAAGTTAACTTACTAAGGCTCTCAATTGTGTTGGCAGAACCTCTAACAGTGACTCAGTCATTAGACTGTTAGATTTAATTAACTAATACTTTAAAAGCTTTCTTGCACATTTACTTGAGTCAGGGGAAGCTGCTTATAATTTTCGTTGTCTTTTAACACTGACAGCTTATGACTGTAGCCAATGCTGTAAAAGGGCATGGCTGCTTTTGTTCTTTGTCTTCTTCGGGTAACTTAGAACATGGCCAGCAATCTGTTCTTCCTCTAGAGCTCCAACCACTCACCCATAAACCCACCTGGGCCTGTACTTAGTTTGAAAGTGAAAGGGGGAGGGTCGTTACGTTTTAACCACTTTAAGATTTACTGCACTTCACAAACTCCCTACTTCTCACACCAACTCTGACATTCTCCATTTTGGCATTTTGTCTATACTTCCACAAGTTTTAGTTCATAAAACCTGACTATGTTAAAGTTCTTTAAATGGTCCTGAGTGTTAGAGATGCCAAACATCATAGACAATTTCAAAGTAGAAACTTAAAAGGGCTGTCTCAAACCCTATGCTTCAGAAGCAATTATCTCCACGTACGTATGTAGTTATAATTTTATAGCAGACTTCTCTTCACATAGAGAATTATAAGAGCATAAAGTTTAACAGCAACACACACTGTAGTTAGTATGTATAGATACGAGTAAAAGAGTTACACACACGAACAGAGGGGAGATGGATGCTGAAATAGGCAAATGATAAGCATGTAGAGAATCCTGCATGTTTTTCTCTTTAAATAACTATAACAGCATCTTTGCACTTAGTGATCATAAGAACAGGAGTCTGTGCTGAGAGTGGGGGTTTTGTGCGTCACCGCAGTCATCCAGGTTTCTGGTATCTATTCCACGCTAATGGGATGTTTACTGAGTAAATGCATTTGAAGTACCATCTACAAACACTGTTCTCCAAGCAACATACGTTCTGTTTATATAACCTCCCCTGTCCCTTGCAAGGAAGATGGTATCAGTCCTATTTCACGGTTAAGAATTTACTGAAACCAGAGGGAAATAACTTGCCAAGGGCTTAGAAGGCAGCCTGCCAGATTCAGGCGTAGGCTCTGTCTAAAACCAGCACCTGCTGTCTCTCTAGTGCTCCACACTAATAAGCAGAATGAAGGTCCTACTCCAGAGAAAGCCCAAAATGTGGAAGTCCAAAAGGAGCTTTGGAGAATGGGAGGTCCCTTCATTGTTCTTCTGCTGGATGCAGGGCCTTGCAGTGGGAGCTGAGCTTCAGCGAGTCTTTAGCAAGCTTCCTGCCTTTCACACCACCAACAAAGAGCTCATCTGCTGCACTCTGCTGTGCAGTGGGTGGGCAGGGAGGCAGAACTACAAGCAAAAGGGATCCCAGAAGCTTTCTATGCAAAGATGGGGAGGGAGAAGGCGGGAGGGATGGCAAGAACTTTAACAGACCCAGCAGAGGACTCTGGGAACAGAAGGAGGGCCCTGGAAGAGACTGCACAGCTCTGGTTAGCCCTGCTTAGAAAACCCGCTCCCACTTGGAGCTACCAATTAGGGGAAGAGGATTCTCTGTGGGCTGAGCAATTAAAAGGAGGGTCTGCTGACTTGACCTCATGCTGAGCGCACACTGCAGGCAAATGTGGGAACAAGTACAGCTGCCATGTGTACAGGATTAGCTGGTGCCCTTGTCAGAGCAGAGCTACCTTGGTCAACCTTGCCTGCTTGGAGAGAAGCTCTCTGAAGGGCAGGTCACAGCATCGCTCTCTAGTTAAGGTCATTTAAACAAGTCATTAGAGCAGATTCTAGTTGGTTTGAGGATAGCTGCCATTTAAATGAACAAAAAATGTCAATCAAGTAGTGTTATAATCCAGTCACAGACAGAAGGCAGGATAGGTTATTTCCTGGTGACCCTTATTAGAAAAAAAAATCCCAATTAAGAATTTCTGATGTTGTGACACCAGTTCAGATATTACCAGTCCCCAGGGAACATCTGTACTCTGGAGAAGGCTATATTAAAAATCAAACACAATGGCCACATACATTTCTGTCTCGTGCTCGTGATGTTTGTGTATGCATGCATCTGTCTGTCTGTCTGTCTGTCTGGGTCAGCTGACAATCTTGAGTTTCATTCTTTATGCATCATTCATTTCCTTTCCTTTTTTCTTTTCTTTTATCTTCTGACACGGGGTCTCTTGCGGGCCTCTCACTCACCTCGGCTGGGCTTGCTGGCCGGAGAATCCGAGGGATCTCCCTTGCTCAGTAACTCTGCCCCCACCCCCACCCCCACCTCCACCCCAATGCAGGCATTGCGAATGCAAACAGTTGTGCCCAATTTAAAAAAAAATGTCAGCTCCAGGAGTCAAACTCAGGTCCCCTCACTTGAAAAGCAAGCACTTTGCTGACCAAGTTACCTACCAGGTCTGCAGCTTAAGGTTTAAATCTAGGTTTTTGGTTTGACATATAGCATAGACACAGGAAAAAATGCACAAATTCAAAATATACAGCTCTATAACTTCTCCCTCTCTCTCTCTCTCTCTCTCTCTCTCTCTCTCTCTCTCACACACACACACACACACACACTCACACTCACACACACACATACACTCCACATAACCAAGTCAAGAACTAGAATTATTGCCAGTGCCTAGCAAACACAGAAGTGGATGCTCACAGTCATCTATAGGATGGAACACAGAGCCCCCAATGGAGAAGCTAGAGAAAGCACCCAAGGAGCTGGAGGGGTCTACAACCCTATAGGTAGAACAACATTATGAACTAACCAGTACCCCAGAGCTCTTGACTCTAGCTGCATATGTATCAGAAGATGGCCTAGTTGGCTATCACTGGAAAGAGAGGCCCCTTGGTATTGCAAACTTTATATGCCCCAGTACAGGGGAATGCCAGGGCCAAGAAGCGGGAGTGGGTGGGGAGGGGAGCAGGGTGGAGGGAGGGTATAGGGAACTTTCGGGATAGCATTTGAAATGTATATAAAGAAAATATCTAATAAAAAAATAAATTAAAAAAAAGAACTAGAATTATTGCTTGCACTCCATATTCCTCCTGTCTTGTTTCAACCACTGTTCCTGTGCCCGGGTAGTCCCAGCTCTGCCTTCTAACGGTGAGGCCTGCTTTGCCTGTGGCTGATCTCCGCATAAATAGAAATCTTTATATTTTCTTCTCTCTGGTTCCCTCAGTCTTCTACCCGTGAGACTGGTCCGTGTTCTTGCAGGTAGCAGTAGTTCAGACTCGTTACTGTTCAGGAGACCCTTACAGAATGCAGAACTACAAATCATCCTTGTTCGTCTCTGTTGCTGGACAGTTGGGTCATTTTACATGAATAACTCTCAGATTGCTTGATCACTCTCAACATATTCCTACCTTAAGCCATACCAAATATGAACATGGAATTCAAGGGCTAATAAATTTCTGTGGCCTGTGAGAAGCAAAAATGACATTCCTTTTCCTGCTCTGAAAACGTGAAGATGTCATGTGATCCGGTGATATACCCCAGTGGGAAACTACTTGCCATCTGTGGCAGAAAGCTAACTCACTAGTCGGAGAGAAATGGGATGCATGGATCTCAGAGAAGAGGACGTGGGTCCATGAGATTCCCAAAAGAGCTGGTTGATTTGACCCTGTGCCATTTGCAAAGCTTGGTAACTTTTCTTGTGAAACAACAAGGTGATACTCCTGGGATTAACATAAACTCTGCAGGGGACTTCTGCAAACTTTTGGACAGGTGGCAAATGGCAGAGCTGTTTTTTTTTTCCCCAGAAAGAATTCAGACCAATCCCTTCCACTCCCTCATACTGGATTTAGGACTGTGACCCTGTCACAGCTACAGAACACATGGGCTCCTGACTCGGCTGAGTGTCTCCAATAGTCTTCCTCACACAGTCAGGCTCAGCCTCTCGGGATGCCCAACATGTGACCAGGAAGGCTGTGGGAGGAACTGAAGCCCCAAGGTCGGAGGGATTCTATTAATACCTTCTATGTTTCAAGTCCTCTGTCTCTGGAGTACTTTAAGCATCCTCTCTGACTCATGCTGGCATGCAGAGAAAAGTCACTTTGGAGATGACTGGCCTTCAAATGTTCAGTTTCCGGGACTCCATCCAGGGGGCTCGTCTGTTGTTATTATGTTCAAGAAACGAACGAGTTAATCAGAGAACACTTTTTGCCTCTTAATGTTACACACCAGCTCAGCAATAAGGCTTTCTGGGTATCACCAAACAGACAGGTGGCTTCCATTCTAGAAGCCCTTAGCCTCCTGAGCTGTCTGCTGAAGCCTGTGGGTTCCTTCTCAGAATATTGCATTCAAATGTGCCAGAGAAAATGCATAGGGTTACAAAGAAAATAAGCCCAACCACATTCGCTCTCTAGACTGTAAGCACTAAACAGGTTCATGTCATGGTAAGAACATGTGTGCTTAATCCTGCAAGAATATAGTGTTTAGATAGTCTTCTCTCTGTTGGTGGCAGCCAAGGACGCTGTTAATACTTCTGTGGCCTGCTGTGTATATCCGTAGTGGAAAATTGAAATTTTCTACTAAAAGTTAGTAAAAACTTATACTCGCCACTCTTCCCCTATTTCAATTCTCAGGACCTCAGAATGCTCTTCCCTCTTGGATACCTCAAACATGGCTCCAAGACTAGCTATTATGCACATGCATACAATTATTCCAAGAACCTGGAGTTTTATCTTCCTATATTCCATTGTAGTATGATCACCTTATGCTGCTGTTATACATTTTTGATATACATTATTAGAATTATGTTTGTAACCTTTTTCTTGGTATTTTTGTATAAGTAAAGTATGTGCATTAAAAACTGTTTTTATAAGCCAGACAGTGTTGGCACATGCCTTTAATCCCAGCACTTGGGAAGCAGAGGCAGGCGGATTTCTGAGTTCGAGGCCAGCCTGGTCTACAAAGTGAGTTCCAGGGCAGCCAAGGCTACACAGAGAAACCCTGTCTCAGAAAAAACAAACAAACAAACAAACAAAAAACAACAACAAAAACCCTGTTTTTATTTTCATTGTTTTTACATTTTATAGTTCATTGTGTGTGTGTATATATATGAATCTGTGCATAGTGTTGTCTATGAGTGTGTGTGTAGTGTCCTCTGTGTGTGCCTGCAATCCTGTGTGTGTGTGTGTGTGTGTGTGTGTGTGTGTGTGTGTGCCATAACCACATGTGGAAGCCAGACAGAAGGAGTTTGCTTCTACCATGTGGATCCTGGGGATTGAACTCATGTTGTCAGATTTGGTGGCCAGCTCCTTTTCCTGCAGAGCCAACTTGCCCCTCAATAACTCGTTATTGAATGGGAATAAAGGGATACTTCCCTTACAGGAGATGGGATGGAGTCTGAATCCGCAGAGTGACACCTGCTCATGCTGGCTCATTTAAGACACTGTTTTTATTTTTTCATCCTGTGTATGTGTGGGAGTGCACACACTCGAACCTGTGCATACTCAGAATCCAGAAGAAAGTGATCCCTGAGGCTAAAATAGGTGCTGGCAACTGACCCCAGGTCCTCTGCCAAAGCAAGAAAGGCTCTTAAGCATTGAGCCATTCCTCCAGCCCCTAAGCTGGATTGTTTTATGTTTTGTCCCTGCCTTTCTGCACCTCCTAGGCACTAGATCAAGATTGGCCTTCAGCCAGGAAACATTGGTTCTGAGATACCCTCCTTGGCCTGTAGCTGCCAGCCGAGGAAGAAGTATGTGCAGGCTGGCATGGGCCCGGCAGAGCTGGTCATACCCAGCAGTGGCCTTGTGGGTAGGCTGAGTGGGCAGGTGTGGTCTCTGAGTCATTGGGCAAGTGCCCCAAAGCTTAAGGACAGACCCCACAGCCCCCGCATTGAGCTTCCTGTTTCCTGTCACAGCGTCCAAAATTCTACCATATTCGGTTATTCATACTGAGCCTTTCACGGATCTCAGTTAATGAATAATTTTTAGTTCTGAGATGGGAGCAGCTTTAGGTGAGGGAGACAGAGATACGAGAAAATTGGGCGAGAATACAGACAGGTTTTATACTTTCACATTTCTGAAATGAATTTCTCTAGTCCTTTCAAACTACTCAGGCAGCATTGGGGAACTGCTGGTTCCCTGCTTACTGGAGCTCCAACAATAGGGTGCCATCTGGGAACCCAAGGACTAGGACTCCCTGAGTTTGATTCCTGTGCATGCCTATGTGCCTATGAGAGATTATGTGCACCACACACATGTAGGTGTGAGAGGAGGCAAGAGGAAGGTGTCAGGTCCCCTAAAACTAGAGTTATAGGGAGTTGTGGGCCACCAGGTGTGGGTGCTGGGAACTGAACCCTGTCCCCTACAAGAGCAGGAAGTTCTCTTAACTACTGTGCCATCCTTCCAAGTCCACTATTCAGTCCTCAAACACACTTTCCTACCTAGCCACACATGAGCACATGAGAGAGGCAAGAGAATTAGGACATAGCACAGAGTGCGGGACAGGGGACATGCTGCGTCTCAGCTTGATGTCACCAGGCTCTTAGTCACACTGCCTTCTCTGTCTGGGGAGGACCTAGGATCTAAGGAAAAACTTTTCTCAAGATGAAGGCTGAAAACTTCAAAGGTAACACAGGACTATATTTTCTTGATCCTGAATTAGAACGGAGACTCGGATACATGGGCGTATCTCTGTGTGAAGTCTTTTTAAAAGGAGAAATAACTAAAGCTATAGCTTTAGTTAACATGGACTAAAATCTTTATTAGTTAGCGGGCAACTCCACTGACCCTGGTCCAGGATAGCACAGCCACTCATGTCCATCCTATTGAAAGCACTTGGGGAGTTGCTGTTCCTGTCTACCTACCCCATGGACAGGAGGGTCCCCAGAATTGTCATCTTCATTACCTTTTATGGCACCCTTGGACAAATGATTTACTGTGCTGTCTTTTCTCTCTAAGGAAATATTCGGTTTCCTATCCGCTATTATTTGACATAGCTTGTCCCTTGCCAGCTCATATACTGGGATCCTGGGACTCAGTACGGTGATATTGGAGAATAATGGAACCTTTAAGAGGTGAGTCATAAGGGTGGAGATTAGATTCCTGGGGACATTGCCACCAGAAGGGATTAATGCCTCCTGAGACTCCAGATAGTTCTGGAGAGAGTGGTTGTAGTGAGTCAGACCAGCCCCTCCCTGCTGTCTGGCCCCCCATTTGCCACGTGTTCCCACCATCAGGATGCCATACACAATGGGCACCTCACCATAGCCAAGCAGAGACTGCTGCCATGCTCTTGGGACTCCAGAACTGTGAGCTAAATACACCCTTCTTCTTTACAAATGATCTGGCATCGGGTATTTGGGTATTGCAACTAAACGTAGACTAACACACTACCTAGAGATTTTATATTCCTCTTAGCCAAGGGGGAGGCCTTATATTATACCCATTTCACCCTCCACAGGTAGATTCATGGGGGGGGGGGTGGTATGTAATTATGTAGAAAATCTTAACTCACGAGTGTCCTCATCAACATAATTCTTGATTAACCAGATTGGTTTTTTGCAAAATGCTCTAAAAAACAAGGAAAGTTGCTGAATCCTCCCTCTGCCTCTCGCAGCCTAGTAAATGGAACCATAGTTGTTTGCCTTTGCTTTCTCTTTTGTAACTAGAAAAGAAAGGTATTCCTGGAAAACCAGGATTGTCTGTCACCTCATAAGGGGTCATGGTAGACTGAGTGATGCCCTCTAAGGAATCGTTTGGAAAGCTCTAGAACCTGTGACTGTTGGTTTATACAGTAGAATTTCTGAGCATTTGACTATTAAGGATCTCTAGATAAAGCGATCACTTGGAGTGACCTGGGTGGGCCCTAAACACCTCAAAAGTATGGTTAAAGAATATGAGACACTCCAGAGAAGACTTCACTATGAGGGCAGAGGAAGACCATAGAAGGATTGCAGACACAGCCAAGGAACACCAAGGAATTCTGGCAGCTTCCACAAGGCTCCAGAACCTGGGTGGGAGCTGATTTCTTCCCCAGCCTCTGCGGGGCATGTGATCTGTTGACACTATCTTCAGACTTGTGGTCTCTGGAAGTGTGTGACATTTCTGTTGTTTTCAGGTGTCAAGGTTGTGGCAGTTTGTTAAGAATGAACCCACTGGTTAATACTCTAAGGCCCATAGTTTAGTAGAATAAGTACTGCTAGCTTTCGTATATTGTATACTTGCAATGTACTGGGAATACACAATGTGGCCCAATAGGCGGGGAAAGCATGTAAACTCAACTCTGTCTAACACCGTGGCCAATAAAAGAACGATTACACGGTATTCACAGCACCATTTTACATCAAGATGTGTTGGCCTAAAATGACAGGCAAGCTGGTGGTTCACTCTAAATATCTCTAGTGGTTCTTGGAGAATTTTATGTATGGTTTGATCCTATTCACCATCTTATACCCTGTGTTGCTAAAATCTCTTCTCCAGAGGGAACATAACAGCATTCATCCCTTCTCCTAAGGTCCTAAAGACAAACCAACTCACAATTCCACCAGAGCATCCTCTGGGGGAACCGAGGAACTTGGTGGGCTTCCTTACAGAGCACTAGCGAGGAGTTACTTACAGGGTTGAGGGCGCTCCTCCCTCGAGTGACTGCTCCTGGAAAGCCTTCGCAGCAGGTCTGAGGACTTCCCTTCAGACACACAGATGAAGTTCCTGCTCTAGTGTCCTTCAGCCTCAGTATACTCCATTCCCTCCCTCGGGCTTTGTATAGAGTTGCCAGGTGGTAAGGAGCAGTGAGATACTCAGGTTAAAATCTCATGACCTACTCCACCCCTTTATGCAGGTGTAAACACTCGACCAGCCTAGATGGGATCATCCTTTAGAAGGTACACAGCTACACAGCCGACCACTTCAAGATAGTGGTTGCTTGGATCAGAGGCCGATCTCTCATGCCACTGAATTCAGGCCAATCTGTAGCACCCAAATATTCTTGGATACATGGCCTTCAGTGTGGTCAACTTACCTGGGGCTGGCTGCAACGGTTTTACAGAAAACTGCCTTTCCCTCTCCCGAAGCTAACAGCTGCCAGCTCTCCTCAGCCAGGAGTGGGCAGTTGTGCCCCATCTCTCTCTCCACGCTGGGAATTGAATCTGCTTTGGCTTCCACAGGCCTTATGCACAGTGCCACAACCACTGTGAGTTCATAGATTCAGCTGCCCTGCTGTGTCCAGATGACCCTGTTTCCTTGGTGTCACCCACCACCTCTGGCTCTGATACTCTTTCTGTCCCTTCTTCCTCAAGGATCCCTGAACCACAGGAGGAAGGTTTCAGTCTGTATGTTTCACCACACAGCAGTTTTTTCTTCTGTTCTTCTTTTATTGAAAATATATTTTTTCATATGATATATTCTGATTAAGGTTTCCCCTCCCCAAACTCCATCTAGATCCTACCTACATCCACACCCCTTTGTCTCTCCACAGAAAACAGGCACCCAAAGAACAAAATAAAAATAAGATAAAACAAAAATGGCAAGTCAGAATAGGCCAAAATGAACAGAGACAAAATCTTATGAGACAAAGAACTTCCAAGGATGCATTAAATTATGTTGGCCATCTACTGCTGAGCATGAGGCCTGGTCTTAAGAGTGCTTTGGGTCCCCCGTGAGACTCCATTAGAGAGAACTAAGTTTTTGTTTGTGAGTGGTTATCAGTTGGAGACAGCTTTCAGGTTATGAATGGGGACCTGTCCACTTCTCTCAGAACTTGGACCTCATCTGATGCAGACCCACACAGGCTCTCTATGTACCGGCAGTCTCTGTGAATTCACATGTGCTTTGGCCCTGCTGTGACTCTTTGGTATCTTCCATCCCTTCTGGCTTTTACAATCTTTCTGCCACAGGGTCTCTGGAGCCCTGGGTTGGGGTGGAAGTGGGAATGAGGAAATTAGATGGCACCATTCCATTTAGAACTGAATGCTCCCAGGTCTCTCACTCCCTGCACATTGTTCAGCCATGAGATTCTGTGTTTGTTCCATCTGCTCTAGGAGGAAACTGCTCTGATGATGTCAGAGCAAGGCACTGATCTATGAGTATAGCAGAATGTCATTAGGAGTCATTATATGGCTATATCCCTTTAGCAGGACAGTAGTATTTGGGTTTCACTGAGGTCCCTGGGGTATATAGTCTCAGGGTCTTGACCATCCAAGCAATGTCAGGGAGTGAGCCTTAAATCCAATCCGATATTGCTTAGTTACTACCACAAATTTTCTGCCCCTATTGTACTAGGGCATCTTGTAGGCAGACCATTATAGATCCAAGGGTTTGTACCTGGGTAGATGTTTACCTTTCTCCTTTAACAGCATGCTGAGTACCTTCCAGTACTGTGAAGGCTCTAGGTCCGTACCAACTTAACTCCTCCATTCTCAATGAGTTGTATAAGTGTTGCATTCAACAATAGGACCTCACCATCAGTTTGTAGAGAACAACCAATAGCCTTGAGATTGAGAGTTCTCATAGGGCCCCTTTGGCCAACAAATCAATTAGATGTAACCCAATCTTGGCACTGGAAGCTTCATTTGCTGATGACAGAAAATCATTTGAGGCTCTGCCATCCTGATATTTAGTGGTTTCATTTAGATCGCCTTCATATATGTACGTGTTGTAGGAAGTTAATACTATATTAGAGTTTCATACTGCCTCTCAATTGTCCCATAATTTTAGCTGTCCCTTCCTGTGGTCCCTCTTTGCCCTCTCCTCCTTCTCCTAGCTATCTGATCCTCCTATTATAGACTCCCTTCATCAAACCATAACTATCTACTCAATTTCTCCTTGCTAGAGAGATCTATCCTCCCCCAGAGTCCCTTACTCTATACCTAACTTCTGTTGTTATATGGATTACAGCTTGCTTATCAAAAACTTAACAGCTGACATCACATATAAGCACATTTGTCATTCTGGGTCTGGGTTATCGCAGGATGATATTCTTCTAGTTCCATCCATTAACCTGCAAATTCTAAGATTTCATTTTGAAAACATTGCAGGATGAATTATGATTGGGGCTGGTGATGTTGCTAGCCATTTTTTTTATTCTGGATTGGCCTTGGTATTTCTGATGTTTTGTGTTTCCATATGAAAGTGAAAATTGTCCTTTCAAATTCTATGAATAGTTGTGTGGAAATTTTGATAGTGGTTGCATTAAATCTGTAAACTGCTTTTGGTAGGATGGCCACTTTTGCTATATTAATACTACCCAATCCATGAGCATAGAAGATCTTTCCATCTTCTGATGTCTACTTCAATGTCTTTCTTATGTGTCTTAAAATATTTATCATACAGATTTTCCCCATGATTGGTTAGAGTTTCCCCCGAGTTATTTCTTTCTCACTCTGCCATTTGTATATGGGAAGGCTACTGACTTTCTGTATTAATTTTGTATACTGCTCCTTTGATGGAAGTGTTTATCAGCTGTAGGAGTTCCCTGGTAGAATTTTTGGAATTACTTATATATTTATAATAATATAATCTTCAGATAAAGAGACTTTGGCCCCTTCCTATCTGCATCCCCTTGACCTCCTTCAGTTGTCTTATAGCTCTAAGACTTTTAGTACTACACTGAGTGGGTGTGGAGACAGTAGACAACCTTGTCTTGTTCTTGGTTTGAGTGGAAACGCTTTGAGCCTCTCTCCATTTAGGTTAATGTTACCAAACAGTTCTTGATTATTGTTAAGAACAGCTGTATTCATGCAGCTCTCCCTTTCTGCCCACAACGGCCCACACATTCAGTTATCTCCTGGTTTTTAGAGCTATTTTTAAAACTGCTGTACAAACAACTCGTCTCACAGAAGATGCGACTGAGGCACAGAGCTGTGAACTCACTTGGGATTCACCCCTCAGACCACATCTTACCACTAGAAACCAGAGTTTACCACTTCCTGCTGTAAAGAAGCTTGGTCTCAATCAGAGAGAAAAGTCTGATGGCTTTCTTTCTTTCTATCTTCCTTCCTTCCTTTAAGTGGCTTTTAGTTGGTGGAGAAGATGTGCCAATCTCTGTGCACAGTCAAAGGTTAATAAACCACTTGAAAATGCAGAGGACAGACAGGGTTTTGTCTCCATGGTAATAAGCTGGTAAGTGATGCCTGCAGAAGACGAGGCCTATAATTCTGCTGCTGCTGCGGCTGCTGCTGCACCTCCTGTTCTAACAACATGCATTCCTCTCTTCATGGGAACATCGGGTCACAAGAGCCAACTCATCTGCATCATCACCACGGCGTTTATCTTCCTCCCGCATCTGAGAGATAGATCTAGTGATGAACAGTCACACTGGGTTCTGGGGACTTGGAATGCTTGCAGAATCCATTTGGAATGCCTCCGATTTATTATTAAGCCCTCTGAAGCCATTTGCTTGGGGCCAGCTTTGGGGGGATGGAACATTCATTGTGTGCCACTTATTGGAGTTATAACACAGCTGATGAAGTGTGACAACACAGTATGAAAACATGGGCATAGATGGAATTGCAGGAGATTCCAGGATGGTGGGAGGGGGAGTAAGCTCTTACATTATGCCACTAATGACTGAACAAAGAACAGAAAACCGTAGAAAGAAGTTCTGTTCTGCTCCCTGCCCTCTCTCTTGCCTTTTCTTCTGATTTCATGAGTTCCCTCACCCACACTTACCTGTAAACTTTGCAGGTTCGAAGACTCATTTACAATCCCTCAGGCAGGGATCATACAGAAGGAGCAGGTGTAGAAAGCAGGTCGATGCTGATGATATAGTGTTGAGTACTTAATTCAACATGAAGGACACAGTGGTGTTAGGAAAGAGGCAGGCGGTCACGTGTTGTCTAGCAAGATTCGGTTCACTCATAAAATTGAAATTGCTTCACCAACCATGAATCATCGTCTTGTGCTCAGAGCTGCATCTAGTCTAAATCAGCTTTGCTGCTTCTAAGAGTATACATAATAGGCCCAGGAGAAAGTGGAGAACAAGCAGTAATGAACCATTTCAAGGACTTCAAGAATGCATCTTGAAATTACCAAGATGTTCACCTTGTAACCAAACCATTATACTTGGAGGATTGTATCCTAAGAAAATCATGCTAAGTGGAGGGGAATGTGTAAAAGGCCTTTATTGTTCCATAGTGCCACAGAATTAACAAAAGCTCCCAGGAAACTGGCTGCATATCCAGTGACAAAAAGTATTCTTTAAGAACATGGAACAGTATGCAGCTATAAAAATTAGTTACATGTACTTCTGGCCGTGGACCTGGAAACACAGCCACACAATTATGGAAAGGCAGCTGCAGAGTAATACATGCAACACTGTGTAATTACATTTTAAGTTGCAAGGCTTAGTGGCCCCAAATGCATTCCATCCTTATAATATCATTGAGGACTTTCAAGTGGTTCATCTGTAGATCTAGAATATAAAGCAAAAGGACGTGGGGACTGTACACTAGGTTGGTTTCCATCTAACTCTCTTTGGAGATAGGAAATGAAGTTTACATCATATTGTGGTTGTTTCCATGAGATATTCTCCATAAGGCTAGGAATTAGAATACATAGTCTCCAGTTGGCTGCTGTTTGAGTTTGGGGAGGATTAGAGGGATGACCGGATGGATGCAAGGGAGGCTGGAGGGACTTGGAAGTCTCAAAAGACCTGCCCCATTTCTAGTTAACCCTCTCTGCCCGGTTTAAGACCTAGCTCTCCATACGCTCTCTGCTGCTGTTCAAGCTGCCTGCTGCCCACTGCCCCCTCTGCCTGCTGCCTCCTCTCCACCATCATAGACTCTAAACCTCGGAACCTGTAAGACCAAAATGAACTCTTCTTTTTATAAGCTGCTTTGGTCATGGCACATTATCACAGCAATGAAAAAAAATAGCTAATAAATATGTACCCTGGTCTGCCCAACCTTCCACTGTCCTGGTAATCCTCCCAGCACAAAAATATCATAAGTCTGCAGAAAAATCTCTGAAAGTTGGGGTTCCCATGAATGGTAAGGTCAAGAGTCAGGATGTGTATGTGTGTGAGTGTGTGTGTGTTTGTGTGTATTTGCATGTATGTCTATGTATGTATGCATGTATGTGTGTGTATGTATGTATGTATGTATGTACGTATATAACCCTAGACCTATAGAATCTTGATTTCCAGAAAGTTAGTAATAGGAGATGAAGAGAGAACACATATTTAATAAGCATCTCAGATAATTTGGACACTCTTCCCTCTCTTTTAAGAACCCAATTGAAAAAAATTAAAACATACGCCCTCCTTCTACTACCAAGAAGCAATTGGTAATGATAATAGTAACAAGAGCACATACAACAAGCCAGAACACCAACCCAAGGGTATTCACCTAAGCAAGTTCATTTCATTCTTACAACATCCTACAAGGGTTGTGTTAATTATTATCCCCAGTTCATGAAATGAGAATAGATACATAGACTAAGAACCATTACACAACAAGTCATAGATCCTAGAAGAAACCTGGGAAGTCTAGCTTCACTGCTTATGTTGAGAGATGTAAGTCAGAAAATGGGAGTGGGGTCAGGCTCCAGAGTGCAAGGACATTTGCCTGTGCAGTTTCTCATGTATCCTGTTCCCCAGAGCTCATCCACAGCTGCTTGCTGGTCACCAAATGAGTTGCCTTTGAACTGGTTGTGTCACTGGAGAAACAGCTCAGAGGAGGCGTGGTCTAGCATGTCTTTCCCCCAGTTTCCCCCTGCCACGGAGACAGATTGCTTCCATAAGCAGGGAGCTGGCTGAGCTTACTGTTCATTAGATGCCTGCAAACATGAACTGAAGTCTCACAATTTCTACTGCTTTCTGACCGTTGTTCCTAACAAGTGCAGCTTTCCAGAGCTGTTGGTAAAATTAGCCTGTGCTCACGTACAGGCTGTCTCTGAAATCACTGCCCGGGGGAGGAGGAGGCGAAGGAGAGAGCGTACAAGTGTTCTCTTCTCTCAAGACTTGTTCTCAGTTGAAAGCTTGGTAATTAAATCTCTCTCACTTCAAGAATTATGTTATTAGGGGAAACACCCTTAACACTAACGACTGCTTTTGCCACTCTGTAACGTGTCTTCCACTCAAATAACTTAACCTTCTGAACCTTGACCTTGTCATTTGTGGAATGGGAACATTATTTGCTGCCCTACTGATGTGACAACTTGCACATTTTTCTCTGTTCTAGTTTCACTTCCTTGGTGGCCATCCATAAACCCAGAACTCACTCATTAATTTATTCAACCTACATTGTTTCATCTAAGAGTTAGCTGTGAAAATGCACACACACATACACACTCACACACATATATACAGACAGACACAAAATCGGAGATACACACACAGACACACAAATGTACACACATAGAGACACAAAACACAGACACAGAAAGAGAGACACACAATACACAAACAGATGCACAGAGACACACACATACACAGCACACAGAGACACACACACACATACATACACGCCACATGCATAGACACACACACATACACACAGACATACACGGCGCGCACACACACACACACACAAAACACAGAAGGAAGGGGTGCAGAGATGCAGAGAGGCACTCCAGATTGGAAAGGAACGCTAAAGGCAAAGAGAAAAGGAGACAGTTAAGCACACAGTGTGAACACGGACCTACAGTGTGTGCCCTCATGTTCCAATAGTTTTACATGGTGTCTCCATTCCATTGTAGGTATTCATTTTTAAGATTTCCTTAAAGACAGAACCATCTTTGCCTTTTCTAGGGTATGACCCTTAGCTGACACTTCTTGCATGTTCTCTATCCATAGAAGCTTGGTAAGGAGTAAGGATTGCAAGAATTACCACAGATCCAGACAGTTAAAGATATAGACATAGATATAGACATAGACATAGACATAGACATAGACATAGACATAGACATAGACATAGGCATAGGCATAGGCATAGGCATAGGCATAGGCATAGGCATAGGCATAGGCATAGGCATAGGCATAGGCATAGGCATAGGCATAGGCATAGGCATAGACATACACACACTACACACACATACACACAGAGGGAGGGAGGGAGGGAGGGAGGGAGGGAGGGAGGGAGGGAGGGAGGGAGGGAGGGAGAGAGAAAGAGAGAGAGAGATGGATGAAGTTCTTTAAAACCATGCCTGATAAGATTAACCTCAGATGTTACACATTGCATATAAAATAGAGGTTACACATGGCCTATGATATTATTTTAAAACTAATTTCTCAGGGGAGCCTCTCTAATTCACAGTGTGCATGTCGACATAGGAATGCTAATAATGTTTTTGATTTGTAAATGTCTTGCCATGTAATGTTGGATGTATCTTCGAAGTACCTGAAAAGGTAAAGATGTGAGACAACAGGACCCCTTTCATAAATGAAAAGACCAGAGGCGACATGTGGTAATTCACCAAAGGTTTCTCAGATTCCAGGGTGTGCACACTTGCCTTTTCCATCTGAGATAGATTACTAATCAGGGAAGAAAAATGTTTTTTTTTTTTTTGAATTGCCATTTAGATAGGAAGAACTTCTTATATTCTGGAATATTGCTGATAATTCTAGAAATAACTCACCCTCACCCAGTCACATGTTAATGCCATGCACACTAACTGGAGATTCTAGAAGGTGGCCAGTGGCCAGTGGACAAAGAGAGAGCGCTGAACCAGCAATCAGAAGGCCAGAATCCCCTATCCACTGCATCTTGAAGGTCAACTTTAACTTGGTCATTATCCTGAGGTGGTGGGAAGTTCTGTAAACGCTTTAAGAAGAAGAATGCGGTAATGAGCCTTTGCAGCGATCCACTGGACTGGGCTCAGAACAGCTCAGAAATAAAAGTCTTGAAAGACAACAGTAGCCTGGGGAAACAAAATACCAGAATTTTCTCAGGAGCCTTGAAAATGGTTGTCATTCTTCCTAGTCCAACACACACCCCCACCCCCTTTCTGGATTTCTCCAAGGAAACTTGCCTGTGCCTATACAACACAGGCAAACCTTTCCTCTCTCTCCTTCCCTAGCTCAGGGTCTGGTGTCCCTGTTACAGTCCACCCCACCACCTGTTGACCAATGTGCTTGCCACTCAGACACCCCCCTCCCCCGTGTTGGACCATCGGCCCCACTCAGTCGTTACCCCTTTCTCAGGGGAGCCTCTCTACGCACAACTGCAGATTCCCCAGGGTCTTTCCACTTCTGATGTGGGACTACATGAAAAGGTCTAGATACTTAAGGGGAGCCAGCGGACATATTCAAGGGTTTCTGTGAGTTCTTACCTAGAAGAAACACTAAGGAGACTATAGCAATGGCAAGTAACAAAGGCAAAAATACCCCACTATGTTGGTCTATAAACAGTAGGGTCAATTTGATAGAAACTATTCTAAGTTTAATCCTCACAAGAACGTAATGTAATCTGCGCAAAACCTGTGTGGTACATCCTAATATGTTACCCCCACTCCATAGATCAGTAGACTGGGGCACAGAAAAGTAATCTACCTAAGATTTAAATGAGAGAAGATGTTGTACCAGGCAAGCCAGCTAATATAAAGTGGCCCATGTCAATACATGTTTTCTATTATAGCAAAAGGGTACTTTGTACAAGAAAGATCTTCAGTGATGAGGTTTGTACCATCACCTACAAGATGCCTGTGCCTTTTTTTTTTTAAGTTCCAAAGGAGGCTGGAAATGAAAACAGAAGCAGGAAGTGAGGGCCTAAATTGTAGACACACCACATACCCAGACAGATTATTGGAAACATGGGGTCATGGGTGTTATGCATGGAATTCTGTTTGACCTGAGTGCTTTAGACTGCTACTCCCTTCAGAGGCTCCATGAAGCTCCCCTCTGTGGAAGAGTGATTGAATGATGGGATGGGAATGGAATGTGGTGGTCATCTTATCTCACCACACAGACAGCTCCCAGGAGGTAGCAGGGCTCACTCCTCATGACAACAGTAAAGACATTCTGAGAAAGTGATAACATCCAATTACCTCACAGTCACAAGAGTGCGGGGACTGTGGGACCTTGTGTCCCTCAGTCAACAGGTGTCACCGAACAAGAGGAAGGGAGAGAAGGCTGCTCATCTACTGGAAGAGACTAAGGACTTTAAGTGAAGGTCAAAGGTCAGGGATTTCTTTCCTACAAAGGAGGAGAGGGATATACAGGGGGAAGCTGTAAACAACTCTCCCTGGGTACCACGTAAGAACACCTGCTAAGGTAGCATGCCTCATAACTTCTACATGTAATGAATAGTTCTCACAGTGACCTGAGGGGAGGAAGTTAGCTCTTCAATGCTCCCTCTGCCTTCTATTTTTTTTTCTTCTGCCTTTTCATGTAGCCTTGAGAACTATGGAATGTGCACAGGGAGCTGAGTGGGGGCTGAGTTTTGACTAATCCTATGTGGCATTGAAATGACAATAGAAGGTCTGTGAGAGCAGTCCTGGGTTCTCATCCCTTACTCCACTCCTTAGAGCTCACTGCATCTTTCTGTCCTCCGGAGCTGGTGGGGGAGCAAAGAGAAACATTAGCCAAGTTACACTAATACTGGAGGATAGAACCCAAGTGCTCAGTCAACACCTAAGATGAGTGACCAGAGGAAAGACAGTCTCTGGTACGGAGAGATATCTGGAGCTGGCCTACAGCAATCATTTGTTGGATAGAAGAGGAGCATGCTGAGACAGAAAAGGCAAGAAGCCACAAAGTCAGGGCCACTGTTTTCTTTGGAGATGCAGCAAGGTCTCTGGCTGTAGAATGAGAGATATTCAAAGAAGATAAAGGGTTAGTGACATGAGCCATGGCAGTATAGTAAAATCCACATGAACACAAACAAGTAAAGATCTAGGGGCTGCTGGGCATGGAGATACACATCTCGAAACAGGGATGGCAGCAAAGGCAGGAGGATCACAAGTTCAAAACCAGCTTTGGTTACATAGTGAGAGCTGATCCAATAGAGGATAAAAGATAGATAGATAGATAGATAGATAGATAGATTTTTAAAAATCAACCAAAATATCTTTCAAGATATTTTTCAATATTTTTTCCATTAAAAACTTTAACTGAGTTACTCATTCACTAAAATAACAACAAAAGACCATCTCTCACATGTCCACAAATGAGCTAGAGGTAGAGACTGGATGAAACCATGCCTCCCTACGTCACAGGATAAGACTGAAAGAGATGGTGCTGTGGGAGGCCATGGGAAGGAAGGCTTAGGAGAACGGAACTGAAGCACAGAGAGGTCACATACAGTCTTAGTTGGTGAAAGGTTTAATGTTGGAAAGGTAGGTAACAATTTACCAAAGGGTAGGTGACTACAGGAAGAAAAGCTCCAGATAGAATTAGAAAGAGGAGATCTAACAAGTCAGGGGGGGTGTTAGTGGGATTGTACGTGTGTCGAGGCTGCAGAAAGCCTTGACAAAAGCCATCTGTCAAAGGTTTTTGAGGATCTCAAAGTCAGAGGCCATGCAATGTTTCGTGTCTGTTCAGCCAATACACGTGGAAAGCAGAGGCGAGAACAGAGCGGGCACTCAGTAGATGGGAAGTTAAGCTGACATGGAAATGGGCTCCACAGTTAATAGCTCCTTCTTCCTTCGCTCCATTAGTCCACCGGATGAGGTTTAATTTCACACCATGAAGCATGTCTGTGACTGCAACCTTTCTAACCAGGTGGCAAAGTGTGTCTTAGAAACTGTAACTATCTAGTGATACCTATGTGGAGAAGTTTGTATCAGGAACCCGCATCATCAAAGGGGTCAGGATGCTCTGAGAATAGAGTAGTGGAAGCTAGCCAAGTTGTGATTCAGATCAGTAGTCCACAGTGAGACATGTCCACAGAATACGGTCAGAGCCAGAGAGGAGGCAACATAAAAGAGATGCCCGGAGATGCGGCTGATGGGCGTTGAGAGTGATGGAAGCAGAGAACACATGGGATGGAGAAATCTGGACTGACCCTAGGGATTCAAATCCAAGGAAGCGGGTGGTATCAGAGGACACGCACTGGCCTTTAGCTCTTAATACTCACTGCACAATCGCCAACAGAACTGACCGATACCTAAGAGTCACCTTGAGTCACCAAGTCACATTAATGCTTTAGGATGTCACAGTCTGATACCCAAGGCACTCCCTCTACTATGGAAAATAAATCAAGTGTTCCTCAGTCCCTATCCTCCCTCAAACACCTTCTCCTTTCCGTCCCTCTCCCCCATTGTACAGCCAGAGTGATACTAGCTCTCCTGTCTTAAGTCATTATGATCCATAGCCAAGTGACTCCATAACCACAAGAGGGCAATGAACACGCTCAGAGAGGCACAGGGTGGTAATTATTTTCCCATTAGCACCAACTACACTAATAGCATCATAGAACAATTAGCATTCTTAAACTCACGCTTAGATATAACCTCTGCGTGTCTTACAGGAGTAGATTGATGCACGGCCCTGCAGGAATAAGCAACAACTGTGCAGGGAGCCTGACGCATCCTGGCTGTGTTTATGAGCTATCAGCCATGCATTTGTGTGAGAAGGCTAGGGGAGAACTCAATTTTGATTACCGCTGAGCTAGCCAGTCACCACTGAATTCAGCTGTTCCTTCTTTAGGCCCCAGGAAGCGAGCACATGAGTGGGAGAAAAGCTGCAACCCAGCATCGTCCTTTGCCTCTCTCTCTCTTTCTTTTGCCCATCGCTAAGCAACCATTCTTTGTGCTCAAACCTACACATCTTTGTGCATTGTAACCCTTGGTTGCTTGAATCAACAGCTCTGTTTGATAGTGTGCCGGGGTCTGTCTATTCTATTTATTCCTGCCTTGGGTCAGCCACAATGAAGAACAAGTCATTTTGACCTCTATTATGATTCAAGGGCCTCTCTTCCGTGTTCCCATAGCATCATATTGCAGCATAGAACATGAATTCCACTTGAATCACCCATTCTCTTGCTCCTTTTGCCCCTAGACTGTTTCTGGAGAGTAGGTGCTATGCCTTGTCTGTGTGTAACCATATCCTGTGTATCCAGCCTAGGCTATAAGTTCAGCGATCTCTAAATTCGGGATGAATGAATAAGAGAATGTTTTCCTGCAATTCAAGACTTGGTTGTTAAAAGTGTGATTATCTGGTTTAAAGAATAGGCCAGCCAGGTTGAATGGAGCTGGCCAGGAAGAATTAGACAACAGGGAAGAGGTTTGCTTGGGATGAGCCAGGTGTGTAGTGACAGCTACAGATCCGAAACTATTTTCTTCCTGGAGCTGGAGATGGCATGTGGCAGATATGCTCAGGGACAGAGCAGCAGAAACACATTGAACAAAAGGACTCGTTATTGCTCAGGCAAAGAAGAAGAGCTCTCTCCAAGTAATTGTGTCTAACTTAGGCTCTGTCGGAGGCAGAACCTGAGACAAGGACTCTTACTCAAAGGATTTATGGGCAGCTGTGTTCCTAGGAACAAGAGCACTGTAGGGAGGTCAGATGGGAGCACAGTTAGAGATAGCTACAGCTCACCACCATGGACTGTGGTAGTGGTCTCAAATGAAGGGAGGGAAGCTGGTCCTTTGTCTCCCCATGTGTAGCTATGAGCTCTCTCCTGAGGCAGAAGCCATACCTTCCTAGAGAACATAGTACAAATTGCAGTGATGGAGAATCTCTGTGAAAGGCAGGGAGCAAGCTGTTTGCACTCAGCTCCAAGAGTCAAGGGGCAGGTGCATGACTGGCAAAACAGCTCTGAGTAGAAGCCAGTGAGATGGCTCAGTGGGTAGAGGCACCTTGCCATTGCTTGATCGTCAGGAGTAACAGAGTGAAAGGAGAGAATTCGCGCCCACAAGTCATCCTATGACCTCCACACATATACTGCGGCACATGCAGGTTCATGTGCACTCATGTGCACACACATGCACGCATACATACATGCATACATATGCTAAATGAAATGTAAAATAAAGGTGCTTTGGGCATGGCAATTATAACATGTACTGAGCTCGAGAGTGCGGAATTTTTATTAGAACAATTTCTAGCTAGTTAAACGCACAACCTATGCCAAGTGCTGTGCTCAATCTTGTCTGTGCAAGCACATTTGTGCACCTATCCCTCACTGAGAGAGAAGTAACATATTATTGCTTCCTTTGAATGGGTGAAAAAAGCTTCAGAGATCACTATATTTTGCACTGAGGATATCTTATTTCTACATCTACAGTCCTAGGGCACAATCAGGACACTATCTATTTGGCCAAAGTCCCATGTATTTGTTCAATGAAGTCTCTTGATGTTTTTGAGTAGTATACCTTGACAAGGGTAGACCCTATGATTATATCAAGATCTCATATCCATGGGACTTAATCATATATATATGATAATGATATATATGATAATATGTTTCAGTAAATCTCCTTCCAGATATGCCCCGGCAATGAAAACACAACACAGTTAATATGATTACATGCTGTGCGCCTAGATTGGGCAGACCTGCCACTACACTACCATATTCTCCATCTATGAGACCCCTTAGAACTTGCGGTTTCTCCAGGTCATGTGCTACTGTCCCACTTTTCTTCTTCCTCCTCCTCTGCATCCTCTCCCTCTTCCATTTTCTCCTTCTTCTCTCTCTCTCCCCTTCCGCTCCACCTTCCCTTTTATCTGCCCAATCATCATTCCTCCTTTATTTTACAAATTAAGGTGGGAAGCAGGTTTACAGGAAATCACCTGAGTGCTGACTCATTCCTTCTTCGAAGCCACTCATGGGAGAACGGAATTAATATCAAATATAATTAGCCCTAGGGCTATCCACAAAAATAATATATAATATATGATATATTATATATATATATAATATATATATAAAATCACCTACCACATCAGCCCCTGATCAATAAAGAATCTAGACTCTATATCCCTATCAAACCCCTCTTCAGTCGCTCATATAGAATATGCCACAGGGCTGAGGCCACAGACCCAGCCCTTCAGGTCCCTCTTTGTTCAGAAAGAATCTTGAGCTTAGCGATCACTAAACTCCCTTGTAGAGCTCACATCCCAGGATTCCCAGCCCAGACTGTACACCCACCAGGCTCACAGGCATGCCCGTGTCAGGACTGTGGTTGTCAGCTTTGGGTGTCAGACCAGCTAAGCTGTGGTCGCTGCTTCTGCCTGTCATCCAGATTTCACCTTGGAGATATCTTTACCACCCAAAGTGAGGTTATCCTGGGCGGGCCTCGCTCAACCAGAGAATCAGAGCTTCAGGAGCAGCACTGAAGTTCCCACAGGGAGCAAAGCATCTACCCCGTCCTGTGGCTCCAGCTCCAGCCTCAGACTGTACAGCCCGCCTGCCTCACTTCAGACTTGTTAGCCACCCCCGCAGTCAGTCAAGCTAGTTCTTGAAATAAACCTCTCCTCTTTCGTGAGATATATAGATAGGCACACATATGTAAAGATATCAATATATAGATAGACATGTCTATCTCTTGGTATATATATATATATTTTATATATATACACACATACATATATATACACATTTACACACATATCTATATAGATATAGAAAGACATAGCTATAGCTATGTTTGTCACTTCTTAGTTCTGTGTATCTGGGAGACCCCGAGAGAAAGGGACCCACTGGGAACTTGTCTTCTTGGGCTGTCCTCGGTGTTCTAGACCTATCTAGAATGCGAGCAGGCTGATGAAGCCAGTACTTACAGCACCAACTCAAACAAGAGAAAAGTTCATCTCAACAAATGCATCCAGATGTTTGCAGTCAGGAAAGACATCACTTTATGTTCACTTAGACTCTGCTTTGTCTTCTTTTTGCTTTTCCTTTTTGATCTGTGTGTGGGCGGGAAGGACTCTAATCCCAATTTCTGGTTTCTATGGGAGCTAATCTGGCTCTCATCAACCTGCTGTAGAGTGTAAGCTTGACAAGGTCAGAGGCTGTCCTACTTTGCCTGGTGGCACACGCCTTTAATCCCAGCACTTGGGAGGCAGAGGCAGGCGGATTTCTGAGTTCGAGGCCAGCTTGGTCTACAAAGTGAGTTCCAGGACAGCCAGGGCTATAC
Organism: Mus musculus; assembly: GCF_000001635.26. Classification (NCBI taxonomy): domain Eukaryota; kingdom Metazoa; phylum Chordata; class Mammalia; order Rodentia; family Muridae; genus Mus; species Mus musculus. The sequence goes on along the minus strand of NC_000080.6, from coordinate 76,769,575 downwards.
AGAGAAACCCTGTCTCAAAAAACTAAAAAAAAAGAAAAAAGAAAAGAAGAGAAAAGAAAAGGAAAAAACTTCTGTTGCTATAAAACAGCATTACTGAGAACAACTTGAGGAGGAAGGGGATTCGAGTAGAATCCCTTAGAGATTCGACTCACTGTAGAGATTCGAGTCTATCATCCAAGGAAGTCAGGGCAGGAACTCAAGGCAGGACCCTATATATGGGAACTAAAGCAGAGGCAATGTAGGGCACCGTTTACTGCCTTGGTTCCTCTGGTTTGCTCGGCTACTTTTTTTATGCATCCCAGATCCAAGTGCCTAGGGAAATGACACAACCCAAAAAAATCTGGACCCTTCCTCATGAGTTAGCAACTTAGAAAATAAACTGGAGCCAGGCGGTGGTGGTGCACGCCTTTAATCCCAGCACTTGGGAGGCAGAGGCAGGCAGATTTCTGAGTTCGAGGCCAGCCTGGTCTACAAAGTGAGTTCCAGGACAGCCATGGCTACACAGAGAAACCCTGTCTCGAGAAAGAAAGAAAGAAAGAAAGAAAGAAAGAAAGAAAGAAAGAAAGAAAGAAAGAAAGAAAGAAAGAAAGAAAGAGGACATGGCAGTGCATCCCTTTTATGCCAGCACCCAGGAGAGAGACAGAAGCAGGCCTCTGTCTGTGAGTTTGAGTGCAGCCTACTTCACATAGTGAGTTCCAGACCAGTGAGGGTTACTTTGTGAGACTCTTTCTCAATTAAAAAGAAAGGAAAGAAGGAAGGAAGGAAGGAAGGAAGGAAGGAAGGAAGGAAGGAAGGAAGAAAGGAAGGAAGGAAGGGAGGGAAGGAGGGAGGTAGAGTGGGAGCCATAGACATGCCCACAGACCAATCTGAGGGAGACAACTCCTCAGTTGAGATTCCCTCTCACCAGATGACTCTAGTTTGCATCAAGTTGAAGAAAACTAACCAGCACAAAGGCCAAGCCTTGGTTCCCATGACTCCCTAGTAGTCAGGATGATGACTGCCACCTCCCAGCCCCACCCAAGGACACAAGAGGCTGCACAACTTAGCATCCAAGAGAACCCATCTGCAGATGGCACGTAGTTGATCTTTTTATGTTTTTATCTTTTTTTTTTTAAATCTAGAATATGTCATCTTTGAGAAATGAGAAACATTCTTAGAGAAATGCAGGCTTGCTTGGTTTTAGCAAATGCGTTTGCTATCTCCAAGGGAGAGGCTGCTTCCTCAGGATGGCCAGAGATTGTTAGCTGGGGAACATTCCAGAGACCAGCAAGCCCTTTGCTTGTTTGTGTCCCTCTGTAGGATGCTGGGAGTCCAGGTGATTGACTGGTGTGCATCGGGCCTTGCAGGTGGTGAAGTGATATCCATTCTTCCTGTAATGTGTAGGCAGGCTGTTCCCGGAGCAAGAATTGCAATGAGTAGGAGTGACTGAAAGGGACCTTTGCTGACTTGCTGAATCTAGACTTTCTTGAACACGACTGGGAGTCGTTATGAGATGTGGAAACAGCAGGGGTCTAACAAATGAGTTCAGGAGTAGGCTGATGCTCAACCCCTGGGGGTTTGAATACCTTTGATGGAGAAACTGGGAGGAGGTTCAGGTTCCCTGTCAAACTACTCCAGCTTCAGGGGAGAATCTAACAACTCAAAACTGGAAAACATTGGTGGGATGTAAAGGCCACAAAAAAGGGGGAGGGAGAGTTTCAGGTTGTCTCCAGCCTATAGGCCTGTAATGCAAAACTTCCAACGGGATTTAGCCAGTTGACCCTCATCTGCAGCCGATGACACAGAGGCCTGTGTGGCCATATATCTCAGATAGGATGGACCTCAGGATCCAAGAGACAAGAAACACACACAAAAAGGCTTTTAGAATAAGAGGCTCAAAGAATTAAATTTTCTAGTAGAACCTGAAACTCACCAATGAGAGAGAGAAGTCAAGAACCTGCAACAAAACTCTGGTATCTTCTCCAGTTTCCCTACAGCTCCCCTAGCCACCCTTCACCTTCTTCACCTAAGCCCTTCATATAAAATCCTAAGCGCTTCAAAGGACACCCAGAACCTCACAGTACTAGCCCCGCCCCTTTTAGCCACAGCCCCGCCTCTCTGTAGCCATAGCTCACTCTCACTTGTGCTCTCTCTCTCTCTCTCTCTCTCTCTCTCTCTCTCTCTCTCTCTCTCTCTCGTCACAACCATTTCCCACGTCACCCTCAGAAACTTTCTAAATCTCACCAGCCTTTCCAGACACAAAGCACGTCTGTTCCCACCTCCTCAGGCTGAGTCCCTTATGAAAGGGTGGGTATTAGCTCAGGACCCAAGACCAAGTTCTCAGCACAGAGGAGATTTATTTGCCCCCAGAGGGACAGAGGGCAGGGAATAAGAGACAAAGATAGGAGATGGAGGATGTGGGAGAAGGGGAAGGGAAGAAGGGAAAAGGGGCAGAGGTATTTGTCCCAGAAGGGGGACAAAAGACTGCCATTGGATAGAGGAGACAGACGTGGCCCATTGGCAAATGGTGGTTTATAAAGGTAAAATGGGAACCAACACATCCCACCTCCCCACCCCCCAACACCGCCACCCCACCCCTGTTAGTCTGAATGGACCCTCAGGAGTACACCCTACACCTTACCCCACAGCTCCAAGCATGCACTGCACCCTGCACTCAAAACTGGTATTCATCCTCACTCTGCAGTAATTAAGCTACTTAAAGCTGGCATAGCATCTAGTACCAAGCATGGAATGCACAGTGAGTACTGTGTACTTGTGTCAGTGGTTTGGGATATTTATCCACCATTCAAGTCTGTGCTTTGAACGGGAGCTGATGACATCTACGGTCCGAGGTTAGACTCTTAGATGCACTCGCTCCACCCTACAGTGGGTTTCCATGCACTGTTGTTAGATGTGTGGGGACCCTAGTGCAAGGCTCTGTTTAGGGAAAAAGTGATTAGACCATCTCAAAGTCACAGGCAGCTGCTGGACCAAGAGAAACACAAAGAACGTGCTGTAGTACCCTATCGGGGGCCCCCAGAACCTCTGCTTCATTGAAGAGGGGTGGCTTAGATGTGGACGGGCTCCATTTTCAGAATGGACTCGTGTACAACCGAGGCATAAATCACCTCAAATCAGCATTCAGAGCAAACAGGCGACAGCTTTTCATTGCTGCTGCAATTCCCTAAGCAAGACGCCTGTCCAATTAGAGGATAATTATTGCTCCAGTCGGGATGGAGAAGTGTCAGGAGGAGGAGACCAGCAGAAGTGGTGGTGGAGCTGGTAATGTATTAGATGCCAAGTGCCTGCTTTCTGTCTCCAGACCTTTGTGAGGGAAACAGAGATGCTTCAAGCACATCCCCAGGGAACTACAGGGTGGAGGATCCGGGGACGTGGCTACCTTTTATCTCCTCTGGTTCAATCTTTTTCAAACCTCTTGGCTCTGAGAGCATCTTCCTCTGGAATGGTTTGTACTAAAAAAGGGACCAGAACCCCTTAAGGCCTGGCAAATGCTTGGATATTCTCTGAACCTCTGGGTCTGGGTCTAGGGCAGATTATCTCCATATATAGCTCTGGTTGGCATTCTCCCAAATTTTTCTGGAGCTTTAACCTTGACTGTTTATATTCTGTGATGATCTCTCCAACCCCCCAACACACTCCCACCCCTAACCCCACCCCAGGCTCTCCTTTCTGAAGATCACACTCATATGACTTAAAAGTGTATGACTTAAAAGTGACATAAACAAATTAAAATTCATCATAAAAGTGAATCCCCATTTCACAGGCAAGAACCGTGAGGCTGAAGGGCTTTCAGTAGGACTTGGAACACCCAGGTCTCCGCGCATCCAGCAAAGTTCTCTTGTACTGCCTCTGCTCAAAGAAACTGAAGGTTTCATCCCAAGCTAGCACACAGCAGAGAACAAAGACTAGAAACCAGACAAGTACTTGAAGACAAAAGATCATTTCCCTCTCCCTCAGTCGGGAGCCTTAAAGAGAGGAGGTATCAACCACACATTGGCTTGGTTTGCACGCTGCCTCCAATTCAAACTGGATAGAGTGACAAATGGCTTTGGTGCCTCTCAAAGCCTTATAGGTGGCAATGGCCACTCCTCTGTGTAGTTACCCTCTGTGAGTGACTTTTCCTTCTCTCCCACCCCCCTACCCTCTGTTTGCTCCCTCCTCCCTTCCTTTCCCTCCTGTTGACTTTTTCTCTCTCCCTACAATCAGTTCCAGGCGCTGCTTAGCATCTGCTACTCTGGCTCCATCTAGAAAGCTTTCTTCCTCCTCTGCGCCTTGGCTGGTTGGAACCCAGCCTCCAGTGTGGACAGCCAGGCCCAGTCTTTCTCTGTGTTTCTCTGTGTGTGGACTGCTGCATTCCGCACCAGAAGTCAGGTGGGCCGCGCCAGCACTTCACTTGTGGGTCATAATCAAGACAGGCCCAGCAGAGAGAGATTATTGTTCCTCTTTATACTTTAAGCAGAAAACCGAACCAGACATTTCAGCTTTGGCCAGCCCCCACAGAAGGACTGAAAATGGTGGCTGGACTGCTTGCACACTTGTCTCAGAGAGAACAGAATGAGGACGAGTGGGGGGTGGGGGAACAACAGCACTGTTTTGGGGTTTTTGTTTTGTTTTTCTAGGATGGGCAGGAAAACCTCTGCCCAGCTCAGCACCCCCGCCCCGCCGCGCCCCCCTGCCCCAGCCCCGCCCCCCACCCCAGCCCTGCCCCCGCAGTGGTTCAGGGTTACCGAAGACTGGCCCACAGGAGAAAAAGACAGAAGTGCTCAAAGTCAAGGCAGAGAGTGTGATCTTCAGAAAGGAAGCCCCAGTGGTCTCTGGGTGGAACATATGACTGGGATTCTCAGATCTGAAGGGACAGGGAGCCAGCACAAGAGGGAGGTGTCGGAAGTGCGAAATCAGCTGAATACTCACTGTGTTTAAAATGTCAAGAACAAGACAGGGAGGAAAGGGGAGGGGGAGGGTGCCTTTTGGTTTGTGGGAGGCAGGTTACAAAATGCTCGAAACACGCATTCTTGTGTCTGCCTGTTACAAGTTCAATCTGCAGGCCGCTGGGAGCCAGGGAACAGAGGAGCTTGAGCGCAGCCCACTGAGCTCTGCCTCCACCTTCTTGGGCTCTGGAGGAGTCTCCCTCCCACTACTGCATCAAGAGCTTGTTAGAACATCAGACACACCCAATGCAAGCGAGATCTCAAAGAGCCGGCTAAAAGGCTGCATGGCATTGTGAAGTGCTCAGGAAAGTGGAAGTCTCTTAGTTTAGTTTAGTGGCCTTTCTCTTAGTTTTGCTTCTAAAATGTGACTCTGGGGATGGGGTGGGGGGGTGTAGGGAGAAAGCAACTGAGGCTCAGTCCCACAAGAAACACCCCCACCCCCACCTCCATCCCCAGAGATCCAGGCAAACTCATCCGTAAGGTATTGATCATCAGAAAAGCAGAATACATTTTACCTGTAGCATCCCTCACTGGCACATCATTAACTCAGGGTGCATCCTGCGTTAAAGGGGCTCAGCACACACCTGTATAGGCCAGAGAGCACTGCCTGACTGCATGCAGAAGTGTCCATGAAGCTGCTCATGAGATCCAGAGGGCTCTGCTCCAATAGATCAATTTGTCCCAGCCATCACAGTTGAGACTGTTCCCCTCTCTCCTGTCTCGGTGTGAGTGTATGCGTGTGCAAGCATGTGCGTGTGTGCACAAGAGCAGGTGCACAATTCAGACAACTTCTTTCATTTGTACTCCCCAACTACAGCCTTAAACCTTGAACCCCTGGTGACTTCAGCCATACTGGGCAAGGCAACTTAGCTTTGTCACAGGAACAAGTGGAAAGAGCCTCCGGATGTCTAACCGCTCTGGTGTAAATCCTTGCCAGCTTCCTACCCTGCCCATTGGCTGCTCGAGCTTAAGCCAGAATGAAGAGGAAAAGGGACAATTGCAAGCTATGCAGCAGAATTCAGGAATTTTTGAAGTGTCTGGTGTCAAGTTGAAGATGATGCTGAAATAGTTAACGAACCTTCCAGAAATGTTCTTTCCCTCTAACACTGAGTTTGTATACCCAGAAGCACTTGCACCCCTAAGGGATGTTCCTTCCAGAGCCTTCTCCTGGCCACCCATGGACTCAGGCATTAGTTTCAGATCCTAAGACAGGAATCTTTCTCGTCACTTTTCAAAGCTCTGCTTTCTCTCCCTCACTGGTTCTTGTTATTTGGGAGACGTTGGGTCACCCTGTCTGTCACTCTGTCCACAGAACATCCTCTAGTCTAAGAGACACTAGACCTTTGTTTACAATAGGCGGGTCAGAAGGAGTGGGGGGGGGGGGTGGCGGGACCAGATCACTCTGAAGCACACAAGAAATCCATTTGCCCACAGAGCAGGCTTTCCCACTTCTGAATGTGTGCTGGCCCCGCTAGTCTCGGGCAAGCAACAGTTTCTGGACTTGCTATACACAGCAGTGACTGTAGCAATACATCTTCCCTAAAATATTAGTAAAGAATGAGAAGGGTATCCGCCATGTGGTTAGTATGTGTCACTGATGTCTTCAGAGACGCAAGTGGTTAGCCATCCGTCTCCAGCCAAACCAGGCGTGCTCTCATGAGGAGGGAGGACGGAAAGATAAAGACAGTGCCCGAGGCTTCAACGACTGCCTGATCTACTCAAGGTTGTCACAGTGGTAACAATAGCCATTGTAGTGTGCACTGCAGGCCCAGGGGAGGCCCATGGGGTTGCCTAGCCCGTCTATACAGAAACAGAAAGAAAATCTCTCATCACCTAGTTAGATAAAATAAAGGCAAAGCGCATTGGTATATAGGCCCATTGCTGGTGGGGGCTTGGGGGAGATGCCACACTTCTCTCAGGATAAATCCCCACATCAACCTAAAGAGCAGTCAGGGAGAGAAGCCACTTCCCTCTCTATCTTCTGAGCCAAATGCTAGCCTCCTGCGGGAACAGGGCTGTTCTTGGCTCTTATCTGTCAACACGGGGGCGAGGGATCCAAACAGGATGCCCGAGGAAAGAATCTAGAAGAACTTCAAAAGGCGAAGACACAGCAACAATAAAAAAAAGGGAACAGGGCCAGGAACAAAGACTAAATGTACCGGGGTAGGTAGCACCTTCGTTCATAAAAATAGGGATGAGTGGATGTCCCAAGTGGAGCTGGGTCTTTGACAGCATTCCAGGACTGAGAAGATGGGCCCTGCCCAGTGGGAGCCAGGGTGTCCCCTGAAGGCCCAGGCCCCAGCTCTCTGCCATCTTGCTTGAATCCTGAAGGATTTACCCAAGTCAGCGGGCCTTCATTTTGCAAGACGAAGGCTCTTCCTTTGAACAGCCTAGAACAGACGTGCAGAAATTGGCTGAAGAGAATATTCTCTGAGCTCCACCTTTAATCACACTGAAACTGCCTCCAGGGCATTGTGGCATCAAGTTTGACAAACCACAGCATAATCTGGCAAAGGAAACCAATAATTGTCCAATACCAGGCCACCACTGTTCCTTGTAGGGTAAAACTCCCGATCAGTCTGAAACACCAGTTATCCTCAGCTCTTCAAACCTAATCCCCTCAAGCTCCTTGATCCACAGAACTTGCGTAAAGATACTTAGGCTCCACGCTTGCTAGAGCAAAGTCAGAGGACACACCACCCCTCCAGCCAACGGCAACACTGTGTGAATCACAAGGCAGTCATGGCCACTCTGCCTCAATTTTGCGATCCTTGAGTCATAGAAGACTCATCTCTTCGAATGTCCGTCATTCACGCAAGCGTCTTTCTCCAGGTGGCCCGGGGCGGTTTCCAAGCTGCTGGCTCATCCCCTGTCATGTCACTTGAAAGGAGAACAAAAGGCTGGAAAACAGGAAGGTCATTTTTTTTAAAAATGGGGAAACTGAGGCTCCAAGAAGCCCTAGAGTGAAATGTGTAGACATTTCTGAGTCAGACATGCTCAAAGAACCAAAACAAGTTCTAACTCCTAAATGGACTATTTTCTTGGTTAATTTTATAAAGCTTTTATGACAAGGTGTTTTGATGCAGCAAACTCAGAACAGGCGAAGCCAAAACATATACTCACTGCCTCTTGTGTAACCATTTTCTCACCGTTTCCTCCATCTCTTCCCTCGCAAGCAGATCTGATTGGCTCTGTTTCTTTTACTTTATAGGCTCCTGTTTTCCTGTGGGCTGGATATGCTCCCATCTGACAGGCACGTTACCCCTTGTGCTTACATTGTTTTAACCATTACCTGGCTCTTGATAGTCTCTGATTTTGGAGTTCTACCACCCATTCCCTCCCCTGTCCCTGAACTATATATACCCTTGACTCCTGAACATGGAGGTTGACAATTAGTGGAGATCAAGCTTCACAAGTGGAGTGTAAAATGTCCACTTTATTCGTTTGCTTTTTTAAAAAATGGCATTTATCAGCTAAATCAAAATACTTGCACATCCAAATAGCCACTGTAATTAGGCTCTATTAAAATAGCTGCCTCCAAAGAACAGAGATCGTTGGTGTCACCCGTTCTGGCACCTGACTGGACCGTCTTTCCCAAGGCCTTCTGTTCTGCTGTATGCTGGTGTGTAGCTCATCAAAGGAGACGTGAGCGTCAGGGCTGCTTTTCACCCTGCTATTCCAAGCGAGGACTACGTAGGTGTCACAAATGAAGCTCACACGGAAGCAGAATAGGACACTAGTGGCACAGCCACGTGTCTCTGCCTCCCTGTAATGCAGCCTGGCTGGCATCGGCCTTCCGCCAACCCCTTTGCTGCCCCTATCCACCCACGAGCTCTTGTTGGGTCAGAAATGAGATTCTTTGACAGTGCCTGCCTGCCAGACAGACAGCCGATGCTGGGATGTAGAAAGCAAAAGCAAAAGCTGCTTTCTAAATTAAGCCTGGGCTCATTTATAAAAATAAATAGCCACAGCCTAGCAACGTGCTCGCAGCTTAGCTTTCTTCTGTTATGAAACCGCCATGGCTGGGGCCCAGGATGACAGAGTCAGAACAGGACCCCCACACCCTGACTCCTCCCATGTGTAGTAGTCATCCTGGGGAGTGCTGACAGTGGCCCTTGGAGAGCCTTGCTCTTCATTCAGGGTCAATCTAAGGCCAGGCTCCAAGGGCAGAGGGGATTCAAAGCCTCCCAAATATAATGAGTGCCCCCCCCCCCCCCGCTGCCATGAGTGCATGGACTACACTGTCAGTAATAACTATTATCGTCTTCGAACCTTCTCTCTGTCTTATGTCAACAGAACCTCCAGTGATGAGTTCTGCTTGAAAGAAGGACTATGAGAGAAAATAGTGGATGATCTTTTGATCGTAGTCTTGCTGGGACACTCAGAAGTAGAGCCCACAAGACCCTTGGAGACTCATGGGACATGTGGCAGCGTGGTATGAAGGATCTGTTCCTGCCATCAGCTCTCTCAAGCTTTGAAATGACATGTCAAGTCAGAGTGATCCAAGGACTATGGCCACCTATTCTGTGTTGCTAGGATCAGAATGACGGAGCTTCTGGGATATTCTATATGGTCCCTAGTAACCAGAGAATGCCCAAGGTAGCATGTCAAAATGAGTTCAGAGTTGGGTCCCTCCATTACAGTACTAAACAGAGCAGAGATTGGCCTAGAATGTTCTTCAAAAGTCGGTCTTCTTCTAACCTGGCTTAGTCAGAAACAATGGTCAGTAATAAGAAAGTTCTTGCCATAACCAAATATGTGAGAATATATTATTTAACAGGTTTGTTTTTGGAATAATAACATGCATGTGGGAAAAACTAAACAGCAATAAAAAACATAGTATAATAACATCCAGATTCATCTCACAGTGTGCAGTAGATTCCATAGACTCTGTGACAGTTCCCATCTCAGCCACCCAGACTACCAAAGCTTGGGGTCTGAAGTCTGGGCGGAAAAACATGATGAGGATTCAGCCCTAAGAGAATCAGCAAACTGAACAGACTCCCCCTAATCTATAGTGACAGCTCCCTGATGGTGCATAGTGATGCCTCTCTAGAGCAGGAAAACCACAGCAGCAACTCTGCAGGCTACACTCCAACCTGGTGAGACCAGAATGCTAATCGTCCCAACCCAGGTCTCCCGTGTCTGACATGGCTGCTCTGTGACAAGACCCCACTGAGAAGTTGTGTTGGATGTGGTTGCCTAAACAAGGCCAACAAGCTGACACCAGTTGATATACCCCTGAGAGATCATACGACACTAATTGGTCAGCCCTAGACACTCAGGTCTATGACCTTACCTTCTTGCAAACTCAGAACTGATCCACCAGACAGGAGCAATCGAAACTGTGCTTCTGCGTCTGTACTGTATGAGGATCCAACCAACACTACGATGCTCTTCCCTGTCTCTGAGCTCTTTCTACATATCAGCGTCTTGCCTTATGGTGAGTTTGCTTCTGGTGTGAGAAGTGGGACTTCTTTGGCAAAAACTTTGAGGATAGTTTCTGCCTATCAGTGCTTTAGTTTTTGGTCCATCTGAATCACAAGCCTAGATTGTGTGGTGACCTCTGACCAATTAATTCCATAGCTTTGTATGCCAAAGACTTCCAACATTGGTTTCCATAACTATTTCTCTCCCTATCTAATCCCTAGAAAGATCTGGGATTCTAGAATTCCTGAGAAACTCATGTAGTCTCAACCTTTCACTTTGAGGATGGAGACCCAGAGACAGGCAGAGCCAGGTACTTGTTGTGCAAGGGCATCTGCTTAGTTTCACCCACCCTGCCCTAACTTCTTACAGCCTAACAGTGCTTTGACAGTGATTTTCCTAGGGCAACAGTTCAAATTCCACCCTTCTGGAACTTGGAGACCCATTTTCTTCTGGACAGCATACCTCTCTGGCCTTTGGACTTCAGCACACACCACAAGCAGCCCAGATCCTCAGCCTCCAGTACACGCACCAGGAGCTCCCTAGATTCTCTGCTTCCAGCAAATGTACCAGAAGCCACCCCAATCCTTTGGCTTTAGACTGAATTACATGAGCAGCTTTCCTGGTTCTCTAGTGGTGTGAGTGGGATTGTTTGCTTTCATATCTACTTACCCACATGAAGTCAAAGGTCTCTCCTGTTCCATTATTCTCTATATAACCCAGCCTTATGAGGAAGAGTTTTTCATTTTGTGCAAAAAGATTAATCCTGCCTATACAAGACCTTTTGCAACAACCATCCTAGTTTGACCAGGCCCCACAGGGTTACAGGGAAACAGGACTTTAGATGCCATAACTAGACATTTCCTAGGCAGGCAGGTAAGTTGGTCACCCTGGTGGGTTTCATGTCCCTTTCCTAAGGACCTTTCCACACAAATAACAAACCATAGAGCACATGAATTGAAACCAAAATAGCATCAAATCGATAGGATTGGGAAGATAACTGGAATGGATATTAAGCAATGTGTCTTAAATGAAAAGATCCATGAATAAGATGGGAAAACAAGGTGATCAACAAGGAAAAATAGCCTTTCTATCAAGGGATTTGTGTAAAGACATGCCACCCAACCAGACGGCCTGAGTTTGATCTCTAGGTCCCATATGGTGGAGAGATTAAAGTGACTCGAACAACGTATCTTCAGACTACCACATTTGTAACACACACACACACACACACACACACACACACACACACACACACACTAAAAGTAGTTAAAGCCACTATTGTTGAAGAAAAGGAAGAAGAAATGTTAAGTAACAGCCACCCACATTACATAAAAATAGGCCACATGAGTTTATCCAAAGGAAGGTGCTTCTTTGGGCCAGGACACTACTTGGTCCTCTGAGGACTGAGAGGCTGAGCATCACAGCTCACAAGAGGCCTACTGACCACATATCACAGCATAGCTGTCTGAGAACCTTTATAATTGTGGTACTCTGGCCTGAGTTTGCCTGTCTAGATGCTATCACTCATTACCCCTAGGCTTTGGACAAAAACGCGATGTCATAAAGTTTCCTTAAATGGCATTTCCCAAAGTGGAACCGAAGTGGGTTCCTATTTACATTTTCACTTCCCGTGTCCAGGTTTAGCCCACATAAACCAAGTCACACGTTAAACAATGACTTAAGGACTTCAGTCTAAAAGAAAGCCATCCTCCAGTGACCTCTGCCCACATGCAATTAGTGAATTCTTTGAAAAACAACAAAATAAAACAAAAAACTTTTTTTTTATTGACACCAACTTAAAACCTAGAAATTTTTCATTATGTTAGCTAAGCTTTCTCCTTTTGCAAAGGGTATTCTTGGGGGCCATAATTCCCTGGTGGTCACGCTCACGTGGGACAGAGAACCTAGATAGTATAGCAGATTGGGTGTGTTAGATGCCAAGATTCAAATGCACTCCCTACTAATTTTAGATAGCATTATTTCTGAATCCGTCTTGGCTTCTCATCTTTATGGATAGTTAAAGCAATCAAAGTTATTTTTGTGTGCAAAGTGCTTTCAAATGGTGACTACCACATAACGACCATTTAATAAACGTCAATAGCTATCCCTTTCCCCCTTACGTAGGTAGCTTTGCTATTTGTCTTCAGAATTCTATGAGCATAAATACTAGTCTAGATGCTTTAACTAAGTGACCTTGGAATCTGCAATGCCTTGAGTCACTAGGTGATAATTCAGATACACATCTTCCTGAGTTGATTAGCCCCTAGGAGGTGTCAAGTCCTTGGCCAACAGATCGAGTCTATATTCTTCATTGCATGTCTATCTGTGTTCACATGTAGAAGTACATGTGCCTGTATGTGGAGAACAGAGGTCAACTTCAGGTATCTTTCTAAGTTGCCTCTCCATCTCAGGGTTTGAGATGGTCTGACACTGACCCTGGAACTCACCAGTTCACTGAGGTTGGATGACCAATAGGACCAGGGATCCACCTGTCTCTGCCTCCCCAGTGCCGTCATTACAGGTGTGTGCTGCTATGCCTGCTTTTTACATGGCTACTGGGAGTGAAAGTCAGTCCTCTTGCTTGTGCAGTGAGCATTTTACATGACAGGGCCTTCTCCTCTCCTCTTTCTTGGAGCATCTCCTGTGTCCTGATTGAGAGCATCATGAAACCTTTGCAGAGCCAAGCTGAGCCTTGGTTTCCTAATTAGGAGATCTGTGACAGAAGAAACAGGGTCCCCTGGATGCATATAAGTGCCTTGTCTATGCTCTGCCAGCAAGTCTTGAGTCGCTTCCCTTCCTCCCTTCCCCTCCCCTCCCCTTCCCTCCCCTCCCCGCCATCCCTCCTCCCCTCCCTTTCCTTTCTTTTTCTTCCCTTCTCTTTCCTTCCCAATCTTCCAACAAGCATAAATAGAAAATCTTGTGTTGTAATTTAGCTAGTAAGTCAATCAACAGATCCTTTGAGAACAAAGAAGGGTACTATCCCCGCACAAACGTGTTCCTAATAAAACATATTCTGTTGCTCAGCAACCCTGATGATGCCTCTTCCACAAGTATGATCTGTCTTTAGGTGACTAAGTAAATGCCTTGTGAGTCAGAAGAAGGCATCAGAGAGTTTTCTGGGGCTTCAGGTGAAGGAACAATATTGTGTACGGAGCAAAACAGGGGAGACACGCCATGTTTTACTCATGCTTTGAGGTTTGATGCTTGTTTGGGGAGTTGGCTGTGAAGAGCTGGATTGTTCATCACTTAATGGATGGAGTCATGGTGCGAGAGACCATCTCCCTAGTCTACCAGAGAAGACTAGTAATTAAAGTTGTGGTAAGATCGGACACCAAACTAAGGGAGGAAGAGTGGAACTCCCCAGAAGGAAGGAAGAGCTTTTGAGGCAAATTAGATGTTGCAACTGTCAGATCCTGTGGCACAGTCATTCTGCTAAGGAGACGAGGTAAACTGTGAGCCAGCCAATGGGGAAAGCCGGAGATGAGGCGAACTGTGAGCCATCCAATGGGGAAAGCTGGAGATGAAATTTCAAAGGTTCTTGTCTCCTGCTTGGCTGGGGAGGCAGGGCCCAGATGTGAAACCAACTCCACAATCCCTTTCACCCAATTTAACACACTGAGCTCTGCCTCCTATTGATGAAAGGATGGAAAACCCTTTGGTGTAATTTCCTAAATCTCAAAATATGTATTTCCCCTAGCAAATAAAAGTGGTATTTTCAACAAAACAACATTTTGAGGGAGGGGGGGATTTCCAATAATATTCAATGTCTTCCTATAGTCTTTGCATCAATATATTTTTTATACTGAAAGGTTAAAATACCAATACAGGGCAAACCAGATGGCTCAGAAGGTAACACTTACTAGGAAGCTTGAAGACCTGAGTTCTATCCCTGTGGCTTAAGTGGCAGAAGGAAAGAACTGATTTTTACAAGTTATCCTCTGACAACTTGATTCTTACAAGTTATCCACATGGACTGTTGTGGCATACAGACACAGACACACACATTCAGAGAGAGAGAGAGAGAGACAGAGAGAGAGAGAGAGAGACAGAGAGAGAGAGACAGAGACAGAGACAGAGACAGAGACAGAGACAGAGACAGAGACAGAGAATGAGAGAGAGCCTGGAACTAGAGCTCAATGAGAGCTTGCTGACGCTAACCCAATGAGGTCCTGGGTTGGGTCTCTAACACCACAAGGAAACAAAATTCTTCATTATTCAAAGGCTGAGACAAGAGGATTGTAAGTTCAAGGCCAGCCTGGGTGAGCTACAGAAATAAGACCCTGCCTCACCAAAACCAAATCAGTAAACAATGCTCTGTTCTTCACTCCTAATCTAGAGTTAGCTTGAAGCCCAGAGGCATGTCACACAGATCTACCAGAGTCCTTTCCCAATGCGTGGCCCTGATGTCACCTTCTGCTTCCTCACTCCTGAATAAGAGGTAGACTCACAACTAGGGTGAACACCTAGGAAGCTAAAAACGCAACTCTCTCCCCCAATCCGTTGTTATCTTCCTTCCGGCTGAAGGAAAGATACCACAAATTTATAACACAAACTGGGTCATATAATTTTGTGTTGAGGGCCAAGAAACCACTGCTTGGAGTTGCTTCAAAGACCTTGTCCCATATAATCCCTGCTTTGTCAATGGTCTATGCCATGAACAATGTGACAGAAACACAACTATATACAGTTTCCTTTAACACACTGAGCTCTTTTTTTTTTTTTAAATTATATCTTGGAGAGTTTTGTACAATGAGTTTTGGTCATATTTTCCTTCTCCTCAAACTCTTCCCAGACCCACCTCCTCCCACCCACCCAACATCGTGACTGCTTTTTTGTGCAATTTGTGATACTCATTTATTGGTGGATGTTGTCTTCCACTGGAGCAGTCTGCCTACCAGTGGCAACACTCCTTAAGAACATCAGAGCTAAGCCGGGCGTGGTGCCGCACGCCTTTAATCCCAGCACTCGGGAGGCAGAGGCAGGCAGATTTCTGAGTTTGAGGCCAGCCTGGTCTACAAAGTGAGTTCCAGGACAGCCAGGGCTACAGAGTTCTAGGTCAGCCAGGGCTACACAGAGAAACCCTGTCTCGAAAAAAAAAACAAAACAAAAGAACAACAACAAAAAAAAAAACAAAAATCAGACCTCCCTGTTCTAGCGGCTACCAGTTGCCAGCAGCTCCCCAGCTAGTTTATGGCCTGTCTGTGCGGCCATTTGGGCTGGCTTGGTCTTATGTGACATTTGTGCATGGTGTCATTACCACTACGAGTTCATATGTGCAGCTGTCCTGCTGTGTCCATCAGATACTGTTTCCTTGTATCCTCTGCCTCCTCCCCGCCTTAGAGTCTTTGCACCCTCTCTTCCACAGTGGTCCTGGAGCCTTGAGAGGAAGAGCCACAGTGTAGGTGTTCCATTCCACCAGTTTTTATTCTCTGAACCTTGGCTAGTTGTGGGCCTGTGTATTAATCATCATCTATCTACTGTAAATAGAAGCGTCTCTGGTAGTAACTGAAAAATGCATCACTCTATGAATATAATAAGTCAGTTTAACATTTTCATTCATCAGAATATATGCAGTTTTCAACATCTATCATATCTCTATTTAACGTGTGCAATTTTATCTGAATTTCATTATTTTTCCGTCCAATCTGGATCTATCAATGCATTCCATGATATGCCCAGGAGCGGCTCTACTCAGTTAGATTTTGTAACAATTCTCTCATTTATAGTCAATAAAGTGAATGAATAAAAACATGGATATATTCACATTCATCACACCATATAACCACAGATTCATACAGATTAGAAACTGTCTTCGTACGTCACTCTCTAGTAACTGTCATTTCTGCACATTTGTAATGCACGAAGAACCACTTAAATGCCAAGTGCCTTGGAATTATCAAAAATGAAAGCCAGTGTTTGCCTGTCAGACTTGTTAGTGCCAGACTGAGCTCAGGGATTTGCCCACATTAAGAAAACGTTGTACCATTGAGATGCACGCAAATTCCATTCAATGTTAAACATATTTTTATTTCAGTCATTAGAATTGATAAAAAATGTATATAGAAATGTTGTAACTATGTATCACAATATTAATTGCCTCAATAGTCTTATACTATAAGTCCAACAATAAAATATATGTGATTAGAGATGAGAAATGTTTATATATTTTTAATTTGAGATAAAACATTAATGATAGTCTCTATACTTCACAGATTAGTCATTCAGTTTGCAGTTATAGTATTTAAAAACAAAACACTTTTTGACCCAGACTCGTGGCTTGCTAAGAACCATCAACTTTCTGAGAACTGCCACCAAAATTGAGGAATGACATATTTAAAAACAAACAGTAAATGTGACATAATTAATCTACTTGTTACTCGTTAAAGACTCCTATCAACATCCACTCGGGGGTGGTCTGAGGTATAAGCAGCTCTTCCTTGTGATCATTACAGCTTGAGTTGTGGCAATGCTGAGAGGTACATGCCCTGGGCTTATTGGCGGCTACTGTAGAGAGCGGTCTCTTGGAAGTTGAGCCTCCTGTAGTGGCAGCAAACATCTAAGCTCATTTAGGTCTTCGTGTCCCTCCTCCTCCTCCTAGCAAAACATCTTTATTGTGAGCTTTTCTGAAGCCATGAGAATGGATGCCTGAGCTCCAAAGGGGAGTTCGGTATCTTCCCCAGCATCTTCCTGGTCTTCTTTGTACAGCACCCTTACTACATGCCTACCATGTGTCTAATTCTTCATATACATTTTCTAAGTCCCCGTGATGATGCATGAGGAAGAGAGATTTTCATTCCTGTAATAAGGCAAATTGAGGCATAGAAAAGCTAAATGATTGTCCTATGACCACAGGCTGCTCTTAGTAATACAGCCTATGTTCAAAACCAAGTTATACCTGTTTTCAAATCCTCTGTGTTTTGCCATTGTACTATTGAGAAAACGCTACACAGAGAAGACCAATGGTGATTAGTATATATATTGGCTCACAGTTCTGGATCACCAAACACAGGAGCCAAGCATCCGTATCTGCTTCTGGTGTGGGCCTCGTGTGCCACTGATGCAGCAGAGGGGGGAAGTGAGCATGTGCAAGATGTGGAAAAGCCAGAAGCAATCTTGCTTGATAGCAACTTGCTCAAGTCCTGTGAAACTACTCTGGAGAGACTGAGACCTGACTCAGCTTCTCAAAAAAGACATTCACCTGTTTATGAGGTTGGACTTCCCGAGACCTAACTACCTCTGTAAAAGTCCATTACCTTTCAACATTGTTACATGCAGAATCGAAATTTAACGTGATGTTTCATAATCGATGCCATAAACAAACCACACCAGTGACCCCTTGTCTTCTCACAGAGTAGCAGGTGTGGGGAAGATTACAGCATGAATGCCATACAAAAAATATTCTTTAAAAAGAGGACTATTAGCATGTTATTACTGGGTAAGAACACTTCTCATTCTCGATTAGACACCATGTGTGGTCTGACTAGGCACACTGAAAAGCATATAAGTGCTTGGCAAATATTTGTTGACATAATAAAACCAGTTATATAACCAAGCAAACATAGGTGGGGCATCCTGAGGAAGGGGAGAAGGCGGGAGGGTGGCCAAGGATGCCAGGCAATATCCAGACATGAGACTGATAAGGAAGAGGCTAAGCCTACACCACTATTGACTGTCGTCATCAGGAGGGCATTGGCAATGTGGAGGAACCAAGCCTGCTGGTGGGGTACCATGGCAGCATGAAACAGAAGAGCCAGGACTGGCCAGGTTTGCCACAGGATCCCTGCTGTTCATAATGCAATGCTGCCTCTTGTTTGAGAATAGCTTACAGGGGGAGCATGGGATTCGAGCATCACTCAAACCCACATTCTCCAAAACTATGGAGAAGTTAAGAGCAGATATTTTCCTGACTAGGTGACTTTAAGTCAGCCTCAGTGTTATGATCCCTGGGCTACTGCAAAGTTTAATGGACCGGCTGTAAACATTCTTACCACAGAGCCTGGTCGACAGTAAGCACTACTCGTAGGACTGAATCACCCTGAGCCTCCATGTATGAAGAGACAGGATCAATGGGGAATCTCTTGGTACGGTCCACATGTGCACATTTCATTGCACGTGAAATGCTTTGTCAGTTTTCGTATGCTTGCTTCTCCAGGAAGCGGTGGATGTGTTGTCCTTGGGGTAAAGTTACCTGAATAACAGACATTTTCCTGTAAATCCTTGTTTCCGTTGATAATTTTGGAAGAACGAGAGCCATTTCTCCATGCTTCTGGACCAGCCACTTCCCTTTATGTCTTCATTGTAATCGCACTGGCAAGGATGGAGAGATTTTAAGAGAGACACTTGTGCCCACCCCCACTTCAGCCCTCAGACTACTGCAACAATGGCCCCCTCAGGAACTGGAATTTCCCAGAGACTCTGGGGAAATGCCAGGAGCCTCATGCTGGAAAAGGAAAAGGCCCTAGTGCCAGCTAGATTGCTCTCTCTCTCTCTCTCTCTCTCTCTCTCTCTCTCTCTGTCTGTCTGTCTATCTGTCTGTCTGTATCTGTGTTTGTGTCTGTGTGTCTCTCTGTGTGTGGTGGGTAGAGGGCTTGTCTCCCAGAAGAAAACATTTTACACAGTGCTGACTACATACCAGATCACTTCTTAGGAGAGACAGATGCTGAGACAGTGCAGGACCACACCTTGACCAAGACTGCTTGGTTATGCCTCCCTCTAGGTCTCCATTTAATCCTGAACCTTGTGTGAGGATTATGAGAATAGAGGTCATTGGCCCTGTTTATTTATTTCTCTTTCTAATGTGACTGTATCAAATATCAAATCCCCTTTCTCTGATTTTCCAATCTGCTGTCTCTTGCATTAGCCTATTGATGATGGATGGTCAAGCCTTTCTTATTGGGGCTTCCAGGGCCTGGGCTCTGACTCTAACGACCCTGGTAACATTACTGCCATTCCCTAAGGTTCTGATGACCTTCTTTAGGAGTCCAAACAGCCCATTACATGCCCTGTAAAGAGTTCTCTGAAAAATCATTGTGGGGCTTTACTCTTCTGGCATTACCATGACAAAGTACCACAAACATGGTGGCCGTAAGCACCCTGTGACTTTTGGCAGCATCATGCCTCGCTCCAGTTTTCTCTTCCCACAGCCTCTGGTCTCTGCATGCCTGTCCAAAATTCCTTCTTGCCTTTTTCTTACAAGAACACCTGTCCCCAGGTTTAGAATTCATTGCAAATTCTAGATACTTTAAATCCCTTTGATTTAATTATTCCATCAAGGACACTATTTACAAATAAGTTCATGTGCACAGGTGCCAGGGATTAAGGCATGACTGTATCATTTGGGGTCAACTATTCAATCCTTTCTCAGGAGGCAATAAGATTGTCATTGTGGATAGATATACATATACATACACATATACATATACAATTTTCTTACCTTTTTAGAACCTACCTATGTACCTTTCCTATTTTTTCCTTTCCTTAACACAGTCTTGTCCATCCCACCAAGATGGAGGACACAGCTATAGGGGCAGCCGGCCATCATAACCAGACTACCTGGGCTCCTTTCTGCACCGTGTCTGCACCTCCTTCCTTGCAAGGCTCACTGGGAGCCATGCTTTAGATATCCAACCCAGCCCTCCTCTGAATGCTTATTCCTCTTGCTCCTCCCAGTAGCCCAACAGAATAGCCAGGAGAATTGGATGTCACCCTGGGACTTGGCAGTGCCGGCTTGCCCCACCTGGCTCTTCACCAGGGTTACCGTAGGCACACATCATGTTTCATGGATGAGGCCAAACTGGGGACCCTGCTAAGCTGGAACGAGAAGAGACAGCGGATCTGGGTCAGAGCGAGAACGGTGTTTACAGTCAGACCAAGCAAATAGGCTCAGAGGGAATCTGGGTTGCAAGCTTGGCAGATGGATAGGAACATGAGGCCTGGTACTCAAGTGAAAACAGACCAGCTTTGCCTGCACAGCCCAGGTCTTGGCTCTTCTGACTGGGTAGCTCTACGTGGCATATTTTAGCTTGCAGAAGGCAATCACATTTAGCGTATCTTTCTTGATGGTTGTTTGCTTTACACCAGGATGTAGGGGTGCATAGATAAGACACTGTTTGCATTCATGTAGAAGAAAGTGTAGCAGGGGTCATATACATATTAAAAATCATTGTCATAAAGTGATAATTGCATGGGCAGTGTTATAGGTGGGCCAAGGACTGAGAGAGGGATGGCTGGATAGGGCCCAGAAGAGGTCACAGTTAAGCAAAAAATTAAAGGACCCAGTAAGTAAAGAGGGAGGGGCCGGGGGCAGTCTCTTCCTCTTTTAGTCATTTCTCCATAGTCTGGCTTTAGTGGAAAATGCAGAACATATTTTCTTTCTGGTGAGCAGAAGACCTATTCTATATCAAACCTATTCTAAAATGAGTTATGGCCTAACTAGAAATAACTCCACTTGGAAATGATTAGTTGGGATAGGGGCTGAGTGTCAGTGGCCATAGTCACTACCGCTAATCTTCATCATTCAGAGTGCCCTGCTCCTTAATGTGCTAAGCCTTAGAGGTCAGCGCGTTTCAGTGATCCCTCGCCAGTGAGCACATCACAGGACCCATTTGGATACACCTGCTCTTAAAAATGCTTTCTGGGGTTGGGGGCGGGGGCTGGGGTGAGAGCTATTGGTAAACTGCTTGCAACACAAGCATGCAGACCTGAGCTCAGTACTCTGGGTAATAAAAACCAAATCAAACCAGTATGGCAGCTCATGTTTGTAATCCCAACACTGGGGAGGCAGAGAAATGTCGGTCTCTAGGGCACACTGGTCATCCAGCCCGGCCTACCTGGCAAGCCCCAAGACCATTTGAGGGACAGACACTGCTTAAAAACCAAGGTATACAGATCCTGAGGAACAAAACCCAAGGTTGTCCTCTGGCTTAGATTACACACACATTCCTGTTCATGCACACCCACATACAAAAACAAATGTTTTCTACTGACTTTGTATGTCATGTTGTTGTGTCTTGGTGACCAAGAAGGCAGTCGCCAACCTCTGTTGGGGTGACAAAGCTTCTGCTCATCAGTTCCTGTCCCACATCTCTCAGTTGTGGAGCTATGAATAGATAAGGCCCCCGTAGACACATGTGTTAGAGCACTTGGCCCATATAAGGAGTGATGCTACAAGGGGGTGTGGCCTGATTGGAGTGGGTGTGGCTTTACAGGAGGAAGTATGTCACTGTGGAGGCAGGCTCTGAGACGCTAAGCCCAGGCTCAGTGACTCACAATTCTTTTCCTTTGGCCTTCGGATCAAGATGTAGAACTCTCAGCACCTCCTCCAGCACCATGTCTGCCTGCGTGCCACCATGCTTCCTGCCATGATAACCCCAGTTAAATGTGTCCTTTATAAGAGTTGCTATGGTCATGGTGTCTCATCACAGCACTAGAAACCCTTACTAAGACAATAGTAAGTGTCTCGTTGACTTTGACTTTGACTTTTTTTTTTAATTATTTGGCATGGATGTGCAAATGTATATGCAAGTACCCAAAGAGCTCTGGCACTCCCTTAAGCTGCAGTTACAAGCAGCTGTGAGCTACCTGACTTGGATGTTAGGAACCAAACTAGGGTCCTTTGCAGGAGCAGCCTGAGATTTTAACAGCTGGGCCATCACCCCAACCCTAAAAATGACTTTTTTTAGAATGTGTCTCTCAACTAATACCTTTGTAACAAGTAGCAATGTATTAGAGTTTGAAAAAATGATCCATCTTTATTTCTATTAATTTTTATCCAATTATTAGGTTACATTTAAGTAATTTAACTGGATAAATTTCACACATAAGCCTTAAGCATATCCCAATAATAAAGCAAGCATGGATGTACTGTCCAGCATTCGATGTGGATAGCATATATGTCAGCACTGAATATAAAAATTCAGAGGTTTTAGAATCAAAACACAGACCTCAAAACAATGAAAGCCGCCAGACATAAAAGGTTGTCTGAATCCATGTGTGTTCTGACCATGGGGGTTAGGATCGGATCAGTGCTTGCCAAGGGCTGGATGCGGGAGGGAAATTAACTGCAGAGAAATGTGAGAAAGAAATGTTCTGGACCCTGATTGCAATGGTGTCAACATGGCTGGACACACTTGTACAAACGCAACCAACTGTGCAAGCGAAAAGCATGGGTTTCATTTCATATCATCCTGTCTCCACATATTTGAGGAAAAGTCGGACTTTTTTCTGACTCCCTCTCCAGGCAAATTCATGTGGCTTCCTGTTTTCTTGTTTGTTGGTTTGCTTGTTTGTTTGTTTACCTGCTTTAGGAATGCCTGCGAAGACAAACTTAAGTTTCACCCATCTTATGCCTCTTCCCTCTGAGAGCAGGGTTCTCAAGTATGATTCTGAGTGACGCCAGCACCAAGAAGCTGAGTGACTTAAATGTGAATCATTAGGAGAGACGTATAGAGCGCTTAAAAATAATATAAAGTGCCGACACACATGTACGCAGTGTTTTAGAGATAGGTAGCAATTCTTTCCACGATGTAGAGATTTCCTTTCTGAAAGGCTCACGACTCTTCCGATAGGCGTGTGCTTCAGCAGCGAAGCGTGGGGAGCGTGGCTGTGAGCCTCATGCTCTCCTGCTGCTCTGGAGACTGATTCTGCCACCAAGATAGCAGAATATCGAGAAGGTGGCCTGTCGTCTTCTGTAGACCTCCCTTCTCCCTGATGCCTGCACGCCTTCCTGCTGTGGCTCTGCATCCTAAGGGATTCCTGTAAGGACGCCAGCCTTCCTGGATTAGAAACCACCTCACTGATCTTGTTTTAGCCCAGTTACCTCTGTAAAGCTTTGTTGCCAAATGCAATCACATTCTGTGATATTTTGGGCTAGGATTCAAAATAGGAAAGAGGGGCACAGCTCAGACACCTTAAGCACACCTGCCCCCCTGTCTTCTCCACACACTGCCCTTTCCTATGGCAGTCACCCACCGAGAAAACGGCCTCTACCATGACAGGCACTGCTGTGTCTTCTTTACTGTGGTTACCTCGGAATGATCTCAGTAAGTTTCTTGATTGTATCCATGTAGGAAGGAGAAGGAAACCAATACACTAAGAGATCCAAAGGGTGTAACTCTATTGTACACAGGTACAGTAGAGAGCATGACGTTTGATGTTTTCCTGTTTCTTTGGTTTAAGACACATCTCTCTCTATTTTGTTTTTATTTGTGGTATATCTGTGTGTGTGCGTGTGTGTGTGTGTGTGTGTGTGTGTGTGTGTGTGTGCATGTCGAGGTTGACATCGGGTTACTGTCTATCTCCATCTTACTTTTTGAGGCAGGGTCTCTCACCTAATTTAGAGCTTTTAGAGCTGACAAGTTAGGCTCTGGCCAAAGAGGCCCCCACCCCAAGGATCCTGCCTCCCAGTGCCTGGATTATAAGGCACATATTATAGCCATGCCTGACTTTTTTACATGGGTACTGAGGGTCAGAACTCAGTCCCTCACACATGCAAAGCAAGTATTTTACTAACTACTCCATCTTCTAGCCTGATTTAGTATAGTCTTACAGATCCTTGCCATGAAGGCTTATGAAAAGCATCTATGAACATTTCAATAAACATATGACATATGTTCATAGGAATGGGAGTACTGCCCACAGCACACAGTCCTGTATTCACCACCACCGCGACTGTAAATGGAAAGGAACGGTTGCATAGCAGCGGTATAGCGAGGCTTCCTGTTCATGTTTAACACCAGCATTTACAGCCAGCATCAATAATTGACGGCAAGTCAGGGCCTTACAACGGTTTATCTGTGAGCAGCGCAATCTTTCACACTGAAAACGAGTCTCCCGCTGAATAGCAGGGAGGCTTACTGAATGTTGGGAGAAGGAACCTCGGCTAACGCTGCTTCGTGACACAGTCGTCCCAGGGAGCCCAGAGAGAACAGCAAGCACCTCTTTCCTCCGGTATTTACACGGTCCCACAGAGCAGCAAACGGAAGCACGAGCAGCTCAGACTGTGTACACAAAAGCACTTGCGGCCTGCACTTAAGGGTTCAACGTTGCTTTTTACATTTTCATGGGAATTCCATACATGTCTACAACAAAATATGATCATTGCTACTCCTTCCTCAGCACATGCCCCTCCCAGCCTTGTGTCTTTCCTTTCTTTCTTGTTTTTAATAACCTACAAATTCTCTTTAGTGCTGCCCAAACGTGCATGGATTTGGGGCCACCCACTGGAGCATGGGAATTGTACCAGTGCCTTGCTTACACCCTCGGAAACGGGTGATTCTCCCTCCTCCCGAAACTGTCAACTGTAAGGGGCGGGTCCTGCACATCATCTGCCCATCTCAGCCAGAGGTCTGGCTTGGACTGGCTTGAGCTTCCGTGGGTGTTATGCCACTGAGCACAGCTGTCGTGAGTGCACAAGGCCAACAGTCACGTCTTGTCTGGAAGCCAGCGTCGAAGCTCTCCTCCCTCCCTCCAGCCCCTATAGCCCCCCCCCCCATCTCCCATCTCATGACAGTTCCTGAGCAGTGGCAACAGCAGGGAGAGTTGATATAGATGTTTATGGCTCAGCATTCAACCTCTCATTCTCACCACTTTGACCCATTATGCAACTCTCTGTTGGCTACTGCTCCCTACAAAACCAAACTTCTCTGACCAAGATTGGGACCGGTCCAGGTTTGTGGGTATAAACATAAAGATATAGAAGGTGATTTGACAGCATGAACATTCAGCGACATAACAATAGCAAGTTCTACCCTAGGGCCTGTGACCTCCTCAGCCGTGGGCTTTTGACCAGGAAGGACTACAGGAACAGGCAAGAAATTCATTCCTGTGGAGCAGCCTCAATTCAACCAGAAAGCAATTCGATAACCCATAACACTCGTGGTACTGTTGCACCCGTGAGTGCATCCTGCCTGGTAGGTCAGGAATACAGCATTCAAGGAAGGCACTGGGTCAAACCACTAAGCCCTTTTCTCCCTTAGGGAGGCACAGATAAGGGCTAGTGAATGTCACAGAATCAGAATGGTGACCCATGAACATGGCAAGGACAAGGACAACAGGAGCACTTCAGGAATGGCACCACACATCAAAAGAATAGACATGTGCCAGTCAAAGTGCTGGATATTAGGACCAAGTGTCTCTGCTCGTGCAGGTCCCTGCACCAAATGCTCTGCATGTCATAAGTCAATCTTTATAACAGCTCTGCCATTTGCCTCTGACAATCTGTGGCTTGTGGATGAGGATGGTAAAGCCCTGCAAGATGCTCTAAATGGCAGTTAGAGCCCAAGAGTCACATCTTCCCTAACACTCAAGCCTGCTCTCTTCTGCGATTCACCATAACGGCCCCATGCTGTAGACACAAGCAGGGGTTATTGATCATGGTGAGAAGGTAAAATAGACTTTGAGGAAACTAAACACAATGTATTTCTGAGTGTGGTCTCAATTCTTTCACATTATTTCTTTTTAATTGTCTTCACAAAGATCCAAGACAACCTATCATGCAGACCCTGCTAGCAGAAACCCACTAAGTATGGAACATAACTGGTTTACTGCTAAAGTTTCTGACGCTCACAGGGTGTCACAAGAATGTTCTCCTTGGGGAGGACGAGGCCATGTCAAACCCTCTCTCTAAGATCGCAGTGACAAGCCAGAGTCCAATTACACCAAGGTTTCCCTAGTCCCTCGAGCCTAGGCCAGTGGCTATCAACCTTCCTAATGCTGAGGCTCTTTAATACAGTTCCTCATGTGCTAGTGACCCCCTAATATAAAATTATTTTGTTGCTACTTCAAAACTGGTTTTGTTTTGCAACTGTTTCAAATAGTAATGTGAATATCTCGTATGTGACTCCTTTGAAAGAATTGTTTAACACCCACCCCGAACCCAACCCACACACATACACACTAGGGGTCAAGACACACAGGTTGAGAACCACGGCTCTAGGCCCTCTGTGGTTCCCTAGGACAGTACAATTAGGGAATAACTTACATTTAACTAGTTAGGAGGAATAACTGGATGCTCAGGTGAAGGTCCCCAACCCTCGTTCTATGAGGGATCCTCAACAATCAACAAAACTAATTGTGATGATCTTCTACAAGCAGACACAAACTGTCCTTATCAAGGTGCCAGGTGTTCTGCTTGTAGTACTATACAACACACGGGGTGGCTCTTTATGAAGAGCACAGCCCCTTTCATTAAGGGAGGTCAGATAAGATCTACTCCTTCCCACTTTCCAGCAGCTAAGAAGGAGTGGTCTGCTTACAGATGAGTTACTGTCCAATGGGAGACAAGACAGAGTAACTTTCAGAATAAGTAATGGGCAGACAGGAAGGGGCACATTTGGTTGCAGTACCATTTGGACGCTTAAGGTAGTTGCCATCGTTGGTACAAATTGGAAAGGTCAGTAGGGACAATTGGGATGACTCCAGAAGGAACCAAGAACTTGATGATAAATAGTGTGTCCAAGAGAAGGAGTCTCCATCGATAGCCATGGTGCAAGACAGTGTTCAGTGTCCTTTGACCCAGCCACTGAATATGAACACATAGGCAGTGGAGCCAAGGTGGCTGTGAGGGTCTAAAGCTCCCACCCAGGCTCCACCCTAACCATGGAGTCTTCGTCTTTCACATCTGTGACTTAGACTTGGTGTTTTCTTTGTTAGGGAGTAGTCAGAGCAGGTTATTACGTCAGAAAGGAAGAGATGACTCAAGACCCGTATGCCTGCAGCCCCAGGGGATAAAGAATTTCTGCATGCCTGACCCTGCCTCCGTCCCCAGCTCATCCCTGCTGTTGTAGGGCCTCTGACTCATCATAGGACCAAAGACCTAACCCTGACACCTCAGTCCTCACACTTCAGACCTGAGGAATTTTTAGCCCCAGACTTCACAGTACCCATTCCCAGCTCTGTCTCTCTGCACATTCCGAAGTCCCCACTCCCTCCAATCTGTACCAGTAGAGGGTCCATTCTATCCTCTGCAGTCTGCTCTG
Source organism: Mus musculus (assembly GCF_000001635.26). Classification (NCBI taxonomy): domain Eukaryota; kingdom Metazoa; phylum Chordata; class Mammalia; order Rodentia; family Muridae; genus Mus; species Mus musculus. Next base: position 76,742,241 of record NC_000080.6, on the reverse strand, counting down.
AGTGACTCTTTTTGTTAATGACACAAGCCTGTCATTCCTCTGTTTCTTAACTCCCAAAGCACTGTTCTAACTGGAGATCCTCTAAACATCAAGATCTAGAGTGGTTTGGGCTCCTGGTTTCAGAGGTGTCAGTACATCACCGGTAAAGAGCTTGGGTCTGGCAGAGTAGTTCACTACCTGGTGGTCAGGAAGCACAAAAAGAGGATGCCCTCCCTGTACTGGTCCTTTATGGTCACTCATTTAGAGAGGATCTTCCCCCTTATTTAATCCTCCTTGTAAATGCCTCCATAGACACACTGAGGTGTACTTGACTAATATCCCAGGGTCACCTAAATCCAATCAGCTTGACACCAAAATGAATCACTAACCTCTGTGTCCACTGATCCTAGGCTAGGGCCTGGCCTCCAGGAGACATCACCAACTGAAGTCTCCTTAGGACCCTCTAGGCTTCTTAAATCTATTGGGCACACACAGTGATGGCTGGACTTCCAGGTAGTGCTTCTGTTGTTCTCAAGCATGTTGAATCCGCTCTTTCTCAGACCCTGTGGCACCTGTCCCTGCTGGAGCCCTCTTCCAATCATCCCACAGCTCTGTGCTCCACTGGGACAGGTCCTTCTTCCCTTAACCTCCCTCTGCCAATGTCTTCTAATGGAGTTTCTTGCCTGATACATGTTATTCTCTGTATGTTGTTTATCTTGTTCACCTTGTGTCATCCTCCCAGGAGACTATGAGCCCAGGGAGATCGGGACTCTGTCTCAGTCACTGAACAGTATTCGTTTCTGACGTGTTGCTGAGCACTCAAAATACTATTTCCAAACGAGGAAAAGGAAAATAAGAATACGTTAATCAAACCTGTAGTTAGGGATGGTCAGGGTCTTAGCACCAAGTTCTTCCAACATATTCCAGAACTCCAAGCCCTGAATTACTATGATAGCATTGTGAATATCCAGTCACACAGTATCTCCCGTGAGGGAAATACAAACACAAGGAAGCCACAGCTCAGCAGATCATAGCAAAATAGCAATTGATTCCGACCCTCTCCTTTGAGTTAGAAAAACACCATTTCTTCTACATGCTCAATGTTCATTGCAGCTTAGATCTGTTGGGAGTCCAGAAACCTCTTTCACTACATATTCGATATTCAACAAATTAGCAGACTCCACAGCCTAGTGTACGTTGTTCAGTAACAACCCAAATACCATTAGTCAGACTTCCCTTCAGTCGCTGTAGCCAACAACCTGCAGTGACCACAGGATCCCAGTTCTGAGCCTTGGAACCTACTGCACAATCTCTCATTGTCCAAACAGTCTCTGACAGTCTTTTGGAGGTGACACTTAAGAGGACAATATTTGCTGTTCTAGGGTTAAGTTGTGTAAGCTGTCTGAAGTCTTCTGAGTCATGTATTCCCAAGAGAAAGGTGTCTCTTGAGATTAGCTTTCTTATTCCCACACTCCCTTATTTATAACATGTGTGAGGACCTAGCTTAAATTCTAACATCACACACACACACACACACACACACACACACACACACACCACAATCCTTTTCTTCTAAGTATATAACAGAGAGACGGGTTTAACTCTCATTTCTCCAACCTGGCATCTTTCCTTTTTTTTCTTTCTTTCCCAAACAAGAACAGGCCATCCTTGGCAGTCTCCTTACCCAGGGCCTGAGTGGATGCTGCAAGCAGACTGTAGTGCTTGGGAGAGTCACTAGGTGGCATCTAGCAAAGACACTGCAGGAAGCTTTCCCGAGTCCTCCACATTGGCTGCCATCATCTGGTGGGCGGGTTGGAGTTAATCTGCCATCTGTCTTTATTTTGCTAACTTGCTCAGTCGGACACCACACAATTGGGTTGTGCAAATGTGGCTCTCCAGTAGAGCAATTACAGAGGCTCTTTCCTAAACAGTATCGCCACCACCCAGCATTCTTCTTGCCTCTGGTGGCGCCTGAAGCATTCGGGCTCCCTTTGACTGGCTCCACTTATAGGCCTTGTTTGTTATCTTCGATGTATATGAAAAAATGGTCTGAATTCGAAGACACAACAAGGCATGGCTTTGCTTTCCAAGTTGAGCTCCTGCCAATTGACATGTTCCCATTCCATAGAAACCGCACGCTGCAGGGCTCTTCCAGAGCAGCCCACAGAGACTCCGCTGCCCGGGGTGTGAGGACATCCGATGTGTGTGTGTGTGTGTGTGTGTGTGTGTGCGCGCGCGCGCGCGCGCGCGCTGCTTAATGCCCAAGGGAGAGGTAGAAGGAACAAGTAGAGAGGCATGTGGCCAAAAAAGAAGCAAAAGGGCAAGGGAGGAGTGGGGTGTGAAGTGATATTTGCATGACCCGCCTACCTTGGCTGTGATTGGATAACCTCAGTGGCTAGGAATGATTTGCTATCTTCTATCGTCTGTTCCTTGACTCGTGCATGCATTCCCTTACTTGCTGTGTACAAAAGACCTACTACTCTCTTGTATGACGTGCTCTAGGTTCAGGGAAGGAGCTCACAGCAGTCTCTGCTCTTAGAGATGGTGATAGGGAAGATGGGGGCCGGGGCTGGGGGTTGACATATTTACCAAACAAACAGAACATGGTGTCTCTAGGAAAAGAGACACATAAGATGCCAGTTAAGCAAGGATGATACTTTCCCTTAGCTTGGGAGTCCACAAAGGCTATCAGAGGTTGATGACAATGAAGGGGATTTTACAGTAGGATTTTTGGTTTAACTGTAATGGGTTAAATATTCTGCCCTGTAGTTAGCAGATGCCAAAGTGGGGTGTGATGATTCACCAGTTTAAATAGCAAGAAGTGAAGAGTTAGGCCCAGACCCTGATTAAAACAAAGAAAAGCAAATCTCTCATCAATCCATAAACTAAAGCTTTTCCTCCCTCTTTGCTTTGTTGGCTCTTTCAACCTTTCTTCCTCTCCTCCTGCTCCTCCTGCAATCACAGGCTTTTGCTTTTATTACTCCTACCAAAATTATTTTGAAATCACCTAGCATCTGTAAGCACATTCCGTGCAAAGCCCCACAGTGTCTGCTGGTCAGCCGAAAGTGTACAGGGCATTCCTGTGCCAGGTTACATTGTTGGCTGGGTTGGGGTATTTTCTTCAGACTCCATTTGCCATCGCAACTTTTGAGTTTGGAGAATTCACAAGTTAGGAAGCACAGAAGAGGCACAAAAAGAAAACAGGAATTGTCTTCTATGTCTGTCTCCTCTTCCAGGCTGTTCATCTTTCAAGTGGGCAAACCTCTCTTCATGGCTTGCTTACAAAGCATAGAGAGCTGCTGTCTCGAAATCAAAGGCTGGCCTGGGCACCACATGTATACGACTGTATGTTAGTAACATTTCAGGCAAGGGGATAGATGAATCATGTAGGGCTTTTCTGTGTTCTTGATACACACCTATGCAATTGTAAATGGCCTGGTCTCACAGGTCTTTACTCTAAAACTTGCATAAAAAGGCATGGTGGCGCATGCCTTTAATCCGAGCACTTGGGAGGCAGAGGCAGGTGGGTTTCTGAGTTCGAGGCCAGCCTGGTCTACAGAGTGATTTCCAGGACAGTCAGGGGCTACACAGAGAAACCCTGTCTCAAAACACACACACACACACACACACACCAATATCCAGTATATATCCAAATACTATAAATATTTGAACTCAGAGTCGTTTTAAGGTCATCTTTGAAGTGAATTGTACCACCAGGAAATGTTAGGACCAATCCTAGCTATAGTTTTGCCTTCTTTATGCCTTGCCAAGTTCCTTCCTGAGGCTGACTCTGTGGGTGGGCAAGAGTGGGGTTCTCCTGAGTGAATCTGGGACCCACCAGTTAGGGCACAAAGCATTTAGAAGGCATGATGGTTTGAGCATGGAAGCATCTGCGCCCTCCCGCCTCTCTAGGATCCACTCTCCTCATGGGAGTGCTAACTTTCAGATGGCCCATGGAGATGTCATGAGAAAAAAAAAAAATAAATGGCCTGAGCTTTGGCAGACATGAGGGTCCCAGGCCTTGCCCAGCAGCCACCAGTGTCACCTTGGGCACCTCTGAGGCGGATGTTTGGTTGTCACCTTTCTCCCATTAGGTGAGCTTTGGTTACATTTGATTGAACTTACCAAACCATTCTTGTCTTTCCTTCCTCCATATGTGTGACCTGAACCCTCTTGTCTGCCCCTGTCACCCCATGGGACTCTCACCAGCCTCTGAGTGAACACTTGGCTCTCTTCCCTCACTCATCAACCATGTCTGAAACATCAGGTCCTCGGGGACCCTGACTTCTCTTTCCCCTTATGTTTTTCGAAATATGCCCTCATTTCCTGGTGTAGGCTATGAATGATCCACAGAAGACAGAGCTGGAGCCAGGGAGATGTGTGCCTGACTGTGTGTGTACTGGCCTCTTGAGTTATAGGTACGATTCTCAGTTCAACTCTATAAGAACCCTGCATGGAGGTGTGTCATTATGCTCCATCAAACCATTTCATCTGGATTTCTGCCTCTCGTAGAATCCAGTTCGATTACTGTTTCCTTTATGGCACCCCTTTGAACTTCCCAAGTGACCTTAAAGTCTGAATGCCATGTCTCTCGCACCATCCATCCTTCCACCCACCCACAACACATTACACAGCCTCTTTTCCTACCCCTAAGCCTTCCCTAAGTTGTCTTGGGGATACTGGAAGATGAGAATAGGTCCTCTTTGTTGGTTTCCTAATCTCCCGTGACTCGATGCATAAGCAGCTGCTGAACAAATCTCTACTCTACAATACCCAGTCTTTATCAGCTTACTGCAATTCTCAAGATAACTCTAAGAGATCGGCCAGTTAATAGCCAATGAAAAGAACAGGGTGTTAGGGAGTTAAATGTATTTCCACGAAGCACACAGAGAGTGTTGGAACGTGAACTCATGCAGGTTTAGGTTATGTGGTCACTGTCTGGTGTCCTACAGCTGATAGGGAATGGAATTTAGCACAGACACTTGCACAACCCAATGCTAGATAAAGACCTTCAGACTTATGAATGAAAGAATGGAAAAACAACAACAATGAAAACAAGCAAGTCTCTTCCCCCCAGTTTATGTTCATATCCTTTATTGTCATAGATGCTTCTTCAGCCCCTCTAGCCCTAATCTCATGCTGACTACCCACAACACTTCAGTAGTGCTTCGGTCCATGATCTTCTTCTTTTTCTCCCACTCCTTATCAAAGGTCTCTCAAAATTAAATCTCAAGCCAACCAGGCCTACTCTGGGCTTCTGGATCACACAGTTCGGTAACTGTTAAGTGCTCAAGCCCATCAGGAAGTCATTCACCCTTATGAGACACAGGTCCCTACAAGCATCTGTTGTGGATAGCCCTGGAGCTAATTATATTTGAGATTAACTCCGTTCTCCTGGGGGGGGGGGGGGGGCTGTGAACAAGGAATGAGTCAGCACTCTGGTGATTTCCTGTAAACCTGCTTCCCACTTTAATTTGTAAAATAAAGGAGAGCTGATGATTGGGCAGATAAAAGGGAAGGTGGAGCAGAAGGTGGGGAGAGAGAGAGAGAGAGAGAGAGAGAAGAGAGAGAGAGAGAGAGAGAGAGAGAGAGAGAGAGAGAGAGAGAGAGAGAGAGAGAGAGGAGACACAGAAGAGGAAGAAGAAAAGCAGAGCAGAAGCACATGGCCTGGAGAAACCCCAAGTTCTAAGGGGTCTCATAGATGTGGAAGATGGCAGTGTAGCAGTAGATCTGCCCAATCGAGGCCACAGCATGTAATCATATTAACTGAGTTGTGTTTTCATTGCCAGGGTATATTTGGGTTGGAGACTTACCACAACAAGCACCCATCATCCAAAGTCAAGCTATTTTATTTGCTGTCTCTGCCTCACAAGTGGCCTGTATTGCCTCCAGATTTTAAGCGAGCTGCTGTATGTTTTGAAGACCTTCTATTTATCAGGAGCTGAGCTGGGTTCTGGGAATATAGAGCTTAAAGCACTCATTTATGAAGCACATGAATTAAAGGGAGGACTGAAGTAGCGGTTCCAAGGCATCGTGGCAGGTGGCTTAGAGGAAAGCCTGGGTTGCTATGGAGACATGGTTTAGGATGTCCACCTCTGCATCCTCGATAGCCTCACCCCTAGGCTTTCTCCTTCTCTAGCCTGATTTATCTATCGCAGGATATACCTGCCCCTTCATCTGCATCTTTTAGGCAGCACCTCCCCATTTATGCAATAATAGAATGTTTTACACTTATCTCTCCTTCTTGTCCATTTTTCTGTAGGGCCGTGGGTGTGTGGGGAAGAGGAGAGTGGGAGAGAGCCCGAGTTCGGTGCTCTGGGCAGGCAGACACGGGAGGACTGCCGGATGCTTTCCACGCGGTCCGGGGTGGGCATCTGGCTGTGTTAGGCCACTGACCACACATGGCGGGTGGTGGACAAGGAGCAGCCCAGGTACCAGGTTCTCAGTCTCCGGCATCCCACGCTGGATATGGCGAAGAAGCTTAAGAACAGACTAGGGACCCCGGGGTGGCACTCGGCCCTGGAGATATGGGGAAGAGATGGCAGGTGGAGAGGAGGCGCTGGATGGTTCTCACCCAGGTGAGAGTCCTTAGTCCGGTCCGCGGCTGCAGCATAGGAAGGCCTTCCATTGGGAGGATAGACACTGCTCGTTAGGAGAAAGCCCATCCCATCATTTAAGCACGGAGGGCCTTGATGATCAGAGACAGTCTATGGTTTTAGAGCTTTATTGTAGAAAGGCAGGGAGAAAGAGAGAATGTAGAAAGAGAGAGAGAGGTCAGCCATGGCCACGTGGAGAGAGGGGGAAGAGAGAGAGAGAGAGAGACAGAGAGAGAGAGAGAGAGAGAGAGGAGGGCTAAAGAGTAAGAAAGGTAAAAGCTTAGAGAGTGAGGAGGGGCCAAACAGCCCCTCTTTGCTATCTTGCTGTTGCTAGGTAACTGTGGGGAGAAGTCTAGCCAGAATGACAGAAGCTTGGGCCATTGTCTACGTGATTGTTAGCCACAAGCCTCCCTTGTGGGGGCTGTGGGGAGGGGGATGGTAACTTTGACAGGAGCCAGGGATCCAGGAGACATGATTGAACGAACGCTTTCCTTCTGTCCTGGTGGAAATTCCCACCCACCAGATTCCACTGGGGTTCAAGACTTCACCTCTGACTGGAGACCAAGCTGTCTGTGCATAGCCCATTGCCCCACACATTTCCTTGTACATTTTCTCCTCATCTGCTGAAGTGTAAGGGGCAGGCAGAGAGGCCAGGGAGATGGTTCCATTGATGAACTGTCTGCTACGTGAATGTGAGGACCTGAGCTTGCACACACAGCATCCATGGAAGACACTGGGTGTGGTGGTGTATGCTTGTATTCCCAGCCCTGGAGAGTGGAGACAGGAAGAGACCTAAATTTGCTGGTCAGCCACTCTAGACACTCAGTGAGTTTAAAGTCAGTAAGAGACCCTGTCTCAATACATAAGGTGAAAATAGCACAGGGAAGACAGTCAGCATTGACCTCTGGACACATATATGCATGCACACACTCAGAGGAACACACACACACACACACACACACACACACACACACACACACTCCCTAAGACTGTATTCTCCAGGAGATGATACTCTAAAAGCAAAGACAGGGCAGGGTGGAGTCGTCACAGCCTCATCTCTATGCAATTTTGTGGTTGGTGTGTGATCTAAAGAAGGAACTGTTCTGTTGCTTACAACTTGATTTATTAGTAAGTAGATTCTCATCTGACCACCTCTGTGGGACCCTAAGAGAACAGACGGCTGACATCGGTGCTGTGACCCACAGCTGAACAGTTAAACTGGCCACAGAACTTGAGGGGATGCAGCCTAGGAATTCTCAGATATAGGAGCACGGCCCAGGTGACTAAAAAAGGACTAAAGCCCTGTGGGTGGGGGACAGAGCTGAGGAAACAGAGCCTGGTCTTGTGCTGTCCGTCTCATTTGTGTCTAAAGCTGAGCATGCCTGGGGAATGTTCACATATGGCTGGGAAAAGGCTTGCCATGCAGACATGAGGGCTGGAGTTTGGATGCCCAGTGCCCACACTTAGTCGTGGCTCTATAAGGATTTGTTAGTTGGCAGGCTACATAAAGTATACTCCCAGGAAAAACAGAGCAGTTGCTGAATCCCCCAGCTTCCTTCCATCCTGCCAGACACATCGTCCATCCAGTAAGTGGCTTTAAAGGAACCTTAGTGATGTGTTTAACCACATCTTGTGTACTCTCCCACCCAGGCCCAACTTTTGCGTTTGTCGCTCTTGGACATGAATAGCCACCATCCAACGGGTCTCTTATGAAACCAACATCTATGCTTCAGTTTTTCTTTCCTCTCAAGGCCAGCATGGTCTTCGTGGGCTCCCAATCTCCTTTCACATAACCCTTCTGCAGCCGCTTCTCTCTACTTCGGTCACTTGTCCTTTGGGGGTCACTAATCCCCTGGGATGAGGGAATCCCTGCCCATCTCACGGTTCTAGTACTAGGAGCAGAGCAAGCTGTGAATTCTCTCCTTGCTGGGTGCTGTCTGATTTTCTGCGACTAGCGAAGACAGGCAAGTCTCCCTTGGATTTCATTTTTTCATGCCAGCATTTTTGCAGGTGTAAAAGCTGATGGAGACAGGGGAAATCTGAGGAAGTGGAACATGCCACAAATAGACTCGGCATGCCTCGAGAAAAGAAATGCAGAGATTTAGTAATGGTCCCAGATCTAAAGGGCAGCGCTCTTACCTAATACGCCTATGCTTTGAGCTAAGCAAACAGGTTTGCCATCTCCTTAGCAACCAGAATACAAACATGTCTTACCTGAATTATCCAGTCTCTTTGCCAAAGCCACTCACTGTGAGTGGGGGAGGAGACAGGTGTTTGGTGAAAGAGTCCACATAAAGCACATATCATTCTGTTGGATGGGGCGTTCACCTCCCAACCTCATTAACACCTCACTTGTTTCATTTGCCAGCCATGGCCTAACTTCTGGTAAAAGGTTAATATAAACTCACCCTTCTGTCAGTCAATGACATTTAGGAGACCGATTTAAAAAAAAAAAAAATTCTGCAAGTTTTTTTTCTGGAAAGTTCTATTTATAATGACACCATTAAATGGCCAAAGACAGTAATTATAAATTGCCTCCTCTGCATGTGCAGGTAAGACCTTCATAGTCAACACTGTGGCCCTCTCCCACCATCCCCCAAGGGACTTCACATTCCTGCTTGTTCTGTGACAATACAAGCCATGCAAGGTACAAGGTATTTGATTCAAATCATGTCCAAGGAGCTGCTTGCTCTGCTGAACTGTGGAAGTGAGGCTAGAGAGATGGTTCAGTAGTTGAGAGCACTGACTGTTCTTCCAGAGACTGGGGGGGGGGGGGGGAGAGGAAGAAGAGAAGAAGAAGAAGAAGAAGAAGAAGAAGAAGAAGAAGGAGGAGGAGGAGGAGGAGGAGAAGGAGGAAGGGGAAGAAGAAGGGGAAGAAACAGGTCTCTAACACATAAGAGTCTGAGAGACTCTAGAGAGACTTCTCTAGAGAGAAGCAGCAAATGAAGTAATCCAATCCTGAGACCATGACAGCCTCTCAGAGCTCCATCTAGAATGTTCTTTGTCTATGACTCTCATCGTCTTTGTCTCCCAAGGCTGGCTGAGTAGCGTCTCAGTGTGGCCTGCAAGGCTGCTTTTTTGAGCAAGCCAGTCATCACAGTGAATACTCACTTCCACACTCAGCCTGCCCCTTCTTAGAAGAGCCTTCCTGGGGGGCAGAAGGATGAGACGGACGCCAAATTGGGGCACAGGAGTAAATATCAGGGTAGGAACCCCAGTTCTTCAAAACAAATGGGAAGCAAACATGGGAGAAAGCGGTGGGCCACCTCCTGCCCCCTCCCTGAGCTGGGTCTTTTCAGGATGTTTGAAAACTCTGGGACACAGAAGTTACTTGTGAATGGTTGAGTGTACCACACCCGTGAGGATCTGGCTAGGAATGCTAGGACCTCTGTCATGTGTGTAGAAACCTATGTAGTATTGCAAGCCACGGAAGCTACATGTTAGCCTAACCACAGAACAACTGCCAAACACAGGTCTGGGAGGAGAGGCTGCTATCTTCCACGAGTTGAGATGAGGCTTTAGCCCTCGGAACTCATTGGGTAGAGCTTGTAAAAAAACAAACAAATAAACAAACAAAAACAAAACAAAAAACTGAGGGGCTGAGGCAGTGAGGAAGAGGCGTAATGGAAGAAAGAGGACCACCTAGCTCAATTGCCAAAGCTCTCCTGGTGGCAAGATCTTGGTGTGGGAGGGAAGCTGGGCCATGAAGGACCCAGAGATGCATCACAGGCAGCCTCCTCATAGGATTCCGCCAGATGGTGTCAAGCTGCCAAATCCAGAGATAGAGACTGGCCGGGTGGCTGCCTCTGCCCTGCCAGACCTGGCGTGGCGTGGCAAGTGGGATGATTCGTTGACAGACACACACTTCACACTTGGAAGTGGGAGGGGAAGGTTTATGGGAAATGATTGCGAAATAACCTCTCTCCCGAACTGAGGTCCTGTGCAACTCCCAGACTGTTGTACCTACTGCTATTAATTTACATAGCACGTATTGTACGCCTACTCAGCTGGAGTAAATAACATCCAGTGATGGGAGGCGACAGTAGCTGCCTGGCAGGAAGCTCCCGGATTCAGTTTGTGTCAAATACTTTACACGGGGTATGGCTTGTGTTGTCACAGAACAAACAAGAGTATGAAGTCCTTTGGGAAGGGGAAGGTCACATAGGTACCAGCACAGGTCTCACCCTCACATGCAAAGGAGGCTATTTATAGTTAACCCTCTTTGTCCATTTAGGTGTCTCTCTATAAATAGAACTTTCCAGAAAACCTTCCTAGCAATTTTCTTTTTATCAGTCTCCTAAATGGTGTTGACAGAAAGAGGTGAGGTTGCACTAACTCTTCAACAGGAAGTCAAGGCATCGCTAGTAAATGAGACAAGTCAAATACTGGTCTCAGCTCAGTGCGCCTACCATGGTGGGCGGTGTTGTTTCTAGTCCCATTGTACAGAGGAAAAATGTGAGGTATAGTTTCTCTGGTCTCCCAGGAATACAAGAGCCAAGACATCACACGTTTTAGCTGTGTGGAGTCACTCTACGTGTTTCTTGCGTTTAGTTTTAAACCAGTGTTGTACGAGGCAATTGAAAGAGGCCAGCAGGGACCAAAAAAAAAAAAAAAAAAAAAAAAAACCTCTAAAGAAGATTCTAGTCTGAGGGAGAGAGAAAGCAGTGCCCTCTTCACCACATATGGGCATCTGGAAAATATCAGACTGTTAGGTTCTCCTGGTGACTATGGCGTCAAATGAGGAATTATCAGCCCCCTTCCCCTGTGCTAAAAACTATTAAACTGGCCATCAAACATAGAGACATGCATTCGCACAGAAGCGTTGAAAACAGGCATTGAACCTGACCGGCACTTCAGGGTGGACACACCTTGGCCCAGGTGGTCCCTCGAGCAGCCTGTGTATGAGAGACTTGAGCTGGAGCAGTTATCATGCTCAGAGTCCCACCAGGATGGAGTCTGCTGAGAAGGGAGACACAGGATTCCTGAGGGTTGGCGGTGGGCTTCGCCCCACAGCCGCCTTATGCTTTGTTCATAGAGGAGAGTGAATCCTGTGTGATATTCCCAGCCTTCCTGCATTCTCCACACTTCATCTTTTAAAAAAGAAAAGAAAAATGATCTCGTGGACAACACGATGATGCTAGGTACCCCTCTGCAGATGCTGGTGCCCGACTGAGAACCTTCCGTGCCAGCTATCCACCCTGCCATGCTGTCTCTTGGTTTACAGGATTCTGGAGGATTCCATAGAACAGCCTCTGTGTTCCAGGTCAGCCCTGTTTAGTTACGTCAGCCTAGTGTGCTTTGCCTACAATTGTTATTTTGCTCTTAAGAAATAAAATAACTGCCAGGCAGTGGTGGTGCATGCCTTTAATCCCAGCACTCAGGAGGCAGAGGCAGGCAGATTTCTGAGTTCGAGGCCAGCCTGGTCTACAGAGTGAGTTCCAGGACAGCCAGGGCTATACAGAGAAACCCTGTCTAGAAAAGAAAGAAAAAGATAGAAAGGAAGGAAGGAAGGGAGGGAGGGAGGGAGGGAGGGAGGGAGGAAGGAAGGAAGGAAGGAAGGAAGGAAGGAAGGAAGGAAGGAAGGAAGAAAATAACCCATAATGTAAGAAACATTGTGAGCCAGGCCCGGTGAGGCAAATGTGCAATCCCAGCTTCTTCAGAGGTAGAAGCAAGGACAGCCACAAACTGGAGACCTGCTCTGGCTGCAGCATGAGCTCAAGCCTGTTCTGAATAGTCAGTGAGACCCTGTCTCAGAAAGTCACAAAGAGGCCTGAGGATCTGCCATTGGTGGAACAATTGCTTAGCATGTGTGAGGTTCAATTCCTAGGGTGAAAGAAAGGAGGAGGTAGAGGAGAATAGGAGCCCTCCATTTGTTTGATTTACTATCATGTAAAGTGTGGAGTTCATGGCTGGAATGGGGCAATGCTTAATAAACATGAGTTTTCTTCATTGCCCTCCATCTCAATCACTTCTCATGAAAGACGCCTTGAGAAAGTTAAGATATTTATCCTATTGATGAACAAACACGTTTTGAGGGTGTGTTGTTTGTAAGATGCTAAACTGAGGATAGGAACACAACCACACTCCTATTAGCATCACTACATCGATATTTGCATTTTTTTTTTTTTTAGTTTAAGTCTGAATTATAAGTAGCTTTTACTCCTTCGTCAACTGAGTTGTCTGTTCTTTTCTCAATGATTATATCATAGCTTCTCCTTTGTAGTACATATTAAATAGACTTTTCCCAAGGTTAGGAGTTTATTATTTGTGTAGCCCAGGCTGATCTAGAACTAGCAATCCTCCAGCCTCAAACCACCCAAGTGCCAAGATTATACATATATGCTACCAGGTCCACCTTTTCATTTTAATTAAAAATAGATAAATAAAACAGGGCCAGCAAGATGGCTCGACAGGTGAAGGCATTGGCCACCAAGTGTGGGGGTCTGCTCTGATTTCCATCCCCGGTGTCCCCATGGTGGAAGGACAGAAAACGACTCCTCCAAGTTGTCCTCCAACAGCCACAAGCTCAGGGTGACACAGGAGCACACCTCCAAACCCCGCCCACCCAGTCCACCCCCACAGAAGCGACCTGTTTTAAAGCTGCATTCAGGCTATCTTGATTAAACTTTAAAGAGCCACCCTTTGTATTTACATGCACTTGTAAGAAATAACCCTTTCCCCAGTTTCCTCTGATGACAACATCCTGTGAAACTGTGTCACAGCCAAGCTACTGGTGGGATCCCTGGTTGTTGCTCTAGCCACACCTTCTCAACTCCTCTCTCCCCAAAATTGGTGACCACGGAAACCACCAATCCGGCTTCAATTCCTGTACATTTGTCATTTCAAGACAATGTTGTGGAGATGAAACTGCATGGTATGTAATTTGGGGTTTGGTTTTTTTTCCCCCACTCTGTGTAGTCCTGGAGACTAATGGAGGTTGAATCTTTAGTTTTGTCTGTTTACTACGGAGCTCAGTTTTGTGTCCTGAGTGCAGCTTCCTTTGCTTATCAGTTCACCCATGGATGTTGCCATGAGATTCTTGTTTATTTTGCTACACGGAGAGGTGATGTCTCAGCGTGCCTGATTCTCATTTCTCTAGTGGCTGCTGATGTGGACACCTTCATAATTGTTCGTTGTCCTTTGTACATTCTTCTGGGGGCAATGTCCTCCTGTCTCTTTTGTCTGTTTTTGGTTTTGGTTTTGTTTTTTGTTTTGTTTTGTTTTGTTTTGTTTTTGACACAACATTTAAGTTCTATGCAGTTCAGTTTTGAGGCTTTAGATATCAGTCATTTTTCAGATGTGAGTTTTGTAAATAGTTTCTCCCATTATGTAACTTGTCCTCTAAGGGTGAAGTTCTTCATTTTGCAATTAGTAACGATGGAGGGCTCTACATAGGTATTGAGGGCATCTGATGTGGCAGCCCCGTGGATCAGCTGTTCAAGGTGACAATTGATTTCCTCCTTAGTGAGGAACCCAACAGAGACAGAGACAGCATGGGTGCAAAATAAAAGCCATGCTGTCTTCTTTTTCATTTCTTTTTATCTTAAAACTCTCTCTCTCTCTCTCTCTCTCTCTCTCTCTCTGTGTGTGTGTGTGTGTGTGTGTGTGTGTGTGTGTGTGTGTGTGTGTTGTGGCTTTGTGTGTATAAATGCAGTACCCACAGAGACAAGAGAGAGCACTGGATCCCTAAAGCTGGAGCTACAGGGAGCTGTTAGCACCCAACACGGATGCTAGGAACCAAAGCCAGGTCCTCTGGAAGAACAGTAAGCATTGTTACAGCAGAGTGCCCCTCCAGCCCCCACAGAGCCATGCATGACCTAAAGCTCAGAGGCGACATATCATTTCATTGTAGTCTTACAGAGACTACAAAGGCCACAGACAGGCTCTGACATCAGATGGGAGGGGACAGCACAGCATGCGCATGCCAAGAGCGAAGCCCTCCTGGCCTGGGCTAACAGTCACTGACTTCAGATCTAAACAACAACAACAACAATTTATAATATATAATATATATAATATATATAAAATGTTAAAACCTATCAAAACCATATAATTGACATGTGTAGATATCTTTATAAGTTTTCAAAAAATTTTGTCTTTTTGCTTGTTCTCATTTTGTTTGGTTTGTAAGCATTTTTCTAAGCATTCATAAAGCACCCATCTTTTAAAATGTTTATTTTCTTAGCGTATGTTTGTGTTCTAGGATCCAACTCAGGTGGTCAGGTTTGGCAGCAAGCTCCTTTACCCTCTGAGCCATCTCGCTGGCCCTATTTTCTTTCCTTTCTGTTCTAAGGGGTAAAGAATAACCTATAGCCCTTACACTTTCTTATACCACTGGTAATTTCTTGAGTTTGGAAGCTTTAATTCTTTTTAAGGTGTTTTTATTGGCTCTGCGCCTAAAGTTAACTTGTATATTTAGAATGGTATCCAGTATTTTAGGCAGTATTGGCTTTTTTCTCTGCTACATATGATTAAGAAATTAGTTATTCAAGTTTCTCCCACTGTCATCTCCATCTCAGTGTGGCCGTTATTTTTACATCTTCACATTTTTCTTTTCCTTTCCTTGAGGCTCAGTCCAGGGTAGCAATCCTGATGTCCCTGATCCCAAGAGGCCATTAAGGAGTCGACCTGAAAGTAAATCTTCACACAGGACCCTTGTGTGGTCTTTGTTGGCTTGTCTGAGTTGATCCAGCTGTGCGGAACATAGCTGTCTTAGTTAGGGTTTTATTGCTGTGAACAGACACCATGACCAAGACAACTCTTATAAGGACAACATTTTATTGGGGCTGGCTTACAGGTTCAGAGGTTCAGTCCATTATCATCAAAGTGGAAATATGGCAACATCCAGGCAGGCATGGTGGAGGAGGAACTAAGAGTTCTACATCTTCATCTGAAGGCTGCTAGCAGAATACTGACTTCTAGGCAGCTAGGATGAGGGTCTTAAAACCCCCACCCACAGTGACACACCTACTCCAACAGGGCCACACCTTCTAATAGATCCACTCCCTAAGCCAGTGTATATAAACCATAACAATAGCTAACTCCTCTTTCACAAGATGGCAGTGGGGACCATCCTGCTGAGTTTTCCCTTTAATCTCCATAGACACTGGCATGGCAGGAAGAGGCTTGTCACATACAACACAGGGCACAGATTTAAACGTAATTTCATATGCCAGTGAATTTTGTAATATATAAAAATCTCAGGTACACACAACCAAGTGACTCATTACTCATTCGAGATGGGGAAGGTAACTGAGCATCCTGTGTCTGTCCTTGCTACATTGGACTCCTAGACAAGTGGGAGCTGAGCACACCCTTACCAGCAGGAACAGAAGCTTCCATAGGCCCTGCAAGGAAGCCCTGACAAAAATCAACCCATCAGGAAGTCCCATGGAACCCAGCCGTGCCAAGGGCATCCCCTGGGAAGATGTCTCATTTAAGAGGAAATTTCCCAGAGCTGACCTGGATTGCCATATGTGTAGCCCCCAAAGTTCCCCATGCACAACCAACTGCAACCAACTCTACAATCCTCTCCTTATATATACACAGTGTGCCTTCAGTGCGCTTGTACGTGCAGCTGTCTCCAACTGATCCAGGTTTCCATTTACTAAGTGCCTGTAACTTGACTGAGAACCCTGTGTCCCCAGTCCTTATCTTCAACAGCCACCCCCCTGGGGGAAATGTCATTTACTATTGTTGTAAAATAACAATGACCCAGATAAAGAAACTAAACTTCAAGAACTCCCCATTGACCAAGAAACTCACCAAAGACAGTTGCCAAGACCCTATCACTAATGACAGTTAAGAAGGTCCTTTCTAAACATGGACTGTTCCCAGAAGACCTTTGGAGGGGCCCCTGCCTTGCACTCTCTTCATCCAAGACTTCTTCTAGTCTCTCCTCCCACCCACAGTCATCTTCTCATCTCCACAGGAACTCTTAAGAAAGTGGATCATACAATAGAGAGAAGGTGGGGACAGTCCCTCCAGCAAGATGGTACCAGGGAGCCACTGGGATTTGCTGACAACCACGGAGATCCATACATTTGTCCGTAGAAATAACACGTTGTGCTGTAAGATAGATAACTCCCTCACTGTCTGAAGAGGCAAAGGAGTGGTGGTTTGCCAGCAGAGAAACCTGCTCAGCCTTGTAATACAATTTATATTGGCAGATGTGATTTGAGTTCAACCCATTGGCTTGGAAGCGGGCTTGCATGATTCATACCTTGGAGGCTGTGTCTATCCTGAAGCCCATGAGTCTGGCTCTGTGCCCCTGTCTCACTTGAGACTGCACGCTTTTGTTTGGTTTTGTTTTTTGGTTTGGTTTGGTTTGGTTTGGTTTGGTTTGGTTTGGTTTGGTTTGGTTTTTAGAGACAGGGTTTCTCTGTATAGCCCTGGCTGTCCTGGAACTCACTCTGTAGACCAGGCTGAGACTGCACATTCAACGTGGGCAGGCGTCTCTCCTTTTGTTGATTCCCGTTTCCTGTAAGCATTTGAACACAACCTTGGCCAGAGCTGAGCTTGCTAAAGCATCTTGCTAATCCCGGAAGGTGACCCAGGGAACCCATTGCTGTCTGAATCATTTCGATCTGTGCAAGAGATTTTTGCAGTCACTTGCAATCATTATTGTTGCTGAGCTGAGAGGATCCAGAAAATCAGAAGGAAAACAGAACATCTAAGCATCCGGGAGCCCGGGGCCTAAAAATATCAGCTGGCTTGGGTGGAGCTTTAGTTAGTTTCTGAGAAAGTCCTCGGGTCCTAAGGCCCTTGGGTGGAGGATGGCTTCAATCTCATTATGGTGATTGGGAAGGAGGGACATCAGAGCCTCAAACATACCCTGAGAAGACAGGCATTCCTCCCAAATAGAATGTGGATTGTTTAGGCGAATGTCCTTGCCAGGTGGCATTTCCATTTGAGTCTGTTCTGCTGGGGCAGGGGGGGGGGGTCATGGACATGGACACAAAATCGCCCTCCCATCTCTCAGGTTCGGAAGAAAGCTCCCCTTTGCAGGCTGGAAAGCCATTCTCAGCTTTGGGAGTGATATAAAGCATGCCATTGTCAAGGCTGGGCCTGAGAACATCGCGCTCTCAGCCTTACTGGCTTGGCGAGTGTCAAAGGAGTCTAACAGGGCTGCCTACCATGAATCCCATCCTTCTGGTCGGCCCAGCTGGGCCCTCACCCCCTCACCCCCAGTTCCACTCACTATTCGAATGCTGTAAAATTTGTTCCAGGACAAGCTATGATTCTTGCTCATTTTAGACTTGGCAATGCTACAAATGTTTACATTTCCTTTTTATTAAATCTCTCTTTGTCCCTCTGTCTCTATCTCTCTCTCTGTCTCTTTGTCTCTCTGTGTGTATGTGCACACATGTGCACGCACGCACACACAAGACCACGGGCATGGAGAAAATATGAAGGTCAGAGAAAACCTTGGTAGCAGTCCTCACATCGTTTGAGAAAGGGTGTCCCACTCTGAACTAGCTGACCTGTGAACTTCGGGGTTTCTCCTGTTCCTGCCTTCCATCTCTCCATTAGGGAAACTAGAATTAAAGCTAAGCTACCACTCCAGGCTGCTAGTTGGGTTCTGGAGATTTACTCATGTCCTCACATCTGCACGGCAAGTGTGCTGCCCACTAAGCCATCTCTCCACCCTTCCTTGTCACTGTTTTTAACAAAGAAAAGTCTGATTGTTGTAAGATCTTAAGCAAGCAGCCTCATCTGACACCCTCAAGCAGAAGAGAGGAATGGTCGGTTTGCAAGACTAGAGGAGATAAATTCATGAAACTCGGCCACTGAGCAAGTCACTAATTGCTTTGTGGGCCCCAGAGGCCCTGGCGCCCCATGCTTGGCTCTGACACCTGTCACCATTCCTTTGTGGACCCAGGGGAGGCAGTCTACTCCTGTTAATCCCTTGCCTTAGGGCTTGTGCCTACTGTCCTAACCATGAGGTTTTTACTTCTTCACTTTGATGCAGATGAGGAATGTGATAACTGTCATGTGGAATTGAAAAAAAGAAAAAACAAAAACCAGAGAAATGTGGGTAAACAGCATTCTTTAACAATCCATAGGATGCGAGGAATGTTGTGCTGGTACCTTTTCTCCATTTGTCTTGAGGAGACCTAGATGTGCACATACACATACGTGTGACATGTGACATGTGCATGTGAGCTTGATGACATCAGAGGAATCTCTTTTTTTTCCTTTTTGCAATTTGTTTCATTATTAATTTTTTTCTCTTAAAAAAATACCTTTTGCTAGAACATTCTGTCTAGAAACTTCCAAAGGAAAACACTCAAGCCCATAATAGAGAACAGAAATTATATAAAAAAGCATCTCCTCTGAAGGCAGAGATAATGAGATTTTGAATTGCTGTACGTTCTTGGAGACTCATTTGGAGCAAGTGGCTTTTACAAGGCTGAACCCTCCTGTCTACCTAACCTTCGGGAAATGGCTTTGTAAGTAGCATTGAGCCTACTTCCCAAGATGATTGAGAGTACAAAGGAAAAGAGAAATACACAAAATGCACAGCAAAGAGCCTGGCTGGTGTTAGATGTCTCCGGATAGAAATAACTAATAGCAAAATTTAGCTTCTCTATGGCCACTGTCTGTTGTCTAAATGACATTTCTGAGTCTGCACCACACCCCTTGGAAGGCTGAAGTTATAGCCACATTAGTATGGAAGTTTGGGCCTTGTATGGTTCAACCTGAGGACCACAGCCGCAGTTGGTAGAAGCAGAGACAGGGTTTGAACCTGCCTTCTGTGCTGCCTTCTGTGTGCTAGATGGAAGGTTTACATTATTCTCATTGGCTTGCAGAATTTTTAAACATTTCTACCTAGTACTCATCATTTCAAGATTAAGAGAGATTTGGTTTATATGTACAAATTTGATATTTCTGGGCACCCCTGTGTTCTCACGTGGCCATGATGGCCGCGGCTATTGATGTCTGACACCTTTGGACAGACTGGAGTTTGAGGAGGTCCCTGTCAATCCTCCTAGGCATACATTCTTGTCTCCCTGGGAAGCCAGACACATGAGACATCGTGCTGTCTCCCAGTGCCTTCTCATCCATCTCCCTCACTGAGTTTATGAGTTTGTTGGGCAATGACCCGATATCCAGATACGCTCCCTTTGTTGAACAAAATCCCTTGTTTACCACTTCATCTCTTGAATTCTACTCATTTCTGCTTGCGGCAACTCTCAGCAGCAATTAATGACAGACCAGACCAATGCTGTGGGATTCCTCCAGGGCCCTGATGCTTCCCTTGTGCTGGGAACTCTGGAAAGCCCCAGAAACATCCCTGAGTCTGATACTCTATCATCAGTTAGGCTTGCTCTATTTCATGCTACGCTCCCATGACTGCCCTGTACATCCCGCCTTACCTCAGATCCACCTCCAAGGATGATTGAGTCAGCTCCTACCTTATCCCTCTAGTGTGTCCATGACTGCCTAACCTTTACTAAACCTTTCTCCATAGTCAATGGCAGCTTCCAGTTGGAGATCTATGGAATTACATAGGACCCCCCGCTTCAAAGGGCCCCTCATTTGGCTCGGAGCTCTGATACTGCATCTTTAAAATCTCTACTTTTGAAGCAAGAACCTCTTTTTTATTTTTCTGTGGGGCCAGGAAGTACGTAATGGGTCTTACTCATGTTCTAATTCGAGAAGTTTTAATAGCTCCTAACGTCAGCAGGATTTTGTTTATGTGCTCTAGTAGGTTCAAGTCTGGGCTATGCGTGCTCAGGAAACGGATTCATGAGAAAGCAGAGCCCACAGTTGCTGAGAGCAGTCAAGTGGGGAGATCTGGCCTGCTGAAGCTAGCATGACAGGTCTGCGCCACAGCTCTATTCTAGAGCTTTCTGAAGTCGAACTGACCTCACAGTTCATGCCTGTTCTCATTACCAGTCTCCTGTAGCTGGGAACAGTCACCTCCCCTGTTATGTTAGCCAATCCTGCCTACTTTATTAGGCCTGCTCAAGTCCAGCTCTTCCACAAAAATTGCTGCCCCCCCCACCCTCATTTCAGCTAAAAGTACTTCATTCTTACACCAAGTAACTATTATTTGGTCTGTACCAGGTATGGAGTCAGTGTAGGGACAAAACTGTCAGAAGCATGCATACCCCCAACTTCCTGATTACTTGCTGAAGTTCATAGTGTAAACACGAGGACCTTAACGACAATATGAGAGAGGTAGAGTTTAAAGGAGAGTACGAAGCTCCTCTAACAATTTTGAGGAGCAGAATTCCAAAACCATGATGTTAACAGGACCACACTCCTTCTGACTTTTGGGAAGAGATCCGTGCTTGCTCTGCTGGCTTCTGGTGCTCATGGTAGTTCTACTGTCTTCATCTTTACCTCCTGTGGTGGTTGGTATAAACTTGCCCCAGAGAGTAGCTCTATTAGGAGGTGTGACTTGGTTGCAGTGGGAGTGGCCTTGTTGGAATAGGTGTGTCACTGTGGGTGTGGTCTTTGAGACCCTCACCCTAGCTGCCTGGAAGCCAGTATTCTAGCTCCTTCTGCACCATGCCTGCCTGGATGCTATGCTCCTGACTTAATGATAATGAACTGAACCTCTGAACTCATAAGTTAGCCTCAATTAAATGTTGTCTTCATAAGAGCTGCCTTGGTCATGGTGTCTCTTTACAGCAGTAAAACCCTAACTAAGACAGAAGCTGGTACCAGGGACTGGTGTATCTCTGTGATAGGCCTGAACATGCTTTTGTTTGGAAGAATGTGGGGGCTTTGGATTTGGAAAGCAGTGGAATCCTTTAAGTCAGGGCTTAGTGGACTATTCTGGTAGGAATATGGAGAAGTGTGTTGCTGAGAGTGATTTGAACTATGCAGACCTGGCCCGAGGGGGTTCAAAGGAGAAGAATGTTAGTATGTGGCCTAGAGACTGATCTTGTGATATTTTGGTGAAGAACTTGGCTGCTTTTTGCCCTTGTCTGAAGAGTCTGCCTGAGGCTAAGGTGAATAGACTCAGATTAATTGCATTAACAAAGGAAGTCTCAGAAATGCCCAGCATAGACTTTGTTCTCCGGTTAAGTCTCATAAGAGCATTTTGAACAAGCATAGCAAGCTTAGACAGGGTTGGTGATCTTGTGGCAAGATCCCACCCAGCTAAGAGTAGGTCCAGGCATGGTGGTACATGCCTTTAATCCCAGCATTCAGGAGACAGAGCCATGCAGATCTCTGAGTTCAAGGTCAATCTACAGAGCAAGCTCCAGGACAGCCGAGTTTAGGCACTAAAGGAGGTGAAAAGAAGAAAGCTGGTGATAATGTAATAGAACAAGGGGGCCATGCTCCAGCGCCAGCAAGCAGCAGAACTCAGAAGCTTCAGCCATGTGACTCTGATTTTAGAGTCAAACTAGAAAGGAATACTAGGACAATTGATGCTGGTTAGCTGGAGCTAAGAAACTAGAGGTGATTAAGAAGAGACCAGCATCACTGAGGTGAAGTTTTCTGGGAAGTGTTTTCTGAGAGCACAAAGAAGCTGTGTTCCAGAGACAGCCAAGGTTGTACCTCATGCTGCAGCTGTAATTGGTAATGTAGAAGAGTCACTCAGATGGAACTAGTTTTGAAGGTATGAAGGGATCATGAAGAACAATTGAGGCTTGGCACTGTGAAAGACCAGGAAAGACCACTGATAAAGGTGAAACCTCAGTTGCAGTTGATGGCCCAGGACTAAAGGGATCATGCAAAGGATTTGAGGCTTGGCACCATGAAGAGAGCCTATGAGAGGCTTCTGGTAAAGCCTAGTTGCAGTGGAAGACCCCAGCATATTAGAGATGCCAGTACCGTGGGCTGATCACCAAGAACAGTTAACAGCTGTGGACTAGAGTTAACCAGAGCTTAAAAGTGCTACAGAGAGCAGAGCTGGAGATGTGACCCAAGCCCTTTGGAGGAGCCCAGAAGATCATAGGTGGATCCCAGACATTGGAACAAAAAAACTGTGAAATTGAAGTTTCCCTGGAGACCCCAAGATGTTGGAGATGTCAGAGCTGTGGGATACCTGCCGATGAAAGCTGCTAACAGGGAGTGGAATGAGCCCAAAAGAATAAAGTTTGTTGCTGCTGAATGCCAGATCTGCCAACAGCAGTCAACAAGGATGAAAGGAGTTGGAGATCTAAAGAGCACTTTGACATCAGACACAGGGACAAGGAGTTTGGAGTTTGCCCAGCTGGTTTCCTGTCTTGCTTTGGTCCAGTATTTTTACTTATACAGGATTACAGAGACTGCATGAATCTCAGAAGAGACTTTGAACTTCAGGTTTTTAACATTGTCAAGACTGTTTTAAACTACAGAGACTTTTGAAGTTGGGCTAAATGTATTTGTTATTATGCTACATCTAGGTATAACCCCCGTAGACTCGGTGTTTGAACAAGCTTATGGGGACCAGGGAGTAGAATGTGGTGGTTTGAATATGTCTAACCCAGGGAGTGGCACTAATAGGAGATATTGCCTTGTGGGAGGAAGTGTTCACTGTGGGGGTGGGTTTTAAGACCCTCCTTCTAGCCTGATGGGAGCCAGTCTTCTCATTTGTCTTGGGAACAAGATGTAGAACTCTTAGTTCCTCGTGAACCATGGCTTCCTGGATGCTGCCATGGTCCTTCCTTGATGATAATGGACTGAACCTCTGAACCATTTAAATGTTGTCCTTATAAGAGTTGCCTTGGTCATGGTGTCTGTTCACAGCAGTAAAACCCTAAGACACCCACTTAGATACCCACTATGGCAGGGACAACTAAGCCTGCCTACACTGAGGGATTGGGGGAAGTCTTCTTAAATAAGACAACATTTAAATGAAGTAAGGCCAAGAGGGTGCCGGAGTAGAAATGTTTCTGAAAATAATGTATGTAAAATTCTCAGTGCAGAGTTAAGGGTGTGGATTCTTGAAACTCACAGAAGTCTATTGTACCTGGAGAGTGAAGTATAATGAGAGAAATGGCTAGGAAAGTAATCAGGCAGAAAGCTAAGAATAGCCCTGAAAACAATATCTTGGACCAGTGTGATGCAGGAAAATTGAGGGCTGTTAAGAAATGGAAGAGTACTTCTAGATTCAGGAAGAGTGTTTGCATGGAATGCCAAGAACAGTGGGGGTGAACCATGACTGCAACTGAGGAGACGGTTGGAGGAGTTGGTCCACCATCCACATACATTATAAAGTAAGACAAAGTAGAAGCTTTGGTACTCTGGAAAATGGTCCCCATAGATTCATAGGGAATGGCACTGTTAGGAGGTATGAACTTGCTGGAGGAAGTGTGTCACTGAGGGTAGGCTCAAGCCAGACCCACTGGCTTACTCTCTCTTCCCGCTGCCTATGGAGCTGAATGTAGAACTCAGTTTCTTCTCCAGCACCATGTCTGTCTGGGTGCTACCATGTTTCCCACCATGATGACAACGGACTAAACCTCTGAACTGTAAGCTAGCCCCAATTAAATACTTTCCTTTATAACAGTTGCCATGTTCCCTCTGCATATATGTTACAGTTGTGTAGCTTGGTCTTCTTGGGGGGCTCCCTAACAGTAAGAACAAAAGTTGTCTCTGACTCTTTTGTCTGCTTTAGGGATCCTTTCCTGCCATTTAATTGTCCATCCAGGCTCAATACGATGAGACAAAGTGCTTAGTGCTACTGCAATTATATAAGCCATAGCTGATTGGTATCCATGGGAGGTCTGCCCTTTTCTGAAGAGAAACAGAGGAGGATGGGCAGGAAGGTGGGGGGGGGGGTAGGGGGTGGAGAGGAGAGAGGGGAAATGGTGGTCAGGATGTAAAAAAAAAAAAAAGAGAGAAATAAATAAAATAAATGTATTTATATAAAAACTTTCTTCAATTCTTAATGTATTTATATATTCATCTTTAAAATATATTTCACAGCTGGGCGTGGTGGCACACGCCTTTAATCCCAGCACTCAGGAGGCAGAGGCAGGCAGATTTCTGAGTTCAAGGCCAGCCTGGTCTACAGAGGGAGTTCCAGGACAGCCAGGGCTATACAGAGAAACCCTGTCTCGAAAAACCAAAAAAAGAAAAAATATATATATTTCACATAGGAAGCACACATCTGGTCTCATGTCCTTAAAATCAAATCTCAGAATCTCTGATATAAGAATACTTTTATTTGGAGGCAAGCATCATATATGTATTTAACAAAAATGATGCATCTTCTGTCCAGTTTCCCTTAGTGTGGTATTGTAAAAGGACATTATCACTGTTAAGAGAATCTCAATTGATACAATCTATCAAATTTGTTCTTATTTCTCAATTTTACTTGAATTCATTTTTGTTTGTATGTGGTTTGTTCACATGTGAAGTTTTCAGGAATGGAGTTTCATGGTCTACTGCTATTATTAAGCATAAAATATCGAACACAGAACAAATCCACATCCCATCTGCCCTGAACCCCAGCTAATCATTAACCTGCTCTCCTTTTATGATAGTCAATCTTTTGCCGTTAAGCATGACCTTATCTGTGGGTTTCGTGTAAATGGTCTGTGTTAAGTTGAGATGATTTTCCTCAATTTCTAAGTTTAGAGATATTTCCTATTAAATAATAAATGCATATTAAATTTTGTAAAATCAGAAAAAGAAAAAAAAAGAGTAGTGGTGGTCATGGCGCCTCATCAAAGCAGTAAAACAGAAGGTAAGGCAGAAAGCCGATGAATTCAAGAGATTATTTAAAGACAGAATCAACAGGACCCTGGTAGTTGATGGATGAGTTGTATGGGTAGAGAAGACTAGAGACGTCCCAAGCGTCTGGGTTCTGATTTCCATTCTGCTGAGGCAAAAAGTGAAAATGAAATAGTGTTGCTGAGCACCAAGGGAGGGGTTTCTAGCATTCCTTGGAGACTCGGTAGACATTTTAACTCAGAGCACTGCAGCAGAAGAGAGACTGAGTCTGGGGGCGTGTATGTAGAGTATGGGTGGGGAGCACAGATAAGGGCCTGAGGCAAGTGGCAGAGGCCCACGGGGTCCTGACTTCTATTAGCCATCCCTTGTATTTGTTCCTCAACTCCCTCAGATACCAACTTTGCATACTCGAGTGCCTTGTATAAAATGGCACGGTGTGTTCGTAGGACGTACACACACATCCTTAAGTTACCTCTACGGTACTTACAATATGTAATGGAAATTCTCTGTGAATGCTACATCATGCTATTTGGATAATAGTGTCAAAGATGAAATCTGCACGCATTCAGGATAGACATAATGTTTTTCTGAATATTTTTGGTCTGTGGTTGGTTGAAGCCAGGGGATACTGTTTAACCATTCTGTATTATCAAATATGGCTGACTCTGTTTAATTATGTGTAATTTTTTACCATACAATTAGAAATAATTGTCAATTGTATGCTCTGTCACCCGTTTTATATTTTAATGAGCAATTGAAGAACAATCTTCTGTCTGTTGGCATAGTCGCTAGCTATTTTACATACTTAGGAACCAAAGCAAGGACTCAGGACAGGGAGATCATCTGGGAGTATGTTCTGCTGACGGGCCATGTAGTAACTGCCAAGAGCCTGGGTTAGAACGGGTGGGGGCCATGCCCATGGCCCCATCAGTTCTGACTGCCCACTTCATTTCTCTTAAGTGGTAATTACACATCTCTTAAAATGAGCAATCTTCGATTTGGTTTTGATTTTGCTCACAGGGTCTCCGTCCCCTCCTGGGAGTCTTCGCCAGCTCATTAAATCCAGTCCTGCCCAAAAGAAACCCTTGCCATGATGGGCACCTCCTTATTTGGTGGCCACTTGCAGGAGACTGGAACACAGCTAATGTGAGTGGGTAATTACCCTATTAAAGAGCATAGCCAAATATTCTTTCATGAATGCCAAAGTCACTGTCTCAAGGAACATTTCTCCCCAAGCCAGGCCTGGTCACTCTACTCTGTTTTCTAAAACCCTATATTTTCATTAACCTACTGAATATTGTCCTTTGGAATAGTGTGTACCAGAGCTCTGGAGAACGTGGCTCTGTTAATTGGATGAAGAGTTTTGGAGTTGTTACTTCTGTGCATCATACCATGTGTATGGTACTTCCTACATGATCAGGAAATATTCAGTGAGAGAATAAATGACCAACTGATCATGAACCCAACATTCATCAAAGAGTTGGCCAGATCATTAGCATACAATATAAAATCCTAAAAGACTAATAACTCTAATTGAGAAAAGTTAGGATTGATGTGTGTGTACAAATCTTAGGACTGGGGTACGTGTGCAAATGTGTGGTGCTGGATCTTGTGCTTATAAACTTGATCTCACCGTCACCTGAAGTCTGAAAAACTCCCTCAGGTCATGAAGGCACACTGGAGCAACCCTTTCTTACCTCACCTAAGTAGACAAAAATAAAACCAAAACAAAACAAAACTTCACACTCCACTATCAGTCTCATACTTCTCTGAAAGCTACAAATTGTTCATGCTCTTGAACGCTAAGGGTCAAGTGGGCTGGTCTCTACCACCAGGTTTCTATTCTTTGCTATTCTTTTGACACAACCCCAAAACTCTTCGGCCAGTTAATTTTTAGACACCAGATAAGTCGGGAGCTGTGGTGCAGCACTGGAGGTCTCCTGCCAGATACTAATTTCATGAGTCAGCACCCTTAACCTTTCTGTAGTTAAGCGACCCCTGCATAGGGTGGCATGCAAGCCAAGTCAGGAGCTCGGGCTTCATGGGAACATCTGGAGGCTCCTTTGCAGGCTTGTTAATGATCTCCAGTGTTTAGCTCAGTTACTCCCACCATCTCCTAACAGACAAGAGAGGTGCAGAAGGTTCCATGGGCCTGGCTGAACCCAACTCCCACACCCTAGGCAGGCACTAGGCCAGAATTCTGTGACGGAATATCACTGCAAACCCATGAAAGGAAGTTTCAAAAGAGCTGTTTTAAAATCCCACATCAGAGCCAAGGTCAACAGTCTGGGACCCGGTTGCCACTCCAACTTGGGTTAGGCAAAGCAAGCAGCTGGGTGAGCCGGGTGAAGCTAGGGAATCCATGGAGAAGGGCGTTCAAAGAATGCGTTAGAGTTGAGTCTCATCGATTCATGGTGCCTGCTGCCCTTGAGAAACTCTGGATGCTTTGAAAGGGAGATGCTGTAATGCGCACTGAGGTATCGAGTGCCTGCAGAAGGATTCAGTTCAAATTGGAAATCATCAACAACAATCACCCTGTGAGCAATATTTCCTGAATCCTTCCTCCATGCAGGACGGTCAGACCGACTCTCCTATTGTGGAAAGACCACTGACCCCACTGGGCACATCCTAGAGAAACCATTCCCGTGTGTACCGTTATCCCTACTCCATGCCTAGCACATACTACAGCTTTCATATGTCCCATGCATGTCTAAAGACCACCAGCAAACAGTGGCTATCCTGGTGCCAGGACACCGTTAAGTGGTGAAGTGAAAAGAGGAGAGTGTGGTCTTCCCATCAAGTGTCTCAGTGACAAATAGGGCACTTCCTGGAGGGGGAAGGGCTGGATAGAAGAGATAAGCACTGCCCCGGGTGTCTGCATGCTCCCATCCTGCTGGAGCTGAGGCCAAAGACTGTTTGAAGTTCACAAGGGAGAGCCGCTTGGCCTGAGAACATGCATGTTATTTTTTCCCCCATCATTTGCAGAGTCATCCACTTAGGGTGAGGGCACAGCTCAGCAGTCGTCCTTGCAGCTCGCTGGCCACCTTTGACCTATTCGGTTTAACCTCAAAGAAAAACACGGACTTAAGAAGGAGCAAAACTTGGACTTCTGAGATCCTTAAGCAAATTGGTTTCTGGAGCCTCTGGGAAGGTTCTGCACTAGCAAGCTGCTAAATGTCACCGCTGCTCAACCCTCAGTGAGAAACTCAATGATCAATTACCTCCAGCATGCCAGGTGCTGGTAAACAGACCATTTCCCCCAGCCCTGCTCCAAACTCACCATCTTCTTTCATCTTCATGCTTAGTCCAGTCATGACCATCTCTCTGGAGCTCAGACCTGTCACAGGAACTCAAAGCTTTATCCGTGTGAGTCAGCCTCCTCCTTCAGAAGTTTATGATTCCTCGGTGTCTTCAAGGTTAGGTCTATTCTCTGGAGCTTAGCACCCAAAGCCACCGGTGAGTGTCCCCAGTTGCCCCTCTTCATGCACCACCACCACCCCACACCTCCCCCTCACATATCCCCATGCAGGTTTGCTTCTCTCAGCTTCTTTCTGTGGCTCTCACAGTTCTGATTCACCCTGAGTGACCAAAGCATCCTGCTTTTCTCCTAGATCCTTCTTTCCCTTCCCTATCACAACGGCTTTCCTGGGTCCACAGTGAGACAAACTGGCCCCCTGAAACTCTTTCTCTCGGGTCCTCAATGCCCTTTTCTGTCTTGACTTATGTGTTCATTCTCAATGGAGAATAGCTCACTCCCCCAAGTGAGCCAGAAGTGGTTCTTGGCAAGCAGGGGTACTATTCTCTTTATTATAAAATACAGATGTGCAGCCAGTATACAAACAGAGTGTATCTGTATTATTAAAATTTCATGGACAACAGGCAGGGAAGAAGGGTCAACAGTCAAGACCACTTGCTGCTCTTTCCTTCCCATGACCAGTGCCCAGTTCCCAGCACATACACTGGGGTAGCTCATGATTGCCTGTAACTCTGGCTCCAAGGGGATCCAGAGCTCCCAGCCTCCACAGGAACCTGAGTCTACTCACATGAACACGCCCATGCACAGACAGGCACGCACACGTAATTTAAAATGAAACCCTTTTAAAATGCCCATGATCTGGAGGAGATAATGAGAAATATCCAGAGACTGCATATGTAACTCTGTAACATGCTTGCCTACCATGCGCCAAGCCCTGGATTTGATTCCCAGCACCATATAAACCAGGAATCATGGTTCATGCCTGGAATGTAGCATTCTAGAGGCAGAGGCAGGAAGAGGTCTAACTTCAAGGTCAGCCTTGGGCACTCAGGGAATCTGAGGCCAGCCTAGATTACATAAGGTCCTGTCTCAAAAACAAACAAACAAACAAACAAACACCTAAATAAAGAAAACAGCCTGAAAAGGCTCTGTGGAAACCTGGTGAGAGAAAGACTGAGAAATACAGCAGGCACATGAGCAGTCTTTCTCACAGCCAATGATGGTGAGGTTTTGTTCATCCTCTGAATCAATAAAGTGACCCCACCCCTAAAGTACTTTCTGGAGATGGTCTCATGTTAAAAGCTTGGTGAATACAGGCATAAATGAATTCTCTTAATAATTCTGGGCTAAGCAGGCAGGTGCTGAATGCCCACCCGTCTCCAACACCATCCAGGTCCCAGAGCTAATGAGTTCTTAAATAGAAACACTATTATCAGACCCACAGATTCCAAGTCCTGTACTGTCTCACCTTCTTTGGGGATCCTAGAAAGAATTTACACAAAAACAAGAGGGTATGCTTTCCAGCCCATATTTAGTGTTCTAGAATGTTCTTGCTGGACTGTCCTAAACCAAGTTAATTATCTAAGAAAAAAATCAAATCCCAGGCAAATCAAAGCCAGGGGTCTCACAGGCCAAAGAAGAGGTGCCTCAGCAGCATGTAGATTTCATGGGAATGGTGATATTAGGGTGGAATTTGATGGGAATGGGGGCACTAAGATGCATTTGTGGAAACTGGCATTATGGTAGGTTTGGGTTAATAGGGTGGTCTTCTACTCCACTCACAGAGGGGATAAGCAAAGGCCAATCCAGCTGCAGTTAGCTGCTACTATTTTCCTGAATCTTGTAATTAACCCACTATGATTAATTAATTAATTAATTACCCTTGAGCCCCTCTCCTGTACTCAGTTAGCATCCCAGGCTGCCTTGCCATGTGGTAATTAGAAGGTGGGAATTGTGGGAATAGAAGGAGAACATGATTAAAATGCAAGGTCTGGTAAGACCGTCATCGCCCAGAGACTTACAAGCTGTACCTAAGGTGGGAGGCGAGCTACAGTTTGGAGATAACGAGGAGAATGTTGCTGATGGAGATGTGCTCTTTGTTCAAAGCTAAGTGGCATCTACAAAGCAGCTCTCTGAGTCAGTCTGCTGAACAGGCGATGGCGAGGAGCTCGAACCAGTGCTTTGTCTTTTAGTCACTCTGGTTGCTGGATCGTATACACTCGAGGGAAGTTGCATTTTCCTGATGAGGAATGAAGGCAGGGCATCTTTCCCTGTGTTTCCTGACCAGCCAGAGTTCTTTGGAAACTACCTCTACATGTCTTTTCACATTTTTTTCCTCGTGTGATCCTTTTCTTATTAATTTCTAAGACATCTTTATAAAATTGCTTGCACACCCTTTTAGTGATGCATGATTTTTAATGACTTTGCATAATCTATGACTCCATTTCTTTAAACTTTGATGTTTTCTTTTGATAGTGATCCTTACAATTTTTTTTAAAAAAACATACTTTTATTTTATGTGTCTCAGTGTTTTACCTGCACATATGTCTGTATGAGAGAGTTATAGACAGTTGTGAGCTGCCATGTTGGTGCTGGAGTTCGAACCCGGATCCTCTAGGAAGAAGAGTCAATGACCCTGAGCCATTTCTCCAGCCCCATGATTCTCATTTTTAATAGCCTAATTTTTCACTTTTTATGTTTGTGTTAGTTTGAGACAATCAACTTAAGGAAGGATGGATTTCTTTTTGATTTTCAGTTCATGGTTGGCTGGTTGTTGTTTCTAGGCCTGGGGTGAGGCAGACCCAAACTGTAGAAAGGCATAATGGGGTAAAGTTCCAACCCTAGAGGAACAAGAAGCAAACAGGAGGAATGCTTGCTCTGGTAGACATCCTCCTCCTTCTACTACTTCTGATGCACTGCACGGCGCCACTGCATTCAAGACAGGTGCTGAGCCTTTGCTTCCCCTCCTCTCGAAAGCCTCTCACAGACACACCCAGGAGCACCCTTCGCAAATCTCCCAGACATCTCTCAGTCTAGTCAGATTGACGTTAAATATCAGCTACAATATTGTTCAGTAATTGCACATGCTACTTATGAAATCTTGTCCTTTCCCACTTTGTTACCCTGACACATGGTTGTCAAATCTGTGAGTGTGAGCTCCCCTTTCATCTACTTAGGCCTTTCTTCCAGATATACTGAGGCATAAACAACAAACAAAAATTATAAACTTTAGCTGCTGAGGAGATGGCTTGCGGGGGGGTGGGGGAGGGCGGGGGGTTGGGGTGTAAGCAAGAGGACCTAAGCACCCTTATAAAAAGCCAGGCATGGCAGCACATGACTATAATCCCAGCGCTGGGAGGTGGATACAGCAGGGTCACTGGCAGATAGTCTGTCTAGTCAATCAGTGAGTGCCAAGTTCAATAAGAGGTCATGTTTGTAAGGAACAATAGAAGAAGACATTCAATGCTCTTAACATTTGGTCTCCATGCACATGTGCATCTGTACACACACACACACACACACACACACACACAAACCAGAAATGAAAATAAATAAGCAATATATACTCAAGCAGTAAAATGCAATGTTTTGATATAAACACACAGTTGAAACCATTGCTATCGTCAGGCTAATTGATACATCCACGGCCTCACATCATTACTTCTTATGGGCACAATAAGAATACTTAGGATCTATTCCAGTCTTATTCAAGTTACCTCAATAAGATTCTCTAATTATTAGTACATAAATTTTGTACATCATTTATTAAATTATAATAAACTTTGAGTCGATGTCAAGTATCTGTCACTCAAATCTCAAGAGAGACAAAAATAAGAGAAAGAATCTGAACTATGTTTCATGGCTGCAAGATGCTTTGGTGAGGTCATGGATTATAGATGAAAGGAATGAAAGAATTAATATTCATGCCGTACTCATTCTGGGATGGTAGAGATCAAGATAAGAGAGACAAGCAACCAAAGTGGGCTGAAATCGTTGACAGGGTGATGCTGAGCAGAGGGTCCGAGGCTTGAGATGGGCTTGAGAAATGAAATGAATGGCATTTGGGGAGTGGGGAGAAGCATTCCACAGGGAAGACCTGGAGTGAGCCGAAATGGAGAGGTCAGAATGTGTGCAGTCTATAAAGACGGCACTCGCTAGCTTTAGCTTCTACATTCTAATTTATGAGTGGGCAGAACTAAGTAAGATGAAGGCTTATTCTTAGAGGCACATAGAAAAGAAAGAGAAACTTAAAGGGAGGAATTGGGGGAAAGGGGAGGGAAGGAAATTCAAATCCATGTTATTGTGAATTTGGTACCCTTGACCTCTGAGAAGGTAACTCAGCAAGTACACGCCTATCCTTGCTTGACACTGATTGGCTGACCACCAACCATGGGGGTGCCTTTAACAACTTCCTGATAGACGCCCCCAACTCACACCTGAACCAAAGGACCTGCCAAAGACCGCTTCTAAATCAGAAACAGAACATTGTATAGAATGCTTGATCCAGGGAGCCTTTCCTGCGACCTTCACAGGTTAACCAGATCTGTGAATGCATTAGACCTGGCACCTGAAGCCAATACATGCACATAAACATTGAAAGAGTCATTTAGTGCTGATGAAGACTTCCCTAACCAAATGCTTCTGAGAGTAAACACGGAGCCAGACTGGGCTGACTACCCGCTGCGCACATGCAGTGGCAACAGCTGGGCTTCCTAGAAGAATCGCGGCTGGAAGTGGGCCTTCCAGTCTGAGATCACTGACTAGGTTTCTGATGCTCTCTTTCCATCCTAACTGGGGCACAGTTTGCCAATAGCTAAAGAAAACTGATCAGTCCTGGGGCAGCTCCAAAACACATGGAGAGAGGCCCTGCGGTCTCCTGGGAGCCACTGGGACGAGTAAAGCAGAGAAATATACAGAAGGGAGTTCAAACGATAAGACTCCTAATGGGACTCGAGTATGCATTTGGCTAAGATCTCTTCTAATTTTGGAACGCATTGGAAACTTCTGAACATCATGTTCTATTTGGCTCCGACAAAACATAGCTCTGCATTTGCTCGGTGTTTATTTTATCCTTCAAGATCAGAGCGTGATTTACTTGTAGCTCAATTTTTTGTGTGTGTGTGTGTGTTGAACACAAGCCCCCAGTTAGAAAAACAAACTGGTATTTTTATTATAGGTCCCCCTAGGGTGGTTAGTGGGGCGTTCACAAAGAAGAAACTTTTCTCTCGAAAAATATGCACACCAATATAGAAAATCTATGCAAACAGAAATGCCCAAGGGGTAACATTTTGTAAAGTCTAAAGTAAGACTCCTCAATCCTCTGACCTCTCCTCCATCTGGGCAGGGCAGGGTCTTCTGCAGCAAGTCCTGCCTGGCAAAATGTCTTGCCATATTTAAACAAATATTTGGAGCAAGAAGACTAAAGCTTTTCTTGACTGTTCCCAAATACTGACTGAGGGTGTTGCCCGTGGGGACCCTTCCCATCTCCATCTCACTCTTTTGTTTGCCCTGGAACAAGCTTCTTGGTCTTCCCCTAGCTGAAGCCACTGGGGACTACAAAGGTACAAAAACAGAGAACTGAGAGATGCATTTTTCATCAGCCTGGATCCTTCTCGAAAACCCAGCCTGAAATAACTGAAGCCAATACATGCACATAAAAATTGAAAGAGTGATTTATTGCTTATGTAGACTTCCCTGCCACCTTCAGCTGCAAAGGTGAAGAGCTGTGATTGGCTCGGTGATTTGGTTAAATCACTTGCTGCTGTCTGAGCCAACCACTGCACCTGTACCTTGGTTATGTCATGTGATGCGTTGCTAGGCAAAGTGAATTTATTTCCAGAAGAAGGAGGGGTTGGAGGCGGCCAGTGAGGAGTGCTATAAACTAACAAAAGGGGGGCTTTCATAATATTTTAGAACTAGCACCCTAGATCCTACAGAAAGCATTCTTTCTTCAAACCAAAGGCACCAATGAAAGAAGAAATCATCCTTTGCAGACACGTCAAGGGCATCATTGAAGGTGGCACACTGTAATGACTAAAAGCTTGAACTCCATCCTAGCAGTGCCATGTTGTAAACATGGTGTTTGGTCATTCTAAAATATTTTTGTTAGCATAATATAACTCTTAGTTAGGGTTTTACTGCTGTGAACAGACACCATGACCAAGGCAACTCTTATAAGGACAACATTTAATTGGTACTGGCTTACAGGTTTAGAAGCTCAGTCCATTATCATCAAGGTGGGAGCATGGCAGCATCCAGGCAGGCACAGTAAGGGAGGAGCTTAGAGTTCTCCATCTTCATCTGAAGGCTGCTAGGAGAAGACTGGCTCCCACCTGGTTAGGAGGAAGGTCTCACTGCCCACCCCCACAGTGACACACTTCCTCCAACAAGGCCACACCTCTTAATAGTGCCATTCCCTGGGCCAAGCATATTCAAACCACCACAGCATTTATTAACTATAAATAACAGATTCCACTGTGAGACTGTTACACACTTATATTGATTATATTTAACCCATCTCTTACACTTTCTTGTGCCTCTCTCACTTCCATTGGTCCTTCCTTCTTACCAGCCAGTCCTTAAACTTCCATGTCTCGAGTGTGACCCAATGAGTTTCACTTACAATAGCATAGGTGAGGGGTTATTTACCAGACAGTGCACATCTTACCAATGGCTACATCATTTGTATTTGAACTTTAAGCCTAAGTCTTTGTATTTACAACATGAGAATGATAAATATAATCTTCCCTTTTAAGTAATCATGTTGATTAAATGAAGCAGCACACACAGAGTGCTTGCTAACGTGTTAAATGCTTAAAGATCATTATGTCATCAGTGTGCATGTTATTATCATTGGTGTGATCACAGTTGTTAATATTAACTAGCATGCCCACTAATTTCAAGACTGGAAATTTCTAGGAATGGTGGGTAAAGATGGTGTGGCTCCATTCTATCTTCTTTGGGGACCAAAAAACATCCTACTGTGTGAGACTTCTCTCTCCAGCAAGCTGTTTCCGCTCTTTCTCCCACCTCCCATAATTCTCCCTCGCAGCCATGGAGGTGTGAAACATTCTTGTAGAAAAAAAAAAAAAGCAAGATAGTGTCTCCTTGCTTTAACTGTGCAAAAGAGATTTCACAGGTAACTGGGGACCACACAATCATCGCAGTCTCAGAAGGTATTGTATTGTGAGCAACAAATTGTAACTCCTCAGAGAGCTATCAATAAAAGCTTACCAACTCCAGGACCCACAGACACAGTGATGTGCAGACCCACCAGATGGCCTGGCAAAAGAAGTTTCCAGCCCAAGTCTTCCCAGAGACTCTACTTCACCTCGTTTCCTTTGTTAGATCTTGCCTTCAGTGAAACCTTCCATGGAGGGTTCTAGAAACTGGGGTGTTCTAAGAGAGAATGGGTTCTCCACAGCCGTCCCCACTGCCAGAGACCAATCCATGTGTAGATTCAGGATTCAGACTTATTGTCAAGGAAAAAGAGTTTGGCTCAGGGAAGCAGGTGGCCCTTCACACATGTCCCCTGCACTCTGGCGAATGTCCGTGGCACTGATTACCCAGGATTCAGAGTCCTAGTATTTTAACGTTTCATAATGTGTTTTCTTTCTAATTATGGGTGGCAAGTGGAACAATACCTTCTGTTTACATAGAGCCGGCCCTTGGAAAGTCCTGGGAATATGGACGGGCTCGCTCCCTCCACAACTCCCTGGGAAAGCGGCAGACCTTTCTCTCCCAGCTTTCATGGTTGCCCGGCCTGTCAGAAGCCTGCGGAGTCCAGAACCTGCCTTTGCTTTGGATCAAAAATGCAGTCTTAGTTTCCTTTCTATTAGGTAGATCTTTCTAAGATGAAATGAGGGGATATTTATACTGTCCAAGGTAAGTGCCACGAGAAAGAATTCAGCTAAGACTTTCTGATTTTCTCTTTCTTTCTTATATGTTTTTACTTTCTTTTTTATTCTTTATTCTTTTTTTTTTTCTTTTTTTAGGAAGTCTTGCTATGTAACCCTGGATGGCCTTGAACTTCCTGGCTCAGCTTTTGAGTGTTGGGATTATAGTCACAGTACACCATGCTGAGTAAACTTTCAACATGAGAAGACAATTTAACCACTTTCTTCCCGTACTGGCATTGTTTTTCTGGTGTTCGGTGTGTGATGTGAATCTGTGTGTGTGTGTGTGTGTGTGTGTGTGTGTGTGTGTGTGTGTGTGTGTGACTATAGACCCCAGACTGGCCTTGAACTCTATAAACTGTCCTGCCTCAGCCTCCCAAGGGCTGGTCCTATTTTTTCCACTTTTCCGCCCATAACTACAGTGGTACTATATATCCTGTGGGCAGCAGAATAAAATGCTCACGATGTCATTGTCCCCCGAGGCTCACACATGTCCTTGGTCCCAGTACACTTCTTCCTGTAAGCTCCAGCCCTAGACAACTGGAAGCCTTCATCTAGACCAACATGCTCATAGTTTCACAGGAGGAAACCACTAAGGCTCAGGATCCAGGGCCCTGCTGCTGATTAGTGGCGCTGAAAAGGTATGAAGGCCGTGGTCTCCAGGGTTATTGGATTTTTACTCATTGCACTATTAAAGTGAGGCTGCAGAGGAGAGCCCTTTACACCTTTCCTACCTGCTGCCCCTTCCTACCTAAAACATTTTCACACTTACACACACACATACACATATCACAGATAGATAGATAGATAGATAGATAGATAGATAGATAGACAAAATACTCAAGACTTCTAATTGTGTGTGTGTGTGTGTGAAAATGTGTACGTGTGTGTGTGTGTGTGTGTGTGTGTGTGTGTGTGTGTGTGTAAGAATTTTGAGCAAAAGCAAATGTTTACAAATGAGAGTGGCTCATTCACTTTTCTCAGGGAAACCTACCTCTTGGCTGGACACTCAACAGTTCATGACACCGAAGATCTTCGAGGCTTTCCATAGCTCATCAGTATTTTGATCTTCTAACCATCACTACTGAGTATGCAGCTTCATGGAAACACACAGTAGAAAATGGTAGCGATATGATCAGGGCCATTTCAGAAACTGAAGCGCTCTGTCCTGATTCCAAACCAGAATTCATCGAGTGGTTCTTACGAAACCCTCGCAGCTCAGATAGCTTTTAAAAGTGAACAATTTAGTATATGGTGCAATCCAAAAATACGCCAGTCTGGAACTCACAGGCTGGAAGAGAATGGTTGGAAAATAGTAAGGAGTTTGTTGTCATAAGTAAGCCATGATGTTTCTGTAAGACCACAAAACTCTGAAATAAGAGCTAAAACACCAAAAATCCCAACACACAGTAGTCTCCCCTCTCCTCCACGGCAGTTCAGGCAGTGCTTGTTGCCTTGTGTGGCTCGGTGCGCAAAACAAGGCTGCAGTGTTGTATCCACAGGGCACAATCCAGGTCGTGCTGTCAGGATCCTGTGGGAGCCATTAGGATGCATTTAGTGCTTTAATTTTCGGTTATTCAGAAACCTTGTACCTGCGTCAAATCATTCTGCTACCCCACATTTGGTTCTGCAAATTTCCATGGTGATGGAAGAAACTGAGAAACTGTGGGTTAGAGGAACAGACTGCTAAGCCCCTTGTTGTCGGTAGCTTAACACAGGGAGCATTTATTCATCGGTTACTTGAGAGAACATGGTTTTCTTGATAGGAAATGATGGTTGTTCCACCTTGCTAAGTATGGTCTCACCATCCTGGTGTGGTGGCTCTCAACTGGGAGTGCTTTGGTACCCTGGGTGCCATTGGGCATTGTCTGGAGCTGATTTCTCACTCTTGGCATTTAGAAGGTTGAGGCAAGGCTGGTGCTAAGTATCATACACTACACGAGACAGACTCCCACATTAAAGGGTTTTTTTCTTCCCAAGATTGAGAAACATTGCCCAAGGTATTAACCATCTTCTACATCTAAGCATCTGAACAGAGAACAGCAAGATTCAGGCACCTAAATACAGGAGGCTAAGCACTGAGTCCTGGTGGGTTGCTGGTGACAGTATCTACTTGGGGATGAAGCAAGACCTTTTGGCAAACAACTGTCCGTCTTTCCACAGTGCCACAGACAAGATTGGAAAAGCCCATTTGCCGGGTTGCTCATGCCATTGTTGAAACATCAAGTGAGCTGGTAATATTGGTGCTATACAAGCACGGCCTCATGTCATCCTTAGAGTTCTAGTTCCTCCGTCAAGTGTTTCCCTATGACTCAGCATAGCACTTGCCACTGCAAACACAACAAACAGAAATGTTGAACTTTCTAGGAAAACGCTGTTTTCCTCGATCAGATCATTCTTGTCTCACAATGCTCACAATGTCAGCTGACAATGCCGTTTCCTCTCTTGCTTTGCTGTACCACCATCATCTGCTCAGCCAATCTTCCCAACTCTGTCTCTGACAGTTCCCTGCAGGCAGGGCCATGCACTGGCATCTGTGGCCTGAGCTACTGCAATGACCCCGTCAATGGCCTCTTTGCCGCCTTGCTTACCACATTCCAGTCTACTACCCCAGGGTGAGCAAGGTACTCTTTTTTACTGGAATGGTTATTTCTTCAGGACTGGGGCCAGATCACCCTCTGGGCAGTCTGGGTCATATGAAACCCACATACCTCTCTGCTCCACGAGGCCTGAGATGCCTTCCATCATTCCCGTAAATCCCCTGGACTTGCTACCATTTTTTTTTTTTGGTTTGGTTTTGGCATGATCCCCTTTTCTCTATGCTGCCAATACTAAAGGCTATTACTATGAAAAGCGCTAACTTAGGAGTAAGAGTCAGCTCTAATCAATCATCCTCACCAGGGTCCGTGAGAGTATTTCTCTCTTGCCTCTCTCCACCTCTCACACTTCATTACAGACACTGGCTTGCCAGTTTCTCTGGGTGTCTGGGACTCTACAGTTACTCAGATGTTTGACAGCTTTATCCTCCCCTCCTATGTAGACCCAGTGTCCTCTTCCCACATTCTTGACATCACATTCTTGAAATTGCTGCCCCTTCCAATCCCCCTCCCTTCCCTGGTTTCTCGACCTCTGCAGCATAAGTCACACTCTGGCAAGCATACATTATTCTTTCTCCTCTCGTTGGCCGTTTGCCTCATCAACTATCATGGAAGCTCTGCGAGGAGAGAAGATGTGTCCATCTTGTCTGCCACCGTGTCCCCTGCTCTATGGCAATACGGCGGCGCGCACAGCTATCAGTAGCACAGTTGGTGCACAGTCATTGCAGCGATGCAGGAACAGAATACCAGGGCCCCAGAGGATGAGGAAATGAGCAGGAAACCTTGTCCCAGCTCAGGATATCAAGGGACACTCAGAAAAAAGGGAGGGAGGGAGGGAGGGAGGGAGGGAGGGAGGGAGGGAGGGAGGGAAGAAGGAATTGCCATAAAGGGACCTTAGAAACCAACCAACAAATCTCAGATTCAGTGGAGTGTTCTCTCCAGGAGCAGCACATGGAACTGCCAAAGCAATGGACACACCCGGAGGCCTGATGGAGAAGTTCCTTTTGTGTGGTTGCTTGTGTGCTCTGGCTTCTTGTTTTCACTTCCTTCACTTGCTTTTGAAAAGCCTCACAAACATGAAAACTAAACTTCTAATCTCTCCAGTCTTAAGCCAACTGCCTGACTGCTCCCTGAGACTCGATCTGGAACAGAGAGATGCCCTTGACACAGCAGGACTGACGGCAGCCTTGACTTTGATCATTCATCCATCTTTGTTATATTTTATAGATTAATTTTTCTGTTCCTTCCCACTAACAGCAGGCGAGCACCATGCTCGGTTTTCAAACGGGCACAGTAGCTGGTGTCTGCAACCACAGATTCAGAAACCAGATTCTGAAAGTTGAACTGAATCAAAAAGCAAAACTTGAATTTGTTGTATGCCAGGTTCTATGACAAATGCAACCTAATGAAGTGATGTGTGGGCAGGCACTGTGTCGGGAATGGTACGTAGTCAAGAGATGATTTAGCAGCAAGGATTGTATAGATTACATACAGAGGCTGTGCTGCTGTATCTAAGAAGAGACTTGAGCATCATGCATTTTGGTATCTATAAAAGTCCAAGAATGTATCTCTCAATAAAGGGTAGGCTGTCGAGCCCATAGTCACATAAGCTTTGAAAACTTTGCAAAACCAGGATGCTCTGATTGTAATGGTGGTAAGACTCTCTTCCATTCCCACCCCACCCCCTCCTGCTTCCCACACCCTGGGCAGAGACTTTCTACAGTATTTTTGGAACAGTGCTGAGGTAAAGTTGAGTTGGCATATTTAGCTTGGGTTTAAGGGGATATATTTAGTTGGCTTTCAGTCACCTCTGAACATTGATAAGTTACTGCTATTCATAGGCATTGCTTCTAGAAATACTCTAACTTAAGGGCCAACTCATGCAGCATCGTGATACAAAGGCACACAGTCTACCATGACATGTGTGCAATAGACAATTTGGCCCTGGGAATATATGGGGAATGAAAGATCACCTATATTTGAGGTCACCACAGTGGTAGATAGTCTGTGAGACTCCTCCCTTACCAATCATACAAAAATATAAGCCAGAATATCCATCATTCTGACTGTCTTAGTTAGGGTTTCTATTGCTATGAAGAGACACCATGGTCACAGCAACTCTCATAAAGAAAAGCATTTAATCAGGACTGGCTCATAGTTTAGAGGTTTAGTCCCCTGTCATCATGACAGGAAGCATAGCGGCCCCGCAGGCAGACACAGTGCTGGAGAGGGAGCTGAGAGTTCTACACACAGATCTGCAGGCAACAGGAAGAGAGGGTGATACTGGGACTGCCTTGGGTCCCCCAAACCCCAAAGCCCACCCACTTCTTTCAACAAGGCCACACCTCCCAATAGTGCCACTCCCTGTGAGCCTGTAGGGGGCCAATTTCAGTCAAACCACCACTTAGAAAATTTTGACACTTTGGACCACAAACCTAGAGGAGTTTTCTAAATAGCATACATGCCCTGCTGTGAACAACGAAGGGCTTATGGATCTCAACTGTTTAAACCTAAAAAGAAGTCATGATGTATCAATGAAAGGGTATATCACTTTTCTATCATTTTCCTCTTTAAAATTGTGATGCTTTAAAGAGACTAGCAAGGAGTAAATATTCAACACAGTGTATTATACTATAATGTATAATGGGAAGTTAACTAAAGTGGCTATTTTCTGGATTTTTGTCTTAAGTCATCCCAAAGGTCCATGTGAAAAAGTTGATCTCCAGATGAGGCAGAAGCCTGATGACAGGGCCATGAGATTAGGGCGTAGTAGAGCCTTTAGGAGGTGGGAGCTGGGGGTGTGTCCTTAGGAGACGCCAGGGAACCTCCCTCACATTCATTTCTTTGTGGTTCTTCTGTTCAGTCACATGCTCCCACCATGATATACTGTCTCACCACAGGACTAAGGCAACTGGATGCATTCATGCTGGAGTCAAACATCTGAAATGGTGTTTTACTAATAATTTCAAAAAAATTATTGCGATAGGAAGATGACTAACACAACATGTGGTTTGGGTTGCTGAGGAGAGTAATATGATGTGTAGACATGAGTAGAATACGTATGTGTAGATACTATCTAGTATATTTATATATTAGATAGTATATATATATATATATATATATATATATATGAAATACATAGACAGTATATGTATATACCAAATGAGTCCCACACAGAAAAAAAAGGAGGGGAAGAAAGTATCAGACTGCATTTGACATTTCTATCAACCCATCCCCCATTCTCCTCATCCCCCTTAAACATAGTCCCCAACAAATTATGCTCAACACTTATTCATATTGAAAATAAAGTGATTAAATTTCAGAGTTCACTCTAGATCAGAGTTGGTAATCTTTGATACTCTCCTTCCCCTGTCACTAAGGAGGGAAGCTTCTGGTGTTTTGTTGTCACTGCTTATTCTGTTTGTGCCATACTATATAGATTAGGCCTCAGATCGTGTACGTAACAGGTAATCAATCAACCAATCAATCAACCACTGAGATTCTTCTTGGTGGTGGTGGTTTTTTTGTTTTGTTTTGTTTTGGGGGGATTTTTTTTTTTTGAGGCAAGGCTTCACAAAGTTGCCTAGATCGGCATCAAACTTTATCCTTTTGAATTTGTTATCCTTCAGCCTTCTGCGTAGCTTAGAGAAGAGGCTGCAAGGCCTCCTCTTCTGAATGACTCTTGACCAAGCTGTTTCCTCAGGGAGCAAGCTGACATCTTCCGGGGGTTGCACATGCTGTTCCTAGGTTCTGAGGAGTGACACAGCCAGTTGTACCCAAGACCCTTGGTACAAAACCATGGTGTAAAGAGGTCTTTCCAGTAGTCCTGTGTCCTCCCTCCCTCCCTCCCTCCCTCCTTCCTTTTTTCCTTCCTTCTCCTTGAGTACGGTAAGAACCCAGGGAGCCTTGGACTTGGGCAAGATTACACCACCTTACATGCACTTACCCTTGAATAGCAAGCTACCCTGCGCAGCCTGTGCCACCTTCCATCCTCTATGGGGCTGTCCATACAGGCCCTCAAGGGCAGCCAGCTACAGACCCACCACTGACTGTGGTAACCATCCCATAGAAACAAAGCACAGTACAGTAAAGTCCTTCTCCATATGCTAAGCAAAGATGTAGTACACTAAGCGAAGCAGCCAGCAGATAATCATTTACTTCAGCCATGACCTTTGTGTTGAAGGTAATTAGAATGATTAAGCACCTGCTGGCTGAGGCGATGTTGAAACTGAAATTCTCTGGGCCTGACTCAAGGCTTTTCAACCTTATTCCCGTTCCTCTCAACCCTATGGGGAGAGCAGGGCTCCTGTCATAACAAACAGGGAAATCCCCATCTCAGGCCTCCTGCCTTGAAACCCTGCACCAGGCCAGTGTTTTCCTTTGTCATTGGAGGTTTGTTTACTTGCTGGGCAAAGAGAAGCCTGCAAGCATGTACTTGAACCCAGTGGAAGCAAAGCTGTAGGGATCAAATAGCACTGGGGGTGGGAGGAACCAAGGCCAAAGGCACCAGCAGAGTCTAATCCCAGAAAGTGGCTGCAGCTGTGCTCCAAGGCTGTCATCCTTTTCTTACTGGAACCCTTGGGATGTTGTTTATTTCCTATCTGGACTTACATGAGCGTGCCAGCCTAGGGTACTAACGTCACGGTGAGGTGAGCTGCCCTCCTTTCATCAATGTTGATTTTCATT
This sequence comes from Mus musculus, assembly GCF_000001635.26. Taxonomy (NCBI): domain Eukaryota; kingdom Metazoa; phylum Chordata; class Mammalia; order Rodentia; family Muridae; genus Mus; species Mus musculus. The sequence continues at coordinate 76,698,608 of NC_000080.6, read as the reverse complement.
TGGACTCCTCCATTTTTGGCAGGACATAGCTCTGCCAACGTTTTTTTGTCTTCTGACCACGGCCTTGAGAACTAACCCCCTCCACCGAGCTCCACCCCAGCTTATCCCCCAGCTTCCCGTGAGAAATCAGAGACTTAAAGATGATCAAGTTCACAGCGATGCTTAATTAAAACTGTTTCTCTTGAATGGACTGGAAGATCCTCTGAGGCCAACAGGAGAGGAGAAGGGAGTAATAGAACTGGGTAGTCTAAAATGTGCAGTGAAAGCTGAGATTTGCAGGCACAGTCACGCAGAAGGCTTGGATTGGCGTGTTTAGACACTGGGAGCCAAATTCTCCCCTTGACTGCACTCTGTGCCTCTTGTCCTTGAGCTAGCGTGGGGGACACACAGTTTCCACCTTTCCAGGATGCAGAAACACACGAGGTCCCCAAGAGATGGAGGCTCCGCCCTTATCGAGCAAGAGGAAGGCAGTGTTACCACAGGAAGCAATTAGTATGAGGCCCCGAATGGGAAGAGTTCCTGGAATCAGAGAGGTGAAGGAGGAAGAAGGAGAGAGGGAGCCAGTGTACTGTCCAGGGAGGCCTGGGAATCCCAAAAGGTCTCAAGTCCGTACTTCTTTTCAATTATTGTCAAAAACAAAAAAAAAAGACCCCAAACAAACATGTACAGGCTTTAAAATGGGACCATGTAAGAACCATGTAAGAATCAGACTTTACTAAAATTCATTGAGAAATTCAAAGATCAGAACACAACAAACCTGAAATTCTAGTGCCTTCCCCTCACACACTTCATCTTTTGCTCAAGGAAGAGATGAGTCTTCAAGACCTGCTTACAAAAGTACCCTACACGTGGAAGACACTCAACAAAGGCCTACTCTAACTCTGAACAACGACTTTGGTTACCATTATTGTACCTAGGCTGTGTTCAAGGAGCTTGTGTGAACACACAAAGTATACGTAGGATGGTAAATAAATCCCAAGCCAGATTCTGCTTCTCTCCAAAGCTTCACATAAGTAGGCAGAGCAAAACACTAAAGGCCACCGGTGTGGCTAAGAGTAGACCCAAACAGACAGTTACCATTCCTCCTTCTCTCGGTGGTATAGAGATGCTAATAATTGTGCTTGGTGATGGAGGGGGACATTAGGAGGAAAAAAAAAGCAAAATCCATATCAGGAAACACACACATGCACACACATGCATGCGCATACGCACATACACACATACACAAGCACACAGATGCTATTTGTATTCAAATTTGTCCAGGTGTGTGTGTGTGTGTGTGTGTGTGTGTGTGTGCACATACATGCATGCACATGCACACACATACATGTGCATACCTACATGGAAGCATGCATGTGTGCGTGTGCTTGTGTTTTTAACGTGTGTTTGGGGGGCTGCTATTTGGTGGTCATGCACCTGTCGTGAGTTGATGAGAAGACACTGACAACAGAGAAAAAAATGCCCTTTGTGTGCAAGGAGGCTGTGTTTTCAGCCACACAACCTACCAACAGGATGATTTCCCAGATAATGCCTCTGTCTAGCCGACATCCCCCCTGAGATGTTGCAATTAGCTTTGTTTTGATTGCATGCCCTGAGAGCAGCCTTCTGGTTCTTATTTCGTCACTGCAGGTATCTCAATCCCCAGAAGAGGTGCCCTGGATTACTGGAAATAAGTTGCTTGGTTACCAGAATGTAAGGTAGAGCCTAACATTGTGGAGGAATGGATCCGGTTTATACCAGATACATCAGCTCTCTGTAAGCTTAGCATAATTCAGTCCCTCGAAGTCTAGCAGGGACTAGAAAAATAGAGGTTCTTTTATCAGAAAGCTGGGAGCCAGACTCCAAATCACCATTTCCTACACACACAAACACACACACACACACACACACACACACCCATCCATCCCTCGACTTCCTCACTTAAAACGCCGTGGGAATGAGTACCTGCCTTTGTGCAAGGCTGTTGTGAAGATTACTGTTGTTTATGGGCCAGCATGTACATGAAATGATTCAACCTATGGAAAGTGCTTGGCGCTCGAATGACACGCTAGGTAGTGGTTACTTACGAGGGATGGCCTGTCCCGCCAGCAGCAGTCAGGGACATCTCTCTTTCCTTAGCTGTATTGCACAGCCTTCAGTGTAGTTCCTTCTGGACACTCAACTCTGAAAATGGCTTTATATAAGAGCTGTAACTGGGCGACTTCATGAGCAAAGGACCCCTGAACTTATGCAGGTTATGTGGGCCTTACGACTCCATTGCTGACCCCCTTGAAATTCCTTTTTCAACAAGTTCCTCATTTTTATTTTGCATGGAGCTCTGCTATGACTTGGATAAGTATCCCTCTAATGACCTTTGTGTGAAATGCTTGTCTTCCCCCCCCCCCACCCCCCAGCCCCGCCCCGCCCCGCCCCGCCCCGGGACTGGAGCACTGTCGTTTTCTTCAGGAAGTGAGGCCTGATGGGAAGTCTTAGGCAGTAGCGGGCGTGGACTCCTAGGGGTCTGCAGGAGGTTGCTGGTCTTTTCTTTTCTCTTATTCCACATTTCACGGTGAGTCCTCTGCCGTAATGTGGTGCCTCAAACGTCCTACTGGTCGTAAACTGAAAACTTGTAGAACTATGTGCCAAAATAAACCTTTCCTCCTCTTCCCAGGCTGAATGCCTGGGGAGTTTTGTTATGTGACTAACCACGCCTACAACTCACGCAGTTTATCTTATGCACAAGCGACCTTGATACCGTTCCTCTCTTCCACGTTACGGAAACAAACTACATATAGTTTTTACCTTTAAAAAAAATCAATCAATCAATCTCTTTCACTGTTATTTTAGGGGTTGAGATAGGGTCTCTCTATATATATAGCTTCAGCTGTCCAGGAGCTCACCACCATGAACATCAGGCTGGCCTCAAACTCAAGAGATCCGCCCACCTTTGCCTCCTAGTACTGGGATCAAAAGGAACTTCTCCTCTCTATCTTCACTCCCACCTCCTCATTGTGTAATTCTTTCTGAGATAATTTGTAGCCAGCCTGGCCTTCCGAGCAGGGAGTTAGTCTATACCTGCAGTTGCTGCAAGTGACCTGAAAGCAGAAGGACCTTCCGCGGGCCTCTCATAGAGGACTGTACTCTATTGCTGGAGTTAGAAAGTAGGAGCGGGCGGCACTCACTAGAGTTCACTGGTGACTGCTAGGAAGCAACAGCTACAGTCCCCACAAGTGTCCGTGTCCCCCCCCCCCCCCCCCGCCTGCTGCTGAACCAGGAAACTCCATCCATCCGAGACTCCCTATGAAGCATCCACAGGATGCCTGCTCAGAGAGGAGGAACCATAGTTAGTTCTCAACTAAATCTTGTCATGGTAGAGTTAAAGGCAGAGCCGTTTCAGTCAGGTTTCATAAATCATTCTTCCTTTGGGTTTCCGAGATGGTCTGGCCCAAGGAAACACGGATTCTACCAAGTATATGACCACAAGTCACTCATACATATATATCGTTAGCATTTTGTCTAAGCTCCGCCCCACAGTTGCCTGGCAACAGCCAGGTGTGCCTGACTCGCTATAAAAGGGGCTGCTTGCCCCCTCTGCCCTCTCTTGCTCTTGCCTTCTTGCAACCGCTCTGTCCTCTTGCCCGTTCCCCTCCCTACTCTCCACATGTTCATGGCCAGCCTCTCTCTACTTCTCTCTCTCCTCTCCCCCCCTCTCTCCCTCCCTCCCTCCCTTCCTCCCTCCCTCCCTCCCTCCCTCTCTGTGTCTTTCTCTGTCTCTACTATCCTCTCAACTCCCCCCACCCCCATGCCCTAAATAAACTCTATTCTACACTATGCTGTCCTGTGGCTAGTTCCTCAGGGGGAAGGGATGTCTCAGCATGGGCCCACGGAGGGCCTCCATGCCTACACATTCATCAAATATATTCCTTTTCTCCCTATCTTTTTATAAAACACAGCACATATGAATGGACTTTGTTCGTACGTTGAGTCTGACTTTGGGGCTGAGAACCTTGATATCACTTCTCCATTCCCAGGTTAGCCCCTGTCCTTCCTATGGTCTGATGATCTTTCATCCATGATCCTAGAATGGCCATGCAATTTTTCTGCAGTCACCCATAGTATCGTTATATGGGCCAGTCTTCTGAGATGCTGCCGGGTACAAGAAGTCACCTACATACTCCACCTCCCTACAACTTGGTGGCTTTGATCAGCTCAGCCCACTTCGTTCTGATTTTAGAAGTGCAGTAAGTCTTGTTTCTAAGAAGGGGCTTTGCCATCTTCTTGCAGGAGCCTGAGAAATAGTTTTCAAGGCTACAGAGAAAACAGGGACTGGGAAAACAGGTGTTTATTGCCAGCTCTCCCCACAGCCGCTTACATCGGGGCTGGAGTTGAGACAGGCTGTCCCGCCCAGGCTCAGGATAAGAGTTAAACTCCTGTGGAACGATGACAGAAACAACGTGGGAACCACAGGGTTCTGGCTCATGACGTCCAGGAAGGAAAATCAAGTGGTGTGTGGCGATTAGTCTCTTTACAATGATGGGGTGGTTTCCTGGGGTGTTTGGACGCACTTGGGGGTGGCGCGGTCTCCAAGAGGGGGAAAGGCTCTGAGAACAAGATATGAATAGTTCCTTGTTTTCCATTTTTAAGATAGAACAATGTACACTCTGGTGTGTGAGCTTAAGAGTGGAGTCAAAAGTTCAGGTGTCTTCTGGCCTTTCAGATCTGTCCTGACTCACAAGTAAACACTGGCTCCAAATCCGGACAGCTTAAAAGTTTAAGAGAAACTATGTACATTTTGTTCGATTGTTCTTTTTTTTTTTTTTTTTTTTTTTTTTTGGTTTTGGTTTGTTTTTTCAGAAATAAAGAAATACACTAAATCCTTTCTTTATAAAAACAAACACACGAAAGCTAACTCCACCAGGCAAAAACAAATGTGAACCCCACAGACAGATTATGTTTAGAGCCCCCCCCCACTCATGTTAGTGGGAAGCAGATGTGACTACGGTGAGGTAGGGGCAGACAAACAAGCTTGGTAACACAGCCATAAGGCCAACTTAGCAGTTCTTCACAGCCTCACTCTGAGGGAGACACTGTGGCCTCTTTGTCTATGCTGTTCCCAGCTTTACGCAGGAATCTGAAAACCACTTTCCATATGTTTTTATTTAACTTCTGGCCCCATCCTTCCTTGTTCCTCCCTCAACAGCCCTTATGAGTAACTGTCCACTGACTTTTCTGCTTGCACATCTACCTAGGTATGCTTTTTTTTTTTAACCAAACATACCTAACTCTTAGCATATGTCTTCACAATAAAATTTCTTCTTGTCACTTCCAGATGACAAGTTGAAACTGGTAGAGCCTTACACATAAGCCAATTTTAACCAACATTGTACTGATGGAGGTGGGTCTGCCCTGTGCAGTCTCTCCGTGTTCACCTTCCCTGATTCTCTCCTTCCTTCTCCTCTAATCCTTTCTTTCTTCTCCTCTATTGCCAAAACCACTAAGTTCCAGTCAGAGAGATGGCTCAGTGGGTAAAGGTGCTTGTGGCTAAGCCCGAAGATCAAGATTCAATCGTTGGAAACTCACATTGTGGAAGGAGAGTGGTGAAGAACTCCAACAAATAATCCTCTGACTCCCACAAGCGTGCCATGGCATGCACGGCTCACCTCCCCCCACACAGGGAATAAATACATGTAAACAGCTTTAAAGAAAAGCATCCAGCTTGTCTAGTAAAGATGCTAAATTTCTGACTTATGCTTGCGGTATATTCCACAGAACATGAGCACAGCTCCCGGGACTCCCAAGGGTGGCCTGAGCCTATGTGGGTAGGGGCCCTGATTCATTTTAACTAAGATGGAGTCCAAAGGGTGAGACAGGAAGCAGGACTCTAGGACGCCAGTGCAGATAACTCGGGAACGTCTCTCCTGGGTAACTTCTCTTCTTCCTCCTGCCTGACGTCCCTCAGTACCACCATGGACAGCATGCGCTCTGATGGTAATCATTTATCATCTTTAGTTTGCCTTTCAGACTCTTGAGAAAAATAGGAGAACACAAGTTACTCAGGACTCAGGGGATGCCCATGGAAAGAGCACATCTTGAGTCAATGAAAATCTCAAATGGAAACATATTTGTCTGTGTGGCCAAAGGATGGTGGACAGAGAGATGCTAAAATCCCCCAAGGATGTTCCCACAGTCCTCTGTTAGCTCCTGCCTCCTGCTGTTTCCCTAGACCTTGTCATTCCTCAAGGTGATGATGTGGTCACCAGCAAAGCTTATCTCCCTATGTCCTGTGTCTTAAGCTCACCCCCCCCCCCCCCATGCCCTGCTCTACTCCCGCCCCTGCTGATCTCATGGAAAATTCCCTAAGGAATGGTGTGGATTGGCCGACTGTGATGGGGATGTGAGCCATTCAGTTGACGCTCTTGCATCATGGACCCCTCTGTGTGACAAGGGCAGTGGGGTCTACTTAAACTTAATTAATCAGCAGCCATTACAACATCTGAGAAAAAGGGACCGGCAAAGACCATCGGGTGACAACAAGGAGATGACACCACAATATACATGTGATCTGGGTCTCACATTTCCCCACAAAAATATAGGGATAATCACTATCCCACCAACCTGGAGAAGACCAAACATACAAGAGTTTGCCCAGTTTTCTTTCCAATTCCAAATACCATTAATAACTAAAGATAATATTTGGGGTTTTCAGAAAACCATAAACTTGGAGCATTAGAAATCTAGATAATTTCCTACCTCTTATCAGACCTGAACAAAAAGGGGAGGGGCTGTCAGGTGTTCAAAGGGTCGTTCATTGGGTAAGGAAGAATAAGAAAACATCTAAGATTCTCTAGGACTGTGGTTCTCAACCTTCTTAATGCTGTGACCCTTGAATATAGTTCCTCATGTTGTGGTGACCCCCAACCATAAAATTATTTTCTTTGCTACTTTATAACTGTAATTTTGCTACTGTTATGAATCATAATATAATAGCTATATATTCCAGTGGTCTTGGGTGACCTCTGTCAAAGAGTCTTTTGACCCCCACAGAGGTCATGACCCACAGGTTGAGAACCACTGTTCTAGGTTTTATGTGATGACAAGTCTACAGTCACCCCAGCCTGAGGTCACTGGTTCTCTCCTTCAGTCCTGTAGAATGTTAGCTCTCCCCTCACTCCTATGAACTTGTTCAGTGGCCAGCAGACCTTCAAGTCCAGGGTTCCATTGAAGTGTTTCATGCTGATTACCCTGTTCAAATTGAACACATACCTATTAAGGGCTGAGAAGTCTGCCCTTGGTCCTCATCTCATGTGTCAACATATGTGAGTCTCCTCTGTGTGTGCCACCATTATCATTCCTTTCCTGTGTCTCCATCAGATTCACTAACTTATCGTTGATAAGAGAAGCCTGGTAGTGTAACCATCTAGAAAATCTTTAGACCAATTTTTTCACGTCACAGAGAATTAAAGACAGGAAGACAGACATGGAAATACACAGAGAGATAAAGAGAAAGAGAGGAGACAGAGCCAGAGACAGAGAGAAACAGAGAGAGGGAGAGAGAAAGAGAAAGAGTTTTGATTATTGTCTTTCTCCATCCCAGTGGTGGGAAGAACAATGCCCACTACCATCCCAAGAAGTTCTCAGCTCCCAATCCCTAACATGCATGAATATGGAGATACATACCACAGAAGGTAAGGCCACTCTTAAAATGACTTAGGCTGGAAGAGTACCCTGCATTGCTTGGAGGAGGGCAAAGCATTCACACAGATCCTTAGAAGGGGACAGAAGAGGTGTCAGAGTGCCACACCTCATAAGAAAAATGTACCCCAACTTTGCAAGTTCTGAAGATGGAGGGAGGAGGTCACCAGTCAAGAAATGCAGGTAGTGTCTAAAAGATTTTTAAAAAGACAAAAAAATGAGTTTTTTCTGCTAGAATTCCCAAAAGGAGCCTAGTTTTGACATTAGCCCAGAAACCTATGTTGCAGTTGTAATCTACAAACTATAAGATAACAAATTTGCACTGGCTAAGCCAATATATATGTGAATTGGCTGGGGGAGGGGCTATTGTGACAGTCACAATAGCAACTGAATATACTTCCTGTTTCTTCCAAGTGTGTCATGGAATGCTAGGTTCTTGACAATTGCAGTGGCTGGGCTGTGGAGAACCAACACTGGGGACGAGGCGAACAGATCTGAATCGTCTGTCACGTGGCTCTGTGGTTTTGCATGTATTAGTTTTTATACCTGCAAAATAAGACTCTTAGCTTATTAAGCTTAAAAAGATCCCCAAAGCTGCTTTCCCTTGACTTACGACATATTATGGCCTTTCCCTTTTCTTTCTGGTACCAACTGTTCTGGCAGACCTGGCTGACTCTGAGCTGTTGGCTCACCACTCAGAGCAGAACCCTAACTAGAAAGGGATGGTCCACTGGACAACAGGTGCCTCACAGCCTGTTCACTAAGAGCATGGGAACAGGAGCTGGGAGCAGACTCAGGAACTCCTAGGTGCTCTCCCTTCTTAGAAACCTTCTAGAGTCATGTGAAGAGCACTGGGGGAGCCAGGCAGCTAGGGAATTATAAACCCCCAGTGGCCACCAGAATTATCCTAAAGGGGTAGGTGGGTCTTGCGTTGGCCTCAGAGGAAAAATGAGCTCTGGGTGGGCTCTGAGGAACTCTCAGAGAGAAGAAAGCCTGGAGAGCCACAGGCATAGCCAATGCAACAGGCTGATGGGAGAGAAAGTTTTATATGTCCTGAGATCCTGAGGGCATCAAGAAGCCACATAATGAGGTCCTCAAAAGATTCTAAGACAAAGAGACAAAGACTAAATGAGCTCCTGGAGGCCCTCATGTATTTTGAGCCATATTGTTTTCCCAAGGTTCAGTGGAGTGGGCTATCACAGGCACTCCATTGTTTTCACAAGGCTCCAGTAGAGTGGGCTATCACAGGCACTGCATGCACCTGGTGTTTAGAATTTGTGGCTCCTGAGGTCCCCTAAAGGCCAGGGTGTTGAAGGTTTTGTTTCCAGGGTAGTGCTATTGGGAGGAAGAGGAATGGTTAAGAGGTGGGACCTAGAAGGAGGTCCTTAGATCATTTGTCCCTATAAATTAATAATTATTTCTGCTGTCTACTATCACAAATGGAAGCTAACTAATACACATGTCACTGTTTTCTGACTAGGACACAGTCATAACACAGCATGAATTTGAGGGAGATAACGTGGGGGCCTCAATATACAAAGTGGAGCCAAAGAGGCAGAAAAGACTGTCCAAATAGAAGTTTCAGTACTAAGATTAAGCTGGGATGTGGGCGAGGCAAACTGAGAAGAGACCCAGCTACATTCCAGCCCAGAGCAAGTCATTTTCCCTCAAACAAATCTCTAGTAGATAACACTACCACCCATGAATAAAAACAACAAAATAACTCAGCTCACACAGAGCAAAAACCCTCAGGCACCATCAAGGCATCTCTGACCCACACTGCCAATGGAAATGACCAGTAATGGATAGCTGAGTTATTCGCCCCATAATCAAAGCTGATTCTTGGTTCATCCCTTGCCTTCCTTAGACTCCACAAGCCTGACTCCCCTCACTGCTTTCAGAGGCCCACTCTCTGAGCCTAATTATGCCAGTGCTTTTTCTTCTGATTCCTTTCCAACGTCCCTCTCTCTCAAGTCGCCTGAATCGTGAGACCAGATTTGCTCCAGTCACATACACATCTGACAGGCTTGCTCTGCCTCTAAAGCGGTGATTCTCAAATCTGTGGGTCATGACCCCTTGGAGGGTCAGTTGGCCCTTTCATAGGGGTCACCTAAGATTATCGAGAACACAGATATTTACATTAGGATTCATAACAGTATCAAAATTATAGTTACAATGTAGCAATGGAAATAATGTTATGGTTGGGGAGGAGGGGATCCCCACGACATGTGGAACTATATTGGAGGGTCTCAGCATTAGGAAGGTTGAGAACCACTGCACTAGAGGCTCCCTAAGGAACACAGCTCCGCTCGGGATGGGGACCTCTTCCCCCAGCACCTGTCATTCCAGTTGTTCTCCAGGTCCAGGTGGCCCAGAATGCAGATAGCACTTGCCTGGAAGAATCTCACAGAAACAAACGGGAAGTCACCCCAACAGTGCCGAGCCTTAGATGGCAAGGGTACTCCCCATCCTCTTCCTCCTTCCTCAGTGTCCTTTGCTTTGCCTCACCCCCCCCCCAAGTCCTTGCCAGCAGGGACAGAAAGGTAATTGATGGCCTTAAGGGATATCAAAGTGCTATTGAGCAAAACCACAGCACAACGGCTGCGCAGGTGCTTCCTGCCACGGGGAGGGAGAGAAGCGGCTTTGGAAAGCCCTAAATAACCCTGGCTAGGATGTCAACTTGACAAATGACTTCAGAGAAATAGCCCCGTTGTTCTGCTGTGCGGTGATTCATCCAGAGCCACTCTGTCGTGTGGGACCAGGGCCTTCCCTGAGCCTTGCCATTGGTCAGCAGGAGGCATTCCAAGGCACTTGTCTTGGTTCTCCCAGCCTCAATCCTTTGACCCTGCTTTCTGGTGGTTTTAGTGAATGGCAGACTTGTGTCCTTTTGGTTTAAGCTGCACGCACGCACGGGGAGACAGGAAGCAGAGGGGAAAGCCCTTTCAAGGAACCCAAAGCTGGCCCTGCGCTGCCACTTTGAGGGCAGATCCCAGTGCTTCTGGCCCTTATGGCCGTGAAGACTACATACTCCTCAAGCCTTGTTCTTTGTCATCCAAACCCTTCTCAAATAACTTGCCTGCTGTGATGCTTTTCAGTGACTGAAATATATAAACGGCGTGGTAGCTGGGTTTTAGCATAGGCTCTAACATAGGACCTCAGCCAGGTGCTCAGGACTTCCAGGTCTCTGTGAAACAATTTGTATATGTATATTTGTGTATGTGTGTGTATATACAGGTCTCTGTGAAACAATATATGTATATGTATGTGTATGTGCATGTGTATATGTGTGTATATACAGGTCTCTGTGAAACATTATATGTATATGTATATGTGTGTACATATGTGTGTATATGTGTGTGTAGTGTGTGTGTATATGTGTGTGCATATGTGTGTGTATATGTGTATGTATATACAGGTCTTTGTGAAACAATATATGTATATGTATTTGTGTGTGTCTGTGTGTAAAAGTTCTCAGTTCCCCCTTAGTACAGACAGTGAGGTTCAAAGAGGTTTGCTGGGGCCAACTGACACTTAAGCCAAAGCAATGGAGGGACAGTGTACAGAACCCAAGGGCTCTATAGTTGTTCAGCCTACCCAGTAATGAGAGCAAACAGCAGCAGCCATGCACCCAGGAAAAGGAATGTGATCTTTTAATGAGGAAGTAGGTCTGCAAAAAATGCATTCTGATGACATCACTGGGGACACTGAGTGGGAAGTATGTGGCCCGGGGCCTCCACAGAGCACAGACATGATAGCACTCCAGGTTTCTTTGATCTTTTTTAACAAACCGTTCCTAACACCAGGCTATGACACACTCGTGAAGGCAAGGGTTTATAGTGTTTTGTCGTGTTTGGTTTTATTTATTATAAAAGGACTCAGCAGATCCGAAGGCTGTCCACCAGCAGAGGTGATGTCTACATTATAAGTCATCTGTCACAGCCCCTGCACGGGATGGTGCTGCTGGTCTGAAAGGATGTCCCAGGAGCATGCAGGAGGGCTCGGCCAGGGATCCCAAAGCCGCTGTCTTTTATCTTCTGATTAATTTTCTCATCCTGGTTTATGTGCTCTGGGTTTTAACACTCTCTGTGTCCATCAATGGCAGCTCTGTTAATGTGAAGAGAAAGCAAAGCCAGTCCATTTGAAATCAACGTCTCCTGGGTCTCACTGAGTGCTCTCCCCTCCCCCCACCAGAGTTGAAAATGCTCGCAACCTTGAGATTGAAAATTGAATGAAATTGCCTTTAAAAAAAATCATTGAGAAACATCTGGCAGCTAAAATTAAAGGTCATAGAAGTTTTGGAAGTTGCACCTGTCTGTTTCCCTCTGGGGATCTCCGTTGGCTCTTACACACAGGTCACCAGGGCCCAATTATGGATGCTCTTAGCACAGGCAATGTCAGCTGCAATTCTGACCTGGCCTGCATGTTTCCCTGCCTTTCTGCAAAGTGTCTAGTTACTCTTGCGCTTGGGCGGCTGGCTTAAGATAGGACTGACAACAAGGAGCTTTGTTTGAGCTCTGGATTCTTGCCGGACCCTAGAATCCACTGGGAAATGGACAGATAGAGAGAAAGAAGATGGAAGATGGACAGATGGACAGACGGACGAAACGCTCTCAGACCAGCAGCACCTGCATGCCTGTGCGCGCGCACTCACACACACTTTAAAGACATGGATAGAGGGGCCTAGAGACTCTGAGCACTTGATCAAGACTCCAGCTGCTTATCCATAGACTCAAGATCAGAAACTAGTTTTCATAAGTCCTAGCCTCATGATCTTTTCCCACATCTACACTACGCTGTTTGGAAGGCATTTAAATACGCCAGTTCTTTGAGAAGCCGAGAACAAAGGAAGGCGGCTTTGCATGGTGTTTGATTTTAAGTGGTGCCCACAGCGAACATCAAAGAGAAACTTTTGCTTGGAGAGCCTCTCCACACTTCCTGTCCTCCACTGAATATAGCCCAAACTATACTGCATGAATCTGGGGGAGTCAGGACAGCCGCCTAGCTGCAATCTGCATTGCTGAGAGCCTACTCCCCTCCAAAGCAGGGATTTGCTCCAGGGGGCATTAGAACTTAATAACAAAAACAGACTCATTGTCTTCAAAAAGGAGCTCTCGGTTCTCAGACACCCCCTTACAAAAATGCAAAAGTGGCAGAGCAGGAGAGATCTAAGCACACAGTACTATGGAACCCACAGGGTTCCTTACGGCTCACTTCCTAAACAAGCCCAACCTTGGCCAGGCTTTGACTGTGGCTTTTCCAGCCCGGAGCTTCAGAAGCTAAGCATGGCATCTGTAGTTTCAGCAGTCACCCCTCATGTCAGCTCCATGAACACAGGTTTGCTCTTGTTGCACCCCAAGTGCAGGACACCCAGACACTACGTAGCTTTGAGAACAATCCGGCGTGTAGGCTGAAGCCAATAATCTTTCTTGTCTATACCAACTTTCCCCATTTTAAAAGGTGTATAGAATTTGGAGATTGTTGTCTTGATCTCATTTGAGAAACAGTGCTAGTGAGTGTCAGAGAGCCTGAGTTTCACAATTCTCCTGCTTTTCTGTGTTCTCCTGGCAGACTAGCAGATGTCCTAATACTTAACAGACACACCTTGAGGGACCATATGAGAAAAGGCATGGAAAGATGGTAGGTGGCTACTGTTTGTTTCTTCACTTGAACAGTTTTCTTAAGATCAGTTATGTGGCCACAGGCAGAGATGACTCAGAGAGCACTGGCCCCTCTTCCAGAAGACCTGGGTTCTGTTCCCAACACCAACATGGTGGCTCAAAAGCCCCTGGAACTCCAGCTCCTAGAGTATATGCCTTCTCTGACACCCACACACTTATGCACACAACAACACAGGGACAGACAGACAGCCAATGCATACGTATACATGATTTAAAATCAAATACTTTTTTTCTTAAGAAAGAAAAGAACAGCCAGCAACCGAGTGGTGGTGGCACACACCTTTAGTAGCAGCACTGGGGTGGGGGGCTGGGGTGGCAAAGGCAAGTGGATCTCTGTATGTTTGAGGCCAGCTTGGTCTACATAGCAAGTTCTAGGACAGCCAGGGCTATATGGGATAAACCTTGTCTTGAAAGAAGGAAGGAAGAGAAAGGAAGGAAGGGAGGGAGGGAGGGAGGGAGGGAGGGAGGGAGGGAGGGAGGGAGGAAGGAAGGAAGGAAGGAAGGAAGGAAGGAAGGAAGGAAGGAAGGAAGGAAGGAGCAATTGTGTAAGATGGTTTTATTTTACTCATGCTATTTTATATGAAGTTGACTGTGGTGTTCAGACTCAGCTGTGATACCAAAACAGCATGGTCTACTGGACCCTTCTGCTGGTTGAGTCCTTTCCCTCAAACAGGCATTGCAATCTCGTAAAGATTTCACTGAATCTCCAGCAGCAAGCCCTTCCTGGAAAAAGGCCAAAGATCTTCCCAGATGTTAAACTGACTTACACTATCCCTAAAGCTCATGCTGCATCAGCGTAAAAGCCTCTGGCTAAGGCCCCTCCCAGAGTACAGCCCAATTAAAAACCACAGATGCTTGGCCTGACATCAATGCAAAAATCAGAAAAGCCACAAGTAGCAACATAGGTAAAGAGCTTACATCTTAAGTATATGCATGAATTTACTGAGTCTTAATACATAAGGGGTCAAGAGCGATGGCATCATATTTATCTTACCAAAGAGAACAATAAGAAAAGGAAAAGCATTAAAGATCTAGAGATAGGACCCAGCTTGTGCCACCTGGATCATCTTGAGTGCCACACTTAGCTGAAATCTGATTAAAACAAGACATTATCTATGTTAGTTGATGTGGTCCTGTAAGTCAAGCTTTGGGGGTGTTTTAGTTAGGGTTTCCATTGTTGTGAACAGGCACCATAACTGAGACAACCCTCATAAAGGACAACGTTTAATTGAGGCTAGCTTACAGGTTCAGAGGTTCAGTCAATTATCATCAAGGTAGGAAGCATGGCAGCATCCAGACAGGCATGGCACTAGAGGAGCTGAGAGTTCTACATCTCATGTTCCGAAGTCAAACAGAAGAGGACTAGCTCCCACACTAGCTAGGAGGAGGGTTTCAAAGCCCACCCCACAGTAGCACACTTCCTCCAACAAGGTCATACCTACTCCAACAAGGTGACACTTCCTAATAGTGCCACTCCCTGGGCCAAGCATATTCAAATCACCACAGAGATAGAAATACTGTAAGTTCAAAGTCTGCCTAGGCTACCAAGTGAGTTGAAGGCCAGCCTGTGCAAAATAAGTGAGACCTTGTCTCAAGACTAAAAATAAAAATAAGAGGGCAAGCAAAATGTTTGTACTAGTGCAAAAGTGGTAAGCCTGCCATGCATGGGGGTAACTGCCTCCTGACAGGATTTGAGGCCGGCTGCACAGTGGCCAATCCATGCCTGGTACTGTTAACCTAGTTAGAAGTCCTTGACTGGGGAAGCCATAGACCCTGAGGGAGGGGAACTGACTACTGTTGTTTTGTTAAGTGTACATACAGTCAAATGTTTATGCTTATGCCCATAGATTAGGGATGCTGTCAGCTCTGGTCAGAAAAGGTTCTGTTGCTGTAGGTAACAGGTAACTATTGACGCAGACTCGAGGCTGAGATTAAGTGGCTCCCAAGGGTTTAGTCCTAAGCGGGACATCTAGATCCCATGTTTGGGAAACAGAAGAACATGAAACAGGCCAAAGATAAGAGGAAAGGGATGGGAAGGAGCACTATGAAACAGTGACTTTTGGGCATCACATGAATATTGTAACAGACTGAATCCCTCAGGACATGGCTTGGTGGAACTCCTGGGAGCCCCCCAGGACCTCTGAATCATTGATGGTTCCTGGGAGAGGGAAGAATCTCCTTGCCAGTGACACAGTCCTGGTAAGTTGCCCTTTCTGAGGTAAATAACCTCTCACACATGTTCATGCAAGTACACATGTACACACCGAAGACACATGTACACACCAAAGACACATGTACACATGTACACACCGAAGACAAGAGGAGGAGGAAGACTTGCTCAGAAGGAGTGACTCATGATGGGGACAAGATAAGAGAGATGAGGGGGAGACACACAATAAACGGACATTATGTAAACCTGTGAAGAATAAATAATATTAAATGAAATAAATATAAATAAATGGGTCAAAAATATAGCTCATTAGAAAAATGTTTGCCTAGCTTGCACCAAGACCTAAGTTCAAGGTTTAACACTGATGACAAAGGTGAATACTTGAGAATACAATCATTTCCACATCCTCTTGATGAACACTGAAATGGCCAAGGATGTTTCATTTGACATAGAAAGAACAGCTGACGCAGCCTGGAATTTGCTAGATCAGATCTCCTCAGAGAAACTTGAGTTCAGAATCTGACAGTGTGACTTTGAACAAATTACCTATGTAACCTCAACATCAGCTTCTTTCTATGTCCAATAAGGGCGAAGAAAACAGTGCTGTTTAAAAGTCACAGTGAAGCCGGGTGGTAGTGGTGCACGCCTTTAATCCCAGCACTTGGGAGGCAGAGGCAGGCAGATTTCCGAG
Source organism: Mus musculus (assembly GCF_000001635.26). NCBI lineage: Eukaryota > Metazoa > Chordata > Mammalia > Rodentia > Muridae > Mus > Mus musculus. The sequence goes on along the minus strand of NC_000080.6, from coordinate 76,682,398 downwards.
TTCGAGGCCAGCCTGGTCTACAAAGTGAGTTTCAGGACAGCCAGGGCTCTACAGAGAAACCCTGTCTTGAAAAAAAAAAAAAAAAGAAAGTCACATCGAGTGCCTGCCAGCCTCCGTGTCATCAACTAAGCTAGATAAATAGGATAGCAATAGCAAGAAGCATTCCTCTAACTGTGACTGTGACCTTCGCTCTTCTGAAAACACACCCTTGACTTGTGCAAACACTTGGCTTCCTCTCTTCCATGTATAAGAGATGAGCTGCCAATATTTCTCAACCTCGTCTGAACAATTTTTCAGTAGAAAAATTTGTAGAAACCAAATTTGCTGTATTCACTCGTCCACAGCTTTCAATGGTCCAAACTAAACATTCCTATTTAATACAGGGTTTTCTTTCCCAACAACTCAGGATACACACACACACACACACACACACACACACACACACAGAGAGAGAGAGAGAGAGAGAGAGAGAGAGAGAGAGTTGCTTACCTCAGCAATTCATTTCTCATTTTGGTTTGGGCCACAGCCAGTTGGTAAAAGGTTTCAGCGTGTGTGTTTACCGCCTCTTTGTTCTCAGGCATTTCTGGGGCCTCCTGGCAGCTCTCTGGTCTGCAGCAAAGCCTTCCAGGGTTGCAAAGTCCAGACAGATCCCAGGCTCTGACACTGCCTTGGGCTGACAGAGAACAGCTGGAAGTCGTTCATCTCCTAAGCCAAACTCATGCCCAGATCTCTAGGCAAGTTTGAGGCAGGAGCTGAGCCTCTGGCCCCAGGAGCTAGCTTTACTAGAGCTGTTTAACAATCATTGCACACTAGCTTCTGGACTCTCAATTCTCCTCATCTCCAACAAGAAGTCAGAGGACTATAGTTGGGCTGCTGTGTGTATGCCCATCATATTTGCTTTTCAGTAATAATGCTACACATTCCAACTTCCAGGAGGCCCGGGCATCTCTTTCTGCATTCATCACCCGAGTCTGAGCCTCCAGTCCTGATCCCAGTTAAGGGTCCTACTGTGATTGAACTTGAGCTTAGAGCCTGCTCCCCAAGTCGGGTTCAGCCACCCATCATCAATAAACCAAGTAAAAGAGCCAAATTAATAGTGGAGAGAGAGCAAAAAGTGGGATATTTTCTCCATATGGCCAATTTGGGAAAGGAACAGAGATTCAGTGATGCGCCAAGTCTGTCTTTGGAGTCCTGAAGTCAGATTCAAGTTTAAAGAGGGTTAAGGACAGTCACACTTAAGTCGTCGGATCAAGGTGTGGTCTTACCCGCCGCTGACCCATCCCTGTCTGAGCCTCCACTGGTGATCTGACATGTTGTTAAAATTGAATGAAATCTCTTGTTCACAGTTGAACTTTTCCTTCCGGTAGGAGATTCCTGGGGAAATTCTCATTTATTAGGGGCCCATTGTTGTTTAATAGTCTGATGGATTGAGAGACGCTGTGTTTCTTTAGAAATTCTTCGGCTGCACTTCTCTAAGCCTGGACGTAAGAAAATCAATTCCATCCGAGCTGAAGTCCTCTCCAGCCCTCTCATCTCCCTGCCGCCATTATAGCATTGAAATACATACCTACATTTAAATGCATACTGTGGCAAAGATAATTCAAAGATTGTATGACTCTACAGTCAAAGATACCACCATTAGCCTTCAACTGACCAGGATCCAAAACTGATCTGGCCGTTGTCTGGTGTTCTGGGATCTTGAACCAAGTCTATCATCTCCCTTTGCCTCAGCTCCCCTAATGTAAAGCAAGGATTTAGACACCTAGAGCTGGCATAGACAGAGGGAGTGGCTAGGAAAGGCCTAGTCCACGCTGGTGGTCAGTATCGAAAGTCTAAATACAAATTCTGCTAGACTCTGTTCTCCTCAGTACACTCTGGGTTTGTTTCAGCCATTGGGAACTGGGGGGTGGGGTGAGTCTGGAGGATAGCAATGAGACAAGAGTAGAGTCCTTGCGTGATTTAAGTGGTTCTCTCCACTCTCAGTTTTCATTGGAAGCAAACGTCTTTATCTACACAGTGAGACTCTTTTTATTTAAATGCTCCAACATCAGTGTATGTCACCCTGTCGTGGGGATTACCTAAAATGTTCTTCCAGTAAGGGGCTGTCACTGTATCCTATAAGAAGACACAGAAGATTTCTGAAATCCACTGGACTCCTCGCACATGGCAATGAACGTATTTTCCCAGTTTCCCTGTGGCCCGAGCTTGACCTCTGTTTGGCACCCTTTGCTCCAACCAGGAGACGATGAGCTACGAAATCTCACCATTGCTTCCTGAGAGAGGAAAGAGATCATGTCACATCATACTAGGAGGAAACGTCTGACAGGTAAAGTACACAAGTCCCCCCTAGCCATTCTCTGTCATTCCTCTCCATGAGAAAAACAAACAAACAAACAAACAAACACTAAAATCTATCAGGGATTTTGGGGTGAAGGGTGGGTAGAACTACTGCCTAATTTCACTCATCAACAAAGAAACAACCCTGAAGAAATGTCCTGAAAGAAGTGGCTTCTTCTTCTTCTTCTTCTTCTTCTTCTTCTTCTTCTTCTTCTTCTTCTTCTTCTTCTTCTTTTTTTCAAGACAGGGTTTCTCTGTGTAGCCCTGGCTGACCTGGAACTCACTCTGTAGACCAGGCTGGCCTCGAACTCAGAAATCCGCCTGTCTCTGCCTCCCAAGTGCTGGGACTAAAGGTGTGAGCTACCATTGCCCGGCTACAAGAAGTGGTTTCTTTTGTACCACCAATGACACCGTCTCAGAGCTCTATGGAATAGCACCTTCTTCCAAACTATTGCCAACTTACCTTGAGGCCAAAACCAGGCAGGATGTCCTGTACACGCTGATAGAAACTGCACACCATAGCCTTGGCCACTGATGCATCTGACTATTGACAATTCCACATTTTATGTAAGAAATCTGAGATGCTCTGTCAGACGCCAACAAGTTCCTCAGTAGAAAAGACAGAAAGTTAGCCACCTTACTTATCTATCGCCCTCGTGATCTGGAGGATCCATAATGACTTCAAGAATGTAACACATCCAGTCCTCAAAGAACCCTGGTGGGTGGTCAGGGTCCTAGGAGAACACAGCAGAGGTCTAAGATGAATATTAAAGTGAACAGTATATTTAGTCAGCAAAATCCCTCTGGGCATAGCTGGCAACCAGACTTCTACACTGAAGTCTACACTTTCTGTCACGATGACAACTACAGAAATGTTCACACGAGAAAGTGAAAGGCTCAAAATGCCTTTGTAAAAACTGTTCAGTTGTGAATTCTTCAAACCTCCTCCAAAGTCCACAAATAGTTGAGTGGTGGCTTCCTGGTTCCAGTTTGTCCTTCCTCGCTCTTATTGAATAAATCCATCAAACGCCCACCCTGCTCTGGGAAAGCATCCCTGCACAAACAATAGACCAGGCAGAGTCTTTGTAACACAAACCCAGCCTGCCCAGAAGGGAAAAAGCCAATTGAAAGACACAATGCAGGGGGTGATCTGGCAGGGACAATAGAGCATCCCGCTCTTGCCTTGAATTCCCCTGGTTTTGATGTCAGTGCCCAGGCCCTGGGCTCCTTCCTCAGTAAAATGCATAGATCTGAATCTTCGAGAGGTTGGTGGAAAGAGAAAGCATGACCCTGAGACAACTTCTGGGCCAGCGAGGGGCCAGCTGTCACTGCACAGCTGTGCTCTATGAGGTTACCCTGTGAGCACAAACCCTTCTAGGACAGCACCCTGGGGACAGCCCTGGCAGAACTAAGACATGAAGACTCAGAGAATTTGGCCTGGGTCTTTGATTTGCAGAACTGGATATTGAATCTTGGGACTCCTGTGTGCCAGCAAGAACTCTGTCATTAAACTATCATATCCCAGCTCTTTTTTACTTTTTTATTTTGAGGGATTGTCTCACTAAATTGCCCAGGCTGGCTCTAAACTTCCCCTATAGCCCAGGAAGGTCTTGAACTTTCATCCTCCTGCTTCAGCCTCCCAAGGCGTATGGTTACAGGCCTCCCACGTTCAGCAGCCTTACCTGGTTATTAAGCGGTAGGAAAACCTCCAAAGGAGGTCTGGTGGCAGTAGAAAGCATCTTGCAGTTTTGGAAGTTTGTGTATTTTTTCCCAAGTGATTGCAATAGTATGACCTCATCCATCTCCCTCTCCCTTACGCTCCACCTATGTGCTCTCAAAGAAAGACAGCCATTACTCCAGTGGTGGGCCTGGGGAGTCGGCAGTGAATCCCACCAGGCTGAGATGTCAGACCATCTCCACTACTGCCACTCAACTTGTCTGGATAGGGTGACCAGAGGCATGAGGCTAGCCATGGCCTGCACCACATCTACAGCTTCCTGGGATTCAGGATCTACCTGAGGCAGACTATGCTAATTGACCCAGAGAGCCAGGTCCCTCCCCCTTCTCACTCCTACTTCCAACTACAGAGGCTACAGCTTAATGGTTCCTTTCTTGAGGCTAGGTGATGACAGGTGAACCCTTATTCTGCCTATGAAATGGGATCAGAAGTCTCCCAAAGGCTTTCCTGAGAGAACAAGACGATCTTAGCTGCCACACCCCTTCTGTTTCTACCCTCAGTTTCTGTCTTGACTGTGCCCTGGGTGCACAACTCTCTTACAAAGGGGGAAATGTGACTTGGGGCTCACTGACTTCATAGCCCCTGCTCCCAACTCTGACTTTCCACACAGACAACAATCAACAGAAAGAAATGTGAGGCAGTACATAATAGAGACCAGAGCACTGGGCTCAGCTGCTCTTGCTGCATTCTAGTGGTCCAGCCTGGCCTCAGCTCATCAATCCCCTCGAGTCTTCTTCTCATTTGTGATCACGACTTGGGTAAAGGCTCTGAGGCACCCTCCAGTGTTCCAGTTCTATACTTAGGAATCTAGAATTTGAACATTCTCTAACTGGTTGCTAAGCCACTCTATGCCCAAAGCAAAGCTTCATCTAACAGACCAGGACCCTATGGAAACAGCCATCGAGTGACCCAAGGACGTCACCATTCTCCCCGCTGCTGTATAGCACTGTCCTGACACACCATGAACCCAAGTCCCTGTATCTTCTCAAGACATAACAAGACTCATTGTACACAGTGAAGAGACTCCATAGAAGGTAGGTCTGTGATACTGTCATCTAACTACATTCTCTGACCCATTTCTGTGGGTGCTCAAACTTCACTTGGTACGGGAGGAAGTCTTTTTTGTGACATCCAACTTTATGCTCTTTCAAAAACCCAAAGGCAACAACGGAGAAACAAAGGGGAAGGAGAAGCTCAGAACCACTGAGCAGGCCAGAGACAGCAGTTACACACACACACACACACACACACACACACATGCATGCCCCAGGCCGACCACCCTACACCCTGCCCTCCCAGCTCTGTGTATGACAATACAAAATAAGACACTAAAATCAGAAATATGTCCTCCTTTCCAGAACAGTCTGTGAATTGTCTGTTTCTTCTCATGGATGGTGGCACTGGTATTTGGCTCTGTGACCTCAGATGAAATGTCACCATCCAAACATCAGGAGAAGTCACAGAAAGATAGGAGAGCCAGCAAAGTAGGGAGTTGGTTTACTTTTCTCTCTTTTTTTTCTCTTTATTATCTGCTTTCAATTTTATAGCTCACTTTGTCCTGCCCTATTTTCTCTCTCCGTTTATTTATTTATTTATTTATTTATTTTTCTTGCATCTCCTTGATTTTCTGAGGCCTTAGGTTCTAGTGGGTCCTCTGAACTTTTGACGATACCTCATGTTTATCAGATGGAATCCTGTGCTACAACCTGCACAGGCTTTTCCAAATCAAAGGCGGCAGCCATGTCCTCCACTCAGTAATTTTCCATCTTGTTCACACTTCTAGGTTCAAACCTGGGCCTGGTTGTTTCCCGTAGCTTCAGATGGGGGAACTGCCAGGCAAGTGTAAGATGGTGGGATCACAGTGGATCTAGGCCTGCATGAAGTACTGGGAACAAAATGTCTCCACTCCCTCCTGAGATCTCTCCCACTACTGTAAGTAAGACACGGCCGTTACTCCTTTCAAGTCATCATCAAGTCTACCACCATATAACTTGCTTTTAGCTCAGCTGTTCCCTAGGGTCTGTTGTTTGATGGGAAGGTTTGTTATCACTGGGCACAAGTCAACTGTAAGAATCAACATGAGGAGGGAGGCTGGCACAGTGGTTACACGGCCAGGATTTGGGTAGCAACTGGATTCAGTCTTAATTCTCTCTCTCTCTCTCTCTCTCTCTCTCTCTCTCTCTCTGGCATCTCAGATATGTCTTTTTTTTTTCTTTCATTTCCTGAGCTGTTTAAGTAGCCAGTGCTAATGTGGGTTGTTAGTTTTGTAGGAACCTATAAATAATTTCCTTATTATATGCCTGCCATTTAAAGGTTCCTCAATAAATGCCAATAAAGAAACAAAAACTACTTCTTGAATACTTTTCAGAGCCAGGCATTCAGACTTGGCCAGCAAGAACATTAAACAACTTGGCCAAGGACATGAGGCTATTGAGAGACACATCCGAGGTAGGATTTGAACCCAGGTCTGTCTGATCTGAAGTCTTACATGAAGGCCTGTGTGGAGGGCACGGGGAAAGGGCAAGAAAACCACACTCAAGGAAGAGTCCTGGAAGGGCGCTTAAGGAAGGCCAGTGGAAGCAGGACTTGCCAGTGGGAGGATCTTTGATGGAGGGAGGATAAATCTCAGTCATTAAAATAAGAGAAATATCCTTTCTGAAAATTGCTAGAAGAGAGTGCCATTGATACTGTCAGCTGATCAATCCAACTGCTGCCCCAAGTCCCTTCCACATCCCCACAGAATCTCCATCGTAATAATACATCTTCAGTGAACAGGGAGGCATTCCTCTTGCTACTTGCTTACTGCACTGAATATTTGTGTCATCCCAAATTCATATGTTGCAAGCTACGCATCGAGGTGATGGTGTTAGGAGGTGGGTCCCTGGGAGGTGATTAATGCCTTTCTAAAAGAGACTCATGGAATAGGGGAAACATGCTTTCTCCTTTCCGGGATGTGAGGGCAAAGCAATCAGGCAACCTGTGAGCCAGGAAAGGGGCCTCGCCTGCCTTTACTCTGCAGCCTCCTTCCAAGCAATACATTCCTCTTGCTTATCAATTACCCAGTCAAAGGGATCTTGTCACAGCTGCCTGAACGGACAAAAGCAAAGCTGTTAGGAAGAACTGGGGGAGGGTGTGGGGGAGGGCTATTCTTAGCTGTCAACTTGACTATATCTGGAATGAACGACAATCCAGAAACGGAGGGCACACCTGTGGGAGATTTTCTGCTTGGTTTGAAGTGGGTGAACCTGCTGCTAGTCCGGATGTTTGAGGTAGGGAGACACTCGCCTTTGATCCAGATCTTGAGGCGGGAAGACATAAGCCTTTGATCCGGATATTAAGGCTGGAAGACTGTAGGCCTTTAATTTGGATCTTGAAGTGCTAAGGCACATGCCTTTAATCCAAATCTTGAGCAGGGCAAAGACACACCTTTAATATGGGCCATACCTTCTGCTGGAAGTCTATATTAGGACATAGAAGAAGGAAGTTTTCGTTCTTGTCTGCTTGTCCTTGCCTTGCTAGCACGACCATTGCATTATAGCCTACTTCTTCAGGATTCCAGACTATACTGAAAACCAGCTGAAACCCAGCGTTGTGGGACTGAGCAAACTAGATTCTTATAGATAGATGACAGATAGATAGATAGATAGATAGATAGATAGATAGAAAGAAAGAAAGAAAGAAAGAAAGAAAGAAAGAAAGAAAGAAAGAAAGATTCATTCCAGAAGTTCTGTGACTCTAGAGAACCCTGACTAATTCAGAGTACTTCAGGAAAGAATTTTATTTCTTAAAAATAGAAATCTAGTATTTTAGATTTATATGAGGAGTGGTACAACAGACACTGTAAAGCATGAGGACAGCAGTCCTGGGGTGACAATGAAGGACAGAAAAGGAAGAGGTGATCATCAAGTCATCTTGCAAACACCAGAGCCGGGCCACTCCAGGCATCATCTTCAGCAAACATTAAACTGCACTCAGGTCCCCCTGCCACAGTCGACCCTCCTATTCCAGCTTGAAACAGAAAGCATTCTTGAAGTGTGTGTGTATGTATGTGTGTGTTGGGGTAGGGGAGGAGCTGAGCTAGCCAAACCTTCCCATCAAAATAAAAGTTTCTCCATCCCCAGTCTCACAGCACACACGGCCAGTGCTCCACTCTACCAGATGTTTCCAAGGTTTGCTGGTTACACAAAGTTCTTCTTCCCCTTTTTCGAACCTCCTGACCACAATCACTCCACTAATGATAAGCTATTTAAAGGCACCAAGTAGCCTGAATCATTTTTATATCCACTACTCTCCCCCCCTGCCTGTTAATGATGACTCCTTGGACTATTTCTGTCCTGAGTTGTCATGCCTACTATGGACTAGACAAAACAAACCACCTTGCACGCGCGCATGCGAGCACACACACACACACACACACACACACAGTCACACGTTTATTGACTTGAAACAAGAACCAGCAAGCCAGAATTACTGTGTACCACTCAAGATCTGAATGTACCAAAGGAAGTGGAAGTGATCCAACCAGTGTCAAGATACTGAAAAGGAAACCAAGGCCCAAGGAAGGAGAGGAGAGAGAGGCAGGGAAGACCGACAGCGGCAGCTCTGGGCTGGACGCCTGTGAGATTGACTGCACTGATATGACAAGCGGCTGCCATAATCAGTTTTTGTAAAAGCTGCTCTCCTAGGTTGTAATCAATTAAAGCATGCAGTGTTTATTCTCAGACTTTCCTATTCTGGGACTGGAGGGCTCCAGACTAAGCTCGCACACCCATCCCTTGCCTGGCACAATCTGCACATCAGTCACACTGGTTTTGGGTGGTCAGGCAAAGAAGGGATTAGTGGATGGCTGTGCCCGCAGAAGTCAGGAAGATGTCGTGGGAGGCAGTACCAGCCACAAGTGGCACCTGACCGCACCAGAAACACTACCATTGGAGAGTTGACCCTACTTATGTTTAATCTTAACTGGTGATTTTTACACCCCTCTGTGTGCAGGAGGCAAGATCAGCTTTCTTGTTTGTTAGTAAAGATCATATGGGCTGAGAATGTCGTGGAACACTGCAGGGCTTGTTTGCCTGCCACATACGAGGTCTTGGATTTGATTCCTAGTACTACAGTAAACAAAGAAGCAAATAAATAAATATTTTGAGATGTTGTGGTACACACATGACATCCCAAGTCTTAGAGACTGCTGTAGGATCGTGAGTTCAGGGCCAGCTTGGGCTACATAGATAAACCCTATCTCAGGAACAAAGGGAGGGGGAGGGGAGAGGAACATGCGATGCTTTTGCGGGAGGTCAACATTAACTAACCTAGGATGCAAGAAAGAAAATAGTGTGACTGACAGAAACCTCCTCTGCTCCTATGTAGGACTTTCTAATCACCACACAAAGGGGCTTTTCACCACATGCAGTCTACACTCCGTCCATAACCTTGGCAATCAATGAGACCCTTCAAGTTCTCCCAACAAGAGCATCCATGCAAGAAGGCAGGCTACAGGAGGGAGGGGAGGAGAGTCCCAGTCAAAATGAAAACACAGACTTCTTCAAGACAGCACATGCAGCTACAAAGGCAATTTTTTCCTCCTGAAGTTGAAATCGATAGGAAATTAAATCCATCAGCTTATCTCTGCTGCCAGAGCTATGCACCCCACATGAAGAACATGAAGAACAGCACATGTACATGTTATCTGTTCTGTTATAGTACAGTAACCTGGAAAAACAACTCTGAAGGCTGAGATCTGCAGAGAAGAGGGGGACCTTTAGCTCTTGGGATGCTGGCTACTGCCCATCATCTGAGCAGGTCTGTTAGAGGAGTACTGACTGCAGAAAACCGAGTTCTGAGATGTCATTAGGAGCCTATTACCTCCCCTTTTCTGTCTCTGTCTGTCTGTCCCCTTCCCTTCTACTAGTCCACTAGTGGTCATTATTTGCTACTGCCTGATCATGTAGTTCACATTTTTGCCTTGGTATAATCTTTGTAAGAGAATATGATTCCGTTGAGTTTTTTGAAGTATGACATAAAAAAAATAATTTCGAAAGTCTCCCAATGATATGAAAACTTCAAGTATCCTTATCTTCAGGATATTCTTTTATACTTATGTCCTTTTAAGTCAGTGGTGCTCAACCTTCCTAATGCTGAGGCTTTTTAATACAATTCTTCATGTTGTAGTGACCCTAAACCATAAGATTATTTTGTTGGTACATTATAACTGTAATGTTGCTACTGTTGTGAATCATGGTGTAAATATCGGCTGTGCAGGATATCTGATATGTGACACCCCAAACCCGACCAAAGGGGTCACAACTTCACAGGCTCAGAATCGCTGTTTTAAGTCATTCTAGTCCATTTCTGCACATCTCTACTGCTTGCTGTACTACCAGTTTTCTGCATCTCCTGATGGGCATTTCACATTGGCCCTTTACCAGATGCACGAAAGCATCTGGGTGTTGGGAAGGTTTGTGGTCAAAAGTAAGAAAGATGGCTCCAGTCCGCTCCAGCAGAAGCACGTTTTAAGGAAGAGACTACAACCCACAGCACCTGAGGAAAACAACTGACATCCGTAATGCCCTGTTACATAGCGGGCACAACCAGTGGCCCCCAAGGTTGTCACATACTTGTTATGCTCTCTAAGAGAGGAAGCCGAAGCTTGAAAGGATGATACAATGTAACCTGTTGACAAGCTGAGACTGAACTCTGCTCAGCAAAACCCTCAATCTCTGTTCCGCTCCCAGATGGTAGTCACATGTCTCCCGAGTGTATTGCCTTCTTCCTTCCAGCCACCCAACCAGAAGCAACAGGTATAGATGGGCACTGTAGCACTGTAGCATCAGCTACAATGTATCAATGTCAGATAGAAATGCCACTAGTACAAGACAGCAGGTTAGACTGGAAGACACACAGCATTCCAGTCTTACCTGGTGACCACTGAGTAGATGTTTACTGAGAGTCGCTCATCACTCCACAGAATCATCTAGAACTGTTGATAATGACTTGGCACCCTTCCCCAGGTGGTCCCACACAGTGTCACCGAACATGCCCTGTCTTGTCCCTTGATCCTGTGATCCTAAATCAAGAGAGCCTTGATCTTTATCCAACAAAATAAGCAGGAAACTGGTGTTAGGCCAAGAACAGGACTGTTTATTTCACTAGTTAACATTGGGAGAAGTAGAAGCGTCAAGTCTATGCCTGTCTTAAGTTTGGCAAACACTCGTGTGTCTACTGCACTTATGGCTTTATACAACAAGCTTCAGTTTTGACCTGGGATGGGAAGTGTATTCCCCCACAGCCTGTGCAGGAGTGTTACCTTCATCCATCTCCTGTTTATGGACTGTCCACCCCACCATTAAAGGTTGTGTTGACCAAGGCCACAGTCTCTGGAGCCTGATACCCTTGTTTCTCCCTGAACTATGACATTTCCTAGCACAGTGTCTCTGCACCACATCTGTGAGATGAAGGAGGGAAGAGAGTTCTTTAAGGGTATTTTGAGGAATAAGTATGAGAATATTTGTAAACTTCTTAGAATGGGGTGGGGCTCATAACTAATACCTATTCTAACATAATCATTAATATTGCTCTTTGTGAACCTGGGGAAACGCAACCTCCTTTATAACCTTCAGAGCTTACTCAGCACTCCAGAAAAAGAAAAGACCAAACAGAGACTCCAGAGTGGCTCTCTCAGAGGTTGAAGTTGTAGAAAGCAGGGAATGCTGGATCAGAATGTAGATAGAATTATACCCCAATACCCACAAATTCACACATTGATGTTCTAACCATCCATGGGATGGTATCTGAATACAAACCCTTTGGAAGTTTGGCTAGGTAAGATCATAAGGGTGGGACACTCACAATGGGATAAATGCCCATATAAGAAGAAGTACCCGATAGCTGGCTGAGAGCTCCCCTGCCTGGTGTGTGAAAACATAAAGAGGTACCCATGGGCAAGCTGGAAAGTGGACCCTCCCCAGGAACCAGCCAGGCTAGTGCATTATTTTGGATTACCAGCCGACAGAGCTATACAAAGTAAGTTTCTACAGTTTAATTTATCTAGAGTATGGTGTGTTATTATGAAAGTCCAAGCTGACTACTGTAGTTCCCAAACATGAAATCAAAGTTTATCGTAGCTTCTTCCACATGTGGGAGGGTTTTCACATACAAGCAGGGTTCTTATAAGATGCCATTGCAGAGTGAGTTCTAAGACCAATACTTACTTAAAAGCCACTCCAAGCTGAGCACAGTGGGACACGCCTGTGTTCACAGTACAGGGGAGATGGAAGCAAAGGATGGGAAGTCAAGGCCATGCTGGCCTACATAGTGTGTCTGTGCATGTGTGTGTGTGTGTGTGTGTGTGTGTGTGTGTGTGTGTGTGAGTGTGACTTGTTC